>NC_057862.1:472645668-473314418 GCF_019393635.1 Dromiciops gliroides | reverse complement strand
GAGCTCTAGCACACTCATTTTCTCAGGAAGTCAGGAGATGAAATGCTTCAAGGGTTAATTCAATCCTGGCCCAAAGCTCTTTGCCATATTAGGAAATTCCATGATGGAATGCAGGAGTCCTGTTTACAAGCTGTGCTTCTCTCTGAGCGGTAGCCAAGAGGCCTGGGAGTTTGCTGGGCCTGAGGTAAGGTCTGGAAACTAAACATGGACAGGAGAAAGGGACTGTTGCCAAATCTGAGGCAATCTGCAAAGGTGAAGCCAGTCAGAGGTGCACTGGATAGATTATTCAAAAAACCCTCTCCATCCTGGTCTGTCCCTTTAAGAGAGGCACTGATTTGATTCACAAAGGATGCTCTGGCTTCTGGCTGGGTAGAGTACAAAAGGACCATCCCTCTTTCCTGGGGGTGGGGGGCCACTACTTAGGGGGAACTACCTGGTTCCTTAGAGAGGAGGTATCAGGAAAAATGGGCAGCTAGGTGTTGAAGAGGATAGAGTGCCTGGTCCAGAGTTCAGAAGATTCATCTTCCTGAGTTCAAATCTGGCCTCAGACATTTACTAG
Source organism: Dromiciops gliroides (assembly GCF_019393635.1). Classification (NCBI taxonomy): domain Eukaryota; kingdom Metazoa; phylum Chordata; class Mammalia; order Microbiotheria; family Microbiotheriidae; genus Dromiciops; species Dromiciops gliroides. The sequence goes on along the minus strand of NC_057862.1, from coordinate 473,313,859 downwards.
CTACGTGACCCTAGCCAAGTCACGTAACCCTGTTTGCCTCAGTTTCCTCATCTATAAAATGAGCTGGAGAAGGAAATGACAAACTACTCCAGTATCTTTGCCAAGAAAACCCCAAATGGGGCCACAAAGAGTAGGGCATGACTGAAAATGACTAAACAACATTAGGAAAGGACTCAGGCTCCTATATTATAGGACTCAGAACCAGGAAAAGACCTTAGTCCAACCCTCTAGTTTTATAGATGAGGAAACTGAGGGCAAAGTCAGTAGCAGGGTCAGGTTCAATATGGCAAAGTAAAAAGCTGGCCAGATTTGGAGTCAGAGAACCCAGGTTCACGTTCCCACCTTGACTACTTGGCATTGTGGGTAAAGTGCTGGACTCAGGAAGAACTGAATTCAAATCTTGCCTTACTAGCTTTGTGGTCTTGGGTGGGTCACCTTAAACTTCCTCATCTGTGAAATATACTTACTGTAGTGTGATTGTTGTGAGGCTCAAATGAGCTTTTACATATATATATATATCTATATATATATATCTATGTATATATACATAGATATATCTATCTATGTATATATACATATCTATGTATATATACACATATACATATATATGTAAAGCAGCTCTATCTATCAGCAAACATTTATCAAGGACCTACTATGTGCTAGGCACTGAGAGGCAAAAACAATTTAACAAGTATTTTTTAAGAGCTTACTGTATACAAGGAACTGGACTAAGTGTTAGAGATACAAAGAAAAAGCAAAAACAGTCTATGCCCTCAAAAAGCTACATTCTAATGGGGACTGGTGAGACAATGTCTACAAATCAAATTGAAGATCCATGCTTTCAGGGAGTTTATACCCTGTGGAGGATATGAGAGGTGCATATGTAAATGTAATCAAGGGCTATCCCCCATGTGTGGCTCGAAGGGAGGCAGAATAGATATCTCTAGTCTCTTCTCCCCCTACCTTCTCCAGGGGAGACTTTATTTCCTGACAGGAGGGGAAGCAGGAGGTTGAGGGGAGAAGCTTGGCCACTATGTTCTCTTCAGAGAGAGGAGCCAGACTGGAATTAAATCTATCTGCTTCCTTAAATAGTATGTCTAGGGGATGAGGTGTTTCAGGTTCAGTCTAACTTCTGATTGCTGTTTCATTAATAAGGGGAAGCAGGACCTGAGGCTTGCTTTTCTCACCAAATACTTGTTCCACAATGAACACACATAGCAATTAGCAAAGAAACTCATTCATCCAATTTGATAGCCAAACAGAAGTCAGAGAAAGTACATATGGGAGAATAGATAATAGACAATGCAGAATGAAGGAGCTCTCCCATTAGAAGTAATTTAGCTCAATAGACAGACAGACAGACAGACACACACACACACACACACACAAAGAGAGAGAGAGAGAGACCTAGATTTTCACCCAGGGGCAAGTTCCCTGAAGTCTCTAGTGTAGAAAGTTGGGAATAAGGACATAATGGAGACTGCTGGCTCCTCTCATGTCTTCCCTGAGTCTTTTCCTTTAGCAACCTGAAGTTGGTTAGGCTTCTTTATCTTTCTCAGAATTGGAAGCCAGAAGCACCTAAAGGGACCACAGAACCCAAAGAGAATCAAAGCAAGTCCAAAGACTTGAAGAGACCCCACTCTCTTCACCCCTCACACAGGCACAGGGCAATGATTTCCCCATACCAATGGGCTTTGGGGAGCTAGTTACATGAACATGTATAGAATAAATACAACATGGCTAGGGAGAGAGGGATTACACTAACAGTAGTTGTTGGGGACAAAGAAAGGCTTGTGTAAGTGGTGCTTCAGCTACATCTTGAAAGAAGTGAGAGATTCTGTGAGGTAGAGGTGAGGAGAGTGCATTCCAAATCAAAGGTACAGACATGGACCCTGGAGGAACAGAGAGAGGCCAGTTTGGCTGGAATCTCCAAACTCCACACAGTGCAGGAATAAAAATGATGCATGATAAAAGCCAAGGTGGAGCCAGGCTGAGACAGGCTTAGAGGGTTCTGTAGTTTATCCTAGAGGCAATAGGGAGCTAGACAGTTCTTGTTTTACATAGACCTCAATTTGAATTTGCTCACAGATATAGGGAAGGGAGGAAGAGAGGCAGGCAAGAAGGGGGCCTGCACAGGGTTCAAGCGCATAAAGTGTGAAGTGAGAGCAGGATGAGGAACATGTAGGAGTCTGGCCAGAATGGAGAGGAAGAACACACTTGGGACGGACAGGAGAACATGAGTGACACACAGGGGCCGGGGACAGATCAGAGGTACTGAGCACAGACAGAAGGGGTGGGGGTGGGGGTGGTCACTTGGGCAGGTGGACTGAGAGGGCAAAGGTCCCCTCTCTGGTTGCTGAATGTCTCAAGCTAAGCCCCTTTGTTTTTTTGCTTTCACTTGAAGGGTTTTTGTTCTGCTTTGTTTTGTTGGGGGGGGGGCGGAATGGGGGAAGGTCACGGAGTGTCAAACTGAGAGGCAGGAGTGGATAGAGAGAGGGTGTAGTACTGTACAGTAAAGTTAACATGGGTGGTTTTTTGGAATTCAGATTTCTATCAGAATTCTTTACATAAAGTTGAATTTGCACAATGCAAATTAATTTAAAGCAAGAAATATCTGTATTGAATTTATTGAATAAGGGATGGATATCTGTTCTTTCTTTTTTTATTTATTTTTTTGTGGGGCAATGAGGGTTAAGTGACTTGCCCAGGGTCACACAGCTAATAAGCCATATTTGAGCTCAGGTCTTCCTGAATCCAGGGCCAGTGCTTTATCTGATGTGCCACTTAGCTGTACGTCCAAGGAAAATCACTTTGGCAGCTATGGGGGAAATGGAAAGGAGGAGTGACTCGAGGTAGGAAGAACAATTAAATATCAATTGGCATTCTAGGAAGATGTCCTATGAACAAAGGCAGAGAGGTAGGAATGAAGATGGCATTCCAGAGTATGGTGTCAGGTTGCAGCAGAGAGGGTTTACTTAAGGGAGTAGTGGGAGATAAGACTAGAAAAGTAGGTTGGGATTCTGGAGTTCCTTGGATGCCAAGCTGAGTTTAATAATAGTGATAATAAATAGCTAACATGTAGTGCTTTAAGATGTACAAAGTTCTTTACAAATATGATCTCATTTTACCCTCACGACAAGCCTGGGATGCAGCTACAATGATCTCCATTTTATAGATGAGGCTCAGAGAGGTTATATGTTTTATCTGTGTCTGAGAGCTAATTTGAACTCAATTCTTCCTGATCCCAAGTCCAATACTCTAACCACTGTTCTACCTAGCTACCTCAGAAAAATTGAATCTTTTTCCTGTGGACAGTGTGAACCACTGGAGGTTTTTTTGAGCATAAGGATGATATAATGAAAGTAGCACTTTATTTTAAAAAAATATTTTCTAAATTATATGTAAATAACTTTTTTAAACACTTGTTTTTTAGATTTTGAGTTCTAAATTCTCTTTTCCTCCCTCCCCTCCTCCCCACCACTTGAGAAGGCAAACAATTTGATATAGATTATACATGTGTAGCCATGCAAAGCATTTCTCTATTAGCCATGTTACTAAAGAGAAAATGCAGACCAACTCCTGTAACACTCCCCACCAAGCTGATAAAGTTAAAAAAAAAAAAAGCTTCAATCTTCATTCAGACTCCATCAGTTTTTTCCCTCTGGATGTGGATAGCATTTTTCATCATAACTTCTTTGGAATTGTCTTGGATCATTGTATCACTGACAATAGCTAAGTCATTCACAGTTGATCACCATATAAAATTGATTATTTCTTTTAATTAGTTCATTTTTTGCCTTTTCTTTGTTTGAGATCATGATTGCTAGCCCTGCATTCTTTTACCTCAGCTGAAGCATAAAAGATTCTGCTCTAGCCTCTTATTTTTCCAATGAGATATTTCACATTTTCTTGTATTTTTTCATTCTTTTGATTTTGTTTTATTGTTTCTTGGTATCTCATGGAACCATTATCTTCCACTTGCTCAATTCTAATTTTTAAGGAATTATTTTCTTCAGTGAGGTTTTGTTCCTCTTTTTTCATTTGGCTAATTCTGCTTTTTAAGGTGCTATTTTCTTCAGTATTTTTTGTGCCTCTTTTACTAATATTTTGATTTTCTTTTCATAATTTTCTTATATCACTAATATTTTTTCCCAAGTTTTCTTCTACTTCTCTTATTTGATTTTTATTTATTTATTTATTTATTTATCTATCTATCTATCTATTTATTTATTTATTTTTAGTGAGGCAATTGGGGTTAAGTGACTTGCCCAGGGTCACACAGCTAGTAAGTGTTAAGTGTCCGAGGCCGCATTTGAACTCAGGTACTCCTGATTCCAGGGCCGATGCTCTATCCACTGCGCCACCTAGCTGCCCCTCTCTTATTTGATTTTAAAAATCCTTGTGGTACTCTTCCAGGAATTCCTACTGGGCTTGTATCCAATTTACATTTTCCTCCGAGGCTTTTCTTGTAACTGCTTTGACATTGTTGTTTTCTTCTGGGTTTGTGTCTTGATCTTCCCTGCCACCATAGTAACTTGTTTTGTTTTGTTTTGTTTTGTTTTGTTTTTAGTGAGGCAATTGGGGTTAAGTGACTTGCCCAGGGTCACACAGCTAGTAAGTGTTAAGTGTCGGAGGCCAGATTTGAACTCAGGTCCTCCTGACTCCAGGGCCGGTGCTCTATCCACTGAGCCACCTAGCTGCCCCCATAGTAACTTGTTATGGTTAGGTTCTTTTTTTGTTGTTTGCTCATTTCTCCAGGCTATTTCTTGACTTTAAACCTCATGTTAAAGTTGGACTCTGCTCCTGGGGAAGAGGGGGTACTGCTCTTTTTTTTTTCTTTCTGTTTTTTTTTTTAGGGCAATTGGGGTTAAGTGACTTGCCCAGGGTCACACAGCTAGTAAGTGTTAAGTGTCTGAGGCCAGATTTGAACTCAGGTCTTCCTGAATCCAGGGCTGGTGCTCTATCTACTGTGCCACCTAGCTGCCCCTGTGGGGTACTGTTTTAAGCTTCAGGTCCTTCTTATTGCAAATTCCAGAACTAGTTCAAGGGGATATCTACATTTTTGGTGCTTCCAAGGTGATATGATCCAAGGAGAGGTGTAGTCCTTGCTCTACTAACCTGTGCTCTGTTCTTTACCCAGGAAAGGAATTTTGCTCCCCTGTAACCACCTGCTACCACTTCTCCTGGCCCTGGGATTGTGACCAGGTCCCTTGTTCTCATGTAACCACAATTTCTTGTGTTCCATTCTGTCTTGGAATTGAGACCAGTGTCTGTGAGTGACTACAAGCACTCTTCTCTGACTTAGAACCATGACCGGGGCCCCTGCTCCCCTGAGGCTGCAACTGCTATTGCTCCTTTTGGCCCTGGGATTATGATTGGAAACTGTGTATGGCCAATGCACCTGATCTTTTGTTGGTTCTGCTCCTCCAGAATTTGATTTGAGGTATTATTTTAGAGTTATTTGGAGGGGAATTTGGGAGAGCTTGGCTGAATGCTTTTCTACTCCACCATCTTAGCTCTGCCCAAATCTGAAAGCAAGATGTTAGGAAGATTAATCTGGTAGTCATGTACACAATGGTCTGAAATGAGTAAAGATGAAAGCTAAAGAGAGAACATTGGATTTGGAGTCAGGGAATTTGGGTTCAAATCCCAGTTCTGCCACAGGTGGTGAATGACCTGCATGATTTTGGATAAGTCACTTAAATCAGCTAGGCCTTGGTTTCTGCCCCTGTAAAATGAGCGCGTTGGATTAGATGAAGTCTAAGGTCCATTTCAAATCTAAATCTTTGATCCTCTTCTATATCACGGATGTAGATGTGTATGAAATTATGTTGCTTCTGAGGATCCTTCCTGCTGAGGTTCTGTAATTTTATTCTCTGATGCCTGTTAACCTCTCTTCATTTGTAAAATGAAGAGGTTGTATCTGATGTGGCATAGCACAGTGGTATCAAACTCGAATAGAAATGGGGACCACCAAACTGTTCAGCTGGATCCCTGTGGGCTGCATATTGACCTAGAAAATCACATATTAGCATTAGCTATGTTTTGTTGTATTTTTATTTATTTTGTTAAATATTTTTCCATCTGGTTCCAGCTGCACTCACATTTGGGAGTGTTGTAGGCAGAATGTAGTGTTCTTGATGCCTCTGCTGTGACAGAAAAGGGCCTGGATTTGGAATCGGGAAGTCTTAGGTTCAAATCCTGTCTCAGGTACTCACCAGCTGTGTGACTTTATTTCTTTGAGCCTCAGTTTCCTCACTTGTGAAATGAGGGGATTGAACTTGATGGGTTGTAAGGCCTCTTCCAAGTTCAAATCTGTGAGCTTAGGCCCTTATGACTTCTCTGGGTCTCCATTGTATAATGAGGGGGTTGGACAATGTGATATTTAAAATTCCCTTGAACTCTAAATGATGACCATAACCTCTGACACAAAATTCTGTGCTCTTTTTTATTTATTGACCATCACTATCTAAGGTAAGCAGCCACCTTCATCAGGGACCCTGAAGAGCACTTAGCATCTCCTTTAAGTGGGAGTCCTCTCTGAAAGGGGCATCCTTGGCATTTTGCCTCCCCATGGCTGTCCCATTAAAGATGATCCCAAATGGTCTGTCTCTGGGTCCAGTCCTTTACCCTTACAAACAAGACACTAGACAAGGGGCACCAGTGGATAAGAGAAACTGCTGCTCCTGCTTTCAACATAGTTACCTCTGTCCAGGCAGAGGGAGCAAGGTTGTAAGGTGTATAAAATGCTGGGCCTAGAGTAGACCTGAGTTTGAATCTAGCTTCAGATACTTATTAGCTGTATGATTCTGGGCAAGTCCCTTAAGCTCTGTTTGCCTTAGTTTTCTCAACTGTAAAAATGGGAATAATAATAATAATAGTACCTATCTCACAGGGTTGTTGTCAGGTTCAAATGAAATAACATTTGGAAAGTGCTCAGCACAGTGTCTGGCACATAGTAGGCTCTATATAAGTGTTTATTCCCTTGCTCTGTCCCTGTCCCCAAGTCTAGAATCCAGCTGCCTCCATAGACTCATGTTCTCCTCCCACTGCCTTAATTTTCCCAACACCTATTGGGTGTCTCCTCTGTGGCTGACACTGTGCTAGACAATTAATCAGTTAATCAACACACATTTCTTAAGCACTAGAGAGATGCAGGGGAAAATATCTAATAATCCATTGCTTTCAAGACTCCTACAATCTTTTGAAACTAGAAATCTTACAAAAACACATGTTGAAAACTATCTCTACATGTAACTGGAAAATAATAAATACTTTTATAATTAAAAAAAAAAAAGACTCCTACAAGCTCCCTGGGGAGAAGAAAAAATTAACTTACAAGAAACAACTAGAGAACAATTAGATGCTCATGTGTATAAGCATCATAGGACTGTAGAGTATACCATTCAAAGAAATCTCCTTAGCTTGGCACTGAAGCCCTCTGCAATCTGGCTCCAGCTTCTTTTCCAGGCTTCTTTCCCATTATTCCCCTCATGAACTCTATGTTCTGGCCAAATCAGTCTACTTGCTATTCCCAGAACTCAGCGTCCCATCTCCTTCCTCTGTGTATTTGTACAAGCTGTCCCCCATTCCCGTGTAAAGGGACAGGGAGCATTTTCTGGGGAACAAAATGCAGCAACAAATCATCAGGGTTTTGCTGCGGACAGATGTGAACCATAAAGGCAGGAATGCCAGATAGGTGTGGGGAATCAGGACCTTGCCTCCTTAACTTCTGTTTTGCTCCAGCTGAAATTTATGCATATACTAAACCAGAGAGGACTGTGGACTAACTAACCCTAACTTAGAACATTATCTATCACAGGAGGCTGAGAGGTCTACCTTGGCACCGGTGTAAAGGAGGAAACACTTGTCTGTAACCCTGGAGGGGCTCTGCCGGGCTCCTGATAGCTGTGACTTAAGTGACTTAAGCCTGTCCTTATACAAAAAGGTCCTAGCCGTTTTACCCTCACAGAGCTGTTCTCAAACTTTTTGAGACTCTAAACTAACTCTTTACCCTCTTAAAAATTGCCAGTGGAGATGACTGGTAGGTAAGCCTGAAGACCTGAGGCCAGAAGCAGGGAGCAATCCCCTGTAGAAGCTATGTGGCCCAATCCCAGCAGCCACCATGTTACCCTCTGAAACTAATGGGGTAATGACAAGTGGAGACTGCTGGAGCCAGCAGCTGCCAGGAAAGATGAGTCCACTGGAAATGCCACACCCAGGCAGGAGCAGACCCACTGAGAGCAGCTCAGTTACATCAGCAGAATCCATCAGTGTTTCTGCAGCATTAAATGTATGAGCTACCTCTCCATTTGTGTGACCTGCCCAGGACCTGGCTCCTTCTGCAGGGGGCCCTCTTTGTATATCTATGTGTTGTCTCTCTTCACTGTGTGTATCTATGAAAGACTGTTTATGGGGAGGGGAGGAGGAATGTTCCTTTGCTGCATTTCGCTCTTTTGCTTTGAACTACTAGTGTCCTCAAGCTTTCTGGAGAAAAAAAAAAAGTCATCACACTGGTAGGGGCTCTTGAGCTATGTTCTTGAGTGGATGCAGCCCCACAGAATATTTTTAACCTGGGGCAATGATTCTGATGTGCCTTGGATGCTGTACTTGGAATACACACACACACACACACATATGTATGTATATATGTATGTATTTATGTATTTAATTATTTAATTATGTGCTCCCTCTCACTTCCATCTTTCAGAATGCCTACCTTCTTTCAAGGCTCAATTTCCTGGACTGTTTCCTAAGGTGAGAATTGCCTGATTACCCTAGTTTGTATTTTCTCTTTAAGTAAGTAAATATTTTGTTTCTTGGTTGTATCCAATTCTTTGTGACCCCATTTGGGGTTTTTCTTGGCAAAGATACTAGAGTAGTTTGCCATTTCCTTCTTCATCTCAGTTGAGAGATGAGGAAAGTGAGGCAAACAGGATTAAGTGACTTGTCCAGGGTCATACAGCTAGTAAGTGTCTGAGGCCAGATTTGAATTCAGCAAGATGAGTCTTCCTGATTCCAGGCCCAGTGCTCTATCTAGCTGCCCCATATAAACCATGTGGAGAAAGTAGAGGTACAAGTATCATTATCTACATTTTACAGATGAGGAAGGTGAGATCCAGTGATTTGACCACAATTACAAAGAGAATTAGTAAGCAAGAAGTCAGGTTTCCTGGCCTCAGATGTGAGTGGGACATTGAAGGGGTTAGGATATTTAAATACATGAAGGGTGGGGGTAGCGGGAAGGACATTTATTTAAATAGAAGGAAGGCTATCAGTCATTGCTCACATGGGTATGGTAAGCCTGATGGGAGCACAGGGTTTATAGTAGGAACTAGTGGTATAAAGTAGGATAGCTAGGTGTGGGAAAGCTCCGCCATGAGGAAAATGCCTCAGAGGCATTGTGGCTTTTCCTTGGCGTCAGGAAATGACGTTTGCTCATGGGTGCTGTCTATCAAGGCTACCAGCCAATCAACTTGAGGAGCCTCCTATTTTCTGGGAGGAGACAGGAAGGAGGAAAGGGAGCCTGCGGAGAGAGCTCTTGCGCTTTTGGGTTCCTGACTTGGTGGTGGTGGTAGCAGCAGAGGACTTCACAAGAAATTTGAGAAAAGATAGGAATGCCAGGCTGTTGGAATTCTGTTTCTCAATCTTTTTCTTTCTATTTTCCAATAAACCCTTAAGAACCTAAACTCGTTTTATCAGTGATTTTAGTCAGTTTCCCCCCAAAACTGGGGGAACAGATTAGAATCCACATTTAGAATCTTAAATTACACATAGGGTACATACAAATGATGGAATCCTTTAAAACTAGGCAGAGGAATCTGGACTTAATGTCATAGGCAATAGGGAACCATTGTTGTTGAGTAGGGGACTGACAGGATGAAAGTACCTAGTCCTTTGACCTTCTATAAACTGACTTCATCTTTACTACTTGAGTAAAAACCACATTCTCTAAAGTCACCAACAGTTTTAAAAACCTCTACCTAATGCTAAATTCAGTGTTTTTTTCTCATTTCTGAATGTTGTCATAGATATCCAAGCAGCATTAAGTGCTATTGACCACTCTCTCCTTTCCTTTTATTTTTATCAACTCAGTTTTTATTTGTCTTGCTTCTGTCAAATCCCATTAGCTCTTCCTAGGACTTCCTGGGGTACACTCAGAGAGGGTGAAAGGTGGAGAACAAAGATCCTTCACATGGGAAGAGGACTAGGAAGGGAACCCTCAGGCAAAGGAGCTGCATGATCTCAGAGAGGACAAAGGTTAGGATGGTGTATGAGAAGAGCCACCCCTTCAGGGAGAGGGTCCTTGTGTAACTAATGATGAGGCTTCCAAATACAGTCTCCAACCCAGCCCTGGAACCAGCTGTTTCCACAGTGATAACCTCAGCTCCACTGAATTTCACTTCTGTGAATGTCCCTTGATATGCCTCTGGTTTGGAAGCCACACTTGGGGATGAGCAAGGTCAGAGAACCTGATGCTGCCAAGATGCTGAGGTTTTTATCTGTTCCAACTGACCCCCTGTTGTAGATAATGATGGACTCAGCAGCAGAGAAGTATTTCTCAGGAAGGCAAGGGTAAAGATGAACTTAGACCAGGGCTACATCCTTTAGAGGTAAGGAGCGATATAGAAAAGCTGCCATACAGAGAAGAGAAGATGAAGAGGGACAATTTAAAAAATCTCCCCTCCCCCCTTCTCCTTTTTCTCCCCCGCCCCATTTCATGGCAATATACCCTCCTTGTTCTTTTCTATGTTCTTGTATGCCTTTTTCTCTGACTTGTTTGCTGCCTCTATTTTATCCTCCTACCTTTTATTTGGAGACAAGATTTGCTGGGTCCAAAATTATTTGAGGGACACCAAACACACTCCTAGCAACAGGGGCATTGTCTTATTGGAGAATCAACCAGCATTGGGATTTGAAGGAATAATATGGCCCCAATATCTGTGAGGGAGCAGTGGGAATGGGGTGAGTGGAATCAACTATTTATCGACTGTCCACAAACCACTAAATGCTAGTTCTAGCAGACCAAAGGCACAGACACCACCTGGAGAGAGGGAAGGAGGTAGGGCACAGATTAGTGCTAAAGAAAAAATGGGCCACATCTCTTTCTAAGGGCAGGCTATGGCTCAGATATGGTGGCTCCCTTTTTACCTCCTGCTCTATTTTGAGAAAATGATCCTGCTGCTAAGGGGGGCAGAGGGGTGATATTCACTACCCAGCTAAAAGTGAAAGTCAATCTTTATTTAGCTCTCTGCTGATGACTATGGAATCCTGGAGACTCTCAGGAAAGGTGGAGGGGTTCAAAGAAAACCCTCCCCACACTCCTGTGTTCCTGCTCATCATCTCTATCCTTGCCCTTTTTCTCCTTCCCTCCTGCCTTCCCAGAGTTGGGTCAACTTTCACTTATTTGGGGGGAGGGGTGATAAAATAATAGAATCATATGATTTTTAGAGCCAGAAGGAGCCTTATAGATGGAGTCCAACCCTCTCATTTTGCCAATAGGAAAACAGAGGTCCAAAGAACGAAGGTGTCCAAGGTCACACATCTCTTTGGTATAACCATTATGAAAATATAGGCCCTTCTAACCCCCAGGCACATGGACTTTCTACTATGCCACTTTTATATTTCCTGACAGTCCCAAGTAGGATCACTAGAAGAAGAAAGAAAAACTGGCTTGGAAGGGTATTGAACTAACAGAATTGAGATTTGGGTTGTGTATGTGTATGTGTGTGTGTGTTTGTGTGTGTGTGTGTGTCTATTAGTTATGTAAAGAATTAATTGTTATTTGAGGTTTTGCTGACCCCATCTTTTGGCTAGAATTTTTTTGAAAAAAACCTCGGCGCACTCACTGGCCTGGGCTCTGCAAACCGCACAGTGCTCCACCCACTGGTTGTAGCCGTTGCCATGGCACTGGCACCTCCCGTCTTCACCATTCGCTGATGCCTACATGAGCCTAGAAAAATTATAATGATTGGAAGCCTAGTTTGGGCAGTCATGTGACTGTCAGAGCGGCCAGCCAATTGGCTGGGGGCTGCCTGCGGTTTTCTGGGAAAAGGGAGGAGAATTTGCCGGAGACAGGAGTGCTGCTGTGTATTCTCAGCTGATTCCTGGGCAGTGGTGTTTTTCAGGTTGTATAATTTCCCTTTCCCTATTTTATTTCCTTTCCCTTGATCCTACTGATCCTGTTTATGTTTTTTTTAAGTTCGTTCTTGTTAAAATAAATCCTGCTGTTTTGTTTTTGAGGGGCAATGGGAGTTAAGTGACTTGCCCAGGATCACACAGCTAGTAAGTGTCAAGTGTCTGAGGCCGGATTTGAACTCAGGTCCTCCTGAATGCAGGGTCAGTGCTTTATCCACTGCACCACCTAGTTGCCCTCCAATCCTGCTCTGTTTTGAGGGAGGCTGCTGGTCTCCTTCTTTGCCCTAATATTGCGGTGAGCCGCTTAGCTAACACTCCCCAATTAAAAATTGGTCCCCACAGTTTTACCTTTTGGGGGATATTTTTTGTATATTTACATGGTTTCAATTGTAAACCATGCTTAGGTGTAAGACAACTCTACCCTTTGGTCTAAAATTTGGGAAAAGATGTTCAAGATGCTTTCTGTGCCTCAAAGTCTTTCTATGCTCATTTAATTTATCCTACAATTTGCTTCCATATCGCTTCCCAATGGGCAGATGAAATCCTCCCCATAGCTTCCTCTTACTCTGTAATTTCTCTTGGCACCTGGAGCTTTCTCACCCCAGAATATCCCAATACTATGCTTGTTCCCTTCCACCACTGGTGAGTTCCTCCTGGTTCTTCATTTTGGAGAGGTCCTTATAGGCTCTGCTTCAAACTTCCTGGACTTCAATAGCATACCATGTTGTATCTCCTGCCATTTCATGTGTCATTTTTTCCCATTAGAATGTGAGCACTTTGACGACAGGCTTTCTTGCTTGCTTGTATTTGTATCTGCATCATTTACTGCAGTGCTTGGTGTCTATTTAGTACTTAACAAATGCTTGTTATTGTTGACCACCCATTTCCATTTATGCTCAAAAATCTTTGGTGGTTCCCTATTTCTTGAATGATAAAGTAAACACTCCTCAGCTTGTTATTCAAGGGTCTACACAATTTGTCTCCAACCTTCCTTTCCAGCCTAATTTCATACTATTCCATTTTACATGTCAGACCTTGGGATGTGTAAGGGGGTGATTGTACTTAGCTCTTACTACCTATCCCATTTTATTATAGAAAGCTATTTGATTGTGGTGGAAACCAAAGGGAATCATGAGTAATTTTACTTGAGGACATTTGTTGAAGGCTATCAGGGAAGAATAAGCTTTATGATTAGTGGGGAGAGATGGTGGGCTTCTGACCCAACTGGGAGAAAAGTGAAGCATGCTAAAGGAGTGCTTCTCTTACCTCCAAGAAAATGGCCAAATTGTGGTACCTAAGAGAAACCTAAAAGTTTCACTGAGTGAAAACTGGCCCCCAAATGGGGGAAGAACTCTCAAGTTCCTAGGTCAGAGAAAAAAGTACTAAGAGCATTCCTTTGCCATTGGAGGAGGGCATTGCCTTCTGGACAATTGGACTAGGATACTTGTGGCAGAAAGGGAGAACACAATGAGAGTGCCCTTGTGAAGTCCTCATTTCTAGGATGTCAGATGTCATCTGCTAAAAGCTGAGAACTGAATGAGGAGTGGTGTAGAGAACATAACTCAGTCAGAAGAGGGACCACAGGAACCTCCAAAGGAAGCGTGTACTCAGGAGTTAAGGTGGGAGCTTTACAGTGAGAACTCTACTCCTTTCATCCTATAAGTGTCTGAGGTTATAGTAGCCTCTGGGGAAGGATTTGTCTGGCAGATGGGAGAATTGGAAGAGAATCATCCATGATAGCTAGCTTTAAGGATTATATTTGTTTTGCATGTCTCCAAGGGACAGTAGGAGGAGTTATGAGTGGAAATTGCAAAGAGACAAATATAGGTTTGATGCCGGAAAAAACTTTCCAACAACTAGAGCTCTCCATAAGTTCAGTGGGTTCTTCATTTGAGCTCCTCAAGCAGAGCCTGGATAACCATTTGTTAGGTGTGTTGTAGTGGGGAGTCTTTTTTGGGCATGGGCTGCACTTGATGGTCTCTGAGTTCCCTTCCACCTCTGAGATTTAGGGATTCTGTTTTCTTTGGTTATCGACATTATTATTTCTAAGGTTCTAAAATGGATTTTCTTATATTCATGAATAATGGTGGGCATTATTATCTCTCATGTTCTAAGATTGCTTTCATTGATTTATAAATAAATTTGTTCTTTCTTTAAGCCATAGGAGTAGGATGCTTGTAGGGTGAGCTAGTGAAAACCCCCAGGGTGGCACCAGAAAGAAAGTTCTCAGATAATCTGGATAGTGGCTATGAGCCAAAGAAGTGAGAATTCCCTTTAGGAGTACTCAGGCTTTTCTTATCTGGAGAAAACCTTTGACACAAGGATTACATATAATCTATGCTCTTGTCAAACTGAATTGTTCATCAGTGCCTGAACACTCTCCCTCTTTTCCCAACTTCAATTCTTTTTTTAGTTTTATTTTTTGGTGGGGCAATGATGGTTAAGTGGCTTGCCCAGGGTCACACAGCTAGTAAGGGTCAAGTGTCTGAGGTCAGGTTTGAACTCAGGTCCTCCTGAATCCAGGGCTGGTGCTTTATCCACTGTGCCACCTAGCTGCCCACAAATTCTTTTTAAAAATATTTAATTTTTTCCCCAATTACATGTAAAAACAATTTTTTTTGTTTTTGTTCTTTGGCAGGGCAATGGGGGTTAAATGACTTGCCCAGGGTCACACAGCTAGTAAGTGCCAAGTGTCTGAGGCCGGATTTGAACTCAGGAACTCCTGAATCCAGTGCTGGTGCTTTATCCACTGCACCACCTAGCCACCCCTAAAAACAATTTTTAACATTCATTAAAAAAAAATTTTTTGGTTCCAAATCCTCTCCCTCCCTCCCCATTGAGAAGGCAAGCAATTTGATGTAGGTCATACATGTACAATCATGCAAAACACATTTTCATATTAGTCATGTTGTGAAAGAAAATATAGACCAAAAAAAAGACCCTAAGAAAAATAAAGTTAAAAAAAAAAACCTATGCTTCGATCTGCATTCAGACTCCATCAATTCTTTCTCTGGGGGTGGATATCAGTTTTCATCATTAAGTCCTTGGAATTGTCTTGGATCATTGTATTGTTGAGAATAGCTGAGTCATTCACAGTTGATCATCATATGATATTACCATACAATGTTCTCCTGGTTTTTCTCAGTTCACTTTGCATCAGCTCATGTTAGTCTTCTGAGGTTTTTCTGAGAGCATCCTGCTCATCATTTCTTATAGTACAACAGTATTCCATCACAATCATATACCACAATTTGTTCAACCATTCCCTAATTGATGAGTGTCCCCTCAATTTCCAATTTTTTTTTGCCATTGCTAAAAGTGCTACTATAAATATTTTTATAGAAAGGTACTTTCCCTTAAAACAAAACAAAACATTTCTTTGGAATGCAGACTTAGTAGTACTATTGCCCAACTCCAATTATTGAAATTCTTTCCATCCTTCAGATGCCAATGAAATATGCTCCCTTCAACTCTACTTTTTGAAATCCTTCTCATTCTTCCCATGCCAATTCTTCCATAATGCTTTTCCTGCTCACCTTAACAGGAAGTAATCCTTCCTCTGAATACTCACAGTACTTTGCATCTCACTTATGTCCTCCTACCTTCAAATTTATTTTATAAGCATTCATCTTATTCTTCCTACCAAGCTATGAGCTTCTTAAAACCGAGATCATCTTACTCACCCTTGTATCTCTTGTAATACAGGGTCTTGTGCATGGTCAATACATAGCTATACTTGCTTGTTTAATTCTACACATACTCTGAGGGGATCATTTGGGAAAAAAACAAACAAACCTTGGAATATCATAGGATTCAGAGCTGGAAGAGACCTTGGAAGTTATCTAGTGAAACTTGCTCCTTTTACAGATGTGGGAATTTTTTCAGTTGCGTCCCACTCTTTCTGACCCTTTTTGAGGTTTTCTTAGCAAAGATGTTTTGCCATTTCCTTCTCCAGCTCATTTTACAGATGAGGAAACAGAGGCAAACAGGGTTAAAATCACGTACCCAGGGTCCCACAGCTACTAAGTGTCTGAGGTCAGATTTGAACTCAGGAAAATGAGCCTTCCTGACTCCATGCCTAGCACTCTATCCACTGTACCACCTAGCTGCTCTATTTGAAGCCCAAAGGAATCAAGTGACTTGCCCAAGGTTATATAGCTAATAAGTGAAAGAACCAGGATTTGAAGCCCGGCCTTCTGACTCCCAATCCAGAGGTTTGGTTTTTCCCCCCCTAGATCATGTTTTAAGGCTACATTTATTCATTCCATTATGGAAATACAAGCAAATTACTCAATGTTTCTACTTCTTTTTATTTTTCCAGTTCCCAAGCATGTGATGCTTCACAGACAACAAAGGCCGTGGGATCGATAGGTTCTATGGTCTAGCAGGGCAAAGTCTATAACTAGGGCAGGTCAAAAGACACTTTGTCCCAGGGTACAAAAATTTAGAGGGTACCAAAAGTACAAAATTTGGGGCACAAAAATTACTAGTTGTAGATCTGTGAGTTAGGGTTTAGGTTAGGGATACACTTCACTTGGAAAACACTTTTATCTCATCAGGGGGAATGCAACACTTCACAGCATGTTGGCCCTTCATCCCTGAAGCTGATCTTTAAAGGCCAGAAAATCTGCCACCCAAACTTTGCCTTTAGAAGTCAGTAAAATTGCTATTAATGAATCTCCTCTCTCAGGGCCACAAAACTGCTGGCTCTGTAATTTAGATGAAATCTGGGTGGCATAGCCATGAAAGGGCTAGACTTAAAGTTAGGAAGACTTGAGTTTAAATCCTGCCTCAGATATACATATTAGCTGTGTGGCCCTGGACTTGAACCTCTCTTACTCTGCTTCTTCATCTGTGAAATGGAGATAATAATAGCACCACAATGTATTATGCATATGTATATATATGCAGTTATTATTATTATTTATTATGCCAGACCTCTAAGTTATGCTGGAAGTTCAGAGAAGAACAAACAAACAAACCCCCAAATACTTTGTGTCTTGTATATGCCATAGGTCTGCCTTCTTTATTTATTGTCTTTAATAAAAATCAATTGCCCAACCTCTAATTCCCAGAACATGCTACAGTGATATGAAACCCCAAACAATGAGACATTCTCAGCATGTGGTAGAGGGAGTAGAAGATGAGTCACCAGGCAGCAGGCACGGACAAAGCCACCAGTGACCTTGAAATGACTGTGGCTTTTTAAATGCTTGTGTTTGGCTGAACCTGCCTGACTGCACCCAGGTGCCGAGCGTGTCTGTGAACTAAACAAGGAGATTTAGAGGAAGTGGAGGCTGGCTTAGCTACCCTGATGTTTGGTTTTCATGCTGGAGGATTAATATCAGGGGTCAGGAGATGGTGACTCATCCTCCATCCTGTTATCCCCTTTTATACAATCATAGATCCACAGGCCCATCCTTGGGTTATTTGGAAAAGGTTAGTCTTAGGCAAAATTGGGAAGTAAGGGAAGTCTGTGTACAGTCAGCCTCCCCTCCCTATTTCTTGGCACATATACTCTACAGTTTGAGTTCTGTGCCCTGGTGCTCCATGATGGTGCCTGTCCTACCAGGCAGTGCCTTGTGTTCTACCTGCCTTCCAGTGCTACTACCCAGGACCAAGCTTCCTCCCCCATCCCCCACTCATTGAAAAGTTCTTGTTTGGGACTTCTGACCATGATGGCTACCTGGACAGAGGCAGATTGCTAGGCTCTCACATCCCGACTCCAGCAAAAACCTGACCAGTAAGGAGTTATTGCATCATCCTGAAGTGCCCTTTTGGCAAGGGACCAGAGTACATATCTCACCAAAAGGGGTCAAAGTGCATGCTCAGCAACATGGGAATGACCTAATCCATCCCTGCTGAATACCAAATAAAACCTACACCCTGCCCCCTCCCCCACTCTTTTTGTTTTGTTGTTGAGAGACAGTATGATGGAATGCAAAAAGAACTGAACTTAGGGTCAGAGGACCTACATTTGAATCCTACAGAGGCTAAGTGTCTAGTCCAAGGTCTCACAGTACCATAACTGGCATAGAATCCAGAGGCCCTGATTTTAACACTCTCTCCCTCTCTTTTTTTTTGACTAGACTATATTATTCGTATGCCCATAATAGATTGTAAACTCTATCACTTATGGTATTTATCCCCACAGGCTAATTATTTATTGCTCATCAAAGTTGCAAGTCAGTTCTGATCTTTTCATTAGGAATGATTAGAAGTCCTTTATTTCATTAAAGATCCATTTCCTTCCCCCCTCCCCTTCTAGGATTATTCTCAGTTTTGTTTTCTAGAATAGTGTATTCCAAGCTCTTTGCTCCTTTATAGTAGTGGCTACTAAATTGTGCGTGATGCTGATTGTGGCTCCTTGGTATTTGAATTTTTTCTTTCTGGCTGACTGCAATATTTTTTTCTTTGGCCCGGAAGCTCTGGATTTCAGCCATACTGTTTCCAAGAATTTTAATTTGGGATTTCTCTTAGGAAGTGACTTTTGAGTTCTTTCAGTTTCTACTTTACTCTCTGGTTCTAAGATATCTAGGCAGTTTTCTTTTATGACATCTCAAAATATGATAATTAAACTCTTTTTGTTTTGTTTATGGCTTTCAACAACAGGAAATTGAGATCCCACTTCACTCTTGGGATCAGAGTTACACCGCTCCTGCTCCTTCTGAATTATCTTTTTGCTCAGGACACAGTCCAGGGTCTGCAACCAACCACTCCTCATCCCAGAAGTCATACCTAGGTACAAATCCCCTCTTCAGTTCACACTAGTTGTGTGACCCAGAGATGAGTAGAGAGTAATAATGCTTCCTGCACTCTATACAAGGTCAGGTCCCTTCATGCTGGATCTAGAACCTCTTCTTTCCTCAGTTTTGGACCAGATGTTTTCCAGGCTCTCTCCAAGCTCTAGCCTTGTGAGCCATGAGTCAGAGAAAAAGTGAAGGGAATTTAAATGTCCTAACTCACCTAAGAGTCCTTAAGCTGAAGAAAGCAAGTCAGCAGAGATCTTCAAGTGGTCCTCATAGAAGCCTAATATGGCCAATGGAACAGTGGATGGAACACTGGGTTTGTAATCAGGAAGACCTGAGTTTAAATACTTACCATCTGTATGACCCTGGACAAGTCACTTGACCTCTCTTTGCCTGAGTTTCTTGAACTGTAAGATTCAAATCAGATAATATTCATAAAGTTCTTAGCAGTAGTGCCCAACATGTAGTGGGCACTTAATAAATGTTTTCTCCCCCCTCTTTTGTCCACCCCCATAAAATATGAGCTGATTAGAATGACTCAGAAACAAGCTCAATTTGCATTAACTGGGAGCAACATGAGCCACATAGATGTTATTATTAATAAGATATTATTGATAAGATTGAACTCATTCCATCTGCGCTCAAATGACATGTAGATTACATTTATTATCTTATCATCCTTACTAATTCTAGTAAGTTCTCATAAGTTCATTGTGAGCAGTGACTTACCTTATTAATCTTTGTATCTTCTGAATCACTCAACACAGAGGTAGTACAATAGATAGAATGTTGAACCTAGACTCCGGAAGATCTGAGTTCAAATCCAGTATCAGAAACTTACTAGTTGCATGATCCTAGGAAAGTCACTTAGCCTTTGTCTGCTTCGGTTTCCTTAACTGTAAAATGTTCGTATAATAACACCTGCCTCCCAGGGTTGTTGTGAGGATAAAATAAATAGTTATAAAATACTTCGTTAACCTTAAAGTGCTATGTAAATGTGTTATTACTTTGTTATTATTATGACAGTGCCTAGGAAGGAAGTAAAGAAAGAAGGAAAGGGAGAGAAGGAAGGAAGGAGGGAGGAAGGAAGGGAGGGAAACAAGGAGGGAGGAAGCAACCATCTGCTTGAGGTTGGTCTTCATCTCTATTAACTTGATGAGGGAGGGGCAGATAGCCAGAGTTTGGGGCATTCATAGATAGATAGATAGATAGATAGATAGATAGATAGATAGATAGATAGATAGATAGATAGATAGATAGATACATGATAGGTAGATAGATGATAGGTGAATCAATACCATACTCATGATGGGAAAAATGATTGGGTGGGTGGAAAAGGCTGTTGGGCTTTCCTAGAATCACAGATCCACCAGCTATGTCTATCTGATGCCCCAAATTATGATGAACTCTGAGAAGTTCCATTGCCTTGTTAAATTCCACTATGCCAGAGGCCTATCATCATGTGGGCACTGGTGGTTCTCTGTCCCTTGTCCCTTTCTCCAGCAGAAACACCAAGACTGATTGTTGCAGAGAAGAGAGACGGGAGGGACATTGGGTATGCAGTTGATTAAGGGAGAAATCATATTATACTTAATTATTCCTACATGACTGAAAGTGATTTCAATGCCCTCTAAATTCAACAACAAAGAGACAAAGTCTCATTTGCCCAGCCCTGGTTATAACACTACTACAAATGCCTAAAATTGCTTTTCATGCTCTTGTACTACAAGGCTGACAAAACTGACCCACCAGATTCATAGAAGTAGGTGTTTCGAGGTGGAAAGGATCTTAGGGATTATCTCATTCAACTTCTCCATTTAATAAATGAAGAAATAGATTCCCAAATAGAAGCCCAAGGTGTCACAGGTAGTAAGTAATTGTGCTAGGATTTGAACCCAGCCTTCAAGAGTTGTCCATACCATCTTCACTATTTGCAGGGACTTGTTGTGTCAGCTAATTGAAGTCTCTGAAACTTGTCCTGCCTGTTACCTGTCATCTAGGTAAGTGTTTTTTTAGCTCTGTCCCTCTAATTACATAACTGGGATTGACCTAGGCTGGAAGCAGAAACAATGCCCGACTGTCATGTTCTTTGTTAGCTTGTGAACATTTTTTTGGCTTGGTACAATGCCTTCTCACCCTGGATCTCAGACCTTTGTTTTGACATTAATGAATCTCTTCCACACCTATGTAAGTTGGGTGAAATCACCTTTCTTTGCCTGTGCCCAAACTGAAGCCCTGGGAAAGGAATAGCTGGGCCCAAACACATGGAAGACTATTGCCAAAGCTCCCGGTTTCTGCTATCCTGCCTGGCAAAGAAATCAGGCTAGTGTGTGGAAACAATTTCTGCCTTAAGTACACCCGTATGACCTTTTGCAAAATGCTTTTTTTTTTTAAAATCTTGGTGGCTTCAGTCCCACAGTAGGAGGAGGACATTTTCCATCTGAAATGGTAGTCTATATCCAATTCTCCTATGTCCTCCCCAGTTAGTCATTGCTTAAGCCCTTGGCACCTGACTTCTGTCCCTGCCATTCTACTCAAACTACTATCCCTAGGGTCTTCAACGAATGACCTCCCTATTACTCAGTCCAATGGCCTTTTCCCAATAAGATGATAGGATTGTGAATTGGAAAGGACCTTAACAGCTATCTAGTCCACCCTAGATGAGGAAACTGAGACCTGTAGGGATCATAGGTTTAGAACTTAAATCTTAGAGATCATCTAGTTCAACCTCCTCATTCTATAAATCAGGAAACTAAATGATATTAAGATATTAAGCTCATGGTCATATGGGAAGTGGCAGAATTGGAATTTTTAGGAGAGTGACTGGCACATAGTAGGTGCTTAATAAATGTTTATTGACCTACTCATTCTGCCCAGAACAGTTTTGAGTCCCAGAATACCATTCTGTTCACAGATTAGGAACCTATTAAGATATACTCCCCACTTCTGAAGGAGAATGTATGAAGGGGTGGGACACAATTATTTTACACAAAATGGTTGTGGTTAGCTTTTAAATAAGCTTCCTAGTTTTTATTGAGGATACTACCATTCTTCTTCTTTTTTTTTGCAGGGCAATGGGGGTAAGTGACTTGCCCAGGGTCACACAGCTAGTTAAGTGTCAAGTGTCTGAGGATGGATTTCAACTCAGGTACTCCTGAATCCAGGGCTGGTGCTTTATCCACTGCGCCACCTAGCTGCCCCCGACTACCATTCTTTTAGTCACCTAGATTTACAGTTTTGTAAATAACTTTACTCTTCCCTCTCCTTCAGTCAGCCAATCAGTTGCCAAGATTCAGAGTCTACCTTCACAACAACCCTTTCACCTACCCCCCTTCTCTCACTCACAGAATCTCTATCCTTGTTCAGTCCTTCACTATCTCAGGCTGTATTGGCAATAGATTCCTAATTGATATCCCTGCTGGCATTCCCCTTCTACTCCAATCTGTCTTCCACACAGTTGCCAAATATTATTAAAATATACATAAGGGGGAGAGGGATAAGATTCCCACTCCTCACTCCCTCTCCCCAGTTCATTTGAAAGAATCTCAGAAGGCTCAGAAGACAAGGTGTTAATGAGGCATTAAAAAGACAAATCTCTTTATGAAGTGCTAATACCTCTTTGATAGAGTCCAGAAGGGAACAAAAAAACTGGCGGAGCAAACACATCAGCCATACCTCTGGGGGATTTTCAAAAATAGTTTAATTTGGTGAGTTGGAGAGTTTATAAGGCAGGAGCTGACTTAGAAGAACTCTGGGGAAGGGAAAAAAGAAATTTCTTTCTCCTTTTCCTTCCTCCTGCCCCCCTTATTGGCCATGTAGCTTTGAAGGAAAGCTACTGGACTGACAGGAGACCTCATGTCTAGCAAGAAGCAGAGCTATCCACTCCAACAGACACAGACACAGATACAGACACAGAGAGACCTGAGGAAGAAGTAACCTCAAGGTGTTAGCCCCGGCATTCAATATTCAATCATGGAGAAGAGTAGAACCTAGGAGCCCAGTTGGGCAACCTAAGATGTTGAACCCAAAGGGAGTCTCATCAGGACTCTACAAAGAGAGCAAAGACTTCTTGGTTCCCAGGTACCAGAAGTCGTGAGTTGCACTTGCCACATGTATGCACTACACGTGTTTGCCTCACTACCATCATACCGAAATTTTAACCCCATTTCTCCCACATACATAGTGTGGACTTGTGGGAGAGTGTAGCCTAAGTTTGGGGGAGGAATGTTTGTAACTACTACTCTTCCAATGTCATTTGAGTAAATGTCTTAGCCAGGAGCTAATTGGATCCATTGGCTGACTTTTTATAGGAAGCACCCTAGTGGAAACTTGTGAGCTAAATCAGTAGGAGTGGCTCTCCTCTCAGGGTTACCTTTAGAATCTAAGGCATCATCCATGCTCTGGGGACTTAATTTGCTAGTGCAAGTTGGGGAAGTAGACCAAAAGAGGTGTTAAACATAGATCTGATCTTATCACTCCTATGTTCAAAAATCTTCTGTGGCTTCCTGTAGTACCTAGGATAAAATATATTTAAGACACTTCCAATTTCAGACATTTTATTTGCCAAAAATTACAGAAAAAGGACATTCTTTAAGAAAAGCAACTTGGGACAGTTTGGAGGACCTGAGAGAAAATTGTCCCTCAGATAAATGTACTGAGAGTGCCTGTTTGAAAGCAGGTCAAAGGCACAAGTAGTACAATTGGGGGTGGCTGCAAGGCATTTCTATCAATCAATTCAATTACAAATGACTTTTAAGAATTTTGAATGTTATTGCTGAGAAAATATGAAGCAAAGAACTGTTTGTGGACTATGGGAAGAGTATAAGAATTGTAGGGGATTGTACCTGACAGAAATGTTGATTTAAAATTTTTTTTAATTTCTCATCATCAAGTAGAGAGGAGTCACTATACACCAGAGGACAGTCCTGCTTTGAGGTAGTAAAGTCAGTTAGAAACTCAGTGCAGGAGGGATGGGGCTCTAGGAGAAGAGAAAGTTGGAAGCTTGAGAAGTAAATTACTGAAGCTGCTTCCTGAAGACAGAATATAAAAGCTAACAGGAGCTAAACCCAGGTGATAGGCAGAGGGTTCTATGGCTGATGTGGGGAACTGTTTGACTGGAGAGTGCAGTAGATACTGGAAGCTGATTGGAAAAAAGGAAGATCTGGCTTTGTTTATTACCTTTAATCACCCTCAGGAAAGGAAATTCCTTAGGAACTTCTGGGCATTGCCCTATACAACCCTCTCTGGTTTAAGAGGGATTTATTCCCTAGGGCCATGGGGAGAAAAGCCAAGCTCTCTGGCTTAAGAGAACTGCTTATCATTGAAGGAGCTAATATTGTCACAGCGCCCAGCCAAGAAGCAGACCCAGACAGCTGCAGACCCCAGGCTTGAGGCTACTGCTTCACTGAAAGAGTTAATATTGCTGCTTAACAAAGTTTCAGTAGCCTGAAGGGAGCAGAGAAGCATCTCTGGCTACCAAGAGAGTGGAGAGACTCACAAGAGGAGCAGCTGACATTTATTGCAAACTGTTCGATAAAAGATAACACAAACGTACAGTAGACAGTTGTGAGTTGCTCTGAGCTTGGGTTTCCCTACTGGGATGTCTCACTGCAAGGTTTCTGTACATGTATGCCCACTCTTTTCCATGAACATTGTACATTGGTGCTGAGAGTGTGACTCAGATTTATGGGTGGACTGCTATATTTTGATAATTACTGCCTTTACCCTCTAATGAGTAAATGTTACATTATTATTGTTGTTGACTTTTTCTTCTAGTTTAGTAAATTTTCTTTTTTTTTTTTTTAAAGAATTAATAGGGCAGCTAGGTGGCGCAGTGGATAGAGCATGGGCCCCTAGATTCAGGAGGACCTGAGTTCAAGTCCAACCTCAGACACTTGACACTTACTAGCTCTGTGACCCTGGGCAAGTCACTTAACCCCAATTGCCTCACCAAAAAAAAGAATTAATGGTGTGTCATCAATGACTGATTTTGTGTAAATGAGAAATATACTGGTTGGGGCTCAGGAGCTAAAGTTTCTAGAAGTAGGACTGAATCTGCCCATACCAGGATTATAGCTAAATCCCTAGAGTTTAGCATGGTTGAGGCCATGGCTCACCTCTTCTCCTTAGGAGTGTAAGGCCAGGTAAAGGTGAGCAAACCAACCCAGAGACAAAGAAAAGAGGATAAAGGTGGCATACCTGGGTAATACTGCTGCCATGAATACTATGCCTGTGTTCTATATAAAATCACTATTTTGACATTTAAAGCTCTTTGCAAGATGGATTCCACTGGAGATGCTCTGGGGCAGTTCATACTAGTATTCTTGAGAACTTGTTTGTTAAAATTTCAGTATGAGCATTTTATACTTCAGAAATCAGAAAATGCTATAGCTATAAATCAGGGCTTGATTCACTGTTAACTGTCCAGAATTAAGAAAGCAATGGAGAAAATGCTAGTAATACAGATCAAACTTAAAAGTGTGTTGTGGGGGCAGCTAGATGGCACAATGGATAGAGCACCAGCCCTGGAGTCAGGAGGACCTGAGTTCAAATCCAACCTCAGACACTTGACACTTACTAGCTGTGTGACCTTGGACAACTTAACCCCAATTGCCTCACCAAAATAAATAAATAAATAAATAGATAGATAGATAGATAGATAAATAAATAAATAAATAAGGGTGTTGTGCATACATTTTTCCCCTCTGGAGAGCCACCCCACTTTCATTTACTCTATATTTTAGCTATTCCCTGTATATAACATCCCGTCTCCTACCACTGTGACTTTGCATATGTGTTTTCCCAAGTCTGGAATGCACTACCTTCTTACCTCTGACTCCTAGGGTCTCTAGCTTCCTTCAAAACACTGTTTAGCAGGATGCTCTCAGAAAAACCTGGAAAGACTTAAATGAACTGAAGCAAAGTGAAATGAGCAGAACCAAGAGAACATTGTAAACAGTCAGAAGAATATTATACAATGATCAACTGTGAATGACTTAGCTATCTCAGCAATACAATGATCAAAGACAATTCCAAAGGACTCATGATGAAGAATGCTATCTACTGCTAAAGAAAGAACTGATGGAGTCTGAATGCAGATTGAAGCATACTATTTTTTTTTACTTTTGTGTGTGTGTGTTTTATTGGTCTGTATTTTTTTCACAATATGACTAATATGGAAATATATTTTGTATGACTACACATGTATAACCTATATCAAATTGCTTGCCATCTCAATGATGAGAGAGGGGAGGGAAGGAGAGAATTTGGAACTCAATTTTTTTTTTAAATGAATGTTAAGGGGCAGCTAGGTGGCACAGTGGATAGAGCACTGGCCCTGAAGTCAGGAGGACCTGAGTTCAAATCCGGCCTCAGACACTTAACACTTATTAGCTGTGTGACCCTAGGCAAGTCACTTAACCCCAATTGCCTCACCAAAAAAAAAAATGTTAAAAATGTTTTACATGTAATTAGAAAAAATATATTAAAAAATAAATCAGTAGACATTATAAAACAAAAATGACAACTACAACAAAACACAATTTAGGTGCCACTTCCTATGTAAAGCCTTGATTCCCTCAGTTGCTAGTGCCCCTCCCTCTTGAAATTTACTTACATTATGTTTATGTATTTTGTGTTTGCTTTTCTTTTTTGTTTTGTTTTTTGGTGTGCTTTTTTTTTTTCAGGGCAATGGGGGTTAAGTGACTTGCCCAGGGTCACACAGCTAGTAAGTGTCAGGTGTCTGAAGTTGGATTTGAACTCAGGTCTTCCTGAATCCAGGGCCGGTGCTTTATCCACTTTGCTACCTGGCTGCCTGGTGTTTGCTTTTCTATGTACCTGTTGTATCTCCCCCTCCCCCCCCCCCACTCCCAACACAGTGTCTTCTCTGTGAAGGCAGGGACTGTTTTGTTATTTTCTCTTGGTATTATAAGTACCTAGCACAGTGCCCTGTATAGACCAGGCATTTGATATATAGTCTGTTATTGTTGCTGTTAGAGAACTCTATCTTGGGGAGGAGGTAAGCAGGACACAATGGGAGGCAGGATCATGCTCACCAAGCAGAAACATTCAAGCCCAAGCTGCCTTAATGGCCCTTTTTCAAATCAATGAGCATGTATTAAACACCTTCCTTCTAGATACCACGGACCATGGCACCAGCCAGCCTTGTCAACTCACAGTATTCTCTTTCCAGCGTGACCCACAGTAATACAGAATTTAGTCAAAGGCAAGTCTGTTTGGGACTCTGTCCAAAGTGGCTTATGATGGAAAGTGCCAGGAGGATCTTGGTATGACTATTTCATTGTCCCAAAGCAAGGTCCCCAAGGACAACTGTGCAGGCAGTGTGTTCAGGCTGGTTAATAGCCTATATTGAGAGAGAACAAAAGCAAAGCTGCTGATCTTATTTGCCTGGCTCCTGCATGGCTAAACCCTGTGATGACCAAGTCTGTGGGCTGGTAAGATGCTGGAACTCATCTGCAAGGCTGCCTTATGTTAATTTGCTTTTCCTTCATGCATTCTTTGATAATTTCCCTGAGGGTGAAAGTTAGAGGATGATTCAAGCAGCAATTTGGCAAGCTCTTCTATTTGTAGTGCCAAACCAATGAGGGAGATAGGGAGGGGGAGGAGAGGTATGTACCAGCCTGTCAAGGGTGGTGGCCTCAGTGTGGCTTCAAAAGTACCTTTCCCTTACACCTCTGCCACTGGAACTGAGTGGGCCAATGAGGAGGAGCTGTGGACAGCTCAGGATAGTATCCAGAGAGATAGTAGCCTGTAGATAGGGTGATATGGGTAGTAGCAACCAAGGGTCAAGAAGACCAGGTCTTGGCCTAATGTCAGGTGTTTTCACCTTGAATCTATACTCTAGGAATGGCTAGTCCCTGAAGTGATGAAGGAAGCTCTGAACTCTTGGCTGGCTTCTGCTAGAACCAGGACTATCATTATAAAGAGATGTTCTGTTGTCAGTGTTAGTGAGCAAATGATTCCTATACCATTGTTTGATAACACATCTCGAGAGCTGACTTATTGTTGATGTGCAAATGTGGTCATTAACAGCCTGCCAGACATTAATTTTACTTGTCTTGAAGAGACCTTAAATATAGATATAGAAATAGAATTCAGATATCGCTATAGAACTGGAAGGGACATGTCATGGGAAAAAAGTTGAGGGTCCTTAGCTATTCCTCAATAAAGAATTACACTCTCACACACAATCCAATTAGAATTAAAGTGGTCTTTTATTTATTTTTGCTGGGCAATTGGGGTTAAGTGACTTGCCCAGGGTCATACAGCTAGTAAGCGTCAAGTGTCTGAGGCCGGATTTGAACTCAGGTCCTCCTGACTCCAGGGCCGGTGCTCTATCCACTGCGCCACCTAGCTGCCCCTAAAGTGGTCTTTTATTTGGCACTAGAGAAAGTGACCACGTGGGAAGTCAAAGACTTCACCGCTTGGGGAGGAGGGCTCAGAAACATTTGTCTCCCAGAACAGAAAGGAGACAAAAGCTTTTATAGAGGATAGATGGGGTGTCCATTTGAAAACTGAAGAGTTCCCTTTTGGGGTGAGGAAAGCTTGGATGCTTGTTATATTCCTGAGAGTTGAGGGAGATTTTTTTGAAATGATGGTTCTGACCTTTGGGGTTATTTTGTCTTCTAGCTCTGATCAGGTAGTAACCACACCTAATGCCTTTCCTGCTATAGAATTTTATCTCCCCTTATTTCTTAGGTCTGTCCTGATATCTAGTTGGTCAATCTAAACTTTAATAGTCCCTTGATTCCTCAATTCTTCAATTCCTCTGTCCTCTTATCTGGTCATCTTTGGTTTTGCTTCTCGCAGGAGAAACTTCTTATTTATCCTAAGTCCCATGTCAGGGCCTCAAGGACTATCTAATCCAATGCCCTTGCAATTACAGATTGAGGAAGCTGAAAGCAAGGAATTTAAGTGACCTGAACAAGATCACACGTATAGTAGGATAATAGCTAGCACCTTGATGGTTTGCAAAGCATCAAAGGTGGGATTTGAATCCAGGTCTATCAAATTCCAGATCCAGAATTTTTTCTACTGTACTTGACTACTTCAAGTCTAGTCAGTTGACATTCATTAAGCACTTATTATGTTCCAGAAACTTCCTCATCTAGTACCAGGTTCTTACTAAGTTATATGAGCATTAAGGAAGGGATGACATTTTTCAAAGGGGTAGCTGCTGAGTATATTGTGTGGTTATTGGTAGGTTATTTTGGTATTTGGTAGCTTTTCAACCTGATGGTGCTTCAATATCCCTTAAAATAACCAGCATTATTACATGTGTTCAGGGATAGGAGTATCTCAGTTGAGTGTGGCATATTTATAGTGGTAAATCTTTTTATAGCCTTTTAAAAGGCTACAAAATAGTCTCTGAGGGTTGGGAGGTTTGGTTAGTTGAAGGATGAAATCAAAAGGAAGGGCATTCACTCCCTCCTCTCACTCCCACCCTTGGAATGCAGGCATTTTTGGCAGATACTCCTTTCCTCCTCCCACCTAACCTGATTTCTAGTCACCACCCTTGACTCTACCCCATAACAAAACTTCTCTCTTCCTGCTTCGTAGGGGTGAGGAGAACCAATGGAGATTGTAGTGAGATCAGCTTAGCCTCTGACCAAATAGTAAAGGTGGCTGACCCACTTTCACCTAAGGGCAAAAGGCCAGGTCCAAATGTTTATTAAAATTAATACATCAATATCATTTTCTCTCATATTTCTTCTGATTTTTTTTTGCAGGGCAATGAGGGTTAAGTGACTTGCCCAGGGTCACACAGCTGGTAAGTGTTAAGTGTCTGAGATCGGATTTGAACCCAGGTACTCCTGACTCCAGGGCCGGTGCTCTATCCACTGTGCCACCTAGCTGCCCCCCAAAAGTTTTTTGTTTGTTTGTTTGTTTGGTTTTGCAGGGCAATGAGGGTTAAGTGACCTGCCCAGGGTCACACAGCTAGTAAGTGTCAAGTGTCTGAGGCCAGATTGAACTCAGGTACTCCTGACTCCAGGGCTGGTGCTCTATCCACCGTGCCACCTAGCTGCCCTATTCATCCCCTTTTTATAGATGAAGAAACTGAGGAAAAGGTTAAGGGATTTGTCAGGCTCACACAGCTAGGGTTTGAGATTGGATTTCAACTCAGGTCTCACTGATTCCAAGCTCAGTGTTCTATCTACTTAACAGTACTACTTAACAGAAAAAAAAAATGGATTAAATGTCCACTATCTCAGGCAGTGAGAAAGAAGGGAAAGAAACAACCACTTCACTGTTTGATATTTATTTTGGAGGACACAAGGCAACTAGGTGTTACAGTGGATAGAGTGGTGGTCTTGAAGTCGGGGTAGACCTGAGTTCCAAACTTCCCTCAGCTATTTTTACTAGCTGCGGAACCCTGGGCAAGTCAATTAACTTCTTTCAGCCCAATTTCCCTCATCTGTGAAATGGGAATAAGAGCACCTACTTCACAAGATTGTTATGAAGATCAAATGAGATAATATATGTAAAGTGCTTTACAAATCTTAAAATGCGACATACTTGTCATCTATTATTATTAGGCGTCTATAGGACCTAGAGCTCTGACAGCAAGAGCTGTTCAGCCTCCCCATCTCAATTTGCATCCCCAACCACAAGTGAAACAGTTTGATTCTCTCCCCCTTTCTCCCTCTCCTTTTTGCCCTCCCTTGCCTGCCCCTCCTCTCTTTCTCTCTCTCTCCTCCACCTCCCCCTCTTCTTTTGTTTGTGTACATTCAGTCTCCTGAGAGTCTCCTAGACTCTCCTAGCTCTTCAGTAAACAATGCTGCCTCTGGGAATTCAACACTCAGAACATAGGAACTAAGAACCTTTTTTTTCTTCCCATAGAGGAACTGATGTCCTCAGACCTCACTACAATTTCATGAAGGTTCTCTCAGTTTAGAGCTGCAAGGGACCTTTAGGGAATCCTTTAGTCTAACCCCTCATTGTATAGATGAGGAAATCCCTCATTTTATAGAGAAGCCAATTACTTGCCCAAGGATTTGAAGCCATGCCTTCTGGTATTCACATACCTTATTATCTTATAGTCTTTTGCTAGGCTCTCCCTCACACACACACATAATTATAGTGAATAAATGTCCATTTTGACATGGGACTTAGGGTGACCAGATAACAGGACAGACATATCAGGGAATTAAGGGACTATTAAAGTTTAAACTGACCACTTAAGAAGTAAGGGGAAGGGCTGCTAAGTGGTGTAGTGGATAAAGCACTGGCCCTGGATTCAGGACCCGAGTTCAAATCTGACTTCAGACACTTGACACTTAACTAGCTATGTGACCCTGGGCAAGTCACTTAACCCTCATTGCCCTCCAAAAACAAAACAAACAAACAAAAAGTAAGGGGAGATAAAATTATAGCAGGAATGTCAATTAAGTGTGGCTACTACCTGACCTGAGCCAGGAGATGGTGATAACTCCAGAGATCAGGACCATCATTCCAAAAAAGAAATTCCCCCTCAACTATCAGGAATAACAAACATCCAAGCTTTCCCCACTCCACCCCCAAAAGGAACTTTCCACCCCATCCATCCTCCATAAAAGCTTTTGCCTTCCTTCTGTTCAGGGAGGAGAATGTTTGAGCCCTCCTCCCCAGGGGAAGTCTTTGACTTACCTCTCGGTCACTTTTTCTAGCAGTAAATAAAAGACCATTTTAATCTTAATTGGACTGTGTGTGAGAGTGTAATTCTTTACTACAGCAAACTACCTAAGGACCCCCACACCATTTCCCCCATGACAATTTTGTTCTTAGAACTTTTAACTTACTACTTGACTTGAGATGACTTGGAGAATCCAGGTTATTATTCACCAGGTGGCAAAGTGGATAGAGCACGGGCCCTGGAGTCAGGAGTACCTGAGTTCAAATCCGGCCTCAGGCACTTAACACTTACTAGCTATGTGACCCTGGGCAAGTCACTTAACCCCAATTGCCTCACTAAAAAAACAAACAAAGAGATGACTTGGAGAATCCAGGGTTGGGTTATTCTAGGGTTTGAGGGTTCCTAGGAGAGAAATTTTTAAAAGGTACAAGATACATTAGAAGTGTTCAACCAGAGTCTGGACACAGACACCAAACTCATCTTCTTAAGGTAAAGGTCTGACCATTCCACTCCCCTACTCAATAAACTCCAATGACTTCCTCTTGCCTCTAGGATCAAATCTAAACTCCTCTGTTTGGTATTTAAATCCCTTTATAATTTGTCCCTGATAGAAATGGTGTGTCTGCCTCAGTTGGCAAGATACATTATTCAAGTCCTGGGGCCTTCTCCCCCTTCTCCACCATTCCTTCCTTTTTACTGCTGAGATAACAATTAAGTTGTAAAGCATATTCCTCTCAGATAAGAACAAACTACATAATTGAAGCCCTAAAAGCTTATTCCCACTCCCCCAAATTTCCCTTCCTTTCCCTGCTGAGTCAACAGAGGTTTTCTAAAGTTAGATAACAAAGATTCATAAATTTTCAGGGTCTGGTCATCCCAGGGGTAGGGGTGCCACATCTGGGGTGGGGGGAAAGGGGGAGGTGGTCTATATGTTTAGAAGTGTCAGTAAAGAATGTGAACCCAGATCGGGGAGGGACCTTGCATTAGATTTAGGATAAAAGGAGAACTTCACTGTAAAAAATCTACAGTACCTAAAGGGAGGTACTTGCTTGTCCTTGCAAGGTCGAGAATAAATGGCCTTCCTGCTTTGCATCAGACCGGGGGTCCTATCTCAGTTTATTTGTTTCTTACAGTACCCAACCTACCTTTACAACATTATTAGGAATTATGAACATCCAGGCATTCTTTGGACCTGTCAAATAGACTTTCTTCCTGCTACTCACATGTGAGATTACATTTCCCCTCTTTATGCCTTTGCACTTGGCTGTCCCTGTGCCTGTGTTCCACTGGTTACCTTCTTTTGTTGTTCAGTTGTTTCCATCGAGGGCTTTTCTTGGTAAAGATACTGGAGTGGTGTACCATTTCCTTCTCCATCTCATTTGACAGATGAGGAAACTGAGGCAAACCAAAGTTAAGTGACTTGCCCAGGGGCACGAAACTAGTGTGACATAAAAGTTCGAGACATAATTTCTGGATAATTAATCATTTTATTAATCATGGTGGCATATAATTTATAAAAGGGGTCAGTGACATTCTCAAATGCAAAAAAAACCCTCAAGGAACCTACTCAACACTTATATGCCCCCAAAGGTGGCAATCAACTTTAATTGGTTAACAGGTAATGAGAGAGAATGAATATTATAATGAGAGGTAGACCTAAGGAGGGGAGGGGGATATGACTTGATCATGTCATTTACTTCCAAATCACCCCCAGCCTCAGGCAATCTAGATAAAGGATCTGCCCCACTGCCCAAACCTGCCTGAGTGGAATACAAAGGGCTGGAATTCACCTTAGATTAAATTCTTCACAAGGTTTTCTAGTTGGGTGAGGCAATAATTCCATCTAGATAAGATAGTCTAGGTGGGGTACATTTTTGAGAAAGATCAGGGAGCTCCCCAGTGATTTGTAATTTAACAATCATTTCTCTCACTAGTAAGTGTCTGAAGCAGATTTGAACTCAGGAAGATGAGTCTACCTGACTCTAGGTCCATCACTCTATCCACTGCTCTACCTTGCTGCTCCCTTACTGTGCTGTAAGAAATAACAAATAGATTGAATACAGAGAATTATAGGAAGATTTAGATGAACTGATACTTCCCCAGAACACCCCTGCTCTTGGAGGTGGAACATCTGGCACCTCCTCCTTAATCCTCCACTATTTAAAAATGGCACCCAGGGAATTTTCCTCATCATACTTTCCAGAACTTCACTGGATCTCCAAAACTCATCATTATGCAAGATGAAATTAACTCTGAAATTCTCCCCTCCTCAAATAATTTCCCACCCCAACCACAGGACTTCATTATGCTCCTGTACCAAGCAATCTTTCTCCCATCCCTTTTCAGCTTCTTTGTGTGTGCTTTTTTCCCCTGTTAGACTGTGAGCTCCTTGAGGGCAGGGACTGCCTTATGTATATCCCTAGCACTTAGTGCAGAGCTTGGAACAAAGTAGATGCTTCATAAATGCTTATTGATTCCGACCTTATGCAGAGTGAAGGAAACAAAACCAAAAAAAAAAAAAGACAATATACACAATTACTACAACAATGCAAATAAAAAAACAGTCACCACAAAACAGTCCAAAGCAAATGTGGCAAAATTAAGAAGATTAAATATTGCTCCAAAGAAGGGATTTGAGAAGTTCTCCCCCCACTTCTTTTAAAAAAAAAAATTATTTATTTATTTATTTGCAGGGCAATGAGGGTTAAGTGACTTGTCCAGGGTCACACAACTAGTAAGTGTCAAGTGTTTGAGGTCAGATTTAAACTCAGGTCCTCCTAAATCCAAGGCCGGTGCTTTATCTATTGCACCACCAGCTGCCCCATCTCCCCTACTTCTTTACAGAAGTGGGAAGTCCACAAGTATGAAGCATTGTATACATTTTCAAATCTTTTCAATATCTTGATCAATTTTGCTGATTTTTTTCTCTGAGAAATATTCTTTGTAATATGGAATGGCTCTCTGCAATAAGGGAGAAGGAGGGATACTGGAAGAAATTTAGGTGATGTAAAAACAAAAGATAACAATTTTATTTGAAAAATAATGACTGTAAAGAATCCATTGTATTGTATGTTACACTTCCTTGAATATGGCCCATGAATCATTTGCTTGTTCTGTCTCAGGTCTTTGCCCTTTCCAATATCTCTTTGTGCTGGTTGCTTGGCCCTCAGATGCTCTCATAGACCCCCCTCTAGCTTGTTCTGGAATCCTCTTTGGTCCCTCAGGTAGCCACTGGCTCTATTGTGGCATTTCAGGGCAGCATCCGAAGTCTGAAGATATGGTTAGAAGCCAAGAATGCCAGCCAAGCCCTGAGTCCTCATCCAGGACTTAGAGCCAGAACCCAGCTGTTACCACTAGGGATGAGTTAGAGCAAGTGGACAGACCTGTGCAAGAAGAGAGATTTCCTTCTGGATGGTTGGGATAAGGGGCTTCTGCATAGGTTATCCAGTGTCTAGCATAATACAGGTTGTTGATATAAACTGAACAATAACCCAGGGTTTCTAAATTGAAAGATGTTACAGTGAGTGTCCAGCTTTAGACTTCCCTGTCATTTAATTCAATTCAACAAACATTCATTAAGTACTGGCAGCTAGGTGTCACAGTGGATAGAGTGCCAGACCTAGAGTCAGGAAGACTCCTCCTTATAAGTTCAAATCTGATCTCAGACACTTATTAGTTGTGTGACCCTGGGAAAGTCATTTAACTCCATTTGCCTCAGTTTCCTCATCCCTAAAATGAGCTGGAGAAGAAAATGGCAAACCACTCTAGTATCTTTGCCAAGAAAACCCTGAAGAGTTGGAAATAACAAAACACCACCACTAACAACATTTGCCAGATACCATGTAGGTACTAAGACAAAAAGGAAACAGTCCCTCACCCAAGGAGTAGGAGGGAGAAAATAGCTTGTACACAGATAATAAATTCAAAATTTATACAAAATAAATTCAGACCTTTCCCTCCCCCCAGGGAGCCATACCATATAATAAAGAATTTTTAAAAGAAAAATGGGGGGGGGGGGGCAGCTGGTGGCACAGTGGATAAAGCACTGGCCCTGTATTCAGGAGGACCTGAGTTCAAATCCAGCCTCAGACACTTGACACTTACTAGCTGTGTGACTATGGGTAAGTCACTTAACTCTCATTGCCTTTCAAAAATAAAAACAAAAAACCAACCAAACAAATGAATGAATGAATAAGTATATATATTTATATACACACAGATATATACATATGCATACACACACACATGTAAAATAGGAAGACAAAAAAACCCTTGCAAAACCAACATATTAGATAACTACCTTTATATATAATTGAAAAAAATAAAATACTATTAAATTTTTTCAAAATAAAAAAGATATACAAACAATATATTCAGAGTAATTTTGGGAGGGGGAGTTGGGAAGAGCACTAAGAACTAGGTGGGGACATGGGTGGAGGATCAAGCCAGAAGCCTCCTATAGGAGATGGTAATTCAGCTGAGCCTTAGAGGAAGTTAGGGATTTCAAGAAATAGAGATGAGGAGGGAGGGCACCCTGTCTAATAATTCTCCTTGAAATTCAAAGGTCAAGAACCTGGCCCATCTTTCCTTGTGAGTGTTGGAAGAAAGGAAGAATTACAGTTGTAATTAAGCAAGTCTATTTCCTCCCCATTTAGTACAGTATGTCAAGATCCATCAGTAGCCTTCTTCACATCAATCCAATTAGATAAGGCAGTGAAACAATTAAGACTCCTAGGGTCGTAGCAGAATGTGGGCTAGAGCTGCTGCTTTGCTTTGCGTTTCTTCTGGTGATTTTTAATTAATTTAATCCTGAAGGAAGGAGCTGGGATAATAACCCTGGAGACTGAATAATGAATGATGAACACAGACACCACACTTTATATTTTCTAAGAGCCTTCCAATCATCATGTACTTAATTGAGTCAATGCCCTTCTGAGACAGACTACAATTAACCCCATCTAATAGGTGACCAACCTGACCTAGAGAGGTTAGGAGAAATTTTTTGTAGTCACAGAATGTTAAGAATTAGAGGCTATCGATGGAATGTTCTTTATTGTATGAGATGGTTGAAACTCAGAGAGGTGGCAAGATGGCCTCACTTGATGCCATCCAGCCATTGAGCAGGGGAGTCTGGGTCAGAACCCAAGGAAACTTTGTTGCTCTTAAGATTTAACATTAACTACACTTCTAAGGTTACTGTTAACACTATCTGATTAATGCTAATCTTTTTTTTTTGGTGGAGCAATGAAGGTTAAGTGACTTGCTCAGGGTCACACAGCTAGTAAGTGTCAAGTATCTGAGGTCAGATTTGAACTCAGGTCCTCCTGAATCCAGGGCCGGTGTTTTATCCCCTGTGTCACCTAGCTGCCTGTCAAGGAAATTTTGATTGGATTCCCAGTCTTAGTCTGCTGAGCAATGGAGCCTATTTCCCAAGGGTAGCCATTCATTTATTTTACATTCAACCACCATTTATTCAGGGGCATTGATGAGAGGCAGAATACTGTATCCCCAATGTTTACCATAATTCCTGGCATAAAGTCCCTTAATAAATGCTTGTTGACTGACTGACACAGTGGATGGAGCATTGGACTTGGGATCTGGACTACCTGGATTCAAACCCTGCCTCTGAGACTTATTAGTTTTGTGATCCCAGTCAATGCAACCCCATTTTCTTCATCTATAAAATGGAGAAAATAGCACCCAAAATACCTACCTCACAGTCTCAAATTATAGCGGCAGATACACAAACATATATAAATATATACATACATACATACGTTCATATCTTTCTATATATCTTTAAAATCTTTAAATGTGTGTCCTGTCCCCCCCCACCCACCCCATAGAAGTGCCTTAATACATGTTTATTGAAATTATTGAAAATCTCCAAGTGGAAGGAGCAAAGACTCCGCTCCACCGAGACCTTTTATGCTATCAGATAGGCAGGATGCAGTAGCAGGGAAACTGGGCCCAAGCAGGTCCTGTAGGCAGCTTCATCTTCTATTAGGTAAAGCTTCCCCATGTTGTAGGTGGCAGGAGAGAAGCCACATCAGGCAGATTCTGATCCTATCCCAGGCACTTTCAGAACACAGGAAGTCATAGGGAAAACACTACCTTGAGATAGTAGTAGTGGAGCATCATACAATCGTGGATTTAGAGATTGACGTGATCTCAGAGGCCATGCTGGGGATGAGGCTCTGGGGACATTCAGTGACTTGCCTGGGGTCACCTAGGTAGTGAGTGACTAGACTGGAATTTCAACCTGGGTCCTCCGACTCCAAGTCCAGTTCTTTCCACTGCACCAGACTGTGGTCCTTTAGTTGTCTGTAAACAGCATCCCTTGTGGTGCAAGTCTTTTGGGCTTTGAGGAGGATGCTAGCAAGGACTAACGTGTTCAGTGGGGTCTGGAGAGATTTGTGTGGAGTCCTTGCAAAAAGAGACCTCACTGTGATTTGGGGATTCTTTGAGGTCCCAGGCTGGATTGAAATGATGGATATCTCCTCTGGGGAGATTTGAGTCAGGCCCTTAATTATGAGTCTGGTGTTTATGTGACCCCAGGAAGCCACTTAACCTCCCTAGGCCTCAGTTTCCTCATCTGCATGAGATGGTTGGACATATGGCTTCCAAAGTCCCCTTCAGGGGGCTGCTAGGTGGTGCAGTGGATAGTGCACTGGTCCTGGAGTTAGGAGGACCTGAGTTCAAATGTGGATTAAGACAGTAGCTGTGTAGGGGCAGCTAGGTGGCACAGTGGATAGAGCACCAGCCCTGGAGTCAGGAGTACCTGGGTTCAAATCTGGCCTCAGACACTTAACACTTACTGGCTGTGTGACCCTGGGCAAGTCATTTAACCCCAGTTGCCTCACTAAAAAAACACACACACAAAACAAAACAAACAAACAAAAAAAGACAGTAGCTGTGTGACCCTGGAAAAGTCACTTAAGCCAGATTGCCTTAAAAAAATCACTTTCAGTTCTAGATTGATGAATCCTATGTTTCATCGAATTCTAATATCCATTGGCAATCAAGGTTGTAGCCAGACATTTTGAACCTGGAGTAGGGACAATGTTTGAAAGGATTTGATAATTCTCCCATGTCAACTTACCCTCTGCCTGAGGAAGAGGTGACACATGCCATGCTCTTTGCATAGTGTGGCCCATGCAATGCCTTCCCCCAAAGCACCCATCCCTTTGTGTCTGTTGGCCAACCCCTCCTGTGCTAAGGCTGCATCTTAAAGTGTGCAAAGAAATAACTCTATAAATAGGTTAATTCAGTTAAACAACCATTCAGTATAAGGGAGGCAGGAACATCAGTGCGTGATGCTGTGGTCACTTTATAACTTCAGGTTTGTGTCACAGTCTTTAAAAGATATGTATTTACCTTGAAAAAAAAAAAAAGCTTATCTCACCAAACAAACTCCTGAGTCTGCAACTTCTCTATGCTGCCCCCAAGTTGTTAAAGGATGCCTTGATCTGCTAGGCTGAACTACACACAAGATGAAGTCTTTTTTTGTGTGTGTGTGAGGCAATTGGGGTTAAGTGACTTGCCCAGGGTCACACAGCTAGTAAGTGTCAAGCATCTGAGGCTGGACTTGAACTCAAGTCCTCCTGACTCCAGGGCTGGTGCTCTATCCAATGCACCACCTAGATGCCCCACAAGATAAAGTTTTGCCTGAGATTCAAATGGGGGCTTTCTGTTTCAAGACCCACTGTATTTAAGAGGCAGCAAGGTATAAAAAAAGATCTCTCTGGTCCCTGCAGTTTGAGCTTTGGTTTGGATGCTTACTAATTGAATAACCTTGTTTCTTCCAGATGAACTTTATGATTATTTTCCTAACTCTATAAAGTAATCCTTTGGCAGTTTGGTATGTCATTGAATAAATAAATTAACTTAGGTAGTATTGTCATTTTTACTATATTGGCTTGGCCTATCTGAGAGCAATTGGCACAATGGATAGAGCACCAGAGCAACTCCTTTTCCTGAATTAAAATCTGGCTTTAGACACTTACTATCTGTGTGACCCTGGTTAAGTCACTTAACCCTGTATGCCTCAGTTTCCTCATCTGTAAAATGAGTTAGGTACCTTTGTCAAGAAAACTTCAAACGGGGTCATAAAGAATTGGTTGGACACAACTGAAATGACTGAAGGACAACATATATTATGCACTGGGGACTTAAAGAGGTAATCCCTGCCCTCAAGGAGCTCACACTATAATTGGAAGAGACAACATATAGAAGGAGAGTCAGGTAAAATCTCAGGGAGCACTGATACTGAATGCCTCAATTTTAGAGATGGAAAGGTCATGTGGTACATGCTTAAAACAATTTTAATACCTTTTGTTTTTATATCACAGTTGCTTCAAGACATACCACCACCTCCCCAACCCCATCTAATAAACCTTCCCTTCTAACAACAACAAAACAAACAAGCAAAAACAGGTAGGTAAAACCAACCGAAACAGTGATCATATTTGACAGCATGGGCAAATTTCCATATCCACAGTCCTCAGCAGCTAGGTGGTATAGTAAATAAAGTGCTGGGCTTGGAGTCAGGAGGATCTGAATTCAGATCTGGCCTCAGACACTTACTGTTTGATCCTGGGCAAGTCACTTTACCTTGTCAGCCTCAGTTTCCTCATCTGTAAAATTAGCTGGAGAAGGAAATGGCAAACCACTACACTATCTTTGCCAAGAAAACCCCAATGAAGTCAGGAAAAGTTGGACATGACTGAGAAATGACTGAATAACAACAAAATTATTTAGATCTGTATTTATTTCCATAAAGATTATTTTATAGTTGTATTCATATAATCCCTGTGTGTGTCTTGGTAAGTCGACTTCAAAATATTTTATATATTTGGTAGTTTGGGCTTTTTTGAGACAACTGGGGTTAAGTGACTTGCCCAGGGTCACACAGCTAGTAATTGTTAAGTGTCTGAGGCCGGATTTGAACTCAGGTCCTCCTGAATCTAGGGCCGGTTCTCCATCTACTACGCCACCTAGCTGCCCCGATGGTAGTTATTTTAAATGGAATTTTTCTTCCTGTCTTTTCCTGTTGGGTTTTGTTGGTAACATACAAAAATGCTGATGATTTATATGGATTTATTTTATTAATCACAACTTTGCTAAAGTTGTTTTGGCTAATCTTTTGTTGACTCTCTAGAGTTTTCTAAGTACATTGGCAAAACCTGATAATTTTGTTTCTTTTTTTTTTCTCTATGCTTATTTGCTCAATTTCCCTTTCTTGTCACTGTTGTCTTACTAAGATTGCTAATACTGGGTCAAATAGTAGTGATGACAGTGGATATACTGACTTCATCCCTGATTTTATTGGAAAGGCCTCTAGTTTATCCCCATAACAGATGAAGTTGGCTCTTTGTTTTAGATAGATAATACTTACCATGTTAAAGAAAGGTCCATTTATTTCAACATTTTCTAGAGTGTGTGTATGTATGTTTTTAAAATGGGTGTCATATTTTATCTAAAGCTTTATCTGCATTGATTTTTATATAATATAATTTTTATTGTTCTTATTCTTAGTGTAGTGAATTATATTAATAATTTCCCCAATATTGAAGCAGTCATACATTCTTGGTATAAATCTAGCCCAGTCATAGTGTATATATAATCTTTGTGATATGTTGCTATTAGCTGAGTAACCTTAGGAAAATCATTTTACATTTCTAAGCCTTAGTTTCCTTGTCTGTAAAATGGTGATGACAAATCTCCTATTTTCTACTGCTTCACATGGTTATATGAAGATTTGCTTTGTAAGTGGTAAAGAGACTATAGATATAGGAATTGGTGTGTGTGTGTGTGTGTGTGTGTGTGTGTGTGTGTGTGTGTGTGAGAGAGAGAGAGAGAGATATATATCATCAGCCCAGATTTGTGACTTCATCTGTGATAGGAAATTCCTTCCAACAATGCTGATCAGTAATGTGCTTATAACTTATAGTCT
Source organism: Dromiciops gliroides (assembly GCF_019393635.1). Classification (NCBI taxonomy): domain Eukaryota; kingdom Metazoa; phylum Chordata; class Mammalia; order Microbiotheria; family Microbiotheriidae; genus Dromiciops; species Dromiciops gliroides. The sequence continues at coordinate 473,272,386 of NC_057862.1, read as the reverse complement.
TAAGAGTGTTTCCCAGGGTCACTGAGGGGTTAGCTGACTTGTCCAGGGCTACACAGCCAATATGGATCTGAGGTAGGATTTGAACCAGGGTGTTCCTTACTCCAAATCCCCACCATACAAAACTGTCTATCTGTTGGTTCTGTATAATCATGAGCTCTACATTTCTTACTCAATTACAGAAAATTTACTATTTAAACAGCATTAACCAGCAAGCTATTCAGAGCATGATCACAGGACATGAACAACTGGACAGGCTAGACCAGTGGACCAGGATTAAGAGAATTCTGCTAGACAACGATGCAGGGTGGGGGATGTGCTATGAAGTTCAAAGTATGAGAAGTCATATGGGTAGTATGAGGATGCCAGGCTCGGGAAAGAAAAAACCGAGGCAAAGGGTTAGGGTAGCAAAGGGACAGGAGCCCAGGCCAAGGAATTTGGGCAACTAGAAGTTAGGACTTTGGCAAGATGGCAGAATTACTTGACCATGTTCCAACGATGCTGCTTGATACTGAACCAAGAGCTATGTAAGGCAAATTTTCCTTATGTAATCACAGCCCAGGAGCAGAATTGATATCAAATTATAGCAATATAAGCTACATATAAAAGAATGCAGTTGAGCTTGACTGGAGTGGTGAAGAGGGAGGAAAGAAAAAAAAGACATAAATAGTATAAAACAAACTTGAAGATGGGGGGAAATTCCTAGGATCCAATTAAGTACTCTTCTTACCATGACTCCTCTAGGATTATTTTTTCCCCATGAATTAGATTTATAGTCAGAACTTTGCCATAGCTTTGAGGTGGCTCTGAGGTTTCAGATAAATTTAAAGACTTTTTTGACTTACTTCTCTACCACTGGCTGTGGGTAGTTCAGCTTAGAGAATCATACCTAATACCGTCTTCTAAACTCAGCAAATGATCAGTCAGTCAATAGGCATTTATTAAGCATCTTCCATGTGGCAGACATTATGCTAAACAGTGGAGATAGTCAGTCAGTCAGTAAACATTTATTAAGTGCCTGCTATGTGCCAGGGACTGCACTGTGGTATTGTTGTTCAGTTGTGACTAACTCATGGTGATCCTGTTTGGGGTTTTCTTGGCAAAGATATAGGGGTGGTTTGCCATTTCCTTCTATAGCTCATTTTACAGATGAAGAAATTAAGGTAAATAGGGTTAAGTGATTTGCCCAGGGTCATACAGCTAAGTAAGTGTCTGAAGCCAGATTTGAACTCAGGTTTTTCTGACTCCAGGCCCAGGGTTCTATCCACTGTGCCACCAAGCTTCCCATTGTGCTAAATGCTGGGCATACAAAAATGAAAAAGAAAAGACAGTCCCTGCCCTTGAGGAGTTTATAATTTAATAGCAGTACATAACTCACAAAAGGAAGCTGAAAAGGGTGGGGAGGGGAGGTAACTCTGGCAGGGGAAGGGGGTTGATGGAAAAGTCAGAGAAGTCCCAAAGTTTATGTGTCCTTTATTTTTGTAGATGACCAGTGACATCACAGACTGATGTATTGACCTATGTATGAATTGGATTTAAGTGAGGCAGAATTGCACAAAGCCTCACTCTCTCTTCCAGAGTCAGCAAAGTCCAGTAGCAAGAACAAAGTCAAGACAACTGGCAATGACCCAGTGGAGGACCTTGGCGTCTAGCTCTAGGTGCTCAGCCAGGTAAGAATGTTCTGGAAATATCCTGAGCTGAGCTGCCTCCTTAAATGGTTTTGGGATTCATGGCTCCACTGTCCAATCAGAGGGATAGAGAGTGCAAATGAAGAGGAATACCAAAGCTGATGGGATCTGGTTTTCCCAATAATGGACTTCCTAGGGCACAGTGAAGAAGTCAGAGAAGCCCCAAAGTAATGCAGCCAGATGAAAAATGAGGAGATAGGAGGCTACAAAGAGAGGCAAGCTTTCTTTGCTTCTAAGAAGCTCACACTCTAATTCAGGAGACAATGTTAATAACAATGTATATATAAGTTATGTAATATTACTAGCTAACATTTATGTAACACTATATGCCAGGTATTTTACAATTATTATCTCATTTGGGAGGTAGATGCTATTATTATCCCCTTTTACAGTTGAGGAAACAGGCAAAAAGAGGATAAATGACTTGTCTATGGTGGCACAGACAGTGAGTATCTGAGGCTACATTTGAAGTTCTTGTAGTGGGATCCCAAGAAACCCAAAGATTCCAACCCCCAAGGAATTCTTAAGCTTTCCCAGGAGAAAAAAAGTTCTGCCTCCCACCTCAGGAATGCTGTGTGGCCAAGCACAATCCCGACAAGCAATACCAAGGTCTGCAAGATTATATGGAAGATGTGGATGGGTGATGAATATCTTGCAGATGCCCCATTATTCAAAAATCCCCTCCCTGTTGTTCCCTCACCAGTTGTTTCACTTTCTTTGTTTTGTAAACATACAAAAAGACCAGATCTTCTATTACTCAGAGAAACAGTCTCCATAGTGACTCTGTCTCCTGGACATGTATTCCTCTCTCCAAATAAATCTTTTTATTTTACAATATTCATGATGAACCTCTAATTCTTTGGGTGAGCTAGCCCTCTAATCCAGCTCACAAGTTCCACCATCATTCTTGACTCCAGGTCTGGCACTTTATCCACCACACTATCTACAGAATATATTGAAGATAATCTTGGTGGGAGGCACTAGAAGGAAGGAAGGGAAGGAGACAAGAAAGCCCTACAGAATATGGGATTTGAGCTGAATCTTGAAGGAAGCAGAGATGTGAAGGGTGAGTCCCCCAGACATAGGAACAACCAAGAGATTCAGTGTCATGTTCAAGGAATGGCAAGCCGGGAGATGCAACTGAATTGTAGAGTGCATGGAAGGTAGGAGGGAGGAAAGGGTCAGGCTGTTAAAGGCTTTAAATGCCAAGCAGAAGACTTTGTTTGATCCTCAAGGTAAAAGGGAGCCAAGGGAGTTCACTGAACAAAGATGGGATGTTGACCAACCTGCTATTTAGGGAAATCACCTTGACAGGTGAGTGGAGGATAAATTGGAATAAGGAGAGACAGGGGCAAAGGGAAATTTGTTCCATTCAATTCAAGAAACATTAATTAAGCACCTTTTACATACAGGATATCTAGCTGGGTGCTAATTTATCTAATGTTCTCCCTGCTCTGGAATCCTTAAATTGTTTTCTCCACAAATAAAGCAAAGAATTAAAGAATTACGTAGGCTATTTCCAGGATCAGAGGAGAGCCGACCGTTTTCTACTTTTGCTATTTTTCCCCAATGAATTTTCTTTTTTAAAATAGGATTCTACTTTTTGATATTCTGAACTTAATAGACATGAATTTTCCCACATACAAAGGAGAGGAAAAGAAGGTGTATATGAAACCATGACTCTCTATTAAATACAGCTTATTTTAATATATCTATATGTATATATATATATTTTTTCTTACAGCACAATAATATTCTATTACATTCCTATGCCATCACTGATGATTTTTCTTCATTCTTTTCTATATCCTTTTCCACTCCTCAAGTAATTCTAGTGGAAATGTTTTAAACTAGGACAATACCTTGCAAGTAATAGGTGTTCAAAAGAGAAACAGGGTGTTCCAAAAATCTTAATAGCACTTAAAACTTTCAGAACACTTTGTATATTGAATGCAAGAATGAACTAATTTCTATATCATCTTATAACTGACTGTAGTAATTCAGTATAAGGGGCAGCTAGGTGGTTCAGTGGATAATTTATCTTCTTGAGTTCAAATCTGGTCTCAGACACTTACTAGCTGTGTGACCCTGGTCAAGTCACTTAACCTTATTTGCCTCAGTTTCCTCCTCTGTAAAATGAGCTGGAAAAGGAAATAGCAAACTACTCCAATATCTTTGCCAAGAAAATCCTAAATGGGTCATGGGGAATCAGACACAACTGAAATGACTCAACAACAGTAGCAATTCAGTTTAAATATACAACTCTCTTAGTTCTAAGAAACCGATTTACCAGCCTTGTGAGATTACTCTAGAGTTATTATTGTGTAATGGAAAGGGCCCTGGCCTTAGGTAGGAAGAAGAGTCAGTCAGTTAGTCAACAAACATTTTAGTCAATGGGCCTTTACAGTCCCACTTTTGACACTTACTAGCTATGTGACCCTGGACAAGTTACTTAACCCTATTTGCCTAAGTTCCCTCATCTATAAAGTAGAGCTGGCACTACTTGCCTTACAGAAATGTCAGGGGGATGAAATGAGATAAAATATGTAGAATACTTTATATAAAGCACCTTAAAGTACTCTATAAATGTGAATCATGATTGTATTATTACTAGGGACTGATTCAGACATAGAATTTCCTGAAGGTGCTATTTGGAGAAGGAGACCATATTCTTTATCAAAACTAAACATTTCAAAGAAAACTTAAACAACATTTTTGATCTGAGATGGAAACCAGTTCCATGACACAGTCAGATTGGTGTTTTGGCATACTACAGACCCAGGGCTGGCACACTTTTCAAACCCATGTGCCAAACTACATAAACATTAAAAAGAAGTGGTCAACAAAGGGACTCTATAAGAAGAACACAATTTTAAATCAATAACAAGACAACCATTCATCCTGCTCTCTTGCTCTGCTCTCCTCTGAGTCTCTAGAGTCTCCTCTCACACACATCCTCTGCAAACAAACCTCTCCCCCACCTCCAGCCCCAGTCTGGGCTTCAGGCCATGTTTGCCACACCCCTGGACCCTCAGTCAAGGCCCCCAGCCTGCCACTCAGGATGGAATGAGGGCTGGGGTCAGGGTGGAGGATGGTTAGGGTTTAGACAACAGATCCAAACAGTGGTGGCTTTGTGAGACAATTTTAGACTCTGCCACAGTCAACAGCTAAGACCACCTGAGGAACCTCACTTTTCTAGCGGGGCTGCCAATAGAGAGGCAAACCCTTGTCTGTGTTCATGAGGTAGGATGCAAAAGATGGGAGCCGTGAGAAACAGCCTCTGTGCTTAGATCTGTGGTTCAGGACCTCGTTATTATTAGGGCCCTCTCATTTGTGTGGGCAGCTAGGTGGCCCATTAGATAGAGTGCCAGGTTTGCAGTCAGAAAGACCTGAGTTCAGATCCAGCCTCAGATACTTACTAGCTGTGTGACTCTGGGCAAGTCACTTAATCCTGTTTAACTCAGTTTTTCCTTCTGTAAAATGATTTGGGGGCAGCTAGGTGGTGTAGTGGATAAAGTACTGGCACTGGATTCAGGAGGACCTGAGTTCAAATCCAGCCTCAGACACTTGACACTCACTAGCTGTGTGACCCTGGGCAAGTCACTTAACCCTCATTGCTCCGCCAAAAAAAAAAAAAAAAGATTTGGAGAAGGAAATGGCAAAGCACTACAGTATCTTTGCCAAGAAAACACCAAATGTATTTGATGAAGAGTCAGATATGACTGAACAACATCTGTGAGGAGTGTGAACAAGGTGTCTTCAGTCTCTCTCTGTGAAATCTGCTCCGGGCATGTACTCTTTTGCTTGGCCTGCTCCTCTGGATGTTGACTCTGGTCTATTTAACTGAAGCCAGCTTTTTATTAGCTTTGTGGTTATTGGATCCCTCCTTATTCCCTTGGAAGTTATGAACTCTGATCCTGCCAGACAAATGCTTGGACAGAAGCAACTGGCCATGTAATAATAAAAGCTCACATCTATATAGTGCTTTAATGCTTGTGAATTGCTTGTTGTTGTTGTTGTTGTTGTTGTTGTTGTTGTTGTTGTTGTTGTGGGGCAATGAATGTTGAGTGACTTGCCCAGGGTCACACAGCTAGTAAGTGTCAAGTATCCGAGGCTGGATTTGAACACGGGTCCTTCTGAAACCAGTGCTTTATCCACTGCGCCACCTAGATGCCCCCTGTGAATTGCTTTGTAAGTAGTATCTCATTTTATCCTCACAACAATTCTGTTAGGTAAGTGCTATTATTATCTTCATTTTACAGATGAGGAAACTGAGGTAGATAGTGGTTAAGTGACTTGCCCAGGTTCACACAGCTAGTAAGTGTTTGAGGATGGATTAGAACCCATGTTCCTGTCTTCAGGCCTAGTGCTCTGGCCACTGCACCACCCAGTTGCCTTTTTAGCTGATGCTTGACTTTAGAAATGTCAAGGTCAGAATTTGCCTTAGGTGTTGAATAAACCCTTGACACATGCCAAGATTAGTCAGAATGTGTTGGTCTTTAATATAAACTACATCCCTAAAATACATCATATAATTTCAGAGTTGTAAGGAAAATGAGGGACCATCAAGTCTAACTCTGACCTTCTTGTAATTTCTCAGCACATTATTTTCTATCTCCTGACTCCCTTTTCATTGGCTGAAATGCTTGCCTTCCTCAGCTGTCTCCTGGTTTTCTTCCAGACTCAGTTCAAATCCCACTTTCTGTAAGAGACCTTTTTAGATACTCCTCCTGCCTTCTACTGCTTCCTTCCTTCCTTTCTTCCTTCTTTCATTTCTTTTCTTTTCTTTTTCTTTTTCTTTTTTTGGTGAGGCAATCAGGGTTAGGTGACTTGCTCAGGGTCACACAGCCAGTAAGTGTCAAGTGTCTGGGGCTGGATTTGAACTCAGGTCCTCCTGACTCCAGAGCCAGTACTCTATCCACTGTGCCACCTATCTGCCCCCTCCTAGTGCTGTCTTGCTGAGATTATCTTCCATTTTTTCCTTCCTCCATCCCTCCATTTCTCTCTCCTTTCCTTCCTTCTTCCTTCCTTCCATCCTTCTTCCTTCTTTCCTTCCTTCCATCCTTCTTCCTCCCTTCCTTCTTTCCTTCCTTCCTTCCCCCTTCCTCAGTCTCTTATACACATACACACACACACACACACACACACACACACACACACACATAAAATCTTTCCATTTCTTAAACTACCTTTCTACCCCAGAGTCTCCAGGCTTTTCATCATCCTTGGCTCCCCTTTTCTGGGTGTCCTCCAGCTTGTCAGAGTCTTTCATAAAATGTGGCACCCAGAACTGTTCACGGTTCTCCAGATTGGGTCTGATCTTTTTTGGAAAGGAAAAAAAAGCCAGTATTAACTGAAAAATAAAAGCAATTACAGGTGAATCCAGGTTTTATGCAAGTCAGAGTTGAGGGAAAGTTAAAATCTATACTTGGACCCTTTGATCTGGACATGTGATTTTGTCAGTCTATTGAACTCTCAGTATGGAAATTCTGTCCACTAGTGCAGAACAGCAACTCATCTATAACTTACAGTATTAGAGAGTTGCCTGAGACACTGAGAGATTAAGTAACTAGTCCAGGGTTGAAGAGCAAGTATGTGTTAGAGGAAGGATTTGAACCCAGGTTTTCATGACTCTAAGGCCAGCCCTCTATCCACAATACCATTTTGTCATTTGGACCATTACAAATATTTTATTTAGTGCCTACTATGTGTCCAACACAGCATGGCACAGTAGAGTGCTGAACTTGGATTCCAGAGAATCCTGGGTTTGTATCTCACCTCCCACACAGCTTATTTAGCTATCTGACCATATGCAAGACCCTCAGTTTTCTCCTCTGTAAAATGGGGATAATAATACTTAATAGTACCTCTGACACTTTCATTTTTGGCTTTGTATCCCCAGTGACTGGCACAAAATAAATGTTTTTAAAAGTCTTATTGATTACCTCATAGTGCTGCTCTGAATCTTAAAAATAAGATCATGCAAAAAATACTTTTAAAACCATAAGGAACTATATAAACATCAGTTGTTATTATTAATGTTATTATCATTATTGCTATCCATCTCATTCTCAACTTTTTTGATTGGAGTTCAGAGAGAAGTGATCCTGTGACCAGAATCTAGACTCTTATAATCCTTTCATATTTAACGTTCTGTGGACAATTACAGAATTGAATAAAATGATTACATTTTCTAATTGAATAGGAGTATTAGGATGTAAGCTCATCTTCTATAGATTCATTGACAGTGTATTTGGGATATCTCCAATAATAGATTGGACCACAGTATTTGTGTGTGTGTGTGTGTGTGTGTATATATACACACACACACATATGTATGTATATATGCATATATATGTGTATATATATATTCATATATAGGCATATATTTTGGCATAGTGAAATCTATAAAAATATTGTTCTTTTTATGAATCAGTGTTATATCTAGATGACTATAACAGTTCAGTCAATCTGTTGGTTGAGTCCTCCAGGATATTTTGAGGTCTGTATTTATCACATGGAGATTTGTCCTCTCAGTTTGTGAAAAAGGAGGACATATTTAATGCACAATTCCAGCCCTCAGGTCACATTTGTGTAAGTACTGTACTTGGTATGTACTACATTTTTACAACCCAGAGTTTCTATTGTTTCCTTGCATAATCTGCACTGATCATCAAGTCTGGGCAATTTATGGCTAACACTTCTGCAATTTCTTTGTGGTGATGACCTGGTACTGAATTGTCCTCATAAAGCTTTCTATTTCCATAAACAAATCCAAATAACTCAGCCATTTGTTTAATCGGTTTTTGTTGACATATTGTTGGCTAAGTTCATAAGGAGATAGCCTATAGAGGACCTTTTGATTCCAGCCAGAGGCATACTGGAGATAGCTAGAACTAGGGATATGATTGCTAAATTTCAGTGTGAGCATTTGTACTTCATAAACCTGCAAATACTACAAATCAGGTCTTGACTTGTTGTTTTGTTGATTGTCTAGTCTTAAGAAACTGGTGGAGAAAATATGAATAATTCCAATTAAACGCTGAAGAGTATAATTTTCAGAGGCAGTTGTTAAACACTTATCACCATACCATTGACTTAGCAATCTCATAGGCTCTATCTGTGTATGAGCCACTTTTCATTATTTTGACAAATTCAACTGTAATACTGTGTACCTTTTCTCATTTTCAACCATTGTTTGACGAAGCGATGTCTGCTTTTTCATGTGATCTGAGAATGTCTATCAATCTTCTTCCATCTTAGTGAGGAACTGTCAACCTTACTATAGCTGCCCTAAGATGATGGGTCCCTGTCTATCAGAGAGTAGGGAGTAGAACTGGAGGTCTCAGCCACTGGAAATGTCATAACTTGTTCACAAAGGGCATTAATGACTGAACATGATCTGGTATGTGTCATTTCAATTTGACAAAGAGCATCTCCTGTGCTCTACCCATATTGCTACAGGACCTATCTTGCACTACCTAAATCATGATAGGCCGTTACGGATGAAGGATAATCATATGGCTTTGGGTCATCATTTCAACAGCAACCAGTGCTCAACAGCATGAAAGCAATTGTTTCTTTGTTTGTTTTTTAGTGAGGCAATTGGGGTTAAGTGACTTGCCCAGGGTCACACAGCTAGTAAGGGTTAAGTGTCTGAGGCCGGATTTGAACTCAGGTACTCCTGACTCCAGGGCCGGTGCTCTATCCACTGCACCACCTAGCCGCCCCGAAAGCAATTGTTTCTTAAACGTAGTATAACGAATGGCTGCTTTGGGGAGTTTATGACTCCAGAAGTCCATTGGGACCTGTTTTTGTGCTTTCCGAAGATTCCATTTATGGTCCTTATGAACAGAGATTTCCAGTGTAACCTAAGCCCTTTAGGCCCATGCATTTGGGACGCCTTCATTAGTGGAGGTCAATGCTCTGCACCTATGGGGGGTTGGACAGAGATGGTATGAGTGGGAGAGAGGAAAGATCCTATCCTTTCAGTCTCGTTGGGCACTGTAGGCTTCTAGCTTCAAGAGAAAAGATAAGTGATGCCACATTCTCTCTTTAGGCCATAAGAGGAGAAAAGGACTCTGGGAATAGAGAAATGTCTTCAAAAATACAAAATACCCAAACTATCAGAAGACCAGATAGAAATCTCAAATAACCCAACCTCAGAAAAGGAAATAGCTCTTAGAGGAACTACCAAAGAGGGGAAAAAAATCTAACTCCTAGTCCTGATGAACTCTATCAAACTTTTTTAACAAATAGCTTTTATTGGTATCTTTTAAAAACATATCATTATAGTTTACCCCAGTATCCCTTTTCCTACTCTTTCCCAGAGATCATCACATTTAATAAATAATATTTTTAAAGACAAAAAAGGAAAAAATGAGTGTAACTCTCTATCAAACTTTTAAAGAACAGTTAGTTCCCATGCTTCACAAACTATTCTCAAAAATTGAGGAACAAAGCACCCTACTCAAATCCTTTTATGAAACAAGTACCTAAACCAGGGAAAGATAAAACACAGAAAGAAATGTTTATTGACTGACTAGTTCCCCCATTAACGTTGACCTCTTCACCTGAGCAATCAACAAATTTATCTGTGGTTCTCTGACTTTACTGAATATTTTTTTAATTAAAAAATCATTTACCTTTGCTCTAATTGCCTATCTTTAAAGACAACTTATGTTCTTTCTCTTTGCTTTGGCTATACTATTTTTCACAGATGACAGCAGGAACCAGATATTGCTTCCAGCCTTTTTGGCAACACTTTCTTCTATGTATCTTAATAATTCCTCTGCATCAGTAGGAACCTTCTCCTTATTCCAAAAAGGAGGTTCTCCATATGTTCTAAACAAGGTTTTGGCAATGAAAAAAAGAACCTGTTTCTAACTAATTCATTGTACAGCGCTCCCTTTCTTCTATAGCACTTTTCCCCACTAAAAAATGAATTTAAGCACGATGCTGTTGCAAAAACCAAAATAAATGACAATAATTTTTAAAGTCCTCTACTCAAAGCACCAAATATTGCTGGCTAAGCCTGAATTTGGTTCCTGCTAGAAGGTTCAAGTCTTTTTTTGTAATGCAATAGGCACTCATGAATTATAAAAATCCAATTAAAACTACTTTAATAATTGAAGTTTAAAAAACGCATTATACAAGAATAAAAAGAATATAAAACACAACTCCTATTCCATACTCTGGAACAGAAGAAAGTGCCCTGTAGAGTTTAATATCTGGAAAATATTTCTGACAAATCCCCTGTCCCAAGTCCAATCTTTTTATAATCCAAATCACTCGGCTTGCAAAGCAATAGGTGGGGGCTGAGACAGGGGTGGGGAAGAGGATGGGCTGTTGCCACTGCAGCTGCAGTACTCCCTGGATATGGCCCAAACTCCCACTAATCTCACCCCCCCAGACTCTATGGTCATGGTGGGGGAATTGGAAGGTCCTTGGTTCCCATTGTTACTTTCAAATTCTTTCTCTCCTGATTACTTAGGAACACCATCCTTTGAGGTTCATTCCACTCAAATTTATCATGTAGTCCAGATTCTTGTAACAGTTAATTAGCCCCAGGAAATACTCACTCCTTATACAATAGTGCTTCCTTTCCACCTGAACTCTTGCCCTTGTTCTTGAGAATGTAGATATAAGGGTTGATGTTCCTTCAAATACCCTAACCTCCCAGGTCATCAATATCCTCTACTCTGGTTCACTTCAGCTACCCTTGATCTTGCCATCATCCACAATATTTCTCCTTCCATGTTCAAGAACTCTGGATTTTCTTTATCTGATCATAATCTTTTTCTCAGTTCATCACTCTCTATGCCTCACTCTTAATTAATCTACTCTTTATCCTTACTATGACCTACAATTCCTTTATCCCTTACTACTATCCCAGCCTGAGGTATACAAGGGTGTTCAGGAGGACTGGCACCCTTGGTGTGAGGACTTGCTGACCCATTTTCATCCATTTTTGGTGTCCACCTGTCACTCAACTCTTACCTGTGGCTCCAAGAAGCTGTAGCATGCACAGCAGCCACACCCAGTAAATTATCTTGGTGTATGGGCTAAACCAGGTTGGGGGTAACTGAGACCTGTTGGTGAGTTAGAGGGATGTCTACTCCAAGCATGTGAAGACTTTTTCTGGCATAATGAATGGATAAGAACAGTTTGTTCTAATGGCCATGAAGGTCGCTGAAGCAGGAGCTATGGAGGGCTTAAAGACTGGTCAAACACTGAAGATGCCAAGGTCATCCACTGCATTGTTGACCATCACCAGTCATCCTGACTTTTGTTTTGCCACTGGACTTTGAAGACTCAGGAGGAGAGAATAGGGGTTGATGACTTGGCCCAGCTCTGCCTCACTTCAATCCAAGTCACTCACAAATCAAGACATCACCCTGTGATGTCATTGGTCTTCCAAAAACGAAGGATAACCAACAGCTATCCCAGACCATCATGTGCTCTGACTATAAACTCTCTTCTCTTCCTAATCCTGACCCTCAATGGACCAGTTCAACTCTATAGTATTCTCTATTCTTGAATCTCTTGGCCCTTTGTCCCATTATGCTTTTCCAAACCCTCATCCCTGAATATGCTCCCATACACCTCCTTTGTTCCAATTTACATACTACTGCAGAGCTGAAGGACATCATCAAACAGTGCTGAGGGGTCTGTTGCATATTTATACTAGCTAATTTAAACCAGGTACTCCCTATAACAAGAGAGTCCTTACTCTTCCCTAATAGAGTTTCTATTTAACTCACCACAACAATTATTCCAAACCTTGTCTCTCCTCAATCCTTCCATACCTCTCTTTCCCCCTACCCTGTATTATTCACACACATATATATGTATCATACACACACACATATATATATGCATACACACATATGTATATTATGCCTTATACTTAGCCAAAAGATTGAGATCATTAGCTGAAAGTTCCCTCTTATCCTCTCTTCCTCATTTCATATCCTTCTAGCATTATTGTCCACCCTGTCCAATATCACAAGAAAAGATTTTTCCTTCTTCCTACCAATGCCAATCCCTTTTCATGTACTCTTGAGCCAGTCTCCCCCCCCCCCCCCGTCTTCTCTAGGAGAGTGCCCCTACCATCATCCCCACTGTTTCTCTAATCTTCAATTTCTTTTCATCTACTATTTCATTCTCTAATGTCAACAAACATGCCTGTCTCCCTATCCTTAAAAACCCCACACCAAATGCTTATTGACTTGACTACATCCTACCATGCCTGCCAATTTTCATCTATTTCTTCTCTCTTCAATTAAACTTGAGAAAGCCATTTCCAACAACACATCCATTCCCTCTCCTTTCACTTACTTCTAAGGCAAAGCATCTTCATTCTAGCTCACAACTTTATTATTCAAATGAAACTGCTTTCTCTAAAGTTACCTGTGAACTCTTCATTGCCAAATCAGATGACCTCCTTTTAATCTTCATCCTTCTTTACTTCTCTGTAGCACTTGACATTGTTGAATACCTTTTCCTGCTTAATTTTCCTTTCTGAGTTTTTGTGACATTGAGTTTGAGATGCCTGAGACACAGAGTTTTAAACTGTGTGTCTCAGACGTTTCAAATGGAATGTGTCCAAAACAGAACTCATCAACTTTTTTGCGTGAGGCAATTAGGTTAAGTGACTTGCCCAGGGTCACACAGCTAGTAAGTGTCAAGTGTCTGAGGTTGGACTTGAACTCAGGTCCTCCTGAATCCAGGGCCGGTGCTCTACCCAGTGCTCCACCTAGCTGCCCAACTTATCAACTTTCAATGGGCAACCTGGTGGACCAATAGATAAAGCACTGGAGATGCAATCAGAAAGACCCAAGTTCAAGTCCAGCCACAGGCACTCACTAACTGTGTGACCCATGGCAAGTTAATTAACCTTTGTCTGCCTCAGTTTACTCATCTGCAAAATGGGAATAATAAAAATAGCATCTGCTCCCCAGATTTGTTTGAAAACCTTAAAGTGCTATATCAATGCTAGTTATTGTTATCCCCCATGGCCCCAAATCCTGAATTCTTCTGAGTTTCCCTATTACTACTGAGGACACTGCCATCCTCCTAACCACCTACACTTATAACCTTGATGTCATCTTTCATTCCTCATTGTCCTTTGCCCCACATATCCAATTAGGTGCCAACATTTTGCCATTTTTGCCTCCATAGCATCAGTTACACCTGACCCCTTCTCTCTAATCACATAGCCACCATTTTATTTCCAATGCTCACCTCTTTTCTGGATTATTGCAAAACTTAATTTGCCTCTTCGCTTCAAGTATTTCTCCACTGCAATCTATCCTCCACATATCTTCCAAAGTGATTTTCCTAAAGATTACATCTGTCTATGTCATTCCCCTACTTAAAAAAAACTTGAGTGACTCCTTATTACCTCTGGGACAAAATATTAAATCCTTTGTTTAGCATATAAATCTTTTCATAAACTATACCCTTCTTATCTTTTCACTTTTCTTACATTTTACTCTTTTATGCACTCTCCATCCAACCTACTGGTGTATATGCTATTTCTCCTATGTGGCTCTTGATCATCTTCTCCTTTGCACTGTCTATACAAAGTCTCCAAGACTTTATACTGGCTATTCCTCATGCCCCAATTCTTTTTCTCCTTAACCTATAACTTTCAGAAGTCCTGGCTTCCTTTAAGACTCAGCTAAAATACAACCTCTTCTAAGAAGTCTCTGCTACTCCTCCCCCCTCCTCAGCAGCTAATGCTATAAAATCTAAAGTTACCTTCTCTCTACTCCATATTCATTTTGTATGTGTACTATCATCCCTTATTAGAATGTAAGCTTAAAAACAGTGGCTGTTTTGGGTTTTTTTCTTTGTGTCTCCAGCATTTAGCACAATGAATGGCATAATAAATTCATTGATCGAAACATCTATCTAAAGTTTTTGATTGATATTGGATTTTCTACTTTGTTCTTTGTGCTGCTTTAACTCCTTGTATAGCCTAAATCTTTTGGCTTTTGCTTTCAATTATTGATTAAAGGAATGTAGGATTTCTGATGTCATTTTATTGCTCAGTTTCTATTGTGCATGTTTTCTTTTTGTCGACATAGTAGGATGATATGGAATTTTCATTCTCTACTGTTTTTTTTAGGTAGATACTGATGTGATCTCCCAAGACTTTTCTGTATATTTTTAATGATGAATGATGATATTGGACTCCTGTCCTTACAGCTATGCCTGGATAGCCATACATTTACGGTTTTTACTGTTGTAATGGTTTTTGCATATTTTTTGCTCAAATGAGTAAATCAATAAAATCACCCCATCCCATTTAAAGTGTCAAGGTACTAAATTCTAATACCTTAACTAGGTGAAAACATGTCTTTATTCAATCAATCATAGGCATTAGACTAAGTGCAAAAAAGTCTTTCATCGCCTAGAACCATATTGCAAGGAAATGTGTTTGGATTGACTGAGAAAATTTGGTCATGTCCTGTAGATTGTTTTTAAAATATCAAGCCAGTTTGAGACAAAAAGTTGTCAAATATATAGCAGTGGAAAGGAGAGAGTGTTCCTATTAATGCCTGGAGAAGGAATTGCTTGGAGTTGGGGAAGGAGCAGAGCCTCAGAATTGTCTTAATCTCTTCCCTCCATCCTTGACCAAAAGAGGATCTTGTGAACTTTCAAAGTTCCAGAGGATTTTGGATTTCCCATTTTCCCTTCAGTGTCATAACAGAGTACCTGGAACAGCTAAAAACAGTTCCTGCAATGGGAACCAAGGAAAAACTAGAGATGATAAGGAAAGAAGATTATGGCTCTATAAGAGAGTCTAGTAGCAAGGCTACACTGTACTTAAGGGGCATGCCTGAGGACTTAAGACAAAGGACATCAGATAGCTGTGAATTATCCTTTTGCCGAATATGTTCTTTTACTTTCTCCTGGATTTGGCATGTGCCTGTGGGAGAGTGTGGCACAGACTTTTGGAAAGATGTTTTGTACCAGCTCTTCATACTAAACCACCTTAGTAAATAACCTTTTCTGAAAGTTATTTAAGTATGGTTGACTAATTGATAGTGACTGATAATCAATGAGAGGAGCACACTAGTGGGGGCTCATGAGCTATAGCATTAGAAAAACACCTCAAAGTTAACCCTAGATTCCTTAAGGGACTGAATAATAGCCTGTTTTGGGGGCCCAACCTGTCAGTGACAGTAGGATAGTATCTTCATAGCATATACTGTTTTGTGAAAGTCCTGAAGTATTTCTACATTTTCTATCAAATATTGGGGGAAAATAGGTTCATTCATGATGACTAAGCAGATATCAGCTCTTTTGAATGACTATTTTGATCTTGGTTTGCTAGTTGTATTCATTTCCTCAAACTCAGAGATTTTCAAAATTATAGCCTAAGTATGCCCATTTCCTTTTTTTTTTTTAAGTGAGGCAATTGGGGTTAAGTGACTTGCCCAGGGTCACACGGCTAGTAAGTGTTAAGTGTCTGAATCCAGATTTGAACTCAGGTATTCCTGACTCCAGGGCCGGTGCTCTATCCCCTGCGTCACCTAGCTGCCCCCATTTCCTTTTCAAAATCATTGGAGACAGTGGATTTGTTTTTATCCTCTGTTTTGTTTTTAAGTAGCCATTCTAGAGTTTATATTAATAGAGATTTTTAATGTCCTCAGGGCCTTCAACTTTTCCCTCTTTAGATTTTGGTAACTCCTTGATTTCATCTTTTATTTCATCTAATACAGGCTTAGAGATGATGCTCTTTATTGCTCAACAATATGTTGTGTGATTTGGAGCTGAGGTAGGATGAAAGGATGAAAGTAGGATGAAGCCTTTGACTCTAACTAATGAAAATTTTCAATTTTGTTGAATGAATGAACAGAAGAAAGCATTCACTAATTGATTGCTATGTTCTAGGAATTGTACTAAATGCTGAAGATACGAATACAAAAATAAAACAGTTGCTACCTCCAAGGCACTTGAATTCTAATAAGGAAAGACAACACAATAAAAGAGCAGTGGCCAGGAAGGAAGTTGGTTTTGGTTTGGAAAGTCACAAGGATGGTAAGTAGAACCATATGGTTGGCATGTCCTTTCTAGGATTGGTAGGGTTAACTTGATTATTGTTCCCAGAGTTCTAGGAGGACAATGGAGAGCGTGGAAAGAGAAAAGGTAAAAGAGGAGATAAGGGGCATATTGGAGAGGTGTTTCAAAGGTGAAATTGACGGGTGTTGGCAATAGCTTGGTTACTGAGGGAGAGGGTGAGAGATAGTGAGAAATCCAGGATGACTCCTTGGTCATGAGCCTAGAGACTGAGAGGACAGTGTTGACCTGTAATGTTTTGATAAGGAGTAAGGCTTCTTCAAGTGAAACAGGGGGGAAGGAGGAGGTAGTGGCAGAAGGTATCTGAGTGGCAGATGAGGAAGAGAGTTATTGCACATAATGAAAGTATTCATGTTTTCAGTCCATTTCATATGTATTGTTGGTTTGCCACCTTTAGTGCTGTGTAAGGTACTGATTATTGATGAGTACCATCTTTCTGGCAGGTGGGGCATTGGTATTTCTGGTTTGTCCCAGTGTATCTTGCCTTCTGGTGGTTCAGTTTAGTTGTTTTTCAGTTGTATCCAACTCTCCATGACCCCATTTTGGGTTTTCTTGACTAAGATACTGGAGTGGTTTTCCATTTCCTTCTGTGAGGACCAATTTTTAATTGGGGAGTGTTAGCTAAGCGGCTCGCTGCAATATTGGGGCAAGGAAGGAGACCGGCAGCCTCCTTCAAAACAGAGAAGGATTTATTTAACAAGAACGAACTTAAAAAAACACAAACAGGATCAGTAGGATTAAGGGAAAGGAAATAAAATGGGGAAAGGGAAATTATACAACCTGGATAATACCACCGCTCAGGAATCAGCTGAGAATACATAGCAATGTCTTCCAGCGCCTTCCAGCTTCGGAAAATTCCCTTCTTCCCAGGAAAAAACTCCCTTCTTCCCAGCACACCCCACACAGCCCCCAGCCAATTGGCTGGCCTCTCCGACAGTCACATGACTGCCCTCACTAGGTTTCCAATCATTATAATTTTGCCAGGCCCATGTAGGCGTCAGGGAGTGGTGATGACATGAGGAGCCAGTGCCATGGCAACGGCTACAACCAGTGGGTGGAGCACCGTGAGGTCTGCAGAGCCCCAGGCCAGTGCACACTGAGGGTTTTTTTTTTTTAATTCTAGCCAAAAGATGAGGTCATAATAACCTCAAATTACAATTAATTCTTTATACTTCTTCAGCTCATTTTACAGATGAGGAAATGGAGGAAGAGTTAAGTAACTTGCTGCCAGATTTTTTTTTTTTTTGCAGGGCAATGGGGGGTAAGTGACTTGCCCAGGGTCACACAGCTAGTAAGTGTCAAGTGTCTGAGGCTGGATTTGAACTCAGGTACTCCTGAATCCAGGGCCGGTACTTTATCCACTGCACCACCTAGCTGCCCCCCCCCCCCTGCCAGATTTGAACTCAGGAAGAAGAATTCCTGATCCCAGGCCCAGAACTCCATCCAATGTATCCCCCAGCTGTCCTTCCTTCTTGTGATACCAGAACACAAAGTGGTGCTACTCAATCTACTATCCTCCATCTCAAACTTATCATCATGGTGACTTTGAGTAGGGCCAGCCTACAATCTCATATTAGTCCATCAATTTCTCTGACTCTTAGGAATAGTGGTATCACATGGACCAGGTTTCCACAGCAGTCAATAATATTGCTAGATCTCAGTTTGACAGCTTTTCAGGGTTCCTTCTAGGTCTTTAAAGTTACAGTAATAGTCTCAGGGTACATACAAGCCCCCCTATATGTCACCTTGACTGATATTCTCCTATTTTGTTATACCACCTTCCTGAAACTTCATCTTTTCCCCTTCCCTTTATGGTGATGGGGGGGGGGTTGAAGTTATTTTTACTGGTTATTATTGGTATTATTGTTTTGTTGGCATAGTTCTTATTATGATCAAAGAAATAGAGAAATGGTTTCTGACTTCCTGGAGCTCATAGTCTAGCTGGGGCCATCTAGAATCACACTCAGGAAACAATTGGGGAACAATAAAAGATAATATAGTAATTAAGGGCTAAATACCACAGTAATGACTTCAAGTATGATTAGGACACTGAGAAGGGAAAGAAATCTGTCTCAAAAGAGTAGTCAGAGAAGGTTTTGTGGGAAAGATAATATTCAAAGAATGGGTAGGATGTAGAAAGGGTAGCGAGAATACCCCAGGAAAGGGAAAAGGCAGGAAAAAAGGTGTGGAGGTAAAAATTTACACAGCCAGAAAGAGGGTGTGAAGGCGCTGAAGGTCAAAGCACTGTGATTTTTCCTTTGAAAACATTTGTTGTTGTTCAGTCATGTCTTCATTTGGGGTTATCTTGGCAAAGATACTGAAATGGTTTGCCATTTCCTTTTCCAGTTCATTTTTACAGATAAGAAACTGAGGCAAACCGGGTGAAGTGGCTTGCCCAGGGTCACACAGCTAGTCAGTGTCTGAGGCCAGATTTGAACTCAGGGAAATGAATCTTCCTGACTCCAAGCCTGGTGCTCTATCCATTGTGCCACCTAGCTGCCCTTTACAAACATATACCAATATTAATTTGCATCCATTTCAGAGGATTGCTGTGAGAAGACATGGATAGACAACCAGGGAGGGAGGAAAAAAGAGATCAACAGGCAAAATAACCTATTATACTCATTTTAACCCCCAAACCATTTTTTGAAACTTGATATGACATTGTATATAGCCAGCTGCACTCTGTTAGTCTGACCTACTCACCTAAAATGTCAATGTCTGGAGGGTAGCAGGAAGGTGCTAGCGTGGGATCTCTTCTTCTCTCCTGCGCTTTGGCTTTGGCTCTTGTAGGAGAAAGCCTTGGATCTAGAGCCAGAAGACCCTGTTTCAGCTCATTCTTGACCCCTGTTACCTGTGTGACCTTGGGCGAGTGCCATCTCCCTTTCTGAGCCCTGGTTTGTGATCATCTATAAAATGCAAGGACCGTTTTTGTGTGTTATGGACCACAACCCCCCAATCCCTTCTTAGAATTAAAAAAACGTAATTGAAGGAAATGCTAAATTTCAGTTAGAAGTTTATACAAATAAAAGTGCATCTTTCCCACCACAGAGCCCTTGAAATCTATCCACTCCCTTGGGGAGAAGTGTATCTGTAGACTACATAGAAATAACGAGCAAGCTATAGAGTGCTTTTAAGGTTTACAGAGAACTTTACACACATGAGCTCATTTTATCCTCATAAAAACCCTGAGAGGCAGGTACTACTATTATCCCAATTTTACGGATGAGGAAACTGAGGTAGACAGAGAGGTTAAGTGACTTTCCTAGGGTCACATAGCTATTAAGTGTCTGATGTAGAATTTTAACTCACACTAAGATGCATTGTGATACCTAGCTGCCTGGACTGGGTGATCTCTAAGATTCCTTCAAGTTCTAAATGAATCCTATGATCCCATGAAAGAAAGAAATACAAGTTTCCTGAATACTTTCATCTATGAAACCAAGCTATCCATTCTAGAGGTGACCCTAGGAAATATTCTGAAATAAATGTGGTTTGTCAGGGCCTCTCACCCAGGTGTCCCTTCCCCCACATGCTGTTATCTTCTTTTTCAAATGGAGCTCTTGGGAAAAGACTTGACAAACTCCTTTACAATAATAAATGACTAATGAGGTTTGATGTGTTATTTTTTTCCAGAGGAATTTACAACAAAGATGAAGGCCAGAGGAAAGAAACTGTTATGGTGGAATTTTAGGAACTAGTTACTGAGTTGGGTGCAAGAAGGATTCTGGGAACCACTGAAATCACAACACATTTTATTTACTCACAAGACCACTTTGACATTCCTTTTAGGAAGGGAGCTAATAGTCCCAAGACTGTTACTAGTATTTCCATCTATGTGGCTTCCTTTGTCCCTGAGTTAGAGAGGAGAATGTTAGATCAGCAAATCCACCCACCCCTACCCACCACCCCCTTCCTGTGACCTTCCTCAGATTTTCTCATATTTTTTCTCTTCCCTTCTCTTAAAGATGGAGGATGGAGTAAAGTTTAGCATATCTGGAGCAGTTGATCTAATATAGTGGACCACACATGGGGCATTCTCCAATTAGGTCTTGGAGGATCTCCTCTCTTCTGTGTGATCGCTCTGCAAATACTTGAGGATAGCTCTTACACCTAGTTCCACTCCCTACATTCCACCCCCATTGCTAAGTTTTCTCATCTCCTAGTTAAGCATACCTAGTTCCTTCAGATTGTCTTCTTTATTACACATAATTTTTATTATACCATGTTCTGAAAAGGATGCATTTACTATATCTGCCTTTCTGCATTTGATTGTGAGGTTTTCATGCCCTAATACGCGGTCAATTTTTGTGTACATGTCATGTACCACTAAGAAAAAGGTATATGCTTTTCTATCCCCATTCAGTTTTCTCCAGAGGTCTATCTATTCAATTTTCCTAAAATTCTATTCACCTCCTTAAATTCTTTCTTATTAATTTTGTGGTTAGATTTATCTAGCTCTGAGGGGGTAGGTTGAGGTCCCCCACTCTTATAGTTTTGCTGTCTATTTCTTCTTGTAACTCACTTAACTTCTTTAAGAATTTGGAGCCTAGGGGCAGCTAGGTGGCGCAGTGAATAGAGCACCAGCCCTGGAGTCAGGAGGACCTGAGTTCAAATTCGACATCAGACACTTGACACGTACTAACTGTGTGACCCTAGACAAGTTACTTAACCCCAATTGCCTCACGGAAAAAAAAAAAAAAAGAATCTGGAGGCTGTACCACTTGGTGCATATATGTTTAGTATTGATATTACTTCATTGTCTATGGTACTTTTTAGCAAGATGTAGTTTCCTTCCTTATCTATTTTAGTGAGGTCAATTTTTGCTTTTGCTTTGTCTGAGATAAGGATTGCTGCCCCTGCTTTTTTTTTTTTTTACTTCAGCTGAGGCCTAATCTATTCTGCTCCAGCCTTTTACCTTTACTCTGTGTTTATCTCTCTGCTTTAAATGTGTTTCTTGTAAACAACATATTGTAGGATTCTGATTTTTAATCCACTTTGCCATCTGCTTCTGTTTTTTTTTTTGGGGGGGGGAGGGCAATGAGGATTAAGCGACTTGCCCAGGATCACACAGCTAGTAAGTGTCAAGTGTCTGAGGCCAGATTTGAACTCAGGTCCTCCTGAATCCAGGGCCAGTGTCTGCTTCTGTTTTATAGGAGAGTTCATCCCATTCACATTCAGTTATTATTACTAACTGTGTGTTTCCCTGCATCCTATTTTCCCCCTTATTTGTGCTTTTCTATTTCATTTCCCCCTGTCCCTTCTCACTAGTGTTTTGTTTCTGGACACCTCAGTCTGCACTCCCTTATATCAACCCAACCTCCTTTTTGTCCTTTCCCCTTTCAACTCCTCATTTTGCCCTCCCTTCTATCAGCACTGCACCCTTTTCTTTCCCCTTTTCCCTTTTACTTCCCCATAGGATAAGATAAAATTCTATAACCAATTGAGTCTATATGCTATTCCCTCTTTTAGCCAAATTAGATGAGAGTAAGGTCAGGGGGCAGCTAGGTGGTACAGTGGGTAAAGCACCAGCCTTGGATTCAGGAGGGTCTGAGTTCAAATCTGGCCTCAGACACTTGACACTTAGTAACTGTGTGACCCTGAGCAAGTCACTTAATTCTCATTGCCCTGCAAAAAAAGGGGGGGGGAAGCAGAAAGTTTAATGTGATAGGAAATGCTTGACATCATGAGTATCACAGAGATATGTTTTATGTGACTCATACCAGAAACATAGGCATGATTTGAGAGACAAATGGAAGGGGGTAGTGGAGTAGAGTAGCAGCATATGTAATAATAATAATAACTAATGTTTATATAGAGCCTGAAAGTTTGTAAAGCACTTTGTGTACATTATCTCAGTAAAGCCTGACAGCAATACTGTGAGGTAGGTGCTACAGATATTATTCTCTCCATTTTACAGATGAGAAAACTGAGGCTTAGACATACGCCCACATACACACTTGCACACACTTAGGTATACTCATGTAAGAGAACATACAACTAGAGAGGTAACATATGGTAATCATTTCTCAGCGGCAAAAGAAACAAATAATATTGTGACAGGAGTAGACTATGGACCACCTGGACAAGGGAAAATGGGGGGGGCGCGGAATTGAGGAAACAGATCACAATCTTGGCATAGAAGCATAATGTAGTAGTGATTCATCAGCATCTAACATCTGCCCTCCTAAAAGAGACTTGCCTTACTTTGGGCTCTGATGGGGGAATTTTTACTCATCTTGGCCAGAGTTTGGTCTCCTCTTCATTGTCTCGACATTTCCAAACCATGCCAGTGTGTTCATGAAGCTCTCCCAAGCCCCCTTCTAGCTGCTGTATCCACACACCCTCTCTCCCTATTAGAACACAAGCACTCGGAGTACAGGAACTGTCTTATTTTTGTGTATTTGTATTACAAGTTGTTAGCACAGTGCCTAGCACAAAGTAGGCTTTATAAATGATTCTTCGTTAATTCATTTATTTGTTCATCAATTTGTTCTTCACAAGGTTGAGGACAGGACAAGGAGAGCTGCTACCTCATTCTGACCTCCAAGAAGAAACAGGCTGCTGAAGTCTGATCTCCAGGACATCTGAGCATCAGTGGCTCCTTTGCACTTGGGAGTCAAGAAGCCTAAGCTGAAATCTGACATTTCCTTTTTGAACATGATGGGCAAGTCACTTAACCGCTAGGAACCTCAGTTTCCCTATCTGTTAAATGGAGGTGCCAATTCTTACCCTACTTAGCTCACTGGGTTGTAGTGGAAAAAAAAAAAGCAGTTGACAAACCTTAAAGTTGTCCAGCAGAAAGAATGCTGGCTTGGGCGTCAGAAACCTTGGATTCAAATCCTGGTTTCTTGATTACTTCCTGTGTTGTATTGGGCAAGTCGCTTCACCTCTCTGGGCTTCATTTCCTCATCCATAAAATGAGGAGGTTGGACTAGGTGACTTATGGAGACCCTTTAGATTCTAAATCAATGATCTTATAATTAGAAAGGCTAATATGGAAGAGGAGAGAACTCAGAGTAAGGAAAAGTCTAGGTTAAAATTTCACTTCAGAAACTTAGTAGCATGTCACTGAATGTCTCTGTGCCTCAGTTTATTTATCTGTAAAATGGGGTCAATACTGTACTTACCTCATAGGGTTTTGAGACTCAAATTGGATAATGCATGTGTAATGGGGTCTTCCATGTGCCTAGACCACCTAAGATGGAGTCACCCACATGGAAGGCAATACAGGAACTTTCTTCTGGAAGACTGGAGCATGTGTGGACATTTTGCATTGGCCTCCCTCCAGTTGGGAATAGTCTTTTACCAATTCCTGACTATATCTGGGGAAAACAACCTGATTAAGCAGTACCCAGGGACTTTTTCCTGGGTTTGGATCTGATAGTACCCTATGGTAAAGGGGAGGACTCAACTCCTCTCACCCACCCTCCTCTCCCACTACCCCATGTGCTCCCAAGAAGCCAGTCTGGGGTTTTGGCCAATTCCTTCATTTTTTTTTTTTTTTTGGCGGGGTAATGGGGGTTAAGTGACTTGCCCAGGGTCACACAGCTAGTAAGTATTAAGTGTCTGAGGCTGGATTTGAACTCAGGTACTCCTGACTTCCTGACTCCAAGGCCTTTGCCCTATCCACTGAGCCACCTAGCTGCCCCCCCCCTTTTTTTCTTTTTGTAGGGCCGGAGAATAGACACTCCAACCAGGAAAAGTGATCCAGAGGGATACAGGAATCCAGGCCAGGTGTTATAGTTAGCCTAGTGGGCCTTCGAACTTGAACTTGTTGGGACTGAGTCCATGTAGGAACTGAATTAAATTGAAAATCTAATCCCCCTTCTCTCCCCAAGACTGAGGTAGTGTTAGGATAATTAGACCTCTAGGGGTGTGTGTGTGTGTGTGTGTGTGTGTGTGTGTGTGTGTGAATGCTTATATGTTTGTTCTTGCTATATCTTTGAATATATAAAAATATTAAAATAAATAATACAAATAAGAAGGGAGATTTTAAAGTACCTAAGCTATTCTCATATTAATTGGTTCTATAAAACTGGGGTACTAGTCACAGGGACCCTAAAACGGGAAGAACAAAAATCAGTGGGGGCTAAAATGTTAATAGGCTTGGCCAGAACAAAACCATGTTACACATGTAAAGTGCTTTGTAAATGAAATAAAAGGCACTGT
Source organism: Dromiciops gliroides (assembly GCF_019393635.1). Classification (NCBI taxonomy): domain Eukaryota; kingdom Metazoa; phylum Chordata; class Mammalia; order Microbiotheria; family Microbiotheriidae; genus Dromiciops; species Dromiciops gliroides. The sequence goes on along the minus strand of NC_057862.1, from coordinate 473,247,436 downwards.
ATCATAGACTTAGCACTAGAAGAGATCTCAGAAGCTATCTCAATCTTCCTCATTTTTTAATGAGGAAACTGACATTGAGGGAAGCTGAGGGACTCCAAGTTAGGGAAACACGGAAGAGGAGGAGAAATATTGTGGCTGGGTTGTTTCCAAAGTTATATTTTTAAAAATAATAGTAACAAAAGCCCTTCATTATGAGCTCTGGAGGGAATTAACATAAGACCAAAAGTAATACTATGTGAAGCATCATCTCTGATTTCATCACTGTGGGGAGTTCCACCCACCTGTCAATGACATAGTACATAAATCCTAGGGAGTTGCCAGAAGCCAGTAGAAATCAAATGATTTGCCTAGGGTAAGAAAGCTGCTTAGTGGCAGAGGTGGGGCTGATTTCAGGTCTTCTTGACTCTAATCCCAGTTCACTGGAAATAATGACTGACATTTATATGGTGCTTTAAAATTATGAATCTAGTGTCGTGAATCTGAATCTTAGAATCCTGTGTTCCGGAGGCAGTCATGGGATAAAGTAAAGAAAGCTGGCTTTGGAGTCAGATGATTTGGGTTAAAATCTCAGCCCTGCTACTGACTACTGTATGTGTGATTTTGTACCACTGAATTAATTTCTCTGGATTACAGTCCCCTCATCCATAGGATGAGAGGGTTGGATGAGATGGTGTTTGAGGTCTCTTCAAGCTCTCGATCTAGGATCGAGGGATTTTTATCTACACACTGATAGTAGGAAACAATCTGATAGGTAGAAAAGCAAACTGTCTCCTGATCTCCCCAGGACACCAGGGCAGAGCAACTGATGGTGTGTGTGTGTGTGTGTGGCTGGGGGAGGAGAGGGGTGTCTCAGATGACATCTCACATCCCTCCTGTTCAATCCTCCCAGCCTCCCCTCCTCCTCTCTGCCAACCAGATGGCCTGGAGAAGGGGGCTGATAAATCACCCTGGCTAAGCCTTTCAAGCCAAGAGGCCCTAATGAAAATAGGTCTGGGGCCAGTTAGAGAAAAGGTATTTCCCCACACTGACTTCCTGTGTCACTTGAATCAAGTTACATCCTTTCCCCAGGCTGTAAGGTTAGAACAGGAGCCAAAAGAAAATTAAGAATAATAATCTGTGCCCTTTACTTTGAAGGGCAGAGGAAACTGGGGCTCTTTGCTCTCCTTTCCTCTCCCTTCTGTCTCTTCTCCCCTAGCCCTAGTCTATTTTCTCCCTCCCTTCCTTTCCCCAGAATTCTCTCCTCTGCCTGCATTCTTTTCCTCCTCTTTCTCCTTCCTCCTCTCATCTTCACTCCCTTCCCCTGTCCTTTCTCTATGCCTCTCAGTACTGTCTCAACCTCCCCTCCTTCTCCCTTCCCCCAATCCTTACTCATTCCTCTCTTTTCCTCTTTAGTCTACCCCCTTGGGCCCACTCCTGGAATCCAGCCCTTTTACCAGCTAGATTGAATCTCTCCTGTGGGAAAGAGAATCTGGAAGAACACAGAGAGTTTTAATTGTCCCAGGGAAACAAGAGATGAGGCTGGGGAGAAGTTTGGTTTGTCAGTACAGGAAACTCTCTGAGTATGCAGTTTTCTGAATTAGGTAGGGGAAAGAGTGAGGAAGAGGAGATTGGAAGATACTGCCTGTTCCAGAGGTCAGTGCAAGTCTTATAGGCCTCCTGGAAAAACCAGACCTCATACACTTACACACACACACACACACACACACACACACACACACACACACACACTCACACACACTGTAATGAATCAATCAATTCCCAAGCACTTAATAAGTTTCTACTACAGCTCAGGCACTAGGCTAAACTCTGTGGATACAAAGAAAAGCAAAAACATTTTCTGTCTTTAAAGAACTCACATTCTAATAAGGGAAACAACATACATCAACTATGTGCAAATACTTATACACACATATATGGAGAGAGAGAGAGAGAGAGAGAGAGAGAGAGAGAGAGGATAAATTGGAGATTATCTCAAATAGAAGACATTAAGGGGAATAGGAAAAGGAATTTTTCTGAATGTGAGATTTGAACTGAGACTTGAAAGAAGCCAAGAAGCCAGAAGGATGAGCAGGGACGTAATTACAGGTTGGGGGACAAACAGTGGAAAAGGCACAATTGGGAGATTGATGTTTTGAGGTGGGAACAGCACAGAGGACTAGAAATGCAGGAAGGAGCCATGTTTTGAAGGACTTTAAAAGCCAAATGGAAGATTTACTATCTGGTCCTCGAGGCACTAGGAAGCCACTGCAATTTTGTTTTGAATAGGGAGTGACTTGGTCAGACTTGTGCTTTGGGAAGATCACTTGGCTAGCTAAATGGAGGATGGACTAGTTTGAGGAGAGACTTAAATCAGTGAAATCAATCAGAGGTTATTGTACTAAGTCAGGGGTGAGGTGATGAGGCCTTGTAGCAGGATGGTGACAGTCAGAAGAGAGAAGGGGACATAGATGAGATGTTGCGAAGGTAACATCAACAAGACTTGGTATCATATTGAATATGGAGGGTGAGAGAGGGTGAAAAGTTGGGATGCAAGCCTGGAGGATTGGGAGGATAATGGAGCCCTTGATAACAATACCCTGAACAATAATAAGGAAATTGGGAAGAGGGGAGAGTTTGGGGGAAAAGATATTGAGTTCAGTTTTGAATATGTGGAATTTAAGATGAGATGTTCCAAAGGCAGTTGGAAATTCAAGACTGCAGGTCAGGAGAATCACCTGCATAGAGATGATAACTGAATCCAAGAGAGATAATAAGACCATCAAATGAAATAGAATGGAGAGAGAGAAGAGAAGAGGACCCAGGACAGAGTCATGGGGGATACTCCTATGGGTACTATTGGGCTTGACCTAGATGAAGATTCAGGAAAGGAAATTGAGAAGGGTTGGTCAGACAGGTAGAAGGAAAAACAGGAGAGAATAGCAAGAAAACCCAGAGAAGAGAGTAACAAGGTGAAGAGGGTGATGGACAATATCAAAGACTGCAGAGAGGCCAAGAAGGATGAGGACCGAGAAAAGATTGAATGATTCAGAAATGGCTGGTGACTTTGGAGAGAGCAGTTTCAATTGAATGATGAGGTTGAAAGCCAGACAATGGGTGGAAAGAACAAGGATGCACTTACTGTAGACCACTTTCTGAAGGAGTTTAGCCATGAAAGGGAAGAGAATTGATAACTAGTGGACATGAATGGATCTTGAGGATTATTTTTGAGGACTGGGGAGACATAGGTATGTTTATAGGCAGTTTATAGGAAGCACCTGATAGACAGGGAAGGATCAAAGATTGGCAAAATCGTGGGGATAATAAAGAGCAAGAAATTTGCTGGATATTATGGGATGGAATAGAATCATTGTTACATTTAAAAGAGTTTGCTTAAGTTAAGAGAGAGACCAACTCTTTGTGTAAGGCAGGGAAGAAAGAGGAAGTTGTGGCAGAAGGCATCTGGAGGAAAAGAGGGAGCTCTTGGTAAATGGCTTTAATTTTTTTGTTTGTTTGTTTGCTTATTTGTTTTTTTGCAGGGCAATGAGGGCTAAGTGACTTGCCAAGGGTCACACAGCTAGTAAGTGTGTCAAGTGTCTGAGCTCAAATTTGAACTCAGGTCCTCCTGAATCCAGGGCTGGTGCTTTATCCACTGCGCCACCTAGCTGCCCCAGTGGCTTTAATTTTTTAGTGAAATATGAGGCAAGGTTCTGCTGAGGGGGACAAAGAGGTTTAAGAAGGGATGGAAAGGTTTGAAAAAGCTGCTGTGGTGAGTGAAATGCTGAATAGATTGGGGTGGGAGGGGGTGTATAAAAGGACTGCCTTGGTGCAGTGAGGGCCCAGTTGAGATTATGTAAGATAAACTTCTAGTGGACCCAGTCAGCTTAGTTTTGTTATTTTTCTCCAGCTTCATTCAGCAGCATGTGAGTCAGAGCAAAGGAAGCAGGTAATCCAAGACTGAGGCTTGACAGGGAAAGATCAGTGATAGGATAAAGGGGCAAGGAATTTGAGAGGAGAGGATAATGTAGAGTTTAACAGATTTACCAAGAGCTCAAAATGGGGAAGGGAGGAGTGTAGCCAAGGACTGGGAGAGAACTGAGAGATGAAAAGATTGGAGATCTCCATGCAGATAAAGAACAGGGTTAAGAGTTGCAAGTTAGAAGGAAAGATAGTGTGATAAAATATTCTAATCAGATAAAGTAATTTCGAGGTCATGAATATGGAAGGGGAACACTTGTAGATGATGTGAAGATCAAAGGTACCACCATCTCTGTGCATAGCTGAGATTGGATGGAGGAATAGCTCATGAGAAATGAATAAATAAAAAAAACACATGGAAGTTAAGGTGTTCAAAGGCATATCAATATATTGAAACTCCCTAGTATGAAAGCAAAACTTGGGGAGGAAATATTGTAAGCCAGTCACTGAACTTAATGAGGAAGGAAGAAGTAGGTCCTGGAGGTTGATAGAATCCAGCTACCAGAATCTTGTTTGGGTAATAAATATTAATTGAGTGAACATTAAAAGAGAGACTCCTGAGTGATGGTTGTAGAGGGAAAGTCTGGAAGTGGCAATGAGAAGCAAGGAGTATTCCAACTCTCCCCCCATGACCAGTGAGGCAGCCATATGTATGAAAGGGGAACCAGTGCCAGAAAGGGGGGCTCTGGATGTCATGTCATCAAGAAGGAGCCAGATCTCAGTGAGTATAAGGAGGGGGATAGAGTCAAAAAAGGCAAATGAAAGCATGTATGTTACATATGCATCAGGCCTTTTAGAGAGCACTGGGGAAGCAGCAGATCAATCTGGAGGGATGTTGGGGCTGGAGTAGGGTTGAGGGGGACTGAAATAAGGCAGTGGGCAGTGGGCAGTGGGGAACAGGGTTTGTCCAATGACATCTGTGGGTTCAAAATCATTGCAATGGGGAGAGGTTGATGGGGTGGGAGTATGTTAACCACTAAGCACTGAGTCCAGGCAGATTATCATCTCCTAGGATTATTAACTCTCTTTTCCAGAAAAGAAAATGGATCTCAGAGAAGGCAAGTAAGTCTGTCCATGGTCACACAGCTGGTAAGTGCCAGAGATGACATCTGAACCCAGTTTTTCTTGATTCCAAGCCCAGCAGGCTAGTCTTCTACCCACTGTGACCTGCTACATAAAACTCAACTTTTTTTTTTAAAAAGAAATACAAATTGCCTATCCTTTCCTTGTAGACCAGGTGTTTAGAAAACTAGACAGCATAGTGATAAGAGTCATTGAATCATAGGATTTAGAGTTGTAGGAGGATCCTAGAAACCCTCTCGCCCAATTCTCATTTTACAGAGGAAGAGACTGAGGTTCAGAGTGGTTAAGTTGCTTCTCCAATATGACCCAGTGAGGCGTACTTGTGACCTTTTTATACTGCTGTACTAATTTAATCATATTGTTATTGCTACATGGAATCATAGACTATTGGAACTGGAAGGTACCTTGGGAAAGTGTCTAGATCAATCCGCTTTTCTGTGGAGCCTTCTTAAACCACCCAGACAGAAATGATCTCTGCTTCCCCTGAGCTCCCATAATACTTACTACTCTGAGAGGTAGTTATTGCCAGTATTATTAGCTATGTGGCTTTGGGGGCATTTTCTTTCCTCTCTCCAAGGCTTAGCTTCCTCTTCTTCACAAATGAGAATAATCATTGGAGGGGCTTGTGCTTTGGCTCAGGTCTTCTGATCACAAGTTTGGTGAGCTTTCCACCTAATGGGACTTGCCTCTTTTTTATTCCCTTCCACTTTTCAGGTCGGAATTTCCCCCCTCAAATAATTTCTTTTTCCCAGCTATCTTGTACATCCATGATGCCCTGAGGGCTGCCTAGGCCACTCCTCCACTGTAGGGCTCAATTATGTCCTGCTTTCTCCAGCCAGTGCCCTGCCTTTGGACCACCATCACCTCTCTTGCCTCCAATCAAAGCTTACTTTTTATATCTCTGTTCTTAGTTTGCTGAAAGGCAACGAATTCCTACCAAGAAGCTGATATGAGATCAGGCTTAATGCCTTGCATATTTCCCAGAAATCTACAAGGGACCCTTTCTTTAACCCAAAAGACTGAACTTCTAAGGTCCCCAATAGCTATAACTTCAGGCATTAGCCACAGGGCAGGGTGGGGCATACATTTTGGATGCATGGGGCTGTCCTGGCGCCAAGAGGTGACTATTTACCCTACCTACATGTAAACTGCTCCTGGCTGTGACCAATGATAAGTTATAGGAGGATATAATGTATGACAACATAACCTGGCAGGTATCTATTACTCTGGAAGGGTGCTGTGTTTATTGAGTACCCAACTGTCTATGAAACACTTCCCTGACCTTCTCTTTTTTTTTTTTTTTTGGTGAGGCAGTTGGGGTTAAGTGACTTGCCCAGGGTCACACAGCTAGTAAGTGTCAAGTGTCTGAGGCTGGATTTGAACTCAGGGACTCCTGAATCCAGGACCGGTGCTTTATCCACTGTGCCAGCTAGCTGCCTCCATTCCCTGACCTTCTCAATGGAATAATATGATCAGAACAGAGGTGAGAGCTTAATGCTAAGTCTTCTGTAGTCCAATGAAACAGCCAAGATAGGGAAGCAATGAAAGAAACAGAGTCCATTTGACCCCAGAGGGGAAAGTTGAGAAGAGATAATTAATGCAGCACTTTGATGGGATTTTTTCCAGGCTTCTGACTTCTCTATTCCTAAGTAAAACCAATGAACCAAGGGACCAAGGCTTAGGATTACAGTTTTAGATCTGGAATGGACCTTAAAGGTCTCCCAGGACAATGTCTTCACTTTGCAAAAGAGAAAACTGAAGCTAAGGGAAGTTCATATCACTTGTTCCTAGTCATACAGGTGCCCAAAATGGTAGAACTAGGGATTCAAACCCAGTTCTTCTGACTGTAAATTTGGCCCTCTTTATACTGTATGATTGCACCTTTCCACATGTTGTTTCTCTCATGGCTTATCTTTTTTTGACTAGAGGATTCTTACAGAGTTTTAGTTCTAGCCTCAATTCAATAAACATTTATTAAGTGCCTACTATGTTCCAGGAACTGTGCTAAGTGCTGTGGATACAAATATGAAAAAAGACAGTCCCTGCCCTTGAAGAGTTTACAATCTAATGCAGGAAGACAAAACACAAAGAGGCTGAAAAGCAGAGGTGGGCAGGGGGAGGCGAAGGTACCCAGCACTATGGTATGGTGGAGAAGCCAGAAAAAAACCAAAATAGTGCAGCCAGGTAGGAAATGAGGTGACAGTCTTGAAAAAGTGATAGAAAAAAGCAAGTTGAATTTTCTTGCCTATAAGTCTTTCCTCACTCAACAGGATCCAGTACTCTTGTCCGGTAGAATATAAGCTTCCTGAGTGTTAGAACTGTTTTTATTTTTGTTTTTGAATACTCGAGGTCTACAACAGAGCCTGGCACATAGCAGGTAAATAACAGATGCTCGATGAATTGAATCGAGCTGTTCCCAGCAGAACTCTCCAGCAGCTGCTTGCTGGGGGCAGTCTTGTCTGTCCAACAGATGTGGATTACATTATCATTATCACCATTAGTTCAGTATTTCAAGGATCTATGGTTTTGTCAGTATGCGTACTCCCTGTACCAATGTACACATTGTTCTTTTAAATCTTGGTAAATAGTGTTTAGAAATGTTGTGGTCAAAAACTTCATCTGTCCGTGGCCACATTATCAACAAACCTCTGAATTTAGTTAGACTGGCCTTAGATGATGGGCATATAGTCTATACCTGGGCCTCTACTCAAAGCCTTCCTTTTGATTTTTCCAGATTTGCATAATATATTAGAGAGAGAGAGCAAGAAGGTATCCCAGAAAGAAAAACCCCCAACAATTTTGAAAGACTTAAGAATTCTGATTATAACTTCAGAGGACCTATGATTAAATATGTTCCCCACTTCCAGATGGACCCAAGGTATTTTTGTTTGTATGTTAAGTTCACAATTAAAAAAAATATATTTAAAAAGAGAAAAACCCAAACCTTTTTAGGATCATAGATCTAGAGTTAAAAAGAACCCTAGAGGGGGCAGCTAGGTGGCACAGTAGATTAAACACTGGCCCTGGATTCAGGAGGACCTGAGTTCAAATCTGACCACAGACACTTGACACTTACTAGCTGTGTGGCCCTGGGCAAGTCACTTAACCCTCATTTGCTACCCCTTCAAAAAAAGGAACCCTAGAGGCCAGCTAGTCTAACCCCAAAATGAGGTCCAGAGATTAAGTGACTTGACTGATGTCATAGAGGTAATGAGTATCACAGGTGGGGATTTGAACTCTGGACCCCTCTGACTCCAGAGTCACTGCTCTTTCCACTATACCAAGCTATTTTGTTCATGTTTTTTTTTTTTAATATCCTATTACTTCCTAATGACTCCCTTCTTTCTCCCACCCCATGCCAATAGGCTCCTTCCTTATAAAGTCAAGTAAAACAAATCATCCCATGGGGGCCATGTGTGAAAATGTTGTATCTTATTTCACAGCAATGGACTTTTTGTCAACACTCAAAGGCCCCAACCAGAGGAGATTAATCTAGACTGATTGAATTAAGTGAGACTGACTGAGAATGATTGACTTTGCTGATTAACCTACTTAAAGTTAATTAAATCAAAACCACACCTGGCCAGCCCTCAATAGGGTATTGTTCTCAGAAGCTAAGAGCTTTAAACTCAACTAAGTCCAGTGACCCAAGGGATTTGGGTGACGCTGACCAATCAGCCTGAAGGATGGCCTCTTCCAGGGAAGGAGGCAGAAAGTGGAAGGGCTATTTCCTCTCTCAGTTCAGTTCCCAAACATGCTGTGGTGGAGGACTGGGGAGAAGAAGGAAGCCAGGTTGAACCCTTATGCTTTTTCTTGGTTTTCTGACCCAGGTGTTCTCTCTTTACTCTTTAATAAATGCTTAATGCCAAAAACTGGTGCCAACACTTCTAACTTATAAGTAAACCTTAGCTAGTTTTCCCCCACACTGGGGGCAGAAAAAAGGCGACCACACATTAGATTTTGTTTTTTTTGTTTTTTTTAGTGAGGCAATTGGGGTTAAGTGACTTGCCCAGGGTCACACAGTGTCAAGTGTCTGAGGCGGGATTTGAACTGAGGTACTCCTGAATCCAGGGCCCTGCCGGTGCTTTATCCACTGCGCCACCTAGCTGCCCCCACACATTAGATTTTAAACATCATACACCCCTCTTCTGAGACGTGAGAGGTCTATATCATTAGTCAAGATTGGTCATGGCACTCATTGAGTTTGGAAGACTTTCAATGTATTTAAAGCCTCTCCAGCCTGGTAGGACCTACCTGTTCTTTCCTGACAGGATCTGGACTCAGCTTTTCTTGACTCTATCCACCTTACAACACTGGTGTTGCTTCTGTGGGTTTTTCAAGCTTAGTATGTAAAGGTGATTCTGGATTCAGAAAGACTGTGTCAGTGCAGGTCCTACCAATCTGAAAACACTTCTGCTATGATCTGGACAGTGGATTTCAGTCTGTTATTCAAAGATGGGACTAGTTAAATTCAGAGACATGTTATAGTTCCCAGGAAGATGATACCAAGCAATGATTTTTTTGAAGGAGTGGAGGACTTCTGTTCTGTGTTAGTGAAGAAATTGCCTACAATAATGAAATGTAATATGGTACAGTGGAAGAGGCATTGGCTGTGGAGTCAGGAAAACCTGAGTTCAAATCTGGTCTCACATGCTTACTAGTTATGTGTCACTGAACAAGTCACTTAACCTCTTTCTGCCTCAGTTTCTTCCTGTAAAAATGAAGATAATAATAGCATTTACCTCGCAGGGTTGTTGTGAGGATCAAATGAATGACCATATATAAAGTTTTTTGCAAACAGTAAAGTGCTATATAAATACTATTTATATATAAAATACAATATTATAAAATAATATATTAGCAATTAATAGCATATCAATTAAGAATATATTATAAAATAATAAATATGTTTATATGTATTTATATTATGCTAAATAAATATATAAAATAAATTAACTTATTTTATTTATATTATTTATTAGTATATCTGAACAGCATTCTTCATTTTCTCTTCAGTTCCCCCATCCCCATTTCATGACACTAGTAGTTTGAGATAATAATACTAATAAGTCATATTTACATAATACTTTGTATAGGAGTTTCTTTACAATAACTCTGCCAAATAGGGAAATATGAATATTTCAGTTTTACAAATGAAAAAGTCCAAGCTGAGGAAGCAAAGTGACTTGCTGAAAGTCATCAATTTAGTTTGTTTTGTTTTGTTTTGTTTTGTTTTTTAGTGAGGCAGTTGGGGTTAAGTGACTTGCCCAGGGTCACACAGCTAGTAAGTGTCAAGTGTCTGAGGCCGGATTTGAACTCAGGTCCTCCTGACTCCAGGGCTGGTGCTCTATCCACTGCGCCACCTAGCTGCCCCATTGAAAGTCATCAATTTAGAATCAGAAAGGACCTGAAGGTCATTTAGTCCAAGTCCCTCATCTTATTCTCCAGATGAGGACACTGAGGCCAAGAGATGGTATGTGACCTTCTCCAGGTTACACAAGTAGAGCATGGTAGAGTCTAGACCCACACTATTCTTTAAGAGTCCCATAGTTGGGGCAGCTAGGTGGCGCAGTGGTTAAAGCACCAGCCCTGGATTCAGAAGTACCTGAGTTCAAATCCGACCTCAGACACTTGACACTTACTAGCTATGTGACCCTGGGCAAGTCCCTTAACCCTCATTGCCCAGCAAAAAAACGAGTCCCATAGTTACTAAGTATTGGAAACATAGATTCCAGTCCCATTCTCCTCTAATTCTGAGTCAGGGATGTGCTGGAGCCAGGTTGAACTAGCTCACGAGAGGTGATGGTTAAATTTTCATTGTGAGCATTTACACTTTTGAAATAGACAAAGGCTATAAATCAGGGCTTGCTTTATCGTGGGTGATGGGAAAATATTAATAATTCAGATTAAACTTAAAAGTGTGCTGTATGCCCATCTCCTTGCCCCTCAAAAGGTTAAACATTTATCAGCATACTCCTCCCGTTGCCTCCTGAACACAGGTGCCTTCAGAGCAGGGCCTTGAGCACAAAACTCTGGCTGGGAAGGACTCTTTACTAAAGGTAACATATTTCCATGGTATTGGGTGCTTTTCTACCTATTTTTTGCTTTTAAATGCCTGTCAGGCCCTAGGCTCTAAGTTTCATGGTGAAGAGTCTGGGCTTTTTGAGAGAAGGTGCAGAAGCTTCTTCAGCTTTCCCCCAGCCAGACTTAGTGACAACAGAGGCTCTCTCAGGATTTTAAGGATGGGCCCCACACCCTACCAAAGGCAGTGCTGGCCAATGGGAATGTGATGATTAAAAAGGTTCGAGAGACATAGTTTCTGGGTAATTTAATTATTTTATTAATAAGGCTGGCAGGTTATTTATAAAAGGATGGTCAGTTGACTGTATCTCTCAGACCAAAGATCCCTAATGGTGGTGGAGGTCACAATTATATGCCCTTTGAAGAGGAGGTGTTTCCAAGGGGTACCTACTCAATTCTGATTGGTTAACATAATGGGAGGTGGGCTATCTTGGGGGTATATGACTTAGGTCACTCAAATCTTGGTCAAAGAGACATCAATTTCCATTTCACCTGTCTTGATAATAGGGAGAATCAACCTTTCCCCAGACCTGTCTGAGCAAACACAATAAATAGGAATGCACCCATTAGCCCAAACTTAGAATTCTTTTTACTGTTTGATTAGATATTGAACTAGTTGGTTTCTGAATGAGGAAGTAGAAAAGGGGAAAAACCTTGGTCCTAATACAATAATTAGCTACTAAATATGAGAGAAATATTCAATTCTCATAAGAACTAAACTGGCTTCTTCCCTGTTTAGAGACCACCCTACAGTTAGCACCATCCAAGTGCTGGGATAGAAATACAAAAAAAGGAAAACAGTCCCTGTAAGCCCTCAAGGAGCTTACAATCTAATGGGGGAAGATAAAACACAAAAGAAAGCTGAAAAGAAGGGAAGAATACCTGAGTCATGGTGGACAAGTCAGTGGGAAAAGGCCCAATATAATGTAACCAGGGGAGAAATGAAATGAAGAGGTGTCTGAGCTGAGATCTCTCCTTAAATGAAGGTTTAGAGTTCATGACCCCACCCTGCAATCAGAGAAACAGAGGGTAGTAAGGAGGTGGCTGATGAGATCTTTTTTTTTTTTTTTAGTGAGGCAATTGGGGTTAAGTGACTTGCCCAGGGTCACACTGCTAGTAAGTGTTAAGTGTCTGAGGCTGGATTTGAACTCAGGTCCTCCTGACTCCAGGGCTGGTGCTCTATCCACTGCACAATCTAGCTGCCCCATGGCTTATGAGATCTTACAGGATAAAGAAGTAATCCCAATAATCAGCTTTCTGGGACATAGTGAAGTCAGTCAGAGAAATCCCAAGGGAGAGCAGCCAGGAGAGAAATGGGGAGATGTCTGAGCTGAGGTCTCCTTAGCATAGGGGCATGATAAAATCCTACCTTCCACCACCAACTTAGGGTTAATATGGGTGGACCTCAATTGTTTCCAAGAGACATTTTGCTCAAAAGTTGTGTGTGTGTAGAAATGTAATTGTTATGTACAATAGTGGATTATCCAGGGAAACCCCTGGCTTGTTGGACCAATCAGGAGTTTCCTATGTTATCCCAATGTCTTCTTCAGCTAGAGACCACAGCGCATTCCAGCCATCTCCTTGATCTTCTTTCTAACCTTGCTACCTCAAACAGTGGGCCATGCTGTCTTGATTTGTGAGTAGACCAGTTGCCAACCCACATTGTCAATTCTATCTGTCCCCAGACCCCAGTTCACATCCCGTCCAACCATCTGCCCATTATGAGTTCCGTCCTACTCTACCTTTCCCACCTGTTCTGCTTTCTACCTCTTGTCCTGGAAGAATAGTCGAATTAATAATACCATAGCTCCTTGAGAGTGCATGTCAATTGGCTCTATTCATTGTCCCTGTGAATTCTCAGACCTTCCTTGGCCATCACTCCTTTATATGTATTGTTTTCCCCTACTAAAATGTAAGTTCCTTGAGGTCAGTAACTATTTTGCATTTTTATTTCTATCCCCAGGACTTGCACAATTCTTGACACATAGAAAGTACATAATAAATGGTTTTCATCATTTATTGATCCTCCTAGTCGTTCCTGCTACATTTGTAAATCAAACATTTCCAATGAACACAGGAAACATAATAAGTGACTCATAAATGCTTGCGTAACACCTTCACCCCTGAAAAATAGCCCTGCTTCTTTTCAAGCTGCATTGTGTAGAACAAGGGAAATTATTTCTGATTGGCTCAGAGACCTCTGAGTCAATGAAGTATCCCACATGCTTGCCTGTATAGGTGGACAGAAATTGGAAACACTTGGTATTATTAGAAGACTTTGGAAGAGGTTGTGGTAAACATGGCATTTTGAATGTTTAGCATAGTGCCTGGAACATAGAAGATGCTTAATAAATTTTTTTTGTTGTTTAGAATTTTATTTTCCAAATTACACGTAAAAGCAAATTTTGACATCAATTTTTTAAAACTTTGTGTTCCAACTTCTCTTTCTCCCTCCCTTCCCACCCCCTTAATAAATGTTTGATTGATTGAATGATAGACCAGAAATCTCTCTGGAGCCTCGGACATGTGAGGAGGCTGATCCACCACCACTCCCAATGTCCCCCGATGTCCAGTACTTGCAACCCTGGAGACGACTAAGAGGGAATTTCCCTTGGTGAGAGTTTTCTCACTTTTTGAGCTGAGATATTTTTATTTTTCTTCCAAGCCAGAGAACCTGTCTATTCTGGTACATCCTATTATCTATCCTACTTTATTTAACTTTCCTGATTTCTGTTTTAGCATAACCAGCATTTGGTGGGAGGGAGCTATATTGGTGATCATGAGCAAAGTATTACCCTCTCCTTGAGAGTGATTTGGGAAAATGGCATTTATTCTGAGCCTCAAAATATTGTACTTCTAGAATATCACTGTTTAAGGTATAGTCGATTGATACTGGACTAAAATTATATCAATAGATATAATTGAATAAAAGAGCAAGCACCCAGCCATGGTCCTCATCCTATTCCCAACATGTGCAGAAACGGTGAGATAGGGTCAGCCAGATGCCAAATAAGATTATTTTCTATCCATGTAACTAGAGAGCCTAGTTGTATTTATATTATATGGCCCAAGAACATATCTATTTTGCACTTTTTAAATCAAATTGAATGCTTAGGTAACCAACTCGCAAATTCTAGTCATTACCAATTACCTGGTGACCAGAATTTTCTAGTTAAGAGGCAGAATTTTTGATCCATTGAAAGTTCACCTTAGGGCTGAAATGGAAAGAGATAGGAGACAGGGGTCTGGATGTATTCTGATGACATCATGAGGGTGATATTTGATGTGAGTTGGAATAAAATTAGCATGACTCCCATCTCTTCCCCTGAAACCAGATAAAAAGAGAAGGCTCTGTACCTGACCAATCCAAGAGTCCAAGGCTGTTTTGCCTTTATTTAAAAAAAAATTAGTCTTTGATTTTAAATGGTTTGCAAAGTGGTGATTTCAGGAGACCTGGCCCCAGAATGTTGGTGTTGTTCCCTGAGGGTTCCAATGGTCACCAGACCTTGAAGTTAATGATCTGGATGTTGGCAAGGCATGGCTGAGGTAGAGAGAATCCTGGGGGAGTGCATTTGGGGGAGGAGTTTGATATGAGACTGCTTCAATAGGAGATGGTGCTTAAAAAACCGTGGACACCAGGTTTATAGGGCGCTCTTCTTTCCGGGAGCATTTCCTGGTCCTCCATACCAGCACCAGAACCAGAGTAGCCACGAAGCTGGCAGCAGCAGCAACCAGCACGGCCCAGTAGGGAACCCTGGAGGCCGTGTTGTTTTCCTGTGGAAGTGGCCCACTATTCCTCAAGGTATAGAAGTAGGGGTTGTCCTGTGAAATGAGCAACAGCAGGCATCAGAGGATTAGAGGCTCACAAGAATAACTATCAATCAATCAATTAACATTTGTTCAATCAAAAATGGCACTGAGCTAAAAAAGTTGAGCCTAGAAAAGCAAAATGAAAGTCCTTCCCTTTAAGCTTATCTACCCTGGGTGGAGAACTTGTATGTATAAAGCAAGGGACAGGCAAGCCAACCTGATTAGAGCAGCAAGATGTGGAGAGATAGCCGATGGCATAGGTCAGGCAGGCCAAATTCCTACCATGCCCTTGACCACCACCTCCTCTGTTAGACTCAGGTAGAGACAGCCTAGGACTCTGAGCCCCCCAAAGTCCCATGAACAGCAGCATCTTTTACCCCTGACTATGGAACCTACTCCAGCCTGACCATTTTCCAAGGAACAACCTCTTTGGAGATTTAACCTGGTGAGAGGTTGAATCTGCAGCCTCTGTAGATGCTGTAGCCCCTGTCCCCTGAGCAGTCACGGCTATTGAAGACCCAGAAAAGGTCCTGGTACCTTCAAATGGTTTAACACCAGAAACCAACATGATTTGATAAGCCAGTCTGACCTCAGCCCTGCAGCCAAAATCTCCTACTTGTGTCATCTCCCTGCTCCCTGAGATCAGTGATTTTGTCTTTTTTTTCTATTTGTATCTTTAGCATTTAGCACAATCCTTTGCACGTTGTGCATGTTTCATTCATTCATTCATTCATTCATTCATTCATTCATTCATTCATTCATTCATTCATTCATTCATTCATTCATGTCCAAGGCTCAGAGTGGGCTAGGGAAGATGGATAATGCAGCCCAGCTGGAATTGTAAGTGCTTAATAAATGTTGAATGGAAATGTTATAAAATTGGGGATAAAGAGCCTGAAGAAGGGGGAGATTGGGAATGGAGGTGGCCTTCTTACTCCACATACATGATTCTCCTTTTGACCCTGTTCTTGATAACTCTGTTCCCTGAATAGCTAAGGAGTAAAAGAATTGATTTCCAGCTCTCTGCCTGCTCTCAGGCATACAATTGCTTGGTTGGATAAGAGTGAGAATCACAGAATCATAGGATTTAGAACTGGAAGGGACTTCGAAGCCCATTCAGGCCAACCTCCTCACTTTACAGATGAGGAAACTGAGTCCCAGCAGGGTCAAGTGACTGATCCAAGGTCAAAAGATTAGGGAAGGGAGGATGGAAGAGGAGGACAATTAAGTAAGGAGGAGAGCAGAATCCCAGCTGCTGGATGCTGCCTTTACTGGTCTTCATTAGCTGCTCCATGAAGCAGCTTGTGGTTCATGAGGCTCTGCCAGCATTTCTTCTAACACTTCTTTCCAAAGGCCTCAATTAAACTACAGGGAGCTTAGCCTTTTCACCCTATAGCCCCAGGAAGTTTCAGTAGCTGTTTGTAACCCTCTGACGTGGTGGTGAGGACCTAGTTTATTTCTAATCTCCTTGGGGGAGAATTGAGAGGTCAGTCCCCATTCCTTTATGGTCCTATCTCATCCACACCTTTGTAGGATCATTGATGGAGCTGGAAGGGACCTTAGAGAACATGTAGGCCAACCTTCTCATTTTACATATAAAGAAACTGATTCCTTCCTATCTTCTTTGCTGCAGATACTTCTTTTTGGGGAGGGGGCAGGGTAATGAGGGTTAAGTGACTTGCCCAGGGTCACACAGCTAGTGTCAAGTGTCTGAGGCCAGATTTGAACTCAGGTCCTCCTGAATCCAGGGCCCATGCTTTATCCATTACACCACCTAGCTGCCCCTTAGCTGCAGATACTTCTTAAGAAAAGGTAAAGCTGGTCAGCCAAGTGGAATAAGGAGGGCTTCCAGGGGATTGACATGGTGGTGGTGGATGGTGTATGTATGGATTATGGCTCAGGGACAGAAGCATGGTATAGTGGATAGAGTGCTGGACTTGGAGTCAGGAAGATCTGAGTTCAAATCCTGTCTCAGATACTCCCTCTCTGTGTGACTGGGTAAGTCACTTGTTTGTCTGTCTTAGGATGCTCAGAAATAAAATGAGAGTATTAGAATAGATGATGTCTAAAGTTCCTCCCACCATTGAACTAGGATTCTATAATAAATCGTAGTCTGGCTAGGTTCTTCATATTCAGTCTTCTGTCAGTGAAATCCTAGGGCTACAGGAGATAGCATTAGAAGCTTGGGGGAAGGGCATTCTTTATTTGCTTGTTCTCTTTTTCCCCTCACCCACGAGATCTTCATTAGTAATAGGCCTCTTTGCCTTGAAATTTCTAAGTCCTTTCCATCCAGCCTCTCCTTTTAAGGTCTATTAGAATTATTGACCCCCTGCTCTGAAGGCTATTATGGGGAAAGTGGAACATGCTGACAGTGAAGGTGTCAGGAAGTGGGTTATTCCAAGGGATCTCAGCCAAAGGGAGTGTCATTTGCTCTTATGCAGGTCCAGGCTCCTCTGCTACCAGCTGCTATGCCAACCCTTGATCTCTGGAATTACACAAGGCTGCTAAAACCTCACAAGGTTTGAGAGTGGCAGGTCTAGGTGAGGACTTTGTTCATGCTAGACCCATCAATAAGCCCTAGGTGTCAGACTCTGACACAAGGCCTGACCCACAGGTGCTAGGGATACAAGGGATAGCCTATAGCAGGAAGTCTTAAACTTTTTTTGGAGACAGAACCACTTTGGCAGTCTAGGGAAGCCTATGGACCTCTTTAAAATGAACAAAATAAAATTCATGGGGTTACAAAGGCAACTAATTATGATTTTTTTTTTAAGTTTCTGGACCCCAGGTTAAGAAAATCTGAATTAGAGTTTATCAAAAGAGTCTAACCAAAGAGCCTTTGGAACTAAAAGCACTTTACCACTGGACAGACAGTAAGGAAAGATGATATTACACGGGGGAGGGAGCAGGACAGAACAAGAGCTGGATAGACTTTTACTTACAGAAGTTGGACACTTGACTTTTGTCCTGCTATAAGTGAAGTTGTTGTAGGTCTGCTTCTGGCCCACTGGTTCCAACTGAAACAGAGCACAGAGAAAGTTGATCCTTCAGATTCCACTTACTGCCAGAGCTGCCTGACACAGGGGGAAAAGAGTGGTTGGGCCCACCACACATACTTTCTTCTGCCTCTGAAAGAATGGGAAGAAGCTGATGGAATGGCACTAACCTTCACCTAGGAGAGGAGCACTGAGGGAATTCAATACAACACAATGCAACACAGCACAGCACAACACAGCACAACACTCAAACTCATATTTTGAGAGAGTTCTTGGAAACCAATCTATCAACCCCAAATCACCCTCACATGGAAATAGTAAAACTAAATATGAGAGGGTCACTTTCAGTGTGGTGAGGGAGGAATAAAAGTAAGTTCTCTGTTTTTTTTTTTTGGACCCTATCAGAGAGAAGCAGATTTTTCTCCAGTGGGTCAGAGGGTATGGTGGACTGATGTTGGAATCAAAAGACCTGGGTTTAAAACCTGGTTTTCTCACTAAGTAACTGTGTGACCATAGAGAAATCGTGTATTCCCTCTGGGCCTCAATTTCCTCATCTACAAAATGGAAACAATCACACTGGCATTAACTACCTCACAGGACTGTGGCAAGAAAAATGTTATATAAAGTAAGTGAGTTACCAACATTTAATTTGTGTATGTGTGAAAGCAATGACCTGGAAATAAAGCAGTTGCCTATCCATTTGACACATGAATGTAATGACATCTTGCTGAACTCAAAGAAATGATAAATGTGAAAAATTCAGAGAAGCTTGGGGAAATCTTCTATAAATGGATGCAGAGTAAAACAAGCAGAATCAGGAAAACCATATACACAATGACTAGAGAAATAAAAAAAAAAAGCTCAACCCAACAACAAAAATGTTGAAATTGAATGCTCTATAATGATAATGACCAATCCTGTCTTCAAAAAAGAAATGAGGAAATGCAGTTCCCCCTATCTTTGCAGATGTGGGGGACTGTAGTTGTGGAATGGTTCACATACTGTCAGATTCAGTTGATGTGTGGGTGAGTTTTGCTAAATTTTTTTCTTTTCTCTTCCTTTTTCATTACAAGGGGTAGTTTGAAGGTTTGGGTGAGAAGAAAGCTATATTGGGAAATGATAAAATAATGCAATGTAAAAGATATCAGTGAAATTTATTTTTTAAAGGTGAGTTATTATTATTAGAGATAACATTGGGGGCAGCTAGGTGATGCAGTGAATAAAGCACTGGCCCTGGATTCAAGAGGACCTGAGTTCAAATCCAACTTCAGACACTTGACTAATTGTTAGTGAATTTTTCCTTACGTTAAACCAGAAACAAGTTTGGCTCCAGCTCTAAATCACAGGTGTTTGGGCTAGACAGAGATTGAGGTTTTTTCTGGCTCTATAATAAACTCTCATAAAGTGTATGGCTTCTACCTAAATTAATCTTCTTATTCAGTGCCATCCCAATTAAACTACTAAAAAATATTTTATTGAGCTAGAAAAAGTAATAACAAAACTCATCTGGAAGAACAGAAGGTCAAGAATATCAAAGGAATTAATGAAAAATGTAAAGATAGGAGGTCTAGCAATTCCAGATCTTAAACTATGTCAGAAAGTGGAAATTATCAAAAGTATCTGATACTGGCTTAGGAATAGAATGGTGGATAAGTGAAATAGAGTAGATAGACAATACACAATAGTAAATGACTATAGTAATCTTGTATTGGACAAACACAAGATCTAAAACTTTTGGGATAATTTGTTATTTGGCAAAAGTTACTGGGAAAACTGGAAAACAGTCTGGCAGAAACTAGGTATAGACCAATATCTTACACCATTTACCATGTTAAAGTCAAAATGAATATAGGACCTAGACAGAAAGAGAGAATGGAACATATTACTTATGAGATTTATGAATAAGAGAAGAATTTATGAATAAACAAGAGATAGAGAGCATTGTGGGATATAAAATGGAAAATTTTGATTATATTAAACTAAAAAGTTTTATATAACTAAAACCAATGTAGTTAAGATTATAAGGAAAGAAGAATATTTTGTGAAATTTTTTTTGCCAGTTTTCCAAATAAAGGACTCATATCTCAAATATATAGAGAACTGTGTCAAATTTATGAGAATGCAAGTCATTCCCCAGTTGATAAATGGTCAAAGACTATGAACAGGCAATTTTGGGAAGAAGCAATCAAAGCTATTTATAGTCATATGAAAAAAATGCTCTAAATCAAATTAAAACAAATCTGAGGGGGCAGCTAGGTGGCGCAGTGGATAAAGCACTGGCCCTGGATGCAGGAGGATCTTAGTTCAAATCCAGGCTCAGACACTTAATACTAGCTGTGTGACCCTGGGAAAGTCACTTAACCCTTATTGCCTCCCATACACAAAAATAAAAACAAAACCAAAACAAATCTGAAATATAATTTCACACATACCTGGTTGTCTAAAATGATAGGAGGAAAATAAAAATGCTGGCGGGGATGTGGAAAAATTGGGACACTAGAATACTGTTAGTGGAACTCTGAACTGATCTGACCATTTTGGAGAGCAAGTTGGAATTATGCTCAAAGAATTATAGAACCACGTATATACCTTTTGACCTAGCAATACCACTATTAGGTCTATTTCCCAAGGTGATCAGGGAAAAAGGAAAGAACCTATACGTTCTAAAATATTTATAGCAGCTGTCTTTTGTGGTGACAAAGAACTGAAAATTGAGGGGATGCCCATCAATTGGGGAATGGATGAATAAGTTGTGGTGTTTAATTGTGATGGAATACTACTTTGCTGTATGAAATGACAGGTTGATTTTTCATGGAAAGACTTACATGAAATAATGCAAAATGAAACAAGTCCAACCAAGAGAATGTTGTCTATAGTAACAGCAACATTGTTTGAAGAGTAAGTGTGAATGACTAAGCCATTCTGAGTAATATTATCATTCATATTAACTATGAAGGACTTGGGAAGGAAGATGCTATCCACTTTCAGAGAAATAACTGGTAGAAGTATGCATTGTGTGGTTTCACAATTATCTGTATCAAACATTGGCTTTCTCTAATGAGGGGTTGGGAGAAAGGGAGGGAGATAGCTTGGAACTCAAAATGTCACAATAAATAAATGGGAATTTTTAAAAGATAAAGCACATGGCATTCTGGGCCAGAGGGGGGAGGGGAATGCAAGCAAGGAGAGAACACCAAGTAGTTTGCAAAATTCTGTAATTTTATCTCTGGGCAGATCTTGGATGAAATCATTCAGCTTTATCTTCTCTTCCAAAATAGGACAGCGGATGGGGAGAACACTGTCTCCTGGTCAAAGGTTTAACCTTGTGTCCTAGCCCCATAGTGCAAGGTCCCTGATGGACTGGGGCTGAAGATAATGTAAGAACTCACATTCATGTTATAGTTTAACATTTACAAAGAGCTCCCCTGGACCATGTGCCCATGGTCACACAGCAAATAAATCTCAGAGCCAGGATAGGAGAGTCAAGGTTTCCTGACTCCAAGTCCAGCATGCTACACCACAAATTCCTTCTCCCTATGCATAGGGAAATAAGTGTGGTTCTGAGGCAGGGGGATTGTCAGCCTGGTTGTTACTGTCCACTCAAGGAAGTAACTATCCACTCACACTTGGGACATCTGTGGCTTACCTCAAAGGGTTGTGGTGAGGATTGAAGGTGATAATGTCTGTTAAGTGTTCTTTACAGTCAAGTATTCTATACATGTCAACTATTAATGTGATGACAAACCTCAAAAGAGGAGTGGAAAAACCAGAGATGGAGAGTACAATTCCTGCTATGTGACCTTAGGCCAATTATTTAACCTTTCTGGGCAGATGTAGCATGAGAAATTCAGAGTAGATTATCCCTAGGGCTCTTGCTTTAAATCCTACAGAAGATGAAGAGAGAAGAATGAATGGTTGATCAATGACTAGTAGAGACTCTAGAGAAGTGATGATGAAACATAGCTCTTTTAGAAAAAGGTTGGCCAAGGTATTATATATATATATATATATATATATATATATATATATATATATGTTCCAATCTTCTCACTTTACAAATAAGGAAACTGAGGCCCACAGAGGTTAACCAAGAGCATTGGAACCAGCATTTGAAGCCAGTACCCCAAATCCAGAGTCAGTGGTGGACTTCTAATGAAGATTAAGGAAAAGGATGCCAGATACAGTGTTTCAATTTATTTTTCTTAAGTATACATCTTTGCGTTGAGATAGAGTTGATTCTGGGGGAGGGGGAAGCGTAGTATTAGAAATGATAGCATTGTTGTTGTTTTTTTAAGTGCCAATGTAATGATTGCACATGTATAACCTATATCAGATCGCTTATCGTGTCAGGGAGGGAGGGGAAGGAGGAGTAGAATTTGGAACTCAAAACTTCTTTTAAAATGTTAAAAATTATTTTTACGGGGCAGCTAGGTGGCGCAGTGGATAGAGCACTGGCCCTGGAGTCAGGAGTACCTGGGTTCAAATCTGGCCTCAGACACCTAACACTTACTAGCTGTGTGACCCTGGGCAAGTCACTTAACCCCAATTGCCTCACTAAAAAAAAAAATTGTTTTTACATGTAATTTGGGGGAAATAAAATATTATTTTAAAAATATGGTACCAATGAAATCTTCCCCTCCCAAAACAATGAATGATGGGAAAGGAGCAGGGAAAGTAACTAGAGGAAGAAAGGAGAAGAGGGGGGAAAAGTGTTTTTGGTTCTGGCACTTGAATCTTTTGATTTTCCTAAGTCCCCTAGAAAAGGAAAGGAAGACCAGAATAAAGTACAGCATCTTTTTTTTTTTTTTTTTTTAGTGAGGCAATTGGGGTTAAGTGACTTGCCCAGGGTCACACAGCTAGTAAGTGTTAAGTGTCTGAGGCCGAATTTGAACTCAGGTCCTCCTGAATTCAGGGCCGGTGCTTTATCCACTGCGCCACCTAGCCGCCCCAAAGTACAGCATCTTTAAAGGAAAGAAGACAAATTGGTTGTTGAAGTAGAAATGGTCATCCAAAACAGATTTGGGGGAGAAACCTGGGTACCCAGTGGATTGGATTGTGAAAGTGCTGGTGATAACATCACTGTTGGTGACTCAGAGATGTCCTGATGGTAATTTGGCTCCCAAGGCTGAAAGAGTGGCGTCAGTAGTCTGAGTGGGATGATGTTTAAATGACGTCATAGCACCCCTTGGAAGAAATAACCGAATAAAAGAAATGGGCAGGGCAGGCTAATTTTTGTGGCAACACCACCAAGACAGACTGAGATAACCCATTCCCCTCTTGGGCCACATTCCCCTCTTAGTAGCTGAGCTGAGCTGAGAATACAGAGGCCCTGATATTCAATCCCTTGTGCTGTCCTGCTTCCCTGCTCTTGAGCTGCAGCTGATGTCAGACTCTGGATGTTTTATTCAGACATGAAAAGGCTGCTGGAGAAGGCACAATTGTAAAGCCAAAGAGAAAGCCTGTTATGAGTCAGCCAGGCAAACTATGAGACAGAAGTGCTGGATTGACAGATGTGAGCATACAGTAATGTCTGGCATGCACCATCCTCATCCACAAGACGAGAAACTACAGAAAGGGGAAGATTGCAGACTGCTTAGTTGCTATGGGAAAAGATTATGGGATGTATTCAACAGGTGAAAGGATCAGCTTACCACTGAGACCAGATGAAAGGAAGACTTTGGGATAAGGAAGAGATTTTGTCTGAGAACACAAGTGTAAGGGTTATCATGTACACTATGAAAAATAGGAGACAGCACTATATAATTATAGCCAGTAGTCCCATAGGGGATATGTCTATTAGAATAGATAAAAGCGATAACAACGAATACATTGAAAAGATAATAATGTCGATGAAGTCATTGCGGTTGCTGACCATAAACCAAACATTTGTGAAGTCCTTAGTCTAGTCTTTCCATCATTTACTCATTCATTTAAAAAAACACACACATTTAAAAAAAGACAAAACAAAACAAAACCCAAACCACTTATGTGCTTACTACGTGCAACTCATTTTGCTAGGCTCAGGGAAGACTTTTTAATACTTGGAGGAATATATAATTTTATCAGTCTGAGTATTCCCTTCAGTGGTGCAGGTCATAGTGCATTCATACTGTCTTATCTTGTCCGACTGATTTATCTTCTCCTGTCAGGCTACTCTGGGGGAAGATGGGGGTCACCTGACATGTTGGAGACCTTCCGCTACACCTCTTCACATTGTGTAAAAAAAAATGGAGCATAATGGCTGTCCATCAGTTATCCCTTGCTTGACCAACCTCAATTTCTGGTCATTTATCTCTCTGACAATATCCTTTATAATAAGGCTTCTTAAACTGTGGGTCATGACCCCATATGGGGTCACATAACTGAATGTGGATATTGCAACAATTTGGCAGTAAATGTTTTGTCTGTATACCAATTTTATATACCTATAAACCCGAAGTTGTGTAAAAATTTCTCAGGTGAAAAGAGGTCGTGAGTGGGAAACATTTGAGAAGCAGCTGCTTTTCACCACTTCCCCTGTACAATTCTTCTTTGGGAATATGTTGTAGCTTGCTCACAACTACCATGCACTTTTTGGATGATTCACAGCTTTAATTTTTCAGAGTCAAGGATATTCTATGACTTATGGCTATGGAGCTGTTGATGTCATAAAGTTGGGCCTTTGTTTTAGGGAGAAGCTTGGGGTCATTAAAAGCACTATGTAATTTCCCAAAGATAATCCATCCTACTCTTCTTCCATTCGGATTCAGTTCTGGTCCCAGTTCGTTGTCCATGCACAGTGTCTATCCAATAAACACATATAATATATGTATATATACATTTATGTATTCTTTCTCTGCCTCCCCCCTTTCTCTCTCTCTCTCTCTCTCTCTCTCTCTCTCTCTCTCTCTCTCTCTCTCTCTCTCTCTCTCTCTCTCTCTCCCTCCCTCCCTCCCTTCCTCCCTCCCTCTCTCCCTCTTTCTCTATATGGATCTATATCTATATCTGTGCCTATATCCAGGGTACCTAGGTAGAGCAGTGGATACAGCATTAGACCTAAAGTCATGAAGAGCTGAGTTCAAATCAGTCTTTAGACGTTTACTAGCTTTGTGATCCTGAACAAGTCACTTAACTTCTGTTTGCATCAGTTTCCTATCTCAAAAATAGGGAAAATAAAAGGAAGATCAAATGTTATAAGGATCAAATGAGATAATAATTGTAAAGCACTCAGCATAGTACCTGGCACACAGTAAGCACTATATAAGTATTAGCTATTATTCTCATATGTTATATTAATTATGGCCATTATTATATATAAATGGATTCAAGCTATGAATTATCAATCCAACTACATATCATGGTATGGACAATAGGTATTCTTCTTCCACTTAAGTTTTTCTTGGGATGAACTCTTCTGAGTTATTATACATCTCATTTAGTAGGTTCTGCAATGTTTTAGGATTTGATGCAATCAGAATAATTTTTATATGTAAATAAGATTAGATGTAGGATATCACCATCTATAAGGAAGTTCTTCAATTTGTACTTTATTCTGGAGAGTTTTCATGATAGTGAAATAGGCATGTGTCTCATTATTTTTTTACTCTCTTGATATTAAGAATTATAAACAAATAAATCTATATTCTAAGTAAGTGTTGCCCTTGGATATCATATATTTTTGATTGGGAAGGAGATAAATGTTTGTTTACTACAGCAGTTTCTGGTTTCTTTTGATCTCTTCCCCATGGTGATTGATTTATTATCCACTTAATTCTTCTAGGAAACAGTGATAGTCTATGTCACTATCTGTTCTTTTATTCACTTCCCATTTTTGGTGTGTGATGACTTGTTTACATTGGTCAAGTTGAAGCGATCCCAACTTTACACTTTTTCTTGTTTATTTGGTATCAGTTTTGATCTATCTCTAACAATTTTGTGATATGTAAGAGATCAGCTTTTCCCATTGAGTTTGTTATTCAATCATGTCAGTTATGTCTCCCCATTTAGGGTTTTCTTGGTAAAGATGCTATAGTTCTTTGCCATTTCCTTCTCCAGCTCATTTTACAGATGAGGAACTGAGGCAAAGTGACTTGCCCAGGGTCACACAGCTAGTATGTGTCTAAGACTGGATTTGAACTCACAGAGTGTTCTTGACTCCAAATCCAGCACTCTACAATATTCCACCTAGCTGCCCTTCCCTTTGAGAGTGGAGACATTTTTTTTCACCTTTTCTTTATGTTTGGGGTTGAGGAAGGTCCTTTTTGTAAGCAACAATAAAGGTGTGTAGCCTATTAGAACTTTGTAAATGTTTGTTTAATTGTATCATTATGTATTTGGAAGTATGGGAGAATATGAATTACTGGATTTGATTATGAACTGTACCACACAGGCTTTTCCCAAGGCTTCTTAGTGACAAGGCTCTGGGGAAGGCATTCAAAAAGGAAATGCAGAGCATCTCCAAAGCACTAAACAGATAGCCATGATCTGATCTTTGCCAAACATACTCCAGTAGATTTAATGAAAACATCAAATATTAAAACTGAAGGGAGAGTATAAGGGTGGGGTTAAAACTACCTCACAGAATTTTAGTCTTGGTATCTTAACTAGGTGAGAACATGTCTCAATCACTCAATCACAGGCCTTAAATTAAATCTAAAAAAGACCTTCAACTGGAATAGATTAAATAAGAATTGTGTTTGTATTGGCTGAGAAAATTTGGCTATGCTCCAGGTTTCATCTATAAATTATCGACCAAATTGAGAAAAGAAGATTTCCAAAGGTCAGAGCAAGTGTGGCTTTCCAGCACACCACTGAAGGGAGAATCACTTGTAGAGGAGAGGCCTTGGTTTCAAGCAGAGATAGACAAACAAAGTAAACTTCAAAGGGCACTGGTGTCCTAGCCTCATTCCCAGATCAGCTGGTGGTGTCTGCACAGGGAGTCAAGGACTGATGGTCAAATATTTATTATCATTACAGGGAACTTCTTGAGCACTCCATGAGTGGGAGAAAAGGATTTCCAAAAGCAAGGTGTGGTGGGTCACCCTTTTCCCACATGGGCTCTCTATGCTTGAAACCACTTTTTCATGAATTCTGCGTATACTTGTTGGAAATACAATTATATTCATAGACACAGAGATTTGTAGTTTAAAAAAAATTTTTTTTAGTACCAACTATTTTTATTGTAAATTAGAAAATGCCCCTTTCTAAAAGCTACTTAAGGATGGCTGACTAAATTATTCTCAGCTGGCAATATTTGGGGGAGGGGAGAGCACACAGGAATGGGGACTTGAACCAATGACATTAGAGAATCTCTCTGTGCTAGAACCCTAGAACCCAAACTAACTCCAGGAACCTGATATATCAATAGGAGCAGGAGTTGAGATAAGGCTCCACAGAGTTTAGTTTACATGGCCTATATAATATAGGGACGTTAGATAGACAGACAGACTGACAGAGAGATATAGATAGATATAGAGTTAGATATATAGAAAGAAGATAAACATAGATGGGTAGTCACAAACAGCCAGGGAGCCCAGAAAGGGTCTCCTGTAGAAGACAGCACTTCTGCTGAATCCTGAAGGAAAAAAGATTCCAAGACGGAGAGAGTATCTTCTCAGCATGTAGGCTGCCCAGTGCAAAGACATGCAAACCACTGTTAGAAGAACATTGGGAAGGGCAGTTTGGCCAAACCACAGTGTGCATGCCAGGGAGTAAAGAATAAGAATGGAAATGTGGGGGTCAGACTACAATGAGTCAATCAGTTAGTAAAGAATAGTTTTTAAATGCTGGGGATATAGAGTGAGAAGAAAAAAGTTTTAAATGCCAGAAATATTATCTTCATTTTAGGGATGATAAAACTTGAGACTCAAAGAAATTGTGACTTTTCCATGCTTATATAGCTAATAAGGTGGTCAGAAGTGGAATGTGAACCTAGGCCTTCCTGACTCCAAGACTAATATTCCATCTACTATAGTATACTGAGGATACATACATACACACACACACACACACACACACACACATATATATATATATATACAGCCATACATATAAAAACATAATCCCTGTCCTCAAGGAATTTATTATCTAACAAAATTGAAAAGACATACATACAAATAATGATCATATAAATTAGACTAAAATCAACCCCCCAAAAAGGAATACAAAATTCTATATGATGAAAAGAATGTGAGATCACTGTCTGCATACATTCTGGGGTTTATATGATACCTTCCTTTTTTCTCCCCTCACCCTCCTCAGTAGCAGGCACAGAGAATGAGAAGAGCCCAGTAATGTGGAGGAGGTGGATCTCCACTTTCATATGCCAACAAAAGCAATCACTGAGGGTAAATAAGGGAATTAAAGGGAAGAAAAAGAGAGGCAGGTAAGAAGAAAAGTAAAGGAAGAAAGGAGTGGACTTGGAAACCTGCTGCTTTTGTTCTGCTCTTTTGAAATGGGGATGTATAAAGAAAGAAGGGAACATAATTGATCTCACCAGGGATATGTTCAAGCTTGCCTTACAGAAAAGTAGACTTGGGCCACCTATGTATGGTAGCTCTATATCAGAAGCAGGGGCTTCTGGGATTTGAAGTTTTCCCAGGGCGTAGGTGAGATTGAAAGATCATAAAATGAAAGAGTCTTGTGAGAAGGAGAAGCCCTGAGTTCTCTTCTCTCTCCAAAGTTTCCTGGCCTCCCCTTCCCTAGAAGTTCCATCCTTCAGTGTCTCCTTCTGCCTGGAAAAACTACACTTCCCAGCTGCCCCTACTGCCAATATGGAGCTACAGTATTTATTGTTTGTTTTGTGTTTTTTTTTTGGTGAGGGAATTGCAGTTAAGTGACTTGCCCAGGGTCACACAGCTAGTAAGTGCTAAGTGTCTGAGGCTGGATTTGGACTCAGTTCCTCCTGATTCCAGGGCCAGTGCTCTATCCACTGCACCAGCTAGCTGCCCCTGAGCTATAGTATTTTAAATAAACAAACCTTTGAGGACAAATAAACTGAGCTCTACAGTCAAATTAAGCTTTTGGAAAGACAGGGATGCCACAAGCCAGAAGGGGTGTTGTGGGCACTAGAAGGCGTTCTCAATGCGGAGCTGTTCATGAAGAAGCTGGACCATACCGCCCATCACATACCATATTGTTCCAGAGGGCAATGGCCATCTCTGCATGTCCCCTCTCAGAGAAGTGAAAACAATCCACAGAGAAGAAGCTCAGGTCTGGCTTTCCTTTCTGCAAGCAAACACAAAGGGATTATCTTCTAGGAAAGAAGAGCCTTCTTCACTTGAAGGTGAAATGGGCATGGATCCTATCACCAGTTCAAGCTTTGAAGCTGAGAAAGATCTGCCCAATTAATTTAACCATCAGCCCATACACGGATGCTGGTCATTAGTTTAGATAAAGCAGAATAAAAATGTGGATTTTTGAAGTTTTCTTTTAATGCGTTGGTCTGAATGCTGACTATTTGCATGACACCTGTATCCTTTCTTCTCATTCTTCTATACTGTTACCTGCAGAGGGACCAACCGATTGGGTTACAGTTGCAGTCTAACCCAAGTTAATAACCACTGAGAGTGTGGTTAGGTCAAAAGTCCTTAAACTGTGGGTCCCCATATGGTGTCATGTAACCAAATGTGGGTTTTGCAAAGAATTTGGCAACAATAAAAGGTTATGCATACCTATTTTATATACCTATATACCTGGGGTCATGTAAAAATTTCTCAGGGGAAAAGGAGTCACGAGTAGAAACATTTTAAGAAGTCCTGGGGTAGGTAATTCCTCCCCCAAAGATTTCCCACTCCCCCCACCCCCTCACCCCTCCATCCTGGCGATATATTTCCAACCCTGCAGAGAGGTTTGGGGAAATTAATTCAGAAAAAACTGTGCCCATGGCTCTTCCGGGAAGAAAAAGTCCCGTGTGACATAAATCCCCTAAACAGGATTAAATCCTTCCCCTCCAAGAAAAGCCCCCAACTTACATCATCCAATGGGACCACAGTGCTTTGAAAGAATGGCTGCACCACCACAGCGAAGTCCTCCCGCTCCATGTATTGGTGACTGTAGGTAATCATTGAGCTGCCACTCTGGGAATGGGGGAGAGAGGCCCCAAATGTCAGTTACCTTCCATGCCATCCTCAATCTTCCCTGAAGTCCCAATCACTTGGGAGCTCTGCTTGTTAATAGCTTATTGGTCAGAGGGTGTTTTACTGCAGAACTTGGATTGGGCTGCTTTCAGGTGCCTGGAATAACTCTTCCTCCTCACTTTTACCTCGAGGAACCCATAGCTCCTCTCAAGGTTCAGCTCCAGAACCATCTCCTACAAGGGGCCTTTTCTGATTCTGATTTTCCCAGTTGTTAAGTGCCTCTCACCAACACCCCTGCCCCAATGTATTTTTCTGTGGGGCCATTTATTTATCTGTGATTTGTTGTCTTTCCCTTGTAGAATGTAAACTCCTTGAGGTCAGGGACTGGTCAACCTTTTTGAATTGCATCCTCAGTGCCAAGCACAGTGTCTGACATACAGCAGGTACAGTACTTAATAAATGCTTGCTGACTGAAGCAACTATCAAGCTACCTAGGCAAATAAGGGCAAAGGTAATATTCAAGGGGAGAAGCACTCTGGTTTCCATCCCATAAATCCTTTGCAAAGTTGGATCTGTGTAGCTGACCTGGTTGTCTGTGTTAATGGTGACCCTTATTCTTTTTTAAAAATAGAATTTTACTGAGATCTTTTGTTTTTACACCACCTACATTTTCCACTGGATCTCACCCCTTCTTAACTCCCTGAGAGTCATCCCTTATTTTAAAAAGGGAAGAGATAAAGAGTAAGGAAAATAATGTTCAACAAAATCAATGTATTAAAAAAAATCTGATGCTATATCCACTGTTCTGGCCCTGGCTCTCATTTTTTCTAGGGATATAAAGACCTAGGGTTATTCAGATCAAGCTCATCAGTTCAGATTTAACCCAGACTGGGGATGTCTCTTGCTGGCTTAGCTGAAGAGAGTAAATTAACTTCCAGCTGAAGAATGGACCCTTAGCATTTCATGAACTTAAGAAACATTTATTGATTATTTTCCCTAGGCACTCTGGTGAATATGTTACTTGATTCTTGCCCTCATGAAGTTTATGGTCTAGTTGGGAAAAGGAGATAGGAAATGCATATATGAAATGGAAACAATGTATAAAAGAAGATCACAAAAATAATGTTAGAGGGTCACACAGCTAGTAAGTGTCAAGTGTCTGAGGCTAGATTTTAACTCAGGTCCTCCTGAATCCAGGACTGGTGCTTTATCCACTGTGCCACCTAGCTGGCCCTAAACGACATATATTTACAGACATAGTCAATTTGTTGATTTGTTTCATAATTATTGGTTCCAAGAGATCTTGAAAGGAGGGAAGTTGTGGGATAGTGAGCATGATGTAAGAAAAGTACATCAATGAAACATCTTAAAATACACAAAAGAGAAAAAAGAAGTTCAGAAGGGGGCATGGACAAGAAGGGCAGGATTTGTTCTAAAATGTTTAATTTAATATACAATTTTAAAACTGTACATAATAGAAGTTGACAGTTTCAAATATAATTTTCTTTTCTATTCTTTATATGCTGAAATGTTGAGCTTTGCTAATATTTATTAAGTTCAAAATAATAATTTTTTTAAAGACCAAGGACTAGCAGTAACATAAATATTTATTTCTTTCCCATGTCTCTGGGTGAGAGATGGACCATGTGATGATGGGTGAGGGTGCTGGATGAGAGAGAGATTTAATTGCTGTGTCATCCTGGGTTCATGCTGGTAACTAATGCTATTCACTTCATCAGGGCCATCATTGGCCTCTGTGCTTTGAGGGGAGTGAGTCTGGGCTGCAGCTGCAGGCAGCAGATTGGGGAGGAGGAGCTGCTACATACTGATGCCTCCAAAAGCTGAGGCTTCTATTAAGGCAATAAGCCAGGAAAAGGGGAGAGGGATGGAGATAGTCTGGCTATCCCCACCCCTGCCTCTGTACACTTTTCAGGCTATACTGTATCCTTCCACAATATCTTCGCATCCTCTTACCCATCCAGTCCATCCTTTCCATAGTCATCTTCATCTTAAAAGCTAACATAATGACTGAATGTCATTCCATCACTCGCTAAACCATACACAAGGATTCCTGTGGGCTACATAGTGATTTAGAAAACCATATAGTAACATTATCTATATTCAATTGTATTTTTATTTATTTTGTTAAATATTTCCCAATTACATTTTAATCTCATTCTGGCCATACTTGGGAGTGGCCTATTAGGCATGTTTTTGCTAGCTCTGTATTACATCATTTCATCTTCACAAAAAATTTGGGAGGTAGGTTCTTATTATTATCCCCATTTTACAGATGAGGATCCTGAGCCTGAGAGAGGTTAAGTGATTTTCCCAGGGTCACACAACTGGAAATTATCTGAGACAACATTTGAACTCAGGTCTTCCTGACTCCAAGTTTAACACTTTAAATGGTGGGTTTACAAAGGTAAAGAGAAAAAAAGTCCTTGCCCTCAAAGGAAAAAAAAAAAGGTTTCTTGGCAAAAATACTGAAATGGTTTGCTAGTTCCTTCTCCAGCATATTTTACACACGAGGAACTAAGGCAAACAGGGTTAAATGACCTGCTCAGGGTTACACAGTTAGTATCTGAGGCAGATATTTCTATTTCCCTCAAATTTTTTTTCCACTGGGGAAAAACAGATACATAGATAAGCATATGAATATATATATGTAATAATAATGTATTATACACGTACATATTACATCAATATCATCTTATTATACTTAATATTACAGTGTCTAAATATAATAATTAGCAATTAATATGTACATACATACATACACATATATTTGTTCCAGACATGTGATACATCAGTATAGGTTACTACTCCCCAGGGAGGAAACTCCCTCTGCTGATGCATAGTAGCAACTGCTCTTCCTCCAGGAGGAAGCCCTCAAGAATATGTTGTCTGTCAAAGGTGGGACCTGACCCCAAGTGTTCCTGAGTCTGAGGCAGGCTCTCTGTTCACTGTAATCTGCCATTTTCCTTTGCAACACATACAAATTATATTCCAAGTACATAGGAAGACTTCTCACTTTTCATTCATTCATTTATTTTTTAGGTCCAGAGAGCAACAACTGAAACAGGGGAGTATGATTTCCTTTCCAACCTGCCCCGCTAACCAGGCTTCACCTGATGGATGTAGGGCTGCCTGTATAGTATCATTGGGCAGGCTTCCCCCTTGCTAGAATTGAAGTTTCAGAGCTCGAAAGAACCTTGGAGTTCTTCTAGTCCAACCTCTTCACTTTACATTGGATGGGACTGAGACCCAGAGAGATTAAGTCACTTGTTCAGAATCACACGGGACTAGCAAAAAGCTGCCCTAGAATTCTCGCCCAGGTTGTCTGACTCCAGACCCAGCTCTTGAACTTTCATGCTATCTTGAGGATGGGCCTGCTCTCAAAAAATATTTCTTGGACAGATAACATGAGTCTTTACTCATATGATTAAGGAACTGTTCATTCCTAGGACAGGAGAAAGGGAAAACAGTGAAAGAGAAGTTTGGAAGCTTACCTGGAAGTGTCTATTAATGTCCTTCATTTCTTGCAGTTCAAGAGAATTATCCAGGGAACGTCCAAAGCAAGGGCAAATGGATCTATGGAATAAGAAGTGCTAAGATAAAGGGTCCCATCAAACCCCAGTCCAAGTTGGCTGGTCCCCAGCCTGGCTTTGTCTTACCCAGGAGGCCGACACCTCCTCTGCCACGAAGTAGGTGCTGATTTCCACCAAACTCCTCTGCACCTGATTTCCTGTCCCATCTTCCCATGAACTCTACTAGTTTAGGGACTTGCTGAAGATATGTCTGGCCACTTACTCAGTTGTCACTTCACATTTTCCCCCTTGTATCTGGCGTAGATCAACCATCTCCATAATTTCTACCACATTGATGAAAGTTCGAGGCAGCTGTAGGAGATACAAGAATGGGCTTTGCTGATTCTCCAAGAACAGCAAGAGGAATGAGGAAAGAATCCTATAGAATCACAGAAGTTGAGAACTGGAAAGGACCCTGGAGATTGTAGAATCATAGATTTAGAGCTGAAGGAATCTTAGAGGTCACCTAGTCTAACCCTTCATGTTATAAAGAAACTGAGGCTGAAAGTCACACACACAAAATGAGTTGCTAGATCCCAAGTTAGGGGCTCTTTTTACAGTGTTATAATTTTAATGGGAGGCAGAGTAGCAACTATAGGGATATTTGGTTGAAAAAACCAATTTTTTAAAGAAAATGAAAATACTGATTTAAAACATTTTAAATGAGATTCTTCAATGTTGTTATTTTTCAATAGCAGCAAAATGCCCCTCTATATAAAGACACAAATATTCATGAAACAAAGTCTAATAATAATAATTCTCATTTATATATTATTTTCCAGTATACCAGATATTTTTCTTATAACACCCTTGTGAGGCAGGCAGTACAATTAGCATTATCCCCACTTTCTAGATAAGGGAAGTGAGGCTCATGGTATTTGCATAATTTACCTAAGATACACCTCCCACACCTTCCTATAAGATAGGTCTTACCATTTCACCTTCTGCTTCAGAAACTTCAGTCTTAGAATTTGGAACACAAAGTTGTTTAAATGGATGTTAAATTGTTTTTACATGTAATTGGGGAAAAATAAAATGCTAAAGAAACCAAACCAAAAAAAAAGTAAAAAGTAAAAAAAAAAAGAAATTTCAATCTTTGTCTTTATGTTAAATACAAACTCCTCTGCTGATCATTTGAAGCCCTTCCTAGTATGACTTCAGTCTACCCTTTGGGAAGCTGATCACAACATCCTCTCTCTCACCTCTGTGTTTCTACATAGTCAGAATGTTCTTCCTTCTCACCTCTGTCTCTTGGAAACTCTAGCTTCCCTCTAGGTGTGGCTCAAATGCCACTTTCTTCCAGAGGCCTTTCCCACAGTTGTTCCTGTCCCCCATCATCACTGGGGATTCATTTCATCCATAGCCTGTATTTGCTCATGTGTACCATGTTGTCCTCCTAATATACAGCAAGCTCTTTAAGGTACAGGACTATCTCCCTTTTGTCCTTGAATCTCCCATGCTTCACACAACACTTGGCACACAATAGGTGTTTAGTAAATTATTGCTGATGAATGGATTAAGAAATGTCCAAGTCAGACTCAGAGCAGAGTCTTCTGATTCTGGGTCCAGAAATGTTTTTGCTATGTAACATTGAGTCTCTTTTCTATTCATTTAATATTTGAAATAACATATTCATGTAACTGTTTTAAAAAGGAAGAGGGAGGTGAAGATTGAGTCATTTGCAGAACCCAATATTTTAAATAGTTCATGTGGATTTGGCTGAAAGGAGTATTTTTAAAATCCCCATCTATGACTAAATAGTTAAAATTCAAAAAAAATCCATAACTAATTTTGTGGTAGCTGACACACAGATCATCCCTTCACA
The DNA here is from genome assembly GCF_019393635.1 of Dromiciops gliroides. Taxonomy (NCBI): domain Eukaryota; kingdom Metazoa; phylum Chordata; class Mammalia; order Microbiotheria; family Microbiotheriidae; genus Dromiciops; species Dromiciops gliroides. Next base: position 473,212,041 of record NC_057862.1, on the reverse strand, counting down.
TTGACCAAGGGTTTCTCATGCATTTTAAAAATAGCCTCACAACAACCTCATGAGGTGGTTACTACAGATAGAGGAAATGAAAGCTCAAGGTTAAGTGATTTCCCCATTATTGAACAGTTGGTAAATATCAGAGGGAGGATTTGAACCTAGGCCTTCCTGACTCCAAGTCCAGTCTTCTATCCATTGCAACATGCTGACCATACAGAGAATCATGGGATCATAGAGAGTTTTTTTTTCTTTTTTTTTCTTTTTCTTTTGGGGCAATGAGGGTTAAGTGACTTGCCCAGGGTCACACAGCTAGTAAGTGTCAAGTGTTTGAGGCCACATTTGAACTCAGGTCCTCCTGAATCCAGGGCTGGTGCTTTATCCACTGCGCCACCTAGCTGCCCTGATCATAGAGTTTGAAGGGACCTCAGAAGCCCTTTAGTTCAATTCCTTTCACATTTTAAAATTTAATTTAATTTCTTTTTGAAACTGGTTTTCCTTATCTAGAAGTACAATAGGTACCCACAAGCCCAGTCCTACTATTGATGGTAGGAGGAACTTTAAGCTTTCTAACCTAGGCTGATTTGTCCCTCCTTAGGTAGCCTGGTGGACACCAACTCCAAGGGGTTTACCATGTTGCTAACAGTCTTAATGCAGACACCAGACTGGCTTAGCCCACTGTAGCTCATAACTCCAGAATATACAGGCAATCCTCTAGCCTTCTAGTAGTTGGAATTATAGTTACTCTCCTGGCCAGCAACCTATGGAGGTTAAGTGACTTGCCTAAGGTCACACAGGTTGTGTCAGAGGCAGAATTTGAAACCAGGCCCCTCTGATTCCAGAGCCAATGCTCTTTACATCGTGCTATGTGTTTGCAGTTTGAAGAAAATAGATAGGGTATGCAAGATTGTTGTTTCATTAAATAAAATAATTTGGATGACTTTTTTTTAGGGATGTTGGCTGCCTTATTTAAAAAGGGGGAAAATCCCCTAAATATCCTCTATTGACCTATGGAATTGTAGCTGGCTCACTGTCCATGACTTTGACAGTGTCTTCCCAAATTAATTTTAGCAAATAAAGTAAGTACATCATCATTGTTTTCTGCTAGACATGGAAAATTCATCTGGAAAAAAGTCACATATTCTAAAAATGAGATGGGCCTCCATATCTAATTTGGGAATTGTATGAAAATAACAAGAAGGAACTTTTTGTAGAAAAAACAGTGAGTTTTCCTAAGGAGTGGCTTAATGCAGTGTTGGACAGGCCAATGTGATAGACAGCCTAGAAGATATGTGGGCACTAGTCATGCTTAGCTAGAGTTCTGTTCCATTCCTTAGGGATCCACTAAAATGGAGGTGGGGGTTGGGATGACATTTGATTGGAGTTGAAATGGATTTAGAAGAATGATGATTAATTGGAATGTAAGCAAAGCCAACCATATAGACATACATAATGATATGATGGATGCCAGGAAACATCTCCCTTTCCACCTCACCTATATCTTCCGTCATCATTGATGAATAAAATTTTCCTATTATAGGGCAGATAACTTATAGCATATATTATTATATATTTGTATGTCATTATAATATATAAATATATTATTTACACATGAATTATATTCATATTACATCATTTATATTCTTAATATTATTATCATACAATGAAATTATATTATTAGAGTTTATAACTCATATATGCAGACATCCATTATTATGCCAGATCTCATGAATTTGTGTTCTTTATTTGGAATTATTTTATAAGATCTTGATTTTAGGACAGCCCTCTGTTGAATGACTGGTGTATTACTGGTCAATTTAAATAGGATGGGGGGGCAGCTAGGTGGCACAGTGGATAGAGGACCAACCCTGAATTCAGGAGGACCTGAGTTCAAATCCAGCCTCAGACACTTGACACTTACTAGCTGTGGGACCCTGGCTAAGTCACTTAACCCCAATTGCCTCACCAAAACAAACAGACAGACAAACAAATGAACAAACAAATGAATGAATAAATAGGATAGAAAGATAGTGCCAGAGTTGGGGCACTGCCTAGGAGAAAGGACAGTTCAAGTTGAAGGATGCTGAAACTAGAGATGGAAAGGCCCAGAAGATAATCACCACCTACTTGACAAGTACCCAAACTATCCTTGTATATAAGGCTCTTCTTCAGGGAATGCCTTGAAGTAGGTCACTGAGCCCAGCCATTTAATTTGAGAAAACTGGGTTTCAAGCCTTGAAGTTCATGGCAGATCAGCTGACACTACTAGGTCCCTTGTAGGCCCATAAAGATGATTTTAGGGATTTGTAGCTGACTCATAGCTTTTTTTCCCATGTAAAAAGGCACTAGTTCACTCAAAACAAATGAGTCACAGTGGAAGAGTGGGGCTATTTTTTTGAGTTGTTTCATCACATCCTCTGAGCCTAGGATGGTCAGGGAACTATTTGGGTCAGTAAATAGCAGAGGAGTAAATAGTCTCTTTTTCTATGAAAAAGTGTTAGAGAGGCCCCATGTACACAAGAGGGAATTAGTAAGTAGGATTCAGTTCAACTAATGTTTTTTTTTTAATTTTAATTTTATTTTATTAATGTGGGGCAATGAGGGTTAAGTGACTTGCCCAGGGTCACGCAGCTAGTAAGTGTCAAGTGTCTGAGGCTGGATTTGAACTCAGGCCCTCCTGAATCCAGGGCCAGTGCTCTATCCACTGCACCACCTAGCTGCCCCTCAACAAATGTTTATTAAGCACCTTCTATGTACCAGGTACTGTGCTAGGCACCAGGGATACAAGACAAAGAATGAAACAATAATACCTCTCTGGGATCTTATATTCTACTGGGTCAGGTGGGGCTCAAGGGTTCAGGTGTGTATGTGTAGGACGGATGAAAGATTGGGATTAAAAGAGTAGAGCATAAATGAAAGGGATCAGTTATGGTATGGGGACCCAAGGCTCTGACTAAATGAGGTGGATTGACATTTAATTCCATGAAGGCAGTAAGAAGTCAAAATAGATGAAGAGGCAAGTTGCATACCAGGGAATAATGATAATCAATCATTACCTTGGAAAAAATGCAATTTTCCTTGCAATAAAAAATGTACATATTGGCAGTTTTAAGATATTGCTGTATACCTATTACAGTAGCTGTGGTTTGTTCTTTGTACCCAAAGAAGATCAAATGACATTATGATGTTGGGGGTGAAGGTACAGTGTGTTCGACTATGGCTGATCAGACCAATATGAACTCAGAAGGCTCTATCACAGGTCAAACACCAATAGTCATTCCATTTGAACATTTAGGATGGGTTATCTCTAGGTTTGCACATCTCACGTTTTGTTTATAGTAAAACTAAATTAAAATGGTGAAATACAAAGTCAGCAGGGCCATGTGGAAGAGATACTTTTTTGGTAGCATTAAAAATTAAGGGGGGCAACTAGGTGGTGCAGTGGAAAAAGCACTGGCCCTGGATTCAGGGGGACCTGAGTTTAAATCTGTCCTCAGACACTTGACACTTACTAGCTGTGTGACCCTGGACAAATCACTTAACCCTCATTACCCTGACAAAAAAACAAACAAACAAACAAAAAATTGAGTCTGCTGGAGTACAACCTAGCAATAGATATCAAGAGCTTATGTTCTTTGAGTTAATAATGATTTTTGAGGATAATAAACACCAAGGAAATAACTCAATAACCAGATGCCAACCTTTGCAAAGATTTAAGAGAATTTTGAGTGACGATTTAGAATAGTTTAATGTTTGTTAGTTTTACCCTTATATAATTGCTTATATTCATATCATCATCATCATGGAAATTGTAGAGGACTCATAATATTAGGTCATTCTGTCTAAATTCCCTTACCTCTTGGTGTCTAAGTCATGGTGGTGGTAAAGTGCATTTCTGAGTATTTTCTATGCAATTCCTCACCTAATTTCAGTGGGTGGGCTCTTCAGTGGGTGAGTTCTTCCCTGTAGACCCTGCTGGCTTTGTACTATACCTATTGCTATCTACTCCTCTGAGTGAGTGAGAAAAACCTCCATAGTACTTCCTCTACAGTCTCTACCATGAGTAGACGTGTCTTACTTCTCTGTATTTGCTCATGCTGTGCCTAATGCATGGTGTGCCTTCCTTTTCCTCTTTGCCTCATGATCTTCTTCTTCTGCTCCTCCAGACCAATAAAAATAGCACTAAATGCCTACTATGTGAGTCATTGTCCTAGGACTCTTTGTGGATGTAAAGATGAGTAAGATAGTTTCTGCCCCCAAGGAAGCCAGTTCACTCTAAGGTATTAGTGATTACCTCTAGGAATCTTTACTAGGAAATCTTCCAAGTAAGAACCTTCCCCTCAACCCTCACATAGCACTTTGTTTTTCATCATAGTGCATTTCAGCTATCTGCATTGACGTCTTATTCCCCTACAGCTCCTTGAGGGCAGGGACTATGTTTTATCTACATTTTTGTATCTCCTCCCAATGTTTAGCAGAGTAGTTAATAAATATTTGTTATAGTAGCTCCCTGTCTATCCCTCTTTCATTCTAGTCATCTGTCATTTGCATCTGTTCCCCTTAGTCTTCCCAACCTTCCCTGTCTCTGCTATTCTTCATTTTTCATGGCTCTGAGCTCGTGTTTTTTGGGTTAGTATGTTATTTAATCATGGTCTAGGGTGGTTTGGGAGGAGTGGTTCCAGTTAGGTTAGGAGATATGACTAAAGATACATTAAGGCTTTTAGCCGCAGCAACAACAGTTAATTGCTCCCCAAAGGCATCAGTTGTATGGCAAATGACATTATTTCAATTTTTCAAAGGATGTTCCTTCTCTCCTATGTAGACCCCTCTCTCCTTGATTTGTAGACTACAAAAATACGTTTGATTTAGGTGACCAGAATGTCACCTTAAAAGTTCTCCTCCGGGGGCAGCTAGGTGGTGCAGTGGATAGAGCACCGGCCCTGGAGTCAGGAGTACCTGAGTTCAGATCCGGCCTCAGACACTTAACACTTACTAGCTGTGTGACCCTGGGCAAGTCACTTGGCCCCAATTGCCTCACTAAAAAAAAAAAAAAAGTTCTCCTCCATTCATATGGGATTAATATCATATGGGACTTCTTGAAACATATAATAGATCACTTTGTTCAACAATCCGCTGGTTATCAATAGCAAGTCAGGCATAAAACAAGGAAAAGCATGTTCATGAAAGGTGTTTGTCATTATCCTGGCCAATGTCCAGCATGGAATACAAGTCCAAAAAGTATCTCTTTTATGTAGCCACTCCCTCCAGCAACACAGACCTCAACTCAGCCATGCCTCCTCATCCTGCACAACTCTTGTCTTCCCATAAATCCTCTGGAGGGGTGGATCCTGATAAGTTGAAGGAGGGCCTTCCTCTATACAGGGATTGTCCAGCGAGCCCCATAGTCATCTGTCCATTTGTCATCCCTCATTCTCCTTACACAATCAGTCCACTCCCTGTTCTAGGTCTCTTTAACACCTCTCCTTGTGCAAATTATTGTGCATCAGGGGCAACTAGGTGGTGCAGTGGATAGAGCACTGGCCCTGGAATCAGGAGGACCTGGGTTCGAATCTGACCTCAGACACTTAACACTAGCTGTGTGACTCTGGGCAAGTCACTTAACCCCAATTGCCTCACCAAAAAAAAAATATTGTGGGTCATATACTACAACCATTTTATGGTCACTATCCACTCATACCCTTTAGGATTCTTACAATTCTGATTCTTCAGAAATTGTCATATTCCATGATTTTTCAGACATCTAGCATCATGGGAAGAATATGGATATTGACAAAGATGGGCTTTTGTTTCAGAAAATAGTTTAAGGTTGTCAAAAGGACTGCACAATTTCCCATATGCAATCTAACCTGTCATCTTCCCACCCTACAAAACTCATTGTCCATTGCAGGGTTTTTCCAAAATATATGTACTGAAAGACTATTTTTGTTGTTTGTTCTTCCAACTATATATCATAGTCCAGACAATAAGTATGCACTTGGTTTTCCCCATGTGAATAGCTAGGATGAACTAGAAATCATTGAAAAGACTTTGAAATATGGGCAGCTAGGTGGCACAGTGGATAAAGCACTGGCCCTGGATTGAGGAGGATCTGAGTTCAAATCTGGCCTCAGACACTTGACACTTACTAGCTGTGTTATCCTGGGCAAGTCACTTAACCCTCATTGTCCCACCAAAAAAAAAGAAAGAAAGAAAGAAAGAAAGAAAAAAGAAAGGACTTGAAATATTGTAGGATTTTATACAATCAACAAAACACTATTTACAAATATAGTAAATCCTTCTTAAAATTGTATTCCATGCTACACTTTTTCCAGGATGGTGGCAAACATTTTACACAGCATATGTCTCCTTTTATTCCTGATTTGTAATTAATAATCAGTGGATTTATTGAACAAAGTGATCTCTGTTGTTATGTATTTCAATGACTCCCCTATGATACTCATACATAAATGGAAAATAGCCTTTTGGAGGAGAATCTTTAAGGTGAAATTTTGGTCAGCCAAATCAAATGCATTTTTGTAGTCAATGAACAATAAGCACAATAACATGGATCTTGTATTCTCTATATCTTTCAGTCATTTGTGTGACAATAAAGAGGTAGTCTCCTAGTGATTATCATTTAAGAAAACCTGACTGTTCCCTTTTTATAATTTCTTTAAAGATACTATTTTTAAACAAAAATAAATCATTCTCCAAAGGAATTTTTAGAGATTTTTTAAAAGGTCTATGGGTAGGCAGTTTTTAAATATTCTTTCAAGCATCCTTTCTGGTAGCAATCCCTATATTCTGAATTGGTGTTGTTCTTAGCTGTGATATCTCCCCACTTGGTGAGGAGAAAAATGATTTGTTGGCCATGGTGATTTCTGGGTTCTTATGGCCTCCTCTTTGAAGTGTTTACTTTACATCAATCAAATTTCCTTCGGAATTGGTAATAAGTCTATGGTGATCATGGATCTAAAGCTGGAGGGGATCTCAGAAGCTGTCAAGTCCAACTTCCTCTTCATGAGGAAACTGAGGCACAGCATGTTTAAGTGAATTGTCCAAGGTCACATGGGTGGTGTCAGAGGTGGGATTTAAACCCAGGATCTCTGACTCTTAAGTTGGTGCTTTCTTCAAAACCAAACATCAAACCAAAAGTGCTCTTTCTTCTGAACCAAACAACATGTTAGCTCCATGTCTGTATGATCTATTTCCTAATTTTTGGTATTAATAGCTTATTTGAATAGGTCTGGTTTTAACATCTTCTCAACTACATATTTTCCTCTACCTTGATTTCATTTTGTTGTTGTTGTTGTTGGAGGGGGGGTGGTGGTTAATGAGGGTTAAGTGACTTGACCAGGGTCACACAGCTAGTAAGTATCAAGTGTCTGAGGCCAGATTTGAACTCAGGTCCTCCTGAATCCAGGGCCAGTGCTTTATCCACTGAGCCACCTAGCTGCCCCCTGGATTTCACTTTTGATCTTTGCTCTAACAAATTGATGGCTTGACTGTGCACAGGTAGCTGATCTGGAAATGATTTCTACAATGATAACCAGTCATTTCCTGTCTGTTAAGATATAGTTAATTTCTTTTTTTTTTTTTGGCATTCTCTTCTTGAAGCAAACATTCATTAAATATAAGCATTTGGCCTCCTTTGTTTCTTGACACAGATCCATTATTTTCCAGTATACTTTTTGATGACATTGCCCATATTCACTTTTGCATCCAAATTACCCATAGTAAGACAAATGCAAATACACAGATGGATTTGCAGTCTCCTAGACTTGGAAGTTCCCTCCAATGATACAATTTGCAACCCATTCAAGCCTGCCTCTCTTGTGTGATTATTGTCCACTTCCTTCTCACAGTTTACTATGGGGAGGGTAAAGAAGTAAAAAAGAAGGATCCACATGAAAGGCTGGAGGCCTTTCTGACTTTGCTCTGGCACTGTGAGAGTACCATTAGAGCACCCCTTGTCCATCAGCCTGTCACCCCTCACCTTTACCACATGACCATCCCATCTTTCTATCACATAGTTCCTTGATGATGTGAGGAAATGCTTATGGGAGCATTGCTTACTACGTGCAGAGACATACAGGTACCTTTTGTTAAAACTGGGCTCCCTTCCCTTAATGACAGGAGTTCTTAACTTTCTTGTATCATAGACTCCTTTGGCAGTCTGATAAAGCCTATGGTTCCTTTCTAAGAAGAATGTTTTTAAATGCATAAAATAAATACATGGGATTACAGGATACAATCAGGAGCTTTTACCTCTTTATAGAAGATGTCCAGTGCTTGTTGGAGGGACTGTACATAATTTTTCACTGAGTGGGCCTCCTGCAGGAAAAGAAATGGAGAGGTCACCTGTTAGGTATTCATTCTGCAGGAGAAAGAAAAGAGAAAGACCCAAGTTCTCTAAGATGTCTGGACTCAATGCTTTGTGATGCAGAGCAATTCAAAGGAATACATGATTTGAGTTTTAGAAAAAGGATAGCAAGTTCTCATTTGGTTTGCATTCAGAAGTGCTGGGCACAGACTATGTGTTCAATAAATACTTGGTTCATGCATAACTATCTCACTGCTCTTGGGGGAAGGAAGTATCAGGTGTACAGCTGATCAGGTAAGCACAGAAGAAGGCTGTAGATTTTGGGGGAGTAGGAGTGAGTTAATTTGGTGGAGAGAGGGAAAAACCAGCTCCCAGAAGAAGAGGAGAACCTGTCTGCATTATTTTCCACAATTTTCTAGCACTCAGTGTGAACAGGACCCAGGCACTCTTGTCACCACCTTTGCTTACTCTAGGATTAATCAGGGAGGAGAAGCAGCCATGCATGTAGTAAGGTGAGGCAAGAGAGAAGAAAGAGACTAAACAGAGATGGATCTCCTTTCCATTGGGTAGGACCTGGCAAGAAAGTATTCCAAGTGGTTGCTGTTACTTCAGAAAAGGGCATTTGAGTGCATTGCTTTTTTGTAGGTACTAGGGCTGGCTCTTTTCCCGAAAAGCAGGTCTGATTCCTTTATATCCCTAATCCCATCCTGGTATATCTATACAGAGGGCTCCATGTTATCTTTTCTCTACCCCTCTGATACTTCCTAGGGCATGCTAGAACCAGGGACCAAGAGATTGAGGAAATAAGTGTGGAATCAGAGGTCTCCCTAGTGGCAAGGGTCTGCAAAGGGAAGACAAAACCAAATCCTAGATCTGGATTGAATGGGCTATTTCTTACTCAAGAAATTGAGCCCCTTTCTTCTGATGGATTTGGACTCAGTTCACAATTACTGGTGTCAGCATGTGAGTGTTTTTTCATAGATGCTAAGGAACTAGGAATAGACTAGGAATACACTCTGGTGACAATTCCTTGGTCATTAGTCACACTTTGCTAACATAAGCAATAAAGCCAAATAGGTATCTTCAGAGACTTAGAACATAGGGTCATATACTTCGAGGTAGAAAGGGTTGTAGAGGACACTTAGTCTAATGCCTTCATTTTATAGGTACTTAGGTGATCTTATATTTCATCATTTGAACTCAGAGCCTCTAATGCCAAATCCAGGGTTCCTTCTACTACTCCCCTGAGTTACTGACACATTATGGTCAATTAGGTGTCCGTACAAGAAATCGTGCCCTTTTCTTCATTCAGTGTTAATTCAACAAGCATTTATTAAGTACCTACTACATATGACACTTCTTATGTGAGGCCTCCTCTGTCCTCTCTGAAGCAGCTTTGTATGTATTTTGTTTCTCCTTAACTGTGTACATGTTGATTCTTGCTTTATAAGTCAAGCTTTTTGAAGGAAGGTACCATTTAATATTTATCGCCTAGAACAATGCCTGTCACATGGTAGGTGGTTCATATGTAAAGGAGGTTGGGTGTGATTCTTGCCTTCCCTTAACCCCTCCTTTCCTTTGGTGTAGTAACAGAATGTAGTCATTCACCATAAGGTTTTAAGGTATTAACAAATTATAACACCCTCAGATCCCTTTATGAGGTATGAACACTACTCTGATTGAGTTAAGAAGGGAACAACTTGATTGAGCAAACAAATTAGCCATGCCTTTGGGGATTTTTAAATAGCTAAAACCTGGATGAATTTCAGCAATTTGAGAGTGGGAGAGATTGCAAGCTGGGAAATACTTACGGAGGGGGAGGAATGTGAGAGGGAATTTCACTAGGTCATGTAGCTTTGAAGGGGACTTCCTGGACCAGTAAGAGATATTGCAGATATTATGTCCAATGAGGAACAGGGACAATTACTGGAGATAGAATGAATACAGAGATAGTCAACCCATGAGAGGAAGCAGTGTCAAGGAGCATGATTTATGGCAGCAGAGAAGAGAGTCAGGAGAGGAGCAGAGCCTGGGAATGCAGATGAATAGCCCCTCTAGCAGAGATGATGCACCCAAGGGAAACTACATAAGGACTCAATGAAGAGAGAAAGGACTTCTACTCTATAAATAGAAGAAGGACTTCTAGGACCTACAGGTCTAGGGGTTGAGTTGCCTTTGACATATGTATATTCTGCATGTGTGCTTGAATACCACTATATCCTAAATTTGAACCTACTCTTGCCATGGATACTATCATTGTATTCTCTCAACCTCTTCAGAGAGGCATACCCATCAGTAGGGCAGAGAAAAAGAGTGATCATTCAAGGGGGAAAAGGGGGCAATTGGAATGAAAGTGCAAGATTTGTTACTGGAATAAGAAAACATTCTGGGTTCAGGGGAAGGAGACAAGAGGAAGAGATGATACTTTCATAATTTTGAAGAAAGTTCTTTTAGACAAAATTTCTTGCGGGGTCTTTTATCCAAGGACTGCAAAGTAGTTGTCCTTACATAGTTTGCAGTAGCAGTTAGGGACTTTCTAGTATTGGGTCACCATGTTCTTGAAGGGATTAGGCCAAGGAGATGTTGCAAAATAATTGTGTTTCCTATTACACACATCCTGCCCCCCCCAACACACACAATTCTGTATGTATTTGTGGGAGGATATATCTTAGGTTTATGGGGGCAATGTTTGCAATGTTTTGTAGTCATTGTCTTTCTTATGACATCTTAGTAAGTGCCTTTGCCAAGACCTAATTGTGCTTCTTGGCCGATTGTTAATATTAAGTACAGCGATGGGGGTTTATGAGATGTAGTTTTAGAGGAGTGGTGCCACAGAACACACTCTTGAAGCCTGAGAATAGTTGTCCCTCTAGGGATCTAAGCTGTGAATTTGACTAAATTGAGGCATGACTCTAGAATGGATGCTACACATAAATGCTTTTTGATTGACAGGAAACGTTCTCTCCCTTCCAGGAACTAATATTCTATTGGTAAGAAACATGTACATTTCCAGGAAAGACTGGAATCATGAGAATTACAGAATCTCATAGTTGGAAAGGACCTCAGAGGTTGTCTAGAAAAAACCTATACCTTCCTGCAAATCCTCAAGGACTCCTAGAGTCTAAGTGTACTCCAATCATCTTGGGTGTGTGGGAATGATAGAATTTATAGAACACCCTGTACTTACTAGGTAAATATATGTGAACATTTATTGAATTGAATTGAATTTATAAATATGAAAGGGCTTTGAAAAACTAAAAGCTGTATACAAACATCAAGGATAATTAGTATTATTATAATACTCCTACACAGGCTTTTTACAAATGATGACTAATCATGTAACTCCTCTTTGTGACCAGCCTTATACTAGTTACTCCTTTCATACTGTACCTTGAAAGTGACTATCACCTCTGCCCTCCCTTCCTTCAGAGTTGTCTCTTTCCACTTAGAAAAAAAGAGGCAGGAAGCCCCCAACTTGTCAATGCCACACGTAACCCACATCTTACAATTCAATTCAGTAAGTAGTTACTATGTGTCAAGTACAGTGCTAGGCATTGAATATACAAGAACATCCACTTCCCCACTCCCCTCCTCTTCAAAAACCAAAATCAAAACAGTCTCTGTCCTTAAGAAGTTTATATTCTACTGTCATTTAGAATTAAATTGTTAGGAACATCAAACATTTTCCTGTAGAAACAATATAGGTTTCCTGGCTTCCAATGAAAAAGCCTATGTAACTCAGAATAGACCTGAAATATAAAAGGTTTTAAATCCCAGAGCTGTGATTTCATTGTTATAGAGATTCCCTCTACCAATGCAAGTCAGCATCTGGTCTCCATTTACAGTCAGAGTTGCCTGATCAGTTGCCCAGAGTCAGTAACCAGCATGTGTCAGGGGCAAGATCTGAATTTAGGCTTTCTGACTCAGAGGTCAATTCTCTCTATCCACTACACCAGTCTGACTCTGATGGGCTGGTTCTCTTGAGAGGACAACAAGGAGAGAGGGACTCTCTGAACATTGGAATGGGGGAGACATGAAGTAGATATCTTTCTTAATGGCCTAATTGTTATTTGTTATATACAACATGCCTTCCTTCCTTTCTGTGCATTTTTATAGGCTGTCCCCCCATTTCTGAAATATTCTCCCTCCTTACCCCTCCCTCTTAGAATCCCTTATTCCCTCTAAGACTTAGTTCAAATGCCACCTCCTACACAAGGTCTTTCCTGATTCTGCCAATTCTTAGTGCTCTCTCTCTTCCCAAATGACTTTACATTTATTTTGTGTGTTGTTGTTATTGTTTAGTCATTTCAATCATGTCTGACTCTTTATGACCCTATTTAGGATTTTCCTGGCAAAGATGCTGCTATGGTTTGCGATTTCCTACTTCAGCTCATTTTATAGATAAGAAAACTGAGGCAAACAGGGTTAAATGACTTGCCCAGAGAAACACAGGTAATGTCTGAGGCTGAATTTGAACTCAGGTCTTCCTGGTTCCAGGCCTGGCACTCTATCTACAGGGCTACCTAGCTACCCCAATTTATGTATTAATATATTATATATATTATATCTTTGCATATATCATATATTTTACATATATTATGTACAATTTATTTTGCACATATTGTATATTTACTATCTGTGGGTAAGGTTTTTGTATGTAAACAATTTGGTTTCTGAAAGGGGCAGTGAAATAACATTTGTATAAGGAAAATTGTTAAAATCCACTTCTCTGAGAGAAAACCAGTCTCTCAGGTAAAATGTTGAGGAGAGACACAGACTGTTCTATAAAGTAGCTGGAGAACTTCCCCTTAGATAAATGTAAGGAGAAGAATTATTTGAAGGCAGGGTAATGACTAAAGGTACATGGTTTCAGGTCATTATGCTCCATCAGTTCATTTGCATTGTACTATTTTTATAGTTTTAAAAGTTATAACAGACAAAATCATAAATCAAATAATTGTCAAAGAACTATGGGAAGGTCTTTTTTAAGGACTGATGGGTTCATACTTAACAGAAACACTTATGAATTTTACCTGATAAGGTAAAGATGAGTCACTCATCACCAGGAGGCTCTGATTTGAGACATTAGAAGCTGTAAAAGATGCCAGAGAAGAAGCTATAGGAAAAGATAAACAGAAAAGAAGCAAGAGAGTAAGCTGAGAAAGTGAGGAGTCATGATGAGGCCGGAGCATAGATGGCTTCTAGTGGAAACAGCTGACTCTTCAGCTGCTTTGCTGGGGACTTACTGATTAGAAGAAAGGGATAGCTTTGTTGATTGGCTAGAGATAGGCTGGAAGAACTGCTAGAAGCTCACTGGAGAGAGCTGAATCCTGTTCCTGTCTGAAGAGCTACTGAGGCCTTATTGCTCTCTCTAGTGTCATCTATAGACTACAAGAAGGGAAACCTTTCAGGGGTGCCCATGTTTGCCCTCTGCTGACTACTATGGTTTGAAAGGGAGACATAGAGGGGAAAAGATAAGTTTTGTGTCTATTTTGCTATGAGAAGAGACTTGGACCTTATTGAACAAAGCAGCATCCATTGCTACTGGAAGTTCCTCTGGCTGAAGGGAAGTGTTTGTCAATGCAATAACATAATACTTTCTTTGTGCCCTGTCAAGAGTGTCATGAGTTAAAAGATCTTGTTACTGCTTCATCAGCTCAAGAGCACAAGAGGAATGGCTTTGCTCAGCAGGAAAGTAGTAAGGGCAAGAAGGAAAGCATCTACCGTAGAATCTTCTTTGTATGGTATAGATTGTTTCTAAAGGGATCAATGACATCAAGGTCTACAGTCTAGGGTTGTGAGTTGTCCCAGGGATATAGATTTTCTCACTCATGTGCTTCCTTGTCCTATGCCTGTAAATGTATACCTATTCTTCCCCTTAGATATTACAAACAAAAGTATGACCCAGAATTATGGGTGGACTGTGTGATGTTTTGATTATTCTTGCTTTAGCTTTCTTTTGGGCAACAATGATGTCTGATTATGACTGGTTTTGCTATCTAATGAGTAAATGTCATGATTATTCCTTTTTCCACCTTGTCATTTAGTAGATATTTTATATTTGAGAATTAATGGTGTCATAGTGATTGATTTGTGGTAAATGAGAAGTACCTCCTGGGGTTTCAAGAGCTATGGTAGCAAATAGTAAGAATGTATCTGCCCCACACCAGGGTTAATTCTGGGGCCCTGAAAGAGAGTTTGAGTGGTAACAGCATGGTGGTTGCCCCTCTCTGAGAACCCTACACTTGCCAATTTGAATGCAGATCAGCCCAGAGACTGATGGTAGAGAGATCCACATAAGTATTCTTCTCATACTCCAGGTAGGAAGCAAGCTCCTCAAAGATGAAGACTGCTTCTATTTTTTCTTTGTATATCCAGGGTCTGGAACAGTACCAGCATTAGTAAGTCCTTAATATATGCTTGTTGATAGAGTTGAATATCCTGGGCATCAGTACAGTCTCTTTACATGAATATAAGAAAATGTGCCTCTTTATACCTCTACATCTTTGAAAGATAAATATACCTTTCTAGGGAGACATTACTCAGGGGTTCTAAATTAGGGAACAGAGGACTGTGGGAAGTTAGGGAACACAAGAGATTAAAAACTGTATGATTTGTTTCTAAATGGAATATCTGTAAATCTGGGAATGATTAGTGGAGTTGTAGTCTTATTAGGGAGGGGAGTCAGGGAGGATGAGGGACCAAAGAGTCCTTGGGCCTGGGTTTGAGCTAGTGCTTACCGGGTTTTCACAGTACTGACAGAGATCATTGCTTCCAATAAGGATCGTGATCAGCTTCCAGTCTTGTTCCAGGTTGATTTCCTAAGGGGATGGAAGACCCAGAGGCTTAGAACTCAGGAGTGTGAGGGGGCCTACAGTGGTGACACAGGCAAGCTCTAGCAAGTTACCTTCTGCTTTTTACTTTAGAGCAAGACCCAGGGAAGGACTGGCTCTTCTTTGGACAGATCTTGAAGTAAACGATGAGGGGAAATCCAGAATTTATCATCCTACCATGATCTATTGGGACTAAACCCACCACAAAGTGAGTATTATGGCATGCGCGCGAGTGCACACACACACACACACACACACACACACATATTTTCATGCTGAAAATCCCTTCAGAAAGCTGAAGCTGGTAGAACAGCTAGACACCTACTGGGCTCAGAGACTTCTTTGAACTTACAAGGGTTAAATGGACAGAGACGAGCTAGGGTTTCACAAATGGTGTGGCATTGAGGGTAAAGGGGGAAGATGAAAAAGATGAAAATAGGAGCAAACCCTCCGAGATGTCTCTTGAAGAAGTAAGCAGAGAAAGGGCAGGAACTGGTACTTATATGAGAGGAATTGAGGAAAAGAGGAAACCTCCTGGGTCCTGGGGCTTGAGAAGACTCATGGAGGTCTTGCAGCAGGGCTGGGAGGCTTGTTCCCCTTTTAGCTGCTTCCATAACAGGAGCTTTGCTGCTATTGTCAGGAGCTAAATTCCAAAGAATAAGTCATGGAGAAAAAAATGTGCCTGCAAGGTTTCAGGGGACAGGGCTGAGGAGCTGAAGGAGGGGGAGAGAAGAAGCCTGGCATGAGAATTCTATTTTTAGAATGCAGCCTTTACATAACCACTCTGAATGAAGCAAAATCAGGGTTAAGGTGGGAAACAGCTAAAGTCCGTTGCTCCACTGTCTGTACTCTCTCTTCCTCCAAAAGTATATTTGGAAAGGAGAGGTAGTTAGACTCATGGGGAAGAGAAGCAAAATCTTCCCATTCTTGCTCCCTGACTGTTTTCCTCTCACTGCTGTTCTCTGAGAGATGCCAAAGGTGAAGTTGAAGGAGAATCCCATGCCCTTCCCTAACCCAGGTCACCTCCATACCTTCCCAATGGTGGCCCCAAAGACAGGCACTCACCAAGCTGTTCTTCATTTTGTCCACTAGTTCACGGGCCTGGCTTGGCAGGTCCCTATTCGGGGAGAGAAGCAAGAGGAGGTTTAGAAACAAGAGTTGCCTAGGATAGAACTGGTGGCAGAATGGTTCTGTGAAAAGAGCACTGGATTAAAAGGCTAGAAAAAGGAGGCTGGTGATTCCCACTCTGCTGTAAACTTGCTGTGTGATGTAGGATAGGACACAACCTCTCACAACCTAGTCCTCAGATTCATCTTTGGTGAAGTGAGCATGATGCCTTACCTGCCCAAAGGCAGAGGTTTGAATCTCTCTCAGTTCTTTCTTTTTTCTTTCTTTTTTTTTTTCCAGGGCAATGGGGGTTAAGTGACTTGCCCAGCGTCACACAGCTAGTAAGTGTCAAGTGTCTGCAGCCAAGGGGCAGCTAGATGGTGCAGTGGATAGAGCACCGGCCCTGGAGTCAGAAGTACTGGAGTTCAAATCCCGCCTCAGACACTTGACATTTACTAGCTGTGTGACGCTGGGCAAGTCACTTAACCCCCATTGCCTCACCATAAAAAAAAATGTCTGTGGTCAGATTTGAACTCAGGTCCTCCTGAATCCAGGGCCAGTGCTTTAGCCACTGGGCCACCTAGCTGTCTCCTCTTTCAGTTCTAAGATCTCTGATCCTCTGGCTTGTGGTATGGGAAAACTTACATTCTCACTAGCTGTTTCTAGTTACCAAAGGGATGGATGAAAGTGCACAATGGATACACTTTAGGATAGAGACACAGACTGGGCTTGTGAATTCCATTTGTATTTATTAGAGATAAAAGAACAAGAGGCAGGGAAGCAATAAATCTGTATTCAAATCCCAATTCTGATACTTACTATTTATTTAATGTTGAGGAAATAATTTCACCTTCTGGTTTTCTTCATGTCACAGATAAAAATCACACCTTCTACAGGAAGCCTGTACTAATCCCCTTAATTCCAGTTCCTTCCCTCTGTTGAATATGTCTAATTTATCCTGTTTATAGTTTGTTTGTATGTTGTTGTTTGCAAATTGTCTCCCCCATTGGACTTTGAGCTTCTTAAGAGCAGAAATCATCTTCTGCCTTTGTATCCCCACTGCTCAGCTCACAGTAGATGCTTAATTAAGGTTTATTGACTAACCTTAGGCTTCAGTTTCCTGATTTGTAAAATGGGACATGGGGTGGGTGAAACTGTACTATCTCCAAGGCATCTTACAATCCTAAATACTGTGTCCCTTCGAGGGCAAAGGTAGAACAGGAATGGGAAGAAACAGAAACAGAGGACTTGAACAATCAACATTGAAAAATCAGTTTCCTGGACGATCAAGGCTTGGCTTTATAATTATATTAATGATGAGCAGCAACAACAACAACACAGCATCAGAATAATACCTCTGAGACTCAACTTATTTTGTGGCAAGAAAGCTCTCACTGTTTGACATTGAAGAATTGTTATCTTTTCCTCTGGCTCTGAGGCTCAGGGGGTGGTACATTCTGAAAAGAACACTGACAAGAAAGGGGGAGTGAATCAAACCAATTAGGTTTCCCCAGGTAATACAAAGGCAAAGAATCAGCATGGCTGGAGAAAAAAAATCACTGGACTCTGTCAAGCTGTCTAGTTTTAATTAATCAGTCCAGTTGTTGGCAGAAAAAAAGGTTAAGAACAAGTAAACAACTGCTGATGATCTTTGGGAGGCTCAAACAGTTAACTATTTAGCGGCAAATGTGGACAGAGAGACATGACAGAAAAGGGGGGAAAGATTTTTGAAGATACCATCATACCACACAAATGGAAAGAACAAACGAATAAAACTGAATACTTCATAATGACAATGACCAAGCTTGGTACCATAGAAAGGTTGAAGAAACATTATCTACCTCACCTCTTGGTCGATTTGGGGGATTATGGGTATGGGATATTGCACATACTTTTATCCAGAGTTAATGTATGGGTTGGCTTTGCTAAAGTACTTTTCTTCTTAAAATTACTGTCTTTTATAATCTTTGTTACAAGGAATGGTTTGATGGGGAAGGGGGAAGGGACGGATCCATTTTGCAAATAAAGGTGAGGTAAGAACCAAAGGCATCAATAAAAAAGATAATTTTTAAAAGATCTGGCCTTATTGATTAATGTTGTTGTTCTCTAGTTCATCTAGAGGTAGTGTACTGTGGAAGCTGACTTAACCATTTCCTAGTCCTGTAACTTGGGCATAAGACAAGAGGGTATGACAAGGGACAGTGGGTGGAAGTTCCCACCAACACAGCCTCTTTACTGTTCCATGTTGTGGCTGTTCTACCCTTCAGACTGAATCTCCTGAGACCATGGCAAATGGGGTTAAGCCACTTAGCTCTAAACTCCTACCCTAGTACTATGTATCTTCCCTCCCCTCCCAGACACCAAGATTAACACTGGAATATTTAATCAAATCAATACTACTTTACTTCTGGAAAGGCTGAGTCAGTCCATAGACCTATTGCTCATATTCATCATCCCTGAAACTTCCCAGCCAAAAACAACCTCTCCCTATTAGAATGTAAGCTCCTTTAGGGAAGGGCCTGTCTCACTTTCATATTTCTATTGCTAGAGTTTAGTGTCATTTCTTTAACATAGTAAAGCTTAATAAATGCTTTTGGGGGGGCGGGGCCATGGGAGTTAAGTGACTTGCCCAGGGTCACACAGCTAGTAAGTGTCAAGTGTCTGAGGCCAGATTTGAACTCAGGTACTCCTGAATCCTGGGCTGGTGCTTTATCCACTGCACCACCTAGCTGCCCCAATAAATGCTTTTTTCAATCATTTTTTCATTTCCTCATTCCTCATAGACTGGCATTCTCCCTGGCTTTGCATAGTGTGTCTCCCATTGCTGGGGTGTTCTCCCGACTTACTTCTTAGATTTTGTAGTTTCCTTTATGGCTAAGATCAATTGCTACTTCCTACATGAGTCCTATTCTGATCCCCTAGTTACTAGTGCCCTCCTCCCAAATGACTTCTTGCTCTCTACCCTGGCTACCATTCTTCTCACTGAATCAGAAACCATGCCCTGGGGAACTTAATGCTTTTGCTCTGGAACTCTTGTCCTAGGGCCCATGATTCCCCAAATTGTGATATGTTTCTCATGGTCCAACATATGGAAGCAAGCTCCTGTCATGTTTTACCACTATACAACAACCAGCCATCTCCTCCCCATCCAACCACCATCCATTCTCCCACTCTTCAGATAAGAGGCCATGCCCTGATCAATGCTATCATTGATAGAATCATTATTACCATTGCTACAGGAATGAGTGTCAATTTATTTCTTCATGGCTTTCCTCAGCATTTCAGTAATGGAACCACTTTGCCACTTCCCTTTATTTGTTATTCCCTTATTAGAATATAAGCTCCTGGGGGCAGCTAGGTCAAGCAGTGGATAAAGCACCAACTCTGGAGTCAGGAGGACCTGAGTTCAAATCTGGCCTCAGACACTTAACACTTACTAGCTGTGTGACCCTGGGCATATATATACATGTTATTTCCCCCAATTGAAGGCATTTACTATTTTGGTTTTTTAGGATCATAGTTTGTGCTTAATAAATGCTTGTTAGAGGAATAAATGAAGATGTAGAGAGGCAGGTTTGGGCTTGATGGAAAAACTTCTAACAGAGCTATTCAAAAGTGGAATGAGCTGCCTCAGCAAACTGCAGGCTGTCTCTCCCTGGGGGTCTTTAAGGAAGGGCTAATAACCATTTGAAGGATATATTGTTGAGGAGACAGAATTGATGACTGCTGAGGTCTCTTCTAACCCTCAGATTTGTGATTCTGTGATCAGATTTGGAGTCTTGGAAGGGACCTGAGAGACCATCTAGTCTAAACATTTCCCTGATGCCTAAATCTATGTATTTTTTCTGATAAGTGCATATTCAGTTTTTCTTGAACACTTTAGAAGTCATTTATAACCTCTCTGACCCTCAGTTTCTTCATCTATACAATAGTAATATTAACATTAGCCTTGCTTATAGGGTTATTTTGAAGATCAAATGAAATGGGGGGAAAAAAGCACTTTATAAACATAGATTGTACAAATATAAAGAATTGTGATTGTAAAGCCCTACATTTCCCATATTTGACCTCATCCTCCACTATACAAATTAGGTACAGCTGGGATTTAGGTCTGATTTCTGAATGCCAACTGCTTGGCTATTGGGCCATGGATTTGTTCTCATTATTAACCATCCAAAACCAGAAACCAAGAAACCCAGATTCTGATTTTGCTTCTCTCTCTAATTTGTTGTATTCTAGGTCAGTTTATCTCTTGGGCCTTAGTTTCCTCATTTGTAAAAAGAGAGGATTAACAGAGATTATCTCTAAGGTTCCTTCCAGCTCTATCATCAAGTGGTTCAATTTATCTCCTCAATCTGGCTCAATGTGCTTCTCCATTTTAACTTTCCATTCCCTCCTCCCCACCCTTTTTCATTCTCATCCTTCTCACTAGATCAGAAGGTCTTAGACTTAGAGTTATAAGGGACCATAGAGATCATCTAATCTAATTGCCTCATCTTAACTTTTTTTTTTTGGGGGGGGGGGGCGGCAATGAGGGTTAAGTGACTTGCCCAGGGTCACACAGCTAGTAATGTCAAGTGTCTGAGGCCAGACTTAAATTCAGGTCCTCCTGAATCCAGGGCCAGTGCTTTATCCACTGCACCACCTAGCTGCCCTCCCAATTGCCTCATCTTAAAGAGGAGAAACAGATCCAGAGAGGTTGAATGAAGTGGCAGAGTTAGAATTTGAACCCAAGCCCTTTCACTCTGAATCCTCAACTTACTCCACTGCTTCCATTAAATTTACTTACTGTGCCAAGGCCCCTCCCACTGCTACATTTAATCCAGCGGTCTCCTTCTCAGTGCCAGTAGAAAATCCATGCAGAGAGGGATTAAATTTCTTCAAAATATCTTTCCAAGAGAAATAAGACAAAAAGTATGAATGAGAGGCAGCAGGAGACCCAGTAGACTTGAGTTAGAGGGTCTTGAGCTTTGAGAGTTCTTTGGAGCTCAGGGGTTAGATCTTTCCATTTTACAGAGGAAGGTTCCCTCCCTAGTCCTCACTCCACCCCTCCTTCCCCACACCTTGTTTTGTCACAACTTTACAGAAGGTAAACTCTAAATCTGGGTTCCCAGAAAGGAGTGTTTCTTGCTTAGGTTACTTACTTGGCAAAGTGGTGTGAGTTTCTAAGATTCCATCTCCTCCAATGCTAGGGAGGGAAAAGTAGAATCACTCAAGTGGAAATCAGCAAACTTTCTCCAAAAAGTCAAAAAGGCCAACATTTTAAAAGCACCTACAATTGCTCTGAAGGAGATGCAAATTTAGATAAAACATAATCCCTGCCCTCTGGGGGTTTACAGTCTAGTGGAGGATTATACCAAAGCTGGTGCACAATATTATAGGTTAAGTACTTCAGAGAGTAAGGAAAGAAAGTGCTTTGGGAGGGAGGGTTTAGGGAGAGTGTCCTTCCTGGGGAAGGAGGGAATAAAGGAAGTCTTCTTAGGAAGAGGTTGTATTTGAATGGAACTTTTAAGAATTTGAAGGAGAGAGAAATGGAAAGGGTGGAAATTTGTTGGAGACAGAGAGTTGGCCTCAGAGTCAGGAAAACTACAAAGTCCCACTTTTGAAACATACTGACTTTGTGACCTTAAGACAAGTCAACTATCCTCTCAGTGCCCCAGGCAACTCTTCAAGACTAAAAATTGCAGAAAGTGTGCTACTCTTCATTGGCTTAGGGAATTCCTCCCCAAAACCCCTCATAAGGAAGAAATCACAGGTTTAGTTTTAAAAAAGGAAATAGGGATTACCCTTTCCTTGCAGAGGTGGGGGGCTATGGGTTTAGAATATTGCATATATTGTCAGACATGCTTTTTATTCTTTATAACAAGGAATGACTTTCTGGGTAGAAGAAATAAGGGCAATGTGAAAACAAAAGAGGTCAACAAAAATAAGATTAAAACAAATTTTTTAAAAGTAGTTCAATAGATGGGAAGAGAAAACATTCCAGTTCTAGGGAATAGCCTGAGTGGGGCCATAGAGGTGTGAGACCACATGGAATGTTGAGGGATTTAAAAAGACAAAGCACCTGCCCTGAATTCAGGAGGACCTGAGTTCAAACCCAGCCTCAGACACTTAACACTTACTAGCTGTGTGACCTTGGACAAGTCACTCAACCTTCATTGCCCCCCAAAATAAATAAATTAATGAGTGAATAAATTGGTGATTGAATGAATGAATAAATAAATAATAAGACAAATGTCCAGTTTGACTAGAGCATAGTGTACAGCAGGAAGAGGAGTAATGATGACATGAAGTAAAGAAGGTATACAGTGCTGCCAAGTAGAAAGCCTTAAATATCAAACCAATGTATTTTAACTTTATTTATATGACAACAGGGAGCCATTAAAAGATCTGGAGCTGAGTACGGTTATAACTAGACCTAGGGATAGATTAGGAAAGATTATTTTGAGGAGACTGGAAGGCTGGATTAGGGGAAGACAAGAGTGACAGTGGGCTACTGCAATAGCTGGAGAGGCTGGTAGTATACCCCCTGAGGGGGTAGTATAGAATCGAGAAGAGGGTCCGGAAGCTCTTTGAAGACAGTAAGTAGTCAGTGGGTTGTGGAAGAAAGATCACCTGACTTGGAGTCATGTCTTGGTCCTGCCCTTTCCTGGCAGTGTGGTCTAGAACAAGCCACCTCTCTAAGAATCATTTTCCTCATCTTTGAAATGGGCACAGGAATACTTTTGCTACTTACCACATAGGGCTCTTTCTTTTCCTTTCCTTTCCTTCTTGTTGGTGAGGAAAGCACTATGTAAACCTTCAAGTATTTTTTAATCGTTTTCATTCTTGAAAGAAGTGTTTGTTGAATGGAATTATCTTCTATCCAGAGCTCCCCACCCAGATTCTGAAGCCCTGACTTTACTACAGGTTACATCTCTTTATCTGAACCCATGGACCAGCATTCCTTGCAATACCCCCCTCCCCCACCCCTAAACTGCCAGCACAAAAGGAAGGTTCCTAAGGATGTCTGGAGGTACCTCAGTTCTGAACAGATGCTAAGTATAGCTCATATTCATATTGGGCTTCTAGTTTTCCAATGCACTTTCTTCAAAACAACCCCAGGAAGGTAGGTAGTGCATGTACTATTACCCCTATTTTACTAAACGATAAACTAATAGCTTCATATTACAGATGGAGAAACTGAGGCTGAAAGATGAAGTCATTTCTGCAGGATTCCACAGAGCTAGGATCTGAACCTAGGTCTTCTGACTCCAAATCCAGAGATTTCTATTAGATCCTGTTGCCTCTTAGGGATCAAAAATCTGCCCTCAAGAGAAGTAAAGGATAACTTCCTTCTGCTCCAGATGAAACACAGCAAAGGTGCCCCTAAGGACCAGAGTCATCAACAAAAGAAGAGTCAAGAGGAGCCTCACCTCCAGGACACTCCCCTCCAAGCTGTGGACAGGCTAGTGATGTTTGTTGCTCCAGCTCCTAAAGCTGTCTGGGAAAGGCAAGTGGAAGAGTTAGTACTGTGGGCTCAGGGCCCTGGTGGAGGGGACTGAGAAAAACCTTGTGCTGCAGATGAACTGACTTTGGGCAAGTAGTATGGTAGATGGCATCCCAGGCTAGGAATCAGAAGACCTGGATGCTAGTCTTTGCTGTGCCACTCACTACCTGTGTGACCCTCAAGTCATTTAACCTCTCTGGGCCTCAGTTTAGTCATTTGTAAAATAAGGGGTGGGGCCAGACTTATGTTTTTCTAAAGTCCTTTCTAGCTCTTTATCTGTAATCCTAAATACTAGGAAAACAATTCAATGGGCATGTGTTGTTCAGTCAGTTCAGTCATGTCCCAACTCTTCATGACTCCACTTTACGGTTTTCTTGGCAAGGATACCGGAGTATTCTGCCCTTTCCTTCTCCTCATTTTAGAAATGAAAAACTGAGGCAAACAGGGTTAAGTAACTTGCCCAGGGTCACATAGCTTGTAAATGTCTGAGGCCACATTGGAACTCATAAAGAGGGGTCTTCCTGATTTCAAGCCCAGTGTTCTATCCACTTCTCCATCTAGCTGTACTGTCAATGGGCACATCTGACTAATGATAGTCAACTTCCCCTTGACATATGAAATATTTCCCAGTGTTATTACTCCTTTTCCTTCTCCAGCAGGAGTTCTCATGAAATTGGGAATGTTATTTGCCTGTGAGTTTCCTAATCTTCCCTTCTCAATGCCTAAAAATATGACTTTGTCTACACCCAATTTTATAATTTCTTTTCTTTTTCCTCCTTTCTAAAGCTAACATTTCTCTCCCTTCCCTTTTTCCTAACATTAACTTCATCCCTTTCTGCCTCCCTGAAACATGATTTTCTCAGTTTATTCCATTTATTACCTTCATTTTCAATCTATTCCTCTCCACTAATTCTCTACCATCAAACATGCATAGTTCTACACTCTTAAAAAAATACAAAACCAAACCAACCCCTTCCCTCCAAATCCAAAATGTAAAACAAAATCAACAGCCTTTCACTTGACCCTGCTGCTGCTTCTACATAATCATTTTAATTTCTCTCCTTCCTTTCACTGCCAAATTTCCATAAAGGTTCTTATTTATAATTCCATAAACTGATCTGAACCACCTGCCTCTACTTGCTACCTCCACACCCACTTTTTTCTTAATTACTCTAATTTGGCTTCCTCCTCCCCCCCCCCTCCAACTTTTGAAAGGCACTACTGAATTGGGCCTAATTTCTAAACCAATAGCCTTTCTTCAATCATGTTAGAAGGTGGATTTCATGAGAATGGAGTCTATGTCTTACTTAATTTTTACTTATACCCCATCACAGTGTTCTGTGTGTGTGTGTCTTTCTCGATTTCTAGGTATACCATGTATACACACATATTTAAATATGCAAAAGAATAGTGGAAGTTTCTACGATTTTACTTCATAAGTAACTCCTGGTGTGGAGATTCCCTTTCCCAATGAGTTTCCCAACCAGGTCTGTTACATAGTAGACCATTTCTAAACAACCCGTCTGAGGTCCAGAGAGGGTAGGTCATTTGTCTAGGGTTACATAGCTAATAACAGAAATGGGATTTGAACCCAGGTCTTCCTGACATTAAACTCAAACTCTATCCATTATATCTCTTATTAGTAGCTTTCTATTATTCTGCATGATAATAATGATTTTATAAAAGTATGAATAGGACCCAATAGTTATATGGCACTTTAAAGTTCAAACAATGCTTTACATATTTTATCTCATTTGCCAAGAAAAAAACACATTGAACTTAACAACTCTCAAAGCCTCAAAACTACTCTCTTAGGTACTGAGGTATTCCCATTCCCATTTTACAAAACTGCAAAACTGAGGCACAGAGAGGTGAAGTGATTTGCCCGTGTTTATACAGCTTAGAAGTATAAGAGATGGGATCTGATACTATATCTTTCTGACTTCATGTCTAGCACTCCATTTAATAAATGTTTAATAAAGAGTTAAGTAAAAATGAAACGTGGTCTTTGCTAAGTGAATTCATATAGCACCTGGCATAGAAGTTCTGTAGTATTGGAGCCCGTTGATCATCTCCTTAACAGCTCTCTTTTCCCTTGGTTTCTATGACAACATAGTATTCTGGTTACCCTACCTCTCAACCTGTTTCTTCTCTGGCTCCTCCAAAGGCTCCTCTTTCTGCCCCCTAAATATAGGAATTACCTAAAGTAGAATCCTAGGTCCTATGCTCTTTAATTCTCCCTATCTATTAGCTTTTTCCATACTGTCTATAAATATGCCCATGTCTTCCCTAGACCTAATAAAAAAAAAACAACCATCACTTGCTCCTACTCTCCCTGCTAGCTATCATCCTATATCTCTCCTCCCCTTCTTGGCTAAATTTCTTGAGAAAGTTTTATTTCCATTCAGTGTTTTAAAGACAGCAACCTGGAGGAGTATTCAAATCATTTAGTAAGTTCCTCTTTTAATGAGTCAAAATCATCATTTTTACTCTCTGGTCCTAATTCTGTCCTTTAGGGACAAGCAGAATAAATTGACTCTATTTTCCACATTCCTTCATATTGCTTGGGGGGAGGCAGGCATCAGATTTTCCTCAAGTGTCCTCTTTTTCAAGCTATACATGGCCAGTTCCTACTACCTATCATAATAGCACATGTCTCTCTCTCTGTAGAATCATAAATTTGGAGATGAAAGAACCCTTAGAAGCCATTTAGTCCAGCCACATCGTGAGTAGAAGAGCTGAGATCTGAACCCAGTTTCTTTAATCCCAAATTCAGTACTCATTCTATCATTCCGTGAAATGGATACTGTCTCTAAGAAGAGAACACAATACACTAGTTGTGGCTGAGCACTATGGGGCCAACACCTTCTTTCCCCCTTACCTCCACACTGTACTTCTAATAATGCAACTTATGCTCATATTAATTTTTTTTAGGCTGCCATGTCACTGTTGATCTATGAGGCCAGATTGAAGGCAATGGGGATACTCAGACTAGAGAAGGGAAGGCTCAAGGGGACAGATGTCTTCCAAGTGTTTGAAGGGCTATGAGGTGGAAGATGGCACATGGCTTGACACCAGAGGGCAAACCAGGAATAACAGGTGGAAGTTACAGAGGGATCAATTTAGGTTTAAAGTCAGGAAAGACTTCCTAAAAATTAGATCTGTCCAAAAGGGGAATAGCCTTTCTCAAGGGGAGGTAGGTCCCCCCTCTTTGGAGGTCATCAAGCTAAGGCTGAATGACTACTTGTCAGGCATGTTGTAGTAGGGATTTCTTTTTCAGGTGTGAGCTGAATTAGATGGCTTCTTAGGTGCCAGCCAACTCAAATATCCCATGATTCTTGGAGCTTGCAGCTCACTAGAAGCTCCAAATCATTTTCATAATACCAGCCAGCCTAGCCCATAATTTCCCCATTCTGTGCTTGTGCCATTGATTTCCAAAATCTAATTATAGGTCTTTGCCTTTGTCCCTATTAAGTTTCTTTTTTCTTTCTTTTTCTTTTCTTTTCTTTTTTTTTGTGGGGCAATGAGGGTTAAGTGACTTGCCCAGGGTCACACAGCTAGTAAGTGTCAAGTGTCTGAGGCTGGATTTGAACTCAAGTCCTCCTGAATCCAGGGCCGGTGCTTTATCCTATTAAGTTTCATCTTATGAAATTCACCCCCTCCTTCTAGTCTATTGAGTTAAGATCCCATTTCTGTCACCAGTGTATTCACTGTCCTTTCCAGCTTAGTATCCTCTGTGAATTTAATAACCATGCCATTTCTGCCTTCATCTGTCCCTAGTCCTCCTTTCCAGCCTTATGGCCCCTGATTCTCCTATACAAACCCTTTTTTCCCCAAACAAACTAGCCTACTTTATGTCAGTGGAACATATTTTTCATTTTTCAATCATTGTGCACACCCCTTCTCCCCTCATACCCTGGCTTCTCCTCTTCAGTCATCTAAATCCAACTCACCCTTTACAGACCATTTGAAGTCTCACCTGCTCTTTGACATTTGACATTTTCCCTAAATCTCTCAGCTCAAAGGGACCTTTCTCTCTCTTTTCTATAGCAGAGGCTATCTCTACTCTCATATAACATTTATCACACATTACCTTTTTTCCCTCCTAACTCTTCAGTCATGCAAATCTTGTTTCTCAAAGTGACTATTCTCCTTGTGGATAGGGGATGTATCTTATTCATATTTCTTTCCCCACCCCTCCCCATCTCCCTTGTCTGACAAAGGACAGAGCTTGATTATCAAGTAAGGGTTCCACAAAATTTTTGCTCAACAATTGATTAAGTTACAGGGCTAAGGCTGGGCAAGAGGCTGACTAAGTGCGTGGCTGGCCCCTAAAGTGTCTGGTTCCCCAGAGCATGTGAGAGTGAAACAGCTTTTTCAGGCTTATTACTTACAGTCAGTGAATCTCCCAGAGCTGCAACCACCTTGATGTCAGCGGGCCGAAGTTGGTGGACTGAAAGAGACAAGAAATCAGGAACTTTTCTGTACTGTCTCTCTTTACAACTCAGTGCCCAAAGGGAGGGCATAGTAACAATCAGGGTTGTTTGTACTCACCTGATGTGGGACCACTGTTGGATGAGCCCTGCTCAAGGCACAGGAAGTCACTGCCCCAGTTCTAAACAAGCAAGAGAAAAGGCACTCTCTTCATATGTGAGAAGGAAGGTTATTCTTGAAAACTCTTTCTATTCATAATGTAAAGAAATCAATTACAGCCCGAACTACCCACCTATTTTCAACTAAGTCCAGACCTCAGCAAAATAGGAATGTGTTGGTGTAAGGGGGCATGTGAGGTTAAAAGCTATACTATATTTAAACATCCTGATACAGTGCCTAGATGGAATGGGTGAATGTATTCCACATGAAGACATACTTATACCACTCTTTTAAGAAGTCACATTATCTTATAATGCCCTCTAACTTGGCATTCAAGGCCTTCTACAACCTGGATCTCACCGAACTTTATAGCTGTTATCTGACACTCCTCTCATTTGTGTTTCCTATAGCCCAGCCATTCTTTGAATATAATACTGAATTCTCTGAATTATAATGATAAATTATTAAATTTATATAATTTAATAATATTATATAATTATATAAATGATAATACTAAATTCTTTGAATATATTAACTTCCTACCTCCATGCCTTTGTTCTCTATACTTAGAATGCCCTCCATTTCTGCCTGTTGAAATCCTACTCATCTTTTAAGGCTCAGCTCAAATGCCCCCTCCTTTTTATAGCTTTCCCTTATCTCTCAGTCATGAGTGATACTTCCCAATGGTGAACTCTCATAGCACCCATTTGTACCTTTCTCATGCTGTCTCACACTCTAATTTACATTATGTTTGCATACCTGTCTCAACCCCTTCTGCTACAATTATTATAATTGTTTGCTCCCCAAGGGGTAGGGCTTCATTTTTATCCACTTTGGTGCACCAGCTTTGTACGTTGTAGGCATTCAACAAATGCTTGTTGGAAGAAATTATAAAGGCCTACCAGTATCCCAAGGCAGGCAGGGATTGGTTATTTTGCATAGTAGATAAGGAGGAAGGAAACAAGCATTTAGGAAGTACACTGTGCCAAGCCTTTACAAATATTATCTCGTTTATCTTCACAATGACCCTGGGAAGTAGGTGCTATTATTACCCCCCCCCCATTTTACAGTTGTGAAAACTGAGGCAGATAGACTTTAAGTGACTTGCCCAGGGTCACACAGCTAATAGGTGTCTGAGCATGCATTTGTACTCATGTCTTCCTGACTTCAGTTCTAACACTATCTACTACACCATCAGCTGCTATAGACTGATGCTACTTTATCACCAATTCCCTAAGTCAGCATCTTACCATATTCTCCCAGGAGAGTTATCATCGTCATCATCATTATTTTAAAAATAAAGCTAATTGTAATACCAGGACCTAAGCCATAAATAATTTGTAGCTAGGGATTTTTATGTCCAGTGCAGTTACCACATATCAGGACTAGACAAGGAGGAGAACGGGAACAAGACTACTCCATGGAAGAAGACAGACTCTGTAAAACCATTAGGAGTCTCTTGGTGAGTAGGTCTGCTGAATGTGAGGGAGGGGAAACAGGGTCAGAAGATAGAGAAGTAGCCCCCTCCCCCACTCACTGATTGGTAGATTCCTATAACTAGATCCTAAGTACCAATGTTTCTAGCTGTTGAGGTACTACAAGTGCAGTCAGAACCTTGGAAATCTCATGCCCTAGGGCGAAATCCTCCTTGTGTCCCCCAGGCTCTGACAATTAGTTATGGGAAATGTTTTTAGAAAAGCAAGAGGATTTCACAAGCATAATGCTATCAGATTTTCCACATATGTGGATTCAAGAAGTGCTACTTCTCTGAACACATAAACTTAGGTATGAATACAGGGATTCCTGAAATATTATAGATTCATCCAAATCAAAAGAGTGTTTGTCATACTTGAAATACAAGAAGCATGTTTTTAAAGTGACTGGAGCAGAGGATGCTGAAAGCACTCAGGAGGATGGTGGCCAAAGTTACAGATGCTTCCAACCCAGGCAGAGTTGAATGAAGGATGTTATTCTATGGGCTTTTCTCTCTATCTCTCTCTCGCTCCCCAGAATAGCTACTCACGATGGCTGCCAGAGTGCTGGGTACACAGCAGACTCTCAGGAAATGCTTAGTGATTAGGTATTTGATTTTCTATGGGGGGTCTAATCATTAATGTCCTTTGATGCAACCTTTTCTAAATGGAAAAATATGGCTGAGCCAAATTTTGTTAAAATGTCTTAATTAGATTACAGGGGACCAAATATATAATCAGTTTCAGGTGGATTTAATAGAAACCTCCCTCACTCTGATGTTCTTCCATCATTTCAGGCTGTTTGGAAGGTTTTGGGAAGATCTGACCCATCATTTAGCTGGTTCACAGAGACTGGTCAGTTTAAACTTGGTAACATATTCCCTATTTGGTGTCTGGAAAACTAAACCAAATAATGAAGCTTGGTTTTATATAAGAAATGCAAGAAGAAAATAGGGTTTTAATCTAACAATCAGCCCTTGAGAAATATCTTAGTGACTTGCTTTTGGCAGAGCAGTACAAATATATTCCCTGTATCAGGTTAATGCTTATGATGTAAATTGGGCTACAGAAATCAAGAGGGTACATGGTCGTTCAAGGAGATAGGATGACATGCTGTATGTTTAGCAAGTCTATATTGTATACGAATGGCAGAGAGGTAAGAAATGCCTCATCTTCACTAGCTTAGGAGACATACGAAGGTAGCTCAGTGGATAGATAGTGTTGGACTTGGACTCAGGAAGACTTGAGTGCAAAACCTGCCTCAGAGACTGTCTAGGTGTGTGACCTTGGGCAAGTTACTTAGCCTCAGTTTCCTCATCTGTAAATTGGGGATAATAATAGCTCCCACCACACAGGATTATTTCCTTTAAGTAAAAAGCACATTGCAAACCTTAAGGCACAGTATAAATGTTAACTACCATTGTAACTACTAATTCGATTCAACAAATGGCTACTATGTGTAAGGTGCTGGGGCAACAAAGACAACCTGTCCTCAAAGAGCTTACATTCTGCTGTTGGGAATGGAATTTTAGATACTATACACACACAGAGAGAAATTCAAAGTGAATAATCCCCCAGTCGTTAGTGGTTAGTTCCACTTGAACTTACTTTTTATTCACTTTGTATTTCTCTCTGTGTGTGTATAGTATCTAAAATTCCATTCCCAACAGCAGAATGTAAGCTCTTTGAGGACAGGTTGTCTTTGTTGCCCCAGAACCTCACACAGTATTTTACACATAGTAGCCATTTGTTGAATCGAATTAGTAGTTACAATGGTAATTAACATTTATACTGTGCCTTAAGGTTTGCAATGTGCTTTTTACTTAAAGGAAATAATCCTGTGTGGTGGGTGCTATTATTATCCCCATTTACAGATGAGGAAACTGAGGCTAAGTAACTTGCCCAAGGTCACACACCTAAATAGAAGGAGGTGAGTAGGGGGTGGCAGTTAAGCTCAAAGAGAATCTGGGAATTCTGCATTCCAGACATGGGTTTGGGCAAAGGTGCAGGGATGGCAGATGGAATGTAATGTGCAGGAAAACAGCCAGCAAACCAGTTTTACTGGAATAGAGAGTGAATGATGTGAAGTAAGATGAAATAAGACTGGAAAGGTAAGTTCCCACACATACAGCAACTGGAGGCTTGGCATTTCTAGTGACTTCTGAGTTTTTTTATTCATAGCTGCAATCAAATCTTAGGCTCCCTCTTCCAGAAAGGGGCAGATTGATGCTACTTGGCTTGGTCCTCAGAAAGACAAATAGTAAATCCCAGAGAAATCTTCTTACACTTGAATCCCCACCCCTCTCCTAGCTTACTCTATGATGCAGTGACATTGGCCTCCTTGCTATCCCTTGCACAGGACGCTCCATCTCAGCACTACAAATGACCTTTTTCCTGGATGTCCTGCATGCCTGGAATTCTCTCCCTGCTTTGCTCTGACTTCTGGTCTCACTGGCTTCCAGGAAGTCTCAGCTAAAATTCCATCTTCTGCAAGAAGCTTTTCCAGATCCTCCTTAATGTTAGTGCCTTCTCTGTGTTGATTCACTTCGATTTATCCTGTATATAGCTTGTTTGTATATATAGCTTGTTTGTATATAATGTTTGCAAGCTGTCTCCTCTGCTAGACTGGAAACTCCTAAGAACAAGGACTGCTCTTTTTTTTTTTTGGTCCTTCCTTCCTTCCCTCTCTCTTTCCTTTTCTTCCTCCCTTCCTTCCTTCCCTCCCTCCCTCCCTTCCTTCCTTCCTTCCTTCCTTCCTTCCTTTCTTCCTTTCTTTCTTTCTCCTATGCTTAGTAAAATACCTAGCACATAGTATACTCTTGATAAATGCATTCTGCCTTAATGACTTTTCTAATTCTAAATAGTCAATGCAATAAGAAGGAAGCTTGTTATAGACCCAGCAACTGGGATTCAAGTTTCTTTTAGCTCAGTAGTCACTGAGCAGGAATTCACTGAAATACCTCCCCCAGCTCCCCACTGACTCCTCCAGAAAGGTTAAGCTTGCCTGATCAGAAACAGATGACTGTGAGAACATAGTTGCAAAAACTTAAAGAGCAATGTCTAAAATGGTATTTTTTTTCCAGCTGTAACCTGGAAACCTGTGATGATGATTCACGGACATGTTCAGGCCAGTGTTCTGGTATTTCCTTTCTCTGATGTGGTCCATTCTGAATGAATTCTGCTTATCCTGCCTGCCTAGTTTCTCATAGAAGGAAGGTGTGGACATTTCCAAGCATGCAAGTAAACTAAACTACACAATAAGAGCATTGCCAGGTAGGAAAAAATTGGACCTTGTGCAACACAAACATGTGACCTTGATGAATTACCTCAATAGTAGGATTGGCTGAGTATGTGTAGTTACTGTTCCTGTAGGTCCTCAGGAAGGGCTCCTCCTGTTGGAAAGAGATGGCCCCGGTGACTGATCATTAAACAGCAATAAAGGTGAATAATGAGAGAAAAAGAAAAGGTATCTAATAATAATGAGACTGATTTTTGGATGGATTGAATTCTTCCTGAGTAGCTAGAACTTTTATATTCAATTCAATTCATTCATTCATTCATTCATTCATTCATTCATTCATTCATTCCACAAGCACTTATTTATTAAGCTCTTGCTATGAGCCAGGTACTGTGCTAGGTACAGGGCATCCAAAGACAAAAACAAAAGTTTCTTTGGTCAACATTAGGATTTCCCCTGATACTCTCCAGGTGCTTGTGTTCCCCCACCCCAACTATCTTTTATTTATTTTGTCTATACCTTTTATATACAGCATGTTCCAAAAAGGTGGAACATGCTCATATTTCTGGGAGACATGCTATACTTATATATGTGCATATAAATTCCTTCAGGGCAAGGAGTATTTCACTTTTATCCTTGTAAACCCAGAATTTAGCCCAGTGCCAGACACACAGGAGGTGATTAATAAATGCTTGTTGATTGATTGCCCTCAAGGAGCTTATATTTTTTTTTAATTTTTTAAATTAATTTTTTTTTACAGGGCAATGGGGGGTTAAGTGACTTGCCCAGGGTCACACAGCTAGTAAGTGTCAAGTGTCTGAGGCCGGATTTGAACTCAGGAATTCCTGAATCCAGGGCCGGTGCTTTATCCACTGTGCCACCTAGCTGCCCCCAAGGAGCTTATATTTTAACGGAAGAAACAACATATATATAGACAAATACTCAATATATACAGAGTAGCTGAGTAGTTGGTTTTTTTGTTTTGTTTTGGGTTTTTGTGGGGCAATGAGGGTTAAGTGACTTGCCCAGGGTCACACAGCTAGTAAATGTCAAGTGTCTGAGGCCAGATTTGAACTCAGGTCCTCCTGAATCCAGGGCTGGTGATTTATCCACTACTCCACCTAGCTGCCCCATAAGTACTTTTGAGGGGCAGAGTGGACATTAACAACTTATTGGGGTGGGGAAGGGGACACTGGGAAAGGCCTCCTGTAGTCTTGAGTCACCCCTTTCAATCTTTTCTCTCTCCCTAATCTTCAAACCCTTCTCATTTGCTGGCTCCCTCTCAGCTGTCTGAGAATACCCAGCACTTTTATAGACATAATTTCATTCATTCTAGAGGGGTTTTACTTAACAGCTTTGGCTTGCTTTTTTACAATAAGAGGGCCTAACAATTTCCCTTAGTACATGCCAGAATGAAGCTTCCATTCACAAAGCGTAACATGTCTCCATCTCCTTCTGTTATGTTCATAATGTTCCTAAAAGAAATACATTCCAAAAATGCAACGCAAGAGGGACAGGAGCCCTTCCACACTGCAGGAGCTGGTTCTGTCAGTGCAAAAAGTTATTTAATATGGACGGCATAGCATGACCTTGGGTTGTTAGGGAACTCAGGACGTTTGTTCTCTAGACACCTTCTGCCCTACCTCCTGCTCCTTGCCCCAAGGAAGCCTGGTGAGAACTTCTGCTTCTAAAAGTACTATGTGCTGGGATCCAGGCGCTTCTCCTACCCGCTCCTCACCGACATTCACCTTGACAGGCATGTGATACTAGCATTAATGAAATTGCAGATACCCAGCTGGGATGCCCATCCCATAGGTCTCCTCTTGCCCCCACATCTGTGTGGTACATTGGAAAGCTGCCTTAGTGGAGAGGCAGTGAATGGAAAGGTGGATAGAGAGCTGGCCTTGGATTCAAGAAGGCCGGGGTTCAAGTGATTCCTTTGACATGTACTGGCTGTGTGACCCTGGGCAAGTCACTTAAGACTTCTCAACATGACTCTGAGTCCAAGTTGCAAAAATATATGCTAATCTGCCTTGAAAGAAGTTCCTTACTGGCAGAGATGAAGTCACAGGCTGAGTCTAAATAACAAAATAAAAAATTGTGGAAAGAGTAATGGCTCTGGATCCAGAGGCCCTACATTTAAAACCTACCCTTATCTCTTACCACCTATATAACTTTAGGCAAGTCAACTTCTCTGGGCCTCAGTTTTCTCACCTGTAAAATGAGAGGGTTGGCCTAGATGACCTTTGTTTTTGGATTTTTGGTTTTTTTGGCAGGGCAATGAGGGTTAAGTGACTTGCCTAGGGTCACACAGCTAGTTAAGTGTCAAGTGTCTGAGGCTGGATTTGAAATCAGGTCCTCCTGAATCCAAGACCAGTGCTTTATCCACTGCACCACCTAGCTGCCCCCTAGATGACCTTTGAAATCTTGCTCATCATTCTAAATCTATGATCCTATGATTCTCACTTCCCTGGTAGGGTATAATTATCTTTTCATTATTGCTATGATTCTATGTCCAGTTCTTTGATTATTTTTGAGATATCATTTTTGTCCTTTGAAAGAATTAATGAATTATATATAAATTTGTGGTTTTAAAAATAATTCATCCTTCATTGAAGTCCTTCTCCAAGGCCTCAGTCATTCATGAGGCAAGCATTTATTTATTAGGTTGCCTAAATATATAAAGACAAAAATGAAATAGTCCCTGCCCTCTAGGATATTTCCTCCTTGGGGGGGGGGAGGGGAAGCAACAGTTCCATAGATAAATTGTTGTTTGTCCTTCATTTCCGAAGAGGACCATGATATTGAGGGAAGTCATGACTTGCACTGAATTAGATTTAAGTGAGGGAGGGCTGTGCAAGATCATCCAACTCATTCTCTCCTCCTGTGTCCAGTGACAATGTATATAAGTATGTTTGTATGTTCATATATGTACATATGAATGTGTGTACATACATGCATACATACATACACACATACATACATGCATACATACATATGACTGGAGATGGCCCTGGATGCCTTAAGGCAATTGGGGTTAATTGAATTGCCCAGGTTCACATAGCTAGTAAATGTCTGAGGTGATATTTGAACTCAGGTCCTCCCACCTTCAGGGCCAGTGCTCTATCCACTGTGCCACCTAGCTGCCCTGATAGGTAAATATAAAAAAAAATTAAAGTAATAATTCAGGGCAGGGGAAAACAGCTGGGAGGCTCAGGAAAAGACCAGGGGTAGGCGCTGATAATTGAGGTTAGCCTCGAAGGAAGCTGGTGATTCTAAGAGGGAGAGGTGGAAAAAGAGTACACACCAGTCATAAGGCACAGCCTGTGCAAAAGCACAGAGATGGAATGATCTATGGAGGAAACAGCACAGAAGCCAGTTTGGCTACAAAGCAGAGTATGTGAAAGCGAGTGACACCACTGAGGCTGGAGCCAGATTGGGAAGGGATTTCCATGCCAAACAGAAGTGCTTGCATTTTATTTTAGAAGCAAAGAGGAGCATTCTGGGTACTCTGGCTTCTCAAAGACTCTGCCTGTGAAGTGAGTGCAAACTCTGACAGCTTCTATCAGAAGGAAAGGCTTCTGGAATGGGCCCATTGAGGTGTAACATAGTAGACAGAGGAGGTGCATTGCTGAACTTCAAGTCAGAAAAGCTGGGGTTAAAAGCGTGCCTCTGGGGCTAGAAAATGGTACATACACTTTGACCTAGCAATCCCACTGCTAGGTCTATATCTCAAAGACAAAGAAAAAAAAGGAAAGGGACCTATTTGTACAAAAATATTTTAACATCTCTTTTTTATGGTGGGTATGAATTGGAAATTGAAGGAATGCCCAGCAATCGGGGAATGACTAAACAAGTTGAGGTATATGATAGTGGTAGAATATTATTGGGCTATAAGAAATGACAGACAGGACGATTTCAGGAAAACCTGGAAATATTTACATGAACTGATTCATAGTGGAGTGAGCAGAACCAGAACAAAGTTGTACACAGTAACCGCAATATTGTACAATGAAGAATTGTGAATGATAGCTATTCTCAGCAATACAATGACCCAAGGCAATCCCAAAGGACTTATGATGAAGCATACTGTCGCCCTCCAGAGAAAGAACTGATATTGACAGACTACAGATTGAGATGCTAGTTTTCACTTTCTTTCATTCTTTTTTATTATTCAAATCTTGTACAAAATGACTAATATGGAAATGTTTTACATGATTGCACATGTATAACTGACATCTGATTGCTTACTATCTCAGAGAGGGAGACAGGGAAGAAGAGATGGAAGGATAGAATTTGGAACTGAAAACTTTAAAAAATGTTTAAAAAATTGTTTTAACATGTAATTGGGAGGGGGGGAATAAAACATATATATTTTTTAAAAATCCCACCTCTGATATTTACCAACTCTGTGACCAAGGAGAGATTAATCAACTTCTCTCAGACTGTTTCCTTAACATGTAAAATGAGCACAATAATTCCTATAGTGCCTACCTCAGCAGGCTTGTGAGACTCAAATGAGACTGTAGGTAAAGTGCTTTGCCAACTTTAAAGCACTACAAAAAAGGCAGCTATTATTGATCTATTATTATTATCATCCCAAGGAGGATCAGTCTAAATAGATAGATAAAACATTTATGACTATTCTAGGTACTGTGCTGTGTTAGGAATATAAATTTAAGGGGGGAAAAAGTTGAGCTGACTTTGGAGAGGCTGATCCTGAGAATTTGGATGAGAGAGGTTGAAGGTGAGAGGGAGGCTAAGGGTAAGGAGACAAGATAAGAGAGAGAATGTGAGAGAAAGGAAAGGTGAGAGTGTTCATGGGAGGAGAATTGAATTGGATGTCCCAGCTTTGAACTGAAGACTAGTACGAGAGAAACTGTACTAGGATATAGTAAGAACTTAATATAATGCTCCATCTACCTACCTGTCTGTCTGTCTATCTATCTATCTGTCTGTCTGTCTGTCTGTCTATCCATGCATCCATGCATCCATCTATCTATCATATCTCTATGAGCATGCAGAATGAGAGAGAAAGCACTGGACTTGGTAACCCAGGCCATGGGGTATATAGGACAGTTTCATAGCATTTAGAGTGCTTCCTCCCCCCATCTTAAGGGGCTTCATCTAAATACCTTACCATATATAGGCTTTGAGCAGAGATGGAAAATGAGGAAGGAAGTGATTTATATAGGAAGAGTAACCAGATACATGACCTAGAGGGAAAAAGTCCTGGTGTCAGGGAAACCAGCTAGGAAGTTATTGAAGAAGACCAAGTGTAAGGTAACAGAAGCCAGGATTGTTGTAGCAGCACAGAATGGAATGATATAGAATGGAGAGGCTTAGAGACCTTAGCGAGGAAGCATCACTCTTTGAGGGCAGGGACAGTTTTTGACTTTATATCTCAAGCAATTAGCACAGCAATTGGCAATAGTAAGTACTTAATAAATACAGTGCTTGTTGACTCCTAGCAGCTAGTGAATAGAGGAGCTAGGGGATAGAGTGCCTAGCCTGGGGTCTGGAAGACCTGAGTTCAAATCCCTTATCAAACACTTACTAGCTGGGTGACCCTGGGCAAGTCATTTAATCCTGTTTGCCTTAATTTCCTCAGATATAAAATGAGCTAGAAAAGGAAATGGTAAACCATTCCTGTATCTTTACCAAGAAAACTCCAAATGGGGTCGACTCAGTAACTGACAATGGATTAGATATGAGAGGCCAATCAATCAATAAGCATATATTAAACTCTTGGGCCTAGGCAGATACAAAGACAAAAATAAAACAATTCTTGGTTATATTCTATTGACTGGACTAGGGGGAAGGTATTATAAAGGACTTTAAAATCCAAATTGAGAAATTTGTTTGAGTTAAGGTGACTGAAGTTCCCAGGGTGGGTCACCAATATAATGGGGGGGGTAGGAAACACACTGGCCAGTGAAGGCCCAATCCTT
Source organism: Dromiciops gliroides (assembly GCF_019393635.1). Taxonomy (NCBI): domain Eukaryota; kingdom Metazoa; phylum Chordata; class Mammalia; order Microbiotheria; family Microbiotheriidae; genus Dromiciops; species Dromiciops gliroides. The sequence goes on along the minus strand of NC_057862.1, from coordinate 473,173,050 downwards.
AGAACCCACATAGACAGTGTCCACACAGAGTCTTGGGGCACCTGCTTCTGAAAATGCTCATGGAGGGACTTCTACCCTCCCGGCTTTAAAATATGCCTAGGTATGCTCTTAGTGTTTCTTGTTGACTTACTGTGTGCTGATGAAAAGCCCTTTACCGGGCTGCTGAGCAGCAATTGTGCTCAGACAGAAGGCTTGAACAGAGGAATTCTCTCATTTTTCCTCCACTTCCTTCTTCCCAGAATTTGATTCTGTTCCAATCAACCTACATCGTCCTCCCCCCCTCCCCCAACCTCTGAGTTTCTCTCCAAAACATCCCTGCTGTGAATTGCTTGTGTGGCTTGCAAAGATGTGTTCCACTGGGAAAAATAGTCTTATTGGTAGAAATATAGAAACTCCAGTGGGGGGTGGGGAGAGTTTATTTTGAGAGGAAAGTAAAGGGTACATTGAGTTTGATGTGACAAGAGGGCATCCTTCCCTCACTCTCCTGGTCTGTCTCTGTCTCTTTATCTCTCTCCTTATCTCTGTCTCATTCCCTATTTCTATCTCTGTCTTTCTGTCAAACCCTACCCTCCAGCCCTGAACTTGAGTTAGCTTCCTTTCTTCCCAAGCTGGCAAGTATGCCTCCCAAGGTCTTTAGGCTCTAAGGCCTTCTCACAAGAAAGGAAGTCGAAGCTTTGGTAGAAGCACCATCACATGTGTAATGGTGATCATTCCATAGAGATCCCATGGGAATAGGTGTGAGGATAGATCTATGTGCTGGCCACTTCTGTTCAGCACTTCTGGTGGCCAGAGGGGAGACTCAGCATTTCCTAGGTAGTGCCCCATCCAAAACATATATTCCTGAAAGAGGCAGACCTGCTGAGGCTCCAGATCTTTCCACTTACATGCTCAATGGGATGACCAGTAGTATATATGGATAACAGAGAGTCAACTTTAAAAAGTTGTCCAAGAGAAAGTACTTTAGAAATAGCTAAAAATGAGAAGCCATTCTACCTGGCACAAGGGGAATACGTCTATCTTACAGCTTAATTAGGGGGAGGGGAGGGAATGAAAAACTTGGCAGCCACCTTTTCCTCCTCTCCTACCCCTGCTCAGGTCCTGCCTGTTACCTCTATGTTTAGATTTGGTTCCATTTAAAATGCTTGCTGCCTGGCCCCCTAACACACATGCAGATTTATATAGCTTTAAGTCACAGAGGAATGGAACAGATGGAACCCATGGCTGGCAGAGTGAGTTGTCTTATGTAGCAAAAGATGTGCTTGCCAACAGATGGACCCTCTTGGAATGGGTTCCAGAGTTGCTTAGCAACCATGCCTCTCAGAAATGGACCTCTATAGGTTACTTGGAAGGAAGATGTGCCCATTCAACAAAGCAGAATTGGGATTGCTCATCACAGGGGAAAGAGATGTGCATACTGTCTTTCAAAGAGGCACAGGGGTACGGAAACTTGAAGTCAAGGAAGTCCAGGTTTAAATTCTACCTCTGGGGTAGCTAGGTGGTGAAGTGGATAAAAGCACTGGCTCTGGACTCAGGAGGACCTGGGTTCAAATTCAGCCTCAGATACTTGACACTTACTAGCTGTGTGACCCTGGGCAAGTCACTTAACCCTCATTGCCCTGCAAAATAAATAAATAAATAAAATTTTTAAAAGAATTGCTTACACTATACATATCTTCTAGGTAAATAGTAATTTGCATTAGAATGTGAACTCCCTGAGGGCAAAGACTTTTTGCCTTTCTATGAATCCTCAACATAGTACTTGACACATAGTAAGTGCTTAATAAACCATACATTGACTGACTGACCACAAAGATTTGGCCATTCCTCCATCCACTCAATAGTGTAGCAAGGTCCACAACTATCACCTCCTTCTCAACCTTACAAGACTTCTAGCCCAACTCCTTCACTTTACAGGAAACTGAGGTCTAGATAAAGTAACTCTTCCTTATCCCCTCTGCTTACTGACCTTTCTGGCTCAATTAAATCTCTAGGGCAGCTAATAGGACAGTGGATAGAGCACTGACCCTGAAGTCAAGAGGATCTGGAGTTCAAATCTCACCTCAGTCACTTACTAGCTGTGTGACCCTGGGCAAGTCACTTAACCCCAATTGCCTCAAACATCCGGGGCCATCTCCAGTCATCCTGATATATATCTTGCCACTGGACCCAGATGGCTCTGGAGGAGAGAGTGAGGTTGGTGACCTTGCACAGCCCTTCCTCACTTAAATCCAATTCAGCTCAAGTAATGACTTCATTCCATTGTCATGGTCCTCTTCAAAATGAAGGACAAACAACAAGTATCAATTAAAATCCCATCTTTCACTGGAACCTTTCTTGATTCATCTTAATTCCAATGCTTTCCCTCTGTTAATTAGTTCCTATTTTTCTAGTACATAGCTTGCTTTCTATATATTTGTTTGCATGTTGCTCCCCCTTTAGACTGTAAGCTCCTTGAGGGCAGGGACTGTCTTTTGCCTCTCTTTGTATCCTCAGCACTTAGCACAGTATCTGGCACATAGAAGGTTCTTAATGAATGTTTACTGTGTGAAAATGGATACCTTGATTTACTTGAGTGCCCCTCCCCTCAATTATCCAGGTAACCAGAAGAACTATATGAGCACTGGTTGTATTGACTTGACACACCAACAATCCTTTGTTGAGACCAAGAGTAAACCTAGCTGGACATGTAGAAAATCAGAAGCTCTGAAGCCAATTAAGTTCATACCAGCTTTGAAGTAGACCCAAAGCCATTGGGTGGTTTTTGGACCTTTAAAAGATATCCTTATCTCTAGACACTTCCCTAATTGTTGGTTATTGGGATCTCAGAGAATATCCTGAACTATGGACCACTTATCACCAAGGAAGTCTTCTGATTTGTGTATTAAAGGACCACAACTCTGATACCTGGGAACCCTCACTCTCCCTTCCCTTTGGGGATGGGGCTTACAGACTCCCTTCCTAAGCCCATCTTTCCCCACAAATTCTTCACCTTCCTTTGTTTAAAAGATATATAAACCCTCCCCATCCATTGCTTAGTGAGCTGTCAGCATAGGCTGTCAGTCCCCATATGCATGGTTTTTTCCCATCCCTGTTTAATAAAAACCTTTAATTTCACAGGCATCTTCTTCCTTTGATTTTCTTCCCTTTAGGGAAAAGGGGGAATTAAATCTCAAGAACTGTTCTTTGCTACTCCAGGTGTCTTCTCCTTTGGGGGGGTAGGGGGGAGGGATCTAAATTCCCTCAAGAGATTGACTGCCTCAGTTTACAATTGATTAATTGACTCAAGTAACTTGCTCAAAGTCATACAAGAAGTAGAAATGGTTTTTAAACCAAGGCCCTCTGATCCCAAATCCCACCCCTTTTTCCATTGTATCACACTATCCTATCTCTTGCTGTCTCTCTGTTTTTGGCCTAATTTGGTTTTTTAAAAAGCTACCAGAGGTAGACTAGTTAAGAAATTGGAAACACTGAATTTCAAATTACTCTCCCAATCTACCCCCATTCAAAACCAGTTTTTGAGTCACTGCTCAAATGCATGGATTTTTTCCAACCCTACTAGTTTCTCTCTGCATAATTCTTGAGTTCTCCCTTTTCATCTTCATTCTTGATTGGAAAAAAAAAAACAAAAAACCTTCACCCAGACTCCACTTTTCCCTCTTAGAGGCAATGGGGCATCACTAGGGTTTACTGAGTGCCTCTTCTGTATTTTGCTCCTGAATAACTCCCCCAAACATTTGTTTGCTCTTCTTCCAGTCAACCTTGAAAAGAGCTTTCTGGATAGATTCTTTAATCTCATCTCTCTTCTTCTCAAAGGCCTACCCACATTCCTCTGACTTCTGTTTCCTTTGTTCTACTCACATCTCCTTCCTTATAGAAATCTTCTCTTAAGTTGCTTTGGCCCTGTTCTCCCCTTTCCAAAGCTACACTTACCATTCCCTTTTCAGCCAAACTCCTTGGGGGCCCATCTCCAATCACCATCTACAAACAACCTTTTCCAATTAAGTGGAAAAGGAAAAGCCAAGGAAATGGGCATTGGCAGTGTCTGAAGGGCAAAAGGGCTTGAGATAGGAGAGGTGAAGGAGATCAGTTTAAGGGAAAGGTCACAACAGCGATCCCTCTGAGAAGAAGCAAGAAGGAGCTTTGTTACCTGGGTTGGACAGGATAGAGCTATATCTGCTGCCAAATCCAGGAAATTCATCTTCTTCCCTAGTGGTTGAAGCTATAAAAAGAAAACAGAGGCAGTAGTGGAGATTAGTGAATTTGTTTCCTCTGACAGTCCTTGGCCCCATCCCAGGTAAAGAGTCCCTCCAATAATTTCCAAGTTCTGTGGGGCTGGGCTCCTCAATGAAGCCATTCCAGGTTACTATAGAACAGAGGTTCTTCATCTGGGGTTAGTGAACTTGCTTTTTTAAATATGTGATAACAGTATTTCAAAATAATTGGCTCTCTTTGTAATTCCATGTATTTTATTTTATACACTTAAAAGCATCCTTCTGAGAAAGGGTCCACAGGCTTTACCAGATTGACAAAGTAGTCCATTACAAAAAAAGAATTAAGAGCTACTATATAATATTCAGAGGCAGCTAGGTGGCTCAGTGGATAGATTGCTGGTCCTGGAATTGGGAAGAACTGAATTCAAATCTAGCCTCAGAAACTTATTAGCTGTGTAAGCTCTTTAAGACTCTACATGCCTGTTTGCCTTTATCCACTGGAAAAGGAAATGGTAAACCACTCCAGTATCTTTGCCAAGAAAACCCCATAGACAGTATTAGCATGCTGTGGTCCATGGGGTCATGACTCAACAAATGAACAGCAACATAGAATACTCAGCTATGGTGTCTACTGGCAATACTACATTTCCATCTCAGTCCATAAGAACAATCTGCCCATTCTTCCTTCTCTTCATTCCATCTTCTTTAGCTAGACTGGGAAGAAATCCATCTTCCTACTCCTTTTCTCTTTGTCTGCAACAATTTGATTGGCCCATTATATACCTTCTTACACAAATGAGAGCCCATTCTCATTTACATATACATATAATCAAGAAATTTTTGAATGGGAAGAAAAAAGATGGGACATTTACATAGCTAGATAAGGAACAATCAATGAATAACTCATGCAATGTCAAGAGGCCTAAGGCAGTAGTTCTTCACCTATTTATGTTTCATAAAAATATGATTCCCTTTGGGAAGCCTATGGTCCCCTACTCATAATTATTATTATAAATGCATAAAATAAAATACATTGGATTATAAAGAAAATCAATTATATGGATCAAAATTTATACATGCACACACATTTCATGGACCCCAAGTTAAGAACCTCTGATCTGGTAAAAAAAAAAAAAAACACCTACAACATGATAAGTAGACCCTCTGTGGTGAACCAATGGGAAGATCACTATGAGATCACAGATTTATTGTCAGAAATGATCTTAAATTCCATGTAGTCAAATCATCTCATTTTATAGATGAGGAAACTGAGGCCCAGGGAGGTTAAATGACTTGCCTAAGGTCACACAGTGTCCCAGTAGCAAAGCTGGGACTTTGACCTAAATTCTCTGAATCCAGAATCAATACTTTGTCTTCTATACTAAGCTACCACCTCCCATTAGGACAGGCAAGTATAGATGGATTATGATGGGCATTGTTGGAAGGAATACTAATATCAAAGAAGTCACAGATCCCATAGAATGTTGGAACACTCTCTAGTCAGGTGAAAACAATGGTATTGGGGTTTCTGAAGGGATATCTGTTCTTCCCCTAACTTGTGGTGTGACAGAGATCCCCCTCTGGTACCCTAACTCCTTAGCTAAAATGGAAGGGTGAGAATAAGATAGCTCCTTTGCATAAATTTTGGTATAAATGTAAGCATCCTGGTCATTTACCATATTGTTCCAAAGGGCTCTGGAAAGCTGGGAATGGAATTTCTGATTTGGGTGGATACAGTCTGGTGCAAAGAAGGAGACATCTGGGCTTCCATCCTGATGGGAGAAATTAAATTCCATTCAATTGATCAATTAATTAACACACAAGAACAATAAAAATTATATGCTCATAGAAACAGATATAGAAAAAGGCTTTTGACAAGATAAAAAACCCATTCCTCTTTTTTTAAAAGAAAAGTCACTATAAGGCATAGGAATAAAAGGAGCTTGAGAAACAGCATCTTTTAAAGATCAAAAGCCAGCATGATCAATAATGGGGATAAACTAAAGGCCTTTCCAATAAGATTCGGTTAAAGCAAGAATGTCCATTACTACCATTATTATTCTATCTCCTGATAGAAAGACTAGTGAGTAATTAAAAACAAGAAAAAGAAATTGAGGGAATAGGCATAGGGCAAAGAAGAAACAAAATTATTCCTTTTTTGCAGATGATAAGAAGGTTTACTTAGAGAACCCTAGGGAGTCAACTAAAAAACTAATTGAAACAATAATTTCTGCAAAGTTGCAGGATATAAAATAAACTCATATAAATCATTGGTATTTGTGCATATAACTGAAAAAATCCAGCATGAAGCAATAGAGAGAAAAATTCATTTAAAATAATTATAAAAAGTATAAATTACTTGAAAGTCTACCTGTCAAGACACACATAGGAGTTACGTGAATAGAAATACAAAATATTCTTTATACTAATAAAGAGAGACCTAAGTAATTAGATAAATATTACTTGCTTATGAGTAGGATGTCAATAAAATACAAATGACAATAATATTTAAATTAGTTTATTTACTCAGTGTCATACCAAATAAATTACAAAAGAATTATTTTATAGGACTAAAAAAAATCATAACCAAATCCATTTGAAGAAACAAAAAGTCAAGAATTTCAAGGGATACAATTTTTAAAATGGGAAGAAAGGGGCTTGGCAGTACTGGATCTCAAATGATACTACATCATTAGCTGTACTAGATCTCAAACTATACTACAAAGCAGTAATCATCAAAACAATTTGTAATTGATTAAAAATAGAGAGGTTGATCAATGGAACAAATTGGGTATAATATCCACATGCAAACTAGCACTCTAGCCTAATGTTTGATTAAATCCCCCAAATGCCAGGGTAAGAACTCACTATTTGTGAATAGAGAAAAGGTAGAAATTAGGTATATCTGACTCTTTATACCAAGATAAACTCCAAATGGGTTCTTGACTTGGAGATAAGGTGATATCATAAATTAGAGGAACAAGGAAGAAATCACCTGCCAGATCTATAGATGAAGGAAGAGTCCGTGAATAATTATGAGATAGAAAGGATCACAGAAAATAAAATGGACCATTTTGTTTACATAAAATTAAAAACAGTTTTGTACAAACAAAAGCAATGCAGCTAAAAGTAGAAGAAAAGGGGGTAGCTAGGTGGCTCAATGGATAAAGCACGGGCCCTGGATTCAGGAGGACCTGAGTTCAAATTCGGCCTCAGACACTTGATACTTACTAGCTGTGTGACCCTGAGCAAGTCACTTAACCCTCATTGCCCCACCAAAAAAATAAAGTAGAAGAGAAGCAGGTAAATAGGGGAAATCTTTGTAGCAAATTTCTCTGATAAAGGTTTTATTTCTAGGATGGATAGGAGCTAATTCAAATTTATAAGAATTAGAGCCATCCCCAGTTAATAAAAATCCACATCCATATGAATCCATATCCGCATGAAAAAATGCTCAAAATTCATTAACAATTAGAGAAATGCAAATGAAAACAACGCTGAAATTCCATTTTACACCCTTCAGATCAGCAAAGTAAAGAAAAAGGGACAATGACAAATGTTGGAGGGGTTATGGGAAAACAGATACATTAATGCACTGTTGGAAGAGGTGTGAACTAGTCCAAACATTCAGAGAAACAATTTGGAACAATGTTCAAGAAGCTGTTACAGTATGTATGCCCCTTGATTCACTAATACCACAGAGGTTAAAGAAAGAGGGAAAGGTCCCATATATACAAAAACAATTATAGCAGTTCTTTTTTTGTGGTGTCTAATAACTGGAAACTGACAGTACACATCAAATGGAGAATGGCCGAACAATGGCATATGTTTGTAATGGAATACTATTGTGCAGTAAGAAATGATGGAGATGATTTCAGAGAAACCTCGAAAGACTTGTTTGCACCAGTGTAGAATAAAATGAGCAGAATCAGGAAAACAATTTACATATAGCTATAATATTGGAATGACAAACAGTTTTGAAAGATTTAGGAACTCTGATCAATGCAGTGATCCACCAAGATTTCAGAATACTCCTGATGAAACACACTTTTCACCTCCTGAAAGAGAGGTGGGAGAGTGCAGATTGAGGCATTGGAGGGATATGGCCAATTGGGAAACGTTTTACTTGACTATTCATGTTTGTGACATATTTTGTTTCTTGCTCTCTCAATGGAGAGGGAAAGATAGAAGAGAAGGCAGATTTTCATTGATTGAAAAACTGGGGCTTTGGCCCAAGGGCCAGGTCCAAGTAGAGCTGTTTTGACAATGATTCTATGCCCCAAGCCCATTCTTTTTCACTAGTTTCAAGGACTTAATCTAATTCAATGGGAGTAGTCTATATTACTCATTCATCCTTCCCATCACCCACCAATGAAGGATGGGTTTAGTAGAAGGGGAGAGAGGAGAGGAGACCACCAAGCCACTTTCAGATCTCTCTTATGTTCTGTTTTTCAGTACTGAAAACACAGTATAGAGTTGTTCCTTTATAAATAACGGCATTCCTCTCAGTTTCTTTAAGAATTCCAGGCTGTGGCTAACCTTAAGAATGTAACTTCAACTCATTTGAACTTTTAGAACCGTGCTACAAGCTGGGAATATGGAGATGAAAAACAATATAACCATTGCCTTCATGCAACTTATGTTCTTAATGTGTATGGAATTAAATATGATAGGGCAGAGGAGAGGTCTAGGCAAGGTGCTCTGGGAAAACAAAGGCAGAAAGAATATTTCTAGCTGGTGGGGAAATCATGGAATCTCAGTTGTTTAGGGCCTCAAAGGCCACCTAGTCCAATAGTGCTCAAACATAAATGCCCTCTGCAATATTCTCAACAAGTCAATATCTACATTTTGTTTGAAAACCTTCACTGAGTTAGAGACCACCCCCTCTGGGACAGCCCATTCAAACTCCTTGATGGCTAGACTTCAGAAGTTTTTTCTTATGTGAAACCTCAATTTGCCTCTTTGCAACTTCTACCTATTGGTTCTAGTCCCGCCCTTTGGGCACAAGCAGAATGTGTCTATATTCCTGTTCACCTGACAGTCCTTTAAATATTCAAAGAAAGGTTATCATGACCACCCAAAGAAATGCTGGTAAATATTTGACAACTGCTTCTTCAAATAAAAAAAATGTACCAACAACACAAGTTAATGTTTAATCTGCATTATTAAAAATTTCTTCATCACTTCAATCACTTTGTTGATTGCAGACATTCAACAAAACTGCAAATCAAGCCCCAATTTGTAGCAATCTCTTTCTTCCTTCCTTCTTTCCTTTCTTTGGGGAGAGGCAATGAGGGTTAAATGACTCACCCAGGGTCACACAGCTAGTAAGTGTCAAGTTTCTGAGGCTGGATTTGAACTCAGGTCCTCCTGAATCCAGGGCCAGTTCTTTATCCACTGTAGCAATTTCTTAAGTGAAAATGTTCCTACTGAAAATTTAACAACAATCTCTCCTGCACTGGTTTCAGTACACTTCTGCCACCCCTTCCCAATTTTTGCACCCTAGCAAGTTTTTCCCCCCTTTTAGAGGCATCTAGGTGGTGAAATAGATAGTGGGCTGAACCTTCAATCAGGAAGACCAGAGTTCAAATCCTGCCTTTGACACTCACTAGCTGTGTGACCATGAGCAAGTTACTTGACCTCTATAAACCTCAGTCTGAAAAAATGGAGATAATAATAGCACCTCTCTCCCAGAGGCTATTCTAAGAGAAAATGAAGTAATATTTGCTTTGAACTTTGTAAGCCTTACAATGTTATATAAATGATAGCTATTATTATTCAGGTCCCAGTTCCTTTAACTAATTCTCATGTGGTATATATAAGCTCAAGGCCTTTCACTGTCCTGGTTGTCTTCCTCTGAATGTCTTCTAGGTTGTTAAAGTCCTTCTTAAAGTGTGGAATCCAGAAGTTAAAATACTCTAGATGTGGTCTTATTAGGTCAGAGGACTATCAGGACTATCACCTCCCCTAGTCCTTGACACTAATCTTTCAAAGTAGCCCAAGACTGTATTAGCTTTTTTTTGCCCACCTTACAATGCTGTTGACTCATGATAAGTTTGTGGTCTCCTAAATTCCCAGATTTTTTTTCCCTCAGAAAACTACTAGCTAACCATGCTACTTTTATCTTATACTTGTGAAGTTGACTTTTTGAACCTTAGTGTAAGATTTTGCATTTGTTCCAGGGCATGCTTCATGGAAAAGGTGAATCAGACTTTGAAGGAAGAGAAGAGGAGATGCAGAGGGAGTATAAAAAGAAGAATTCAGCTGACTCTCCCAAAATGAGCTTGCTGGTTAGCAGTAAGGACAGGAGCAGGAGCAGGAGAAGGGGCCATACCGGTTGGAAGGCAAGACTGGTGTTTTCAATAAAAGGTTGCAGTACCACCGTGAAGTCCTCTCTAGTGTCATAATGGCCTGACTCCACCAAGTGTCGGATGCTGCTCTGAAATAGGGAAAGAGGAACAGCCTGGTCTCAATGCCCAAGCTAGCATTTCTGGACAAGAAGGCCCTTCTGGACATCCTACTCCCCAGGCCATCAACTCTTACCATTAGAAAGCCACCACCCACCCTCCCTATGTTATAAAACAACCACATCTGGGCAGGTGGTCCCATTACCCTCTCAACCTAAACTTCTTTCCAAATCCTCTATGCCCCGGCTTCCATCCAGCAGTGGGACTTGGCTCAAGAACACTTCCTGAACAAACTCATTAACTCTTTCAAAGAGAAGTGAAGAGGGGCCGCTAGGTGGCACAGTGGATAAAGCACTGGCCCTGGACTCAGGAGTTCCTGAGTTCAAATCCGGCCTCAGACACTTGACACTTACTAGCTGTGTGACCTTGGGCAAGTCACTTAACCCCAATTGCCCTGCAAAACAACAACAACAACAACAATAACAACAAACCAAACAAACAAACAAAAAAGAAGTAAGTGGAAGGAGAGAAAATGGAGGTAATGAGAGTAGACAGCAAAAAAAAAAAAAGAAGAAGAAGAAGTGAAGATAGGTCTAGTAACCCTTTTTATTTATGGTTAAACAGAAAGCCTGTGGGCAGCATGAAACAATAGAAAGGGAACTGGGTTTAGAGTCAGAAAATCCAAGTCTAAAGGTATCTCTGGCACTTACTATTTTTCTGATCTTGGTCAAGACATTTTACTTCTCTAGGCCTCAATTTCTTTATTTGTTATATAAGGGAATCAGACTAGATGACTTCCAATTTCCTTATTAATTCTAAATCTATAATCTAGGAAACTATATGAGTCAAGGAGAAGGCTAAATGAGGAGACTTTTCCTGGAAAATTGTCAGCATCATAAGAGCAGAGGACTTAGAGCTTGAAGGACCTTAGGGATTACTTGGTACAATCTTGGTTTTACAGATGGAGGAATCAAAGCCAGAGGGGTCTCACACAACGTTACCCAGAGAAATTACATCAGGGTCAACCTTGGTACACCCTTGACCTTCTACTCTTCCCTGTTCCACCTCACCTCATCCCTCCTCAAGTGGAGAACTTGTTTCTGGTTGGCCTTTATGGGCATTTTAGCTTGATTATACATTTTTATGGTAAACCTACCAGCTAAACCTGCTAACTCTAAGACTGAAAAGAGCCAGTGATGAGGTAAATTTGATTACATGAAAATCTGGTGGGAAACTGCACCTTCCACTAACAAGGGCAGGTCCATTGAATTCTGTTCAACATTTATTTGGTATCATTATCTACAATGATTTGCATGAGGTTCTGGGGTAACAATGAAATATGACAGTCAGTGCCTGTCTTCAAGGAGCTTAAACTCAAGTAAGAGCTATGTGACATGGACATAAAGTTAGAAAATGATAGGAGAGCAAGGGGTGGCCTGAGATTCAAAGAGGAAAGGATTAGATCTGAGAAGGGGTGGGGGTAAAATGCCCATCTCATATAAGACAGACCATGTCAGGAGGCTGCTAGGGTGGTGTGCCCTCAATTTTTATTAACTGGCTCTTTCCCATTCTCTTGGGGGTCCCAATAGGAGTAGTATTGGTCAGTGGAAATGGAGGACACAAAGAGCTTCTCTGTCTCATGTCTTACCTGGTAGTCCTCGATGACTTCTTTCATTCTGGCCAGCTCTGGAGATCCTTCTCTGACCATCAGGAGGCAGTTACACAAAAAGCTGCAATATGGTGGGTTAAAGAAGTCACAGAAGAATCATCTTGGCATCAAGGAATCCAGGCTTTGGGCCAGGGCAAACTCGGAGACATTGCCCAGTTAGCTCCCACTCTGGTCTTAGCACATTGGCTGGATCCAGTCCCTAGACTACCACTTGTGTGCCTTAAAACTGTTTTCCTATCACAAATGATAGTAATCACGTTTTTGGTAGCTGAGTAGCTTACTGAATGAAGACTGAATAAAGGGAAGTCAACAGGTTATAAAAATGGATTATCCTTCAAATTAATTAATGTTTGAATACTTTAGGCTCATAGATTTAGAGTTGTAACACATCTGACAGGTCACCTAGTCTGATCCCTTCATTCCACAGATGAGGAGACTAAAATTTAGGCTTGAGCTGCCCCAGATCATTCAGGTAGGAAGGAAGTAGCAAACCTGAGATTGAAAGCTGGGCCTTCTAACTCAAGATCCAGCACATGTATATATAAATGAGTTCCAAATTCTCTCTCTTTCCAGTCCCTCCCCTGCCCATTGAGAAGACCAGGGTATGATCCCCATTATCCATGTGATGCATTCCCTTTCTTGCTATACTTCTTAGAATCCAGCTCAGCTTACAAGCCATATCCTCTCCCTACTTCCCCTAGTTGTTAGGGTCCTCTCTCTCCCTTTTCAAATAATCACATATATAACTTATATTGAATTGCTTGAGTTCTTAAGGTAGGGTGGGGAGGAAAGGAGAAAGAGAATTTGGAACATAAAGTTTTAAAAATATACATTAAAATTTGTTTTTATATGTAATTTGGGAAAAATAAAATTCTAAATAAAAAAATATATTCACATACATACTTATTTGTATGCATGTTTTATTCCTCAGTTGAATGTAAACCCCTTGAGGGAAGGGACTGGTTTTCATTCTATCTTTGTATCCCATGTGCCTAGCAGATGTTGTTCAATCATTTCACTAACGTCTGACTCTTTGTGACCTCATTTGAGGTTTTCTTGACAAATATACTACAGGGATTTGTCATTTCTTCAGCCCATTTTATAGATGAGGAAACTGAGGCAAACAGAGCTTAAGTGACTTGCCCAGGGTCACACAGCTAATAAGCAATTTGAACTCATGAAGATGAGTCTTCCTGATTCTAAGACCAATGCTCTATCCACTGCACCATCTAGCAGCTCCCTTGCAGATAGTGGATACTTAATAAATATTTGTCAGGAATTGGATTTCTCCCTTAAAAATTATCTTTTGCTTCAGTCTTGCCCACACAGACATGGATGTCCCCAGCCTTGCATTTTGTGTGTGAGTAATCTGTGCCAGGGCCCATACATCAGTGAGAATGGGCAGGCACAAATCAAAATAGGCAGTTCCAGGAGACCAATGCTCCCTCTAAACATCTGGTTTCCAAAAAAGATGGGGCATCACATGAAGAACCAGATGGGCCAATAGCTATATATCAGCAACCTTCATGAACCAGACCAACAGATACAATCCTTCTTCAAATCCTATGCCTACCTTGCCTGTTGTATTGGACACTTATCTTGGTTACCGAGGAACACCTGCCGCAGGATCATGGGGTTCAGAAAGTCCACGAGATTGACCAAGGCTCTGGGTACCTAAATAAAAGGATGTAGCTGAAAAATGGGCCAGAATTGCTTCAAATCCTTAGTAATTACATCTCATGTTGATGCAGTTATTTTAATTTTATGGAACACTTTTCTTATCACACTGGCAGTGGGTTGTGCAACTATTATCATAAGACCCATTCTACGGAAAGGGTAAGCTGAAACTTACCTTTATCAAAGAGCTAAAGTGACTGACCCCAGACCCCACAGCAAGCAAGCAAGCAACAGAGATGAGATGTGAAATCACCCACTCTGTGAAACCCATACCCAGACTCTTACTTAATAGCCCTAACATCGACTCTGTGACAGGTTTCTTTAAGACCTGGGTTAATATCCAGACATAGATTCCATTTAATAGCTATGTGTGACCCTTGGAAAGACACTAAACTACTATTGGCCTCACTTTGCTTATCTGTATAATGGGGATGATGAAATCTGTTTGTCTTGCCTCATTGGGTTTATGTAAGAATGAAAAGGGATAATGTGCTTTGCAAACCTCAGAACTTGATATAATAGAGCAGTGGAAGTAATGGGAAAATGTCATATATTTCACTTACTGCTGTGCACAGGAAATAGCTAATTAAGTTTGGCTGGAATGAATGGGTACCGTGTGAGTAACAGTATTGTGAAATCAACCTGGAAGGATAATAATAACTAGCGTTTATACACCATTTTAAGGTATGCAAAGTTCTTTACATGTGTTACCTCACTTGCAGTAGGTGCTATTATTGCCCTTATTTTACAGATAGGGAAAGTGAGACTGACAGACATTAAGTGACTTGTCTAGTAATCACACAGCTAGAAAATGAGTGAGGCTGGATTCAAATTTTGATATTCCTGACTTCAAGTCTAGCACTATATCCAATGCTTCCAGAGATGCAGGGATTTATAAATGATCTGGAAGGCAGTAGGGAGCTATTGCATTTTCTTGAGCAAGACAATGACATGGTCAGACCCTTGAGTCTGGTGAGATGATAAATCTCCTTGATCTTCTACCCAAAGATTAACCTCACAAAGCATGAAGGTACTATTCAGAACTAGATCCATTCTAAATTAGGCTGCACAGATGGGTCCCCTTTACACATGCATTTAACTGCTTCGGCTGGTGGCCAAAGGGCTCCTTGACAGTTTGACTTCTGGCCTTCATTGGGGAGGGACTTTGAAAGTCCTAATAGATTTTTCTCACAACCACCTTGTGAAATATATCATATATCATTGTCCTTGCCTAATTGTGAGAGACATTAAGGCTAAGAGAGCTAAATGGGGACTTCACCTGGACATTCAGGATATTCTAAATCTAAGCCCAAACTCGAAGCCTTCAGGAGGCATCTGAGCTATTAGCTCCATTTCTAGCCTTGGAGGTGGCAAGGAATTCCTTGCAGCACGGCATGCAGGGCTGTCACTGGGGATGCAGACTCGGCCTGATTCACAGGAAGCCATATGGGCAAAAATGGACCTAGGGCCAACAGCTAAGCAGCAATAGGAGGCCCTGGCCTGGTTGTTCTTGTTTTTCCATCGTGTCTGATGGACCACAGTGTGCCAGGCCTTTCTCTCCTCTCCTATCACAAAAGTCTATCAAAGTTGATGTTCATTATTTCCATCACACTATCTATCCATCTCACCCTCTGCCATCCCCTTCTCCTTTTGCCTTTAATTTTTCCCAACATCAGGGTCTTTTCCAATGAGTCCTGTCTTCTCATGTGGCCAAAATATTTAAGCTTCATTATTTGACCATCCAGTGAATGGTCTGAATTGATTACTTTAAGTATTGACTGATTTGATCTTCTTGCTGTCCTGAGGACTCTCAAAAGTCCTCCACCAACACAATTTCAAAGCATTGATTCAGAAGCATGCAGATTTCCTTATATATTCCAACTTTCACAGTCATACATTAGTACTGGAAAAACCATAGCTTAGACTATACAGAGTTTTGTTAACAAGGTGATGTCTCTGCTTTTTAGTATGCTGTCCAGGTTCGCCATAGCTTGCCTTCCAAGGAACAAGCATCTTTTAATTTCATGGCTGCAGTCACCATCTGGAGTGATCTTTGAGCCCAAGAATATAAAATGTGACACTGCTTCCATTTCTTCTCCTTCCATTTGCCAGGAAGTAATGGGGGACGGATGCCATGACTTAGTTTTGGGGGTTTTTTTAATGTTAAGTTTCAAGTTAGCTTTTACACTCTCTGCTTTCATCCTGGTGGGCCAGACAAACTGGCCTTCACTCTGTCCCCAGTGTCTAGCACATAGTAAGCTCTTAAACACTGCCTAATTGAGTGATCAATTAATATCAGCTTTCAGAGTTCTCTTATAAGACCTGTGATTTCTGAGCATCAAGGTTCCAAAGGAAAATGGGAAATACATAGGGATATGAACCCCAATAAGTGGCATGTGAAGCCCAGCCCTCTGCCATCTTCCCCTGCTCTGTTAGAACACAGGGATAGTTGAGTTCTCCTCTGTGATTTTATGAATTCCTCCCAGAGAGAGGAGGCTGCTGAACCCACCTCTCTGTGCAAGAAGTCCAAGGCATTTCGGAGGTGAGCAGAAAATTTGGTGGCTGAATATAAATTCTGTCAAGAGAAAGGGGGGAAAGAATGAGATGGTTAGGTTAAGAGAATGTGAGAGATGATTCAATTTTCACTCTTTACTCTGGAACCAAAACCTTGTTCTCTACTCCGATCTTTGGCCATGACCAGCTGATCGTGCTTCACTTCCAACTGAGTCTGAAAGCATAAATACTATATATTCGTATATATAGTATTTATGACCAGAAGGGACCTTAGAGTCCAAACTTCTCATTTTACAGATGAGATTCTGAGAAATAAAGGGATTTTCCCAAGACAGGAAGTAATGATGGGATTTGATCCTACATCCCCTGTTTTCAAATTGGTTGCTCTTTCCCCACTATACCAGGGACAGGACCCTTGAGGGAAATGCCTGAAAAAACAACTAAAGATGGGGGGAAGGGTTGCCCAAGATGCCACTGAATGGTCTTGAAAGAATTTTATCTGAGAAAGAGAAAGGGACAGATTCCCTTTATAGTCCATTGAAATCTACAGTTACAACTCACATTTTTAGTTCCCATATCCTCTTGTAATGCTAAATACTTTAGGAATAATTCTCAGAGAGTAATTGCAAGCAAAACACTTTGAAAATGTTAAAGTCCGGAAAAAAAGAAAAGAAAATGTTAAAGTCCGGGAGTAGCTAGGTGGCACAGTGGATAAAGTACTGGCCCTGGATTGAGGAGGACCTGAGTTCAAATCCGGCCTCAGACACTTGACACTTACTAGCTGTGTGACCCTGGGCAAGTCACTTAACCCTCATTGTCCCACACAAAAAAAACTGTAAGTCCTATAGACCTGTGTCTTTTCATTGTTGTTACTCTCTCCTTTGATACTCATAACAGTGCTGTGAGGTAAGTAGTGCAAAGAAAGTTGTCATTTTACAGAAAAAGAAACAGGGGCTCAGAGAGGTTAAACATCTTGCCCAAGATCATACTACTTGTAAATAGCAGACCTAGGAATTCAGATCTTAGTTTTCTTCTCCTTTTTTAAAATTTATTTTTATTTTATTTTATTTTTTATTATCAGACCTTAGTTTTCTAAACCTCTCAAGTCCTTTTCTATGGATCCATTGGAACTAAAAGGATGACAAGTATATTAGCACCGAGCTAGGGATTTGACCAAGGGCCCTTTACTTGCTCCCTTGTTGCAGTCTTGGAATGCTCTGGGATGGGAAAGTGTGAAGAACCTGGGATTTTGAGTTAAAGGACATTGGTTCTGATTTTGCCTCTGCTATGAACTTATGACCAGTAGCATCTTTGACTGATTCACCTTTCTGGGCTTTGGTTTTCTCATCTGTAAAATGTTGGGACTAGACTAGATCACCAGTGATTCCCTGCTAGCTCCACATCAAGGATCATGGGATCTTTCTGGTAAGTTCTATGACTTTATGATAGTTTGATAAGAAAGGTCCTTCGCAACCTGGTTCCGTTCTTTCTGCCTTTATTATATGTTACTCTCCTTCATGCACTCTACATTTCAGCCAAACTAGACTTCCTGTTTCAACTCCTGTCTCCATGATTTTGCATAGGCTGCCCCCATGCCTGGAACAGACACCTTCCTTATCTTCATCTCTTATCATTTCTAGTTGCCCTCAAAGCTCAGCATCACTTCCTGCATGAGATTTTCCTGATTCCTCATCGAGTTACTTTGTATTTATGTAATATATATGTATGTGTGTATATAATATATATTACATTTTAAATATATATACACAGAGGTGACACTCCCCTATTACAATGTAAGCTTCTTGAGGGCAGGACTGGTGTTTTGTTTTATTTTTTGTCTTTATGTCTCCAGTACCTAGCATAGTGCCCTGAACATGGTAGGGTTAATAAATACTTGTTGACTGATTTGAGCCAGTCACCATGCTAGGTACTGGGGATTGGAAGACAAGAATGAAATAGTTCCTGCCCTCAAGAAGCTTACATTCTAATGAAGAAAAACAATGTGCACACAGATAATAAACAATACCAAATATATACAAAACCAATACAAGGTAATTTCCAAAGGGGGTCCTGGCAACTGAGGGGATCAGGATAGGTCTAAGAGGAGACACTTGAGCTGAGTTTTGAAATGAGAGACCTGAGGACAGGATTAGGGGTAGGGTGGGGTAAAAGATTGAGGACATGTTGTGAGTATGCTTTTGGGAATTTTTCCCAAAAAGTTTTCTGGGAACTCCACATTGAAAGCCTAGGCAGGAGAAGCCCCCAGTGCTGTTACTTACTGAGTCAGTGCAGTAGTCACAGAGGTCAGTGGTCCCAATAAGCAGAGTAACCACCTTCCAGTCTCTTTGGAAATCAATTCTCTATATGGAGGAAGGAGAATGCTAAACATATTATTTCATTTCATTTTTGCTAGAGAAGCGGTGTACCCCAAGGAGTCCACCTGCCCCTCTGGCACCTTCCAGTCTTGCTCCTTAGAATATAAGCTCCCTGGAGGCAAGGGCTGTCATGATTTGTGTTCTGATTTATATTTCCAGTGCTTTGCAGAGGGCCTGGCATATAGTAGGTGCTTAATACATGCTTATTAACTTGACTTCTTCACAAAGCAGCACCAAACACATAGATACCACTCTATACATCTTTGTTGAATTAAGGCATAGAATTGCAGTTTTGAAAAGGATCATAGAGGGCATCTATCCCTTATGGAAAGCCCTTCTTCAACAAGTCTCTTAATCTCCCTGGGCCCCAATTTCCTTACTCATAAACTGAGGAGGTTAGACTAGATGTCCCCTGAGGTTCCCTTCTTGCTCTAGAGCTGTGAGCCTATGGGTAACCCTCACAGATGCTAATTCATATTCTCCTTGCATGTTTCCAGTGATGGGACAATCACTACTTTTTGAGGTGGCCCATTTCCCCCCTTCCCTCCCCCAATCTCTTTTATTAGGATATATCGAATTAGGAACTTTAGTTTTTGTTTTTTCCTAAACCAGTCAGCCTCTAACTTACCTGGTCAGTTTTCATCTTCTGCACCAGGGTTTGGACTTGCTTTATAAGGTCCCTGTGGAGCAAAAGACAATTTTTCTTTCTGAATATGGGGGGAAAGGAGACTTATCCTCTTTGCCTCTCAAAGCCACTGCCATGGAGATCTTACTGGGATTAGTGCCTTTGGCAGGTACTAATGATGCTGAGAGATGGATACCACTTGCCTAGGTTCAGATGGTAGCAGGAATAGGACACAGGCCTCCAAGGTCTGGGATTAGGTCATGTCACCTTCCAAAGGTTGAGCTTAAGTAGAGAAGTGGGATGGGAATTCTAAACTCTCTTTGGGGAATGGATTATGGTGGGGTCCAGGGAGAGGGATTCAAATCCAGGTTTTCTGGTTCCCGATCCAGGACTCTCCACCTTCCACAGTTCTTTGTTTAGGTGAATCTACTAAAAATAGTCCTGCTGTACTTCAAACAGCCCTGGCTTTGCTACTTACTACCTGGATTGTGTAATTGAGTAATACAATTGTGTGCAATAGAGCTAACCTTTTGTAATATCCATCTAACCTCTCTTCACCTCAGTGTCCTCATCTATAAAATAAGGGCTTTAGATTACATGATCTCACAGAATCTCAGCTTCAGAAGAAACCTTGGAAGCTTCATAGATTGAGAGCTGGAAGGGACCTCAGAGGTCACCTGGTCTGAAATTGTCATTCTATAAATGAGGAAACTGAGGCCGAGTTACTTGGTCATACAGATGGTAGATGCAGGATTCTCATCCAATCTGCCCTGAGTATCTCCCTTCCATACCTGGGACAAGAAATCACCCAGACCACGCTTTAAATACCTCCAGGGAGGGGCAGCTAGGTGGTGCAGTGGATAAAGCACCGGCCTTGGAGTCAGGAGTACCTGAGTTCAAATCCAGCCTCAGATACTTAACACTTACTAGCTGTGTGACCCTGGGCAAGTCACTTAACCCCAATTGCCTCACTAAAAAAACAAAAACAAAAACAAAAAAACCTCCAGGGAGGAGGAACCCACCATCTCCTAAGCCAGCTTATTCCCTTTTGGGTTAGTTCCAATTATTTGAAAGGGGATTTTTTTTTTTTTTTTTGCTTATAGTGAACCTAGATTTACCTCTTTGCAACTTCTACTGATTCCCCCTCTTAGGATAATTATAATCCTATATTTTGTCACTAATGAGGCTCTGAAGGAGGGGAGATCCCTTCAGCATCATCACGCCATGCTCATTGGATGGATTCTTTTTATAGTTCAACTGAGTAAAGGATTTTTTTGTAGTTGATAAATTTTGACAGCTAGAGAATGCCACTTTACTCCCTGGGGACCCTCTGGGACATGAGGTAAGGTGATGCAAGGGGAAAGGGCACTGGATTTAGATTCCGAACATGGTCAGTCCTTGGGTGGTATGGCCAATTCTGATTGATTCCATGGTCTTAAATCTTGGTCTTGGCTGGGCTAACTTGGTTATACATTGGTTGCTAGTGAGGTCAGACAAGAGAATGATTAGAGCCTATTGAGGGGGAAGCTACTTAAAGCCCATTGCCCTATGCATGTGGAACACTGACACAAGGACAGGATTGCTGTTATTGTCAGAAAGGGGTCTACAATGAGCCATTCCATGTACCCCTCTCACCCCTCCCCCAATGCCATACTCAGCCTTTGCTCCTGGGACCGCCTGATTGAGGAAGGCGTTGGCATCATCAGCACTCCCCACGCCCACTGCGAAGCCTGTTAGGTTCCTATTAAACTTTCGGAGGATATCTGGCAGGGGGAGGGGGAGTAAAAAGCAAACAGCTCTCAACCGGGGAAGCTATGAGATCAGAGTGAACACCCCTTCCCCAAAGCTGAGCTTTATTTAGCCCTAC
Organism: Dromiciops gliroides; assembly: GCF_019393635.1. Taxonomy (NCBI): domain Eukaryota; kingdom Metazoa; phylum Chordata; class Mammalia; order Microbiotheria; family Microbiotheriidae; genus Dromiciops; species Dromiciops gliroides. The sequence continues at coordinate 473,151,705 of NC_057862.1, read as the reverse complement.
GTCCCAGTGCAACAATCCATGAAAGGCAAGGAAGATAAAATATCTGCTAGGTCTGAACTGGAGGCAGGCAGCTGAGCAGGACAGACTCCAAGGATTGGCTCCCCCAGGGGCAGGTATACACAGTTATGGAGGTATAAACTCTGCCAGCCTAAACACACCGGTCACGTCTGGAGATAAATGGAAAGAGATCATTCTTCCTCCCCTTTAAAGGCACTCAACAGGAGTCACATTATGCCTTTTTCAGCTTTGCTCTCAGGATACCTTAGTCAGGAGACCCCACACCCAGGTTTTATGATAGTCAAGGGCCAAGTCTTTACTTACTAGGCAAGGTAGTCACACTTTCTAGTGAGGCATCACCTCCTGCACTGCAACCAGAGAAAGAAAAATTGTCAAAACATTTATTTCCTTACTCAATTCCAAGCTGCTTGATGGCAGGGACTTATTCATCTTTGTGTGTGCCCTCCACAACCCCAGCCCCTCCACTCCAAAGTCTGCCGTATAATAGGAGATTAAAGAACATTTGTTGAACTCCTTTTTTTGAAAAGCAGAGTGTGACTGAATCCAATGGGCTCTTCTTGGTGTCCAGATGGATACTACAACACTGTATCTAGTGGCAGCCAGATGGTCAGGTGAGAGGGTTGGATATGGAGTCAGAAAGATCTCAATTCCAATCCTGCCTCAGACACTTACTAGGAGTGTGACCTTGTAGATGTCACTTAAACTCTTTGAGATTCTCAATCAATCAACATTTATTAAGGTCTACTATACATCAGGCACTGTACAAAGCCAGTAAGGATACAAAAAGAGGCAAAAGAGACTCAACAACATTCTTTTCATAATTGTTTAGACATCCTAATCATCACAACCTTCAAGATTGGCAGATAAATCTGTAGTCTTTAGCTGGTCCTGAGAAACTTATTCAAGTCATTACCCATAGTTTCCATTTTTGAAGACCTGGAATGTTCAATGCTAAATCAGGACTAAGTCAGCCTTTGAACTAAAGAGGTTCATCTGGAATTCTTCAGAAATTGGATAAATTCTTTTCTGTCTGGTACTGTTCAGCATGGGGGCCCAGGAGAATAAATTACCTGACCTCAAACTCCCTTTCAGTCAGATGATCCCTAATTTAATCTTATTCAATTTAACATGGCAAACACTCTTTAACTGCTTACTATGTGCAAAGCAATATTCTAGAGCCTAGGAATTTTTTTTAAGGGTCAGGGTCTGGATCTGTGAATTTATCAGTATTGAGAATTCCCAGTGTGAGAACTCCCTTCTCCAATGTAAATCATAGGATCATAAATTTAGAGTAGAAAGGACCTGAGAGCACATTGAATTCAACTCTCTGATTTTACAAATGAGGAAATTGAGGCTCAGAGATAGACCAGGTTCACATAGCTAGTAAAGGTTTCCGGTTGGATTTGAAACCAATACTTGAAATAACAATTCCAATGTCCTAGCCACTAAATAGCATGCCACCCCCCAAGCCTCAGAAACATTAAGTGACTTGCCCAAGGTCACACAGGTAGCAAGCATCAGAACTGGGATCAGAAGTCTTTTGACTCCAGAGCTAACATTCTTTCCACTGTACCATCACTGAACCCAGATCTCCCTTATTTCAAGGATGGCCCTTGGGCCACCAGAGGCTCTGTTTCTCCTGTAACATCAAAATGTGCTGTGCATACAAAGACAAACTGAAAGGAGGCCTGGCACTCAGGGGACCTGGTCCAGTCCTGGAACCCAAACTTCAAGTCTCCAACTAGAGTAACTGACACATAATGGGTATGCAATATTATACACTAGACACATCTTAAATGATTGAGCTTTAAGACTCAATTTTCCTTCCTGAATTTAACAGTGCACATGGGTCAGGGAGAGCAAAGAGAAAAATGTCTTCATTTTCATCAGACTCCCACATTTGCAAAGCACAGCCTTTCACACATGCACAAACACCTTCTCTCCCTTAGCCCCACAAAGGTGCCTCTAATCTCTCCTGTTTTTGAGAAAACCAGGAACAACATTGGGTGCTTACAACTCTCTCTCCTCTGCATATATTTGTTTTCCTCCCTTCTTTGAAACAACAGTCGGGCTCTGAGCAGAGGCCCCTCAGCAGCTCCTGGATCTTCCTCAGAGGCTCTAAGAGCTACACAGCTGCTCTTTCCATTAAGGGACCTTTTGAACAGAGCAGGCTGCCCTTTGTGAAAAGTCAGCCCAAGGGTTAAATCCTTGTACAGAGGCAGCAGCTGCTCCAAAGAGGGAGTGAGTCAGCACTCGCTCTTCTCCTCCCTGCTGAGAGGCCTCCCTTCTTGCTGTCTCTAATCCAAACCAACAAGCTTTTATGAAGCATTTAGTAGGTGTGAAGGCACAGAGGATACAAAAGCCACACTCTTCACTGAGAATAGAGAAGCCTTTTGCAGTGAGATCTCTCTTCTCTCTTTTACATGTCAGACCCTTCTCCTCATCCTCAATTCTCTCATTTGCTTCCCTCTCTGAAGAGGTGATCCTTCTCATGTTCCCTACACAACCACCCACCCCTACCCCTTCTCTTTTTAATATCCAGTCTCTATCAACTGCCTTCCTCCTTGCTACCCACAAACATACCCACTTTATCCTTGGAAACAACTCTTCTCTTTACCTTATCATCCCTTTAAACCATCATTATCTTTTCATCTTACAGCAAAATTTCTAGGGAAAAAAACCTATTTGAAGAGTTTGCCTGCACTTCTGCTGTTCTCATATCACTTCTCAACTCTTTGCAATTTGGTCTCTTACCTAATCTTTCATCTGACACTGTCATCTCCAAAGTTATCAATGATTTTTCTCTCTCTCTCTCCCTTTTTTTTCCGGTGAGGCAATTGGGGTTAAGTGACTTGCCCAGGGTCACACAGCTAGTAAGTGTTAAATGTCTGAGGCTGGATTTGAACTCAGGTCCTCCTGAATCCAGGGCCAGTGCTCTATCCACTGTGCCATCTAGCTGCCCCTATCAGTGATCTCTTACTGGGCACATCCAATGACTTCCTGTCCCCCATTCCACATCATTACTGACCTCTCTGCAGAATCCGACATTGCTGACCACCATTTCTTCCTGGATACTGTCACCCTTCTCTGACATTGCTCTCACTTGGTTCTCCTCCTGCCTTTCTAGCTAATCCCTCCCAGGATCTTTTGCTGTATCATCCTCCATGACCTGTGTCCTGGACCTCCTTCTCTTCTCTGTGACCTTCTTCTTACTGATTTCATCAGCTCCCATGAGTTCAAGTATCCTCTCTCTCTTCCCCTTCCCTCCCTTCAAACCACACTCTTCTTAACTTCCTTATTTCTCTTGTAGGAGCCAATATTCTTCTAGGCACCTATGTTTACAACCTAAGAGGGATCCTTGATTCCATTCTCACTCATCCCTCATGTCTAGTTAATTGCTAAGTCCAGTAACTCTGTTTCTTCTACATCTCTCCCATCATTCCTTTTCTCTCCTCTCACATAGCCATAACCTGAGTCCAAGCCCTCATCACTTCTTGCCTGTCCTATTTCAATGGCCTTCTCATTAGTTTCCCTCCCTTCAATCTTTCCCTGCTCTATCTAATCCATGCTGTACACAACTACCCTGATTATTGGTCTAAAATTCAGGTGGGAGCATGTCACTCTGCTCAGTAAGTTCCAGTGGCTTCTTATTTCCTCTAGGATGAAATATAAATTTGTTTTATATTTAAAGTCCTTCCTAATCTACCTCCAACCTACCTTTCCAAGCTTATTATACTTCACTTCCTATTATATACTCTTCATTCCAGGCAAAATGGTCTCCTTCCTGGTCAGTTGCATGCAGGGCATCCCATCTCTCATGCTTTTAAACAGTCTGTCCCCAGGGCCTAGAATGCACTGCCCCCTTATCTCCATCTCTGAGAATTCATACCTTCCCTGAAAGCTTATTGCAAGTACTACCTCCTATGTGAGACCATTTCTGTTTCCTCTCAGCTGCTGGTGTCTCCATCAACCCCTACCACCACCCCCATATCCATTAACTTCTTTTACTTATTGTATATTCTAGATTTACTTGTGCGTAGGTATATTTCCCTCAACAGAATGTTGGGTTCTTGAAGGCAGGGACTTTTTAGTTTTGGGCTCTGTATTTCTAGCTCCTGGAGCATAGTAGGTACCATAAAAATTCGTGTTAATTTATTGATTTAACAGACCCTGCTCTCAAGGATTCTACTGAGGATAATACAATGTGGAAACAGAAAAGTACATACATGATTATATGAGGGGAGAGACAGACACAGACACAGACAGAGATAGGGAGAGGGGGAAGAGGAAGGGAAGTGAGAGAGGGAGAGAGGGGAGGAGATAGAGAGAGAGAGAGAGAGAGAGAGAGAGAGAGAGAGAGAGAGAGAGAGAGAGAGAGAGAGACTAATAACCAGAGATCAAGAAAGGTTTTCCATAGGAAGTTGCACATGAGCCAAGCCCTGGACGCTAGTGCCAATCTTGGCTTATAGTATTTGGACATTTATTTGAGGTTCTGAGGAATCTCCAAACACTAGAAGATACAGGACAGGAAACTTATATTAGCTACCCATGTCTTCTTTGAATCAAAGATATGTAGGCTCTGAATTGAAACTTGAGTAAAAAGGAAACCTTGGATTTAAATACATACAAAAATACACTTTACCTTCTTCATTTCATCCTACACATACTTCTGCATCCTTCCATTACAACTCTTCCTACTTCTATAAATACACCATTATGCCCACATTGACACCCTTATGCTCAAGAAGTTTCCGACACAATTCCTTGTGGGAAAATTTTTCCCCATGCTAAGACAAGAGGTCTGGCAGACCAGTACCAGAATGCTTGGAATAGTCTCAACTCTGCCCTACTGACAGTGAAGTTTCATTTAAAAAATTGTGCAAATAAATATGGTTATTTGGAACACTTTAACTTTTGTACACAAACTGTGTAAAATGTAAAAGCAGGGAGACAGAAAAAAAGATGATTCAGATAATTGAAAGTTCAGTGACATAAGCTCAGATTCTGAATTAATGAGACAGAGAAAGGAATTTCAAAATGGTGATTTTTATTTTGATGCATTTAAGCAACCCCAAACCAACCAACTTACTTCTACTGAAGGCAAAAGCAGGTCATAAAGACATCCAACCACTCCCAAATAGTTTAACCCCTTGAAGACAGACCACTAGTTATTTTGAAGCTCTCTCCAAAGCAAGGAGCCCAGCAGGTATATTCACAGCCAAATTGCATTCTGAAGGTCACAATAATAACCACCTAATGAATTCTGGTGACATCTCTTCTTTCACTATCAATGTACTCCCTCAATGTAAGATCAGGTAACTCTTGGCTTCCTGATACCTAGAGTGAGTAGGTTACTCTTTTCAAATTGTGGCTTCCCTATCATTTCTTTGAATAGAATTTTATTTTCCAAAATATATGTAAAAACAAATTTTAACATCAATTTTTTAAAACTTTGTGTTCCAACTTCTCTTCCTCCCTCCATTCCCATCCCCACCCACAAGAACTCGAGCAATTCAAAATAAGTTATACATGAGAAGTCATGGGGGATGATCTGCTTCCCTATCATTTCAAAGCAAAAGCTCCTGATTTTTTCTCAAAGTGACTTTTACCCAATCTGGGTGCCTGTTTCACTAAGTGTCAACCTCTGACTGAGTGTAGCCATCTTTTCTGCACCTTTTTCTTAGGACAGGATGATATCTCTGTAGGTTGACAACTCAATTTTCAGTTCACTTATTACAGAACTGGAAAGAGTCAATGGCAGATCAATGATGGGTTTTAGGAGCTGAAGTCATAGCTGGATTCGTCAACTCTACCCATCACAAACTTTCGGTTCACCCTTAGATAAAGATGGGGTATTGGTTAAAGAGTTAACTCTTTTAGGGACAGTACTTTCTGTAAAAGGTTGGATTTGTCATATCTGAAACCTGGGAAACCAGTCTTCTTGCAGCAGAAATGGGCAGATTTCTTTCTTTTTCTTGATTGACCCACCATTTCTATCTTCTCTATCACCTGTTGTGGGGCTCGTTCACTTGGGTTTTAACATTCTAATTTGCAGGACCATGATGTTTTATCCTTGCCTTATTAAGGCTGGGTGAAGGTGTTATCATTGTCCTGACTTCCATGGCTTGTTATTAGTTTGGGGTTGCTGGTTTTCTCATTCTCTTTTTATTATGATGGCAAAGATATGCTCCTTAGTTACAACCATCAAGGAGAGGAACCAAAGAGAACCTGAATTCCGAATTGAGAATTGGAGTGGTTTGTACATTCATTCAATGTTCCAAATATTTGTCTCTAATGGCAACTTGTTATTAAGAACTACTTTATAGGATGGGGACAACCAGCAAATCCAGTGGTTTCAGCAGCCATGGCTCTCAGCGGACTGACTCCTTGCTCATTCCTGAGAGAGTTCTGAAGCCTGTAAACTAGATGCTTCCAGGACACTACCCCTGTCCCCCTCTCACTTTGTGACCCTCCTCAGGTTGAATCAAAAAGCATGATCACAGCAACTGCCAATGTTCTTTTTTTATTTAGGAGGGAAAAGTGTTTCTTTCAAATTAATTTTGTTACTGAGATGGGAAGGAAGAAAAGGGCAGAGAAGAGACAGGTAGGTCCTTGTACTGCCAAGCCTTTCATGACCTCTTTACAATCCCTTGGCCATCTTAGTTCTGTTTATCTTGTTAGTTGAGGAGAGATACTCGATATCTATTCTTAGATGGCATCTTGGTGAAAATAAATAGGGTTTCTTTGGAGAGAAAGAAACCTAAAAACATGTATTTCCTATCTTGGTCTGGCTCATGGATAGGGTAGTGGAAAAAGCCCTGAATTTGGAGTCAGAAGACTTGTGTATTGAAATTTTGGCCTTGTTACTAACTCTATATATGACTGCCATGGGCCTGTTTTCCTATTTGGAAAATAATAATAGTAGCTAACATTCATATAGCACTTTAAGATTTTATAAAATCCTTTACATGTATTATCTTATTTTATCTTCATAATAAATAATAGCATCATACCCCATTTAAGTGTTGAGAAAACTAAGATATATAGAGATTAATTGACTTAACCAGGGCTAGACAACTAGCAAATATCTGAGGTAGTATTGAACTCATGACCCTCTTGACTCTATGACTAGCAATCAAATGACTATGCTACCAAGTGGAAAGAATGGAACTAGAGGATCTTTTAAGTTCCTTTCCAGCTCTGAATACTCTGGTCCTCTGAATACAATGTAAAGCCTACACATGGGCTTAGGTGTGTATATGTGTATAAATAGTTTCTTTGTATATATTTGAATGCCTATTTATAATTGACATAGGAATAAATATTTATAATTGACAAATGCTAGATGAGAAGGCATTTGCATGAGAATATAAAGTCTTGAAGAGTTTACTGTTGGCTTTGCTGACCTAGGAGTGAGGAGAGAACTCTAGCTTTTCTGCATGATAAAAATAAATGAATAAATGACTTATGGTTATCAACAAGATCTTGCCAGAGATTCTGAAGGGGTATTATGGCCCACCCACTGGTCAGAAAGGGCCCTATTATGGGTTGTTGCTGAGCTTTTTTTTCCTCTTCATTATAAGGGAAGGTTCAAGGCTGCAGGGCAGGGCATTCAGGAAAAGACTGTGATCTAAAAATAAAAGGTATCATTAAACACAATTTCCAGTTTGGATTCCCTGATTAGTCAAGGAACCATGGTAATTTTTTTTCTTTTTTCCTTGAAAAAGAGTCCCCAGTCCAATCACTTTCCTTTGGTGCCTACCTTTGTCTCCCTCCACCAGGCTTACACCCTTCCCAATTCCCATCTGTTGGTATGTGGTGGGGAGGAGATTCCCCAGGTCTAGTAAAATCCAAAGTTTGAATTACCTATATGATAATCCCCGATATTGAGTGCTGACATCAGGAAGATCATCTGGTTTTGAGCCAATTCCATTTCCAGCCTTAAAAAACATGTCAAAAATGGAAGAAAAAATCAGTGAGCCAGTGAAAATGTAGGTCTCAGCCCATAGCATAGTGTGAAGGGTGCTAGACTTGGAGTCAGGAGCACCCAGGTCCAAATATGGCCTTGGATATTTATTGTGTGACCCATGGCCAGATCACTTCATTGCTCAGTGCCTCAGTTTCCTTATCTGTAGAATAGTGATAAAAATAGCAACAAGCATGAATTTTTTGTTGAGGCTCAAATGAAATTATTTATGTGAAGTGCTTTGCAAATCTAAAAGCATCTCATAAATGGAGATTTTATGGTGGTGTTAGTTATTGGGTACCAATGATGTTATTTATTGGGTTCAGTTTGGTATAGCACATAGACACCAAATTAGCACTTGAAGAACCTGGGGGTTAGTCTTATCTCTGCTGCTAACCATTTAACCTCTCTATGTCACAAATTGGCCTTTTCTCAGATAATGGGAGCTTCACTATGTATAAAGCAGTCACCACCTTATTCCTTCTTGGTGGCAAATCAAAGGGGCTAGCAGATGGGAGAATGCTACCTTAAGCTCATATGAGGCATTCCCATCCATCCCACCCTATTACCCAAAAGCTTGATGTTGGGACAAATTTCCTTACAGTCAGAGAATCACCCACAGCTGCAACGACTTGAATGTCTGCTGGTTTCAGAGCATGTACTGGAAAGACAAGTGGACAAACATGAGTTTTTTGAAAGGAAATACAAGACAGAATTTAGCCCTTCCTTGCTTAAAGGAGATAGAAAGCACTGACAGTCCATGGATTGGGGCTGTCCTGGAGGGAGTAGGCAAGCAAGGACATGGAGGAAGGCAAGGAATGCAAAGGGTATAGGTAGGGTATGTGGATAGGAGGAGGGAATGCTACTGAATCAAAGATGTAGATGGCAATTCTCAGGAATAAGTAGCATTAAAACATGGCCTGAATACATGTGAGGAAAGCCAAATTTATCCCTAACTTTGGGTCCAGGTGGGAAACCTGGCTTGACCATTAAGACAAGCCCTTTAAAATTCCACTTAGAACTCGGTTTCGATATGGATGAAGAGTCTTAAGACTTGGAGTCAGTTAGCTGTGTGACCCTGGCAAAGTCACTTAACCCCAATTGCCTCACCAAAAAAAAAAAAAAAATTGGAGTCAGGAAGACCTGAGATCACATCCTGCTTCTGACACGTACTAGTTATATGACCATGACTATATTACTTACTTTCTTAGCATGCTAAAGTAATTCTCTAAAACTATAAATTCCAGATCTCTATAAATGGAGGACATTTCCAAAATGGGAATTCACCAGACTGATGAAATCACAGACCTAGACCCTATCCCCATCCCTTCAATCTCTGCCACCCCCACCACCCACCCCCAGTTATTGAATTTGAATTTGGATCCAAGCTCTGTCACTTAATATATGTGTGTCCTTGGGCAAATCACTTAAACTCTCTGGGTCTCAGTTTCTTCATCTATAAAACAAGTGGGTTGGACTATATGATTTTTGGGGTTTTTTTTTTGTTTTGGTTATTTTTTGTTTGTTTGTTTTGGTGAGGCAATTGGGGTTAAATGACTTGCCCAGGGTCACACAGCTAGTAAGTGTTAAGTGTCTGAGGCCAGATTTGAACTCAGGTCTTCCTGAATCCAGAGCCAGTGCTCTACCTACTGTGCCACCTAGCTGCCCCGACTATATGACTTCTGAGGTCCTTCCTAAATCTAGTGATGAATCAAAGTGGAGAGAGAAATTTATTCTTTTTACTGCCTACTACTGGGAAAGGACATATCTGTTGGTGTTTCATTATTGATTAGACTGGACCACTCAGATCCTTAGCACATGGCAACTCCCCACCCCCATCCTCAATGCCTCAGTTTATTTTATTGTTGAATTTCTACCCATTCTTTAAAGTCCAGCTCAAATGATAATGCCTTTCAAGACTCACCCCTTAAAATCTTACATGAAACTTTGTTCTATATCCCTCAGATGCGTTATCATAACATATTGTGCATTATTTTTATCCTTTGTGTTCATGCCTAATATCTCTATCTATTAGGCGATTAGCTCCATGAGAGCAAGGATCATGTCCTATCCAAACTTAGACTCTCCCCCAAAGCTTAGCACAGTGCCCTGCACATGTGAAGGAGTTGTGATTTTGTCAGTGTCAGGAAATAGATCTGAGATAGAGGAAACTTAGCAGTCCCTTTGGCCTTGATAAGTCATAGGCACACAGAAGTTAAGTGACTTACTCAGGGTCACACAATGAATACATAACTCAGGTAGGATTTGAACTTCCTGATTCTAAGTCCAACACTGTACCAACCAAGCATTATGTCTCTTTTCTACATACACAAATGCTTGTTGTTAGCACAATTGTGTAGCACAGAGTTCATTACTCAGTGGAAATTACAGACCAGGAAACTTTAGGAATATTTAGGAATGCCTCAGGGGGCTGACCAAAAAGAATGCCAAGATTGTGAGTTTAAATCCCAACTTTCTCACAGTGAATTAGTATGCATGATGCATGGTCAAGGCTTTCTCTTTGAACAAGGACCCTGAACTATGAGCCCCAGTCCTGGATCCTGGGGGTCCAGACCCATAATTCCTTTGATTAAAGAGTAAAAGGATGATGATGAGATGAAGCAGGGGAAATGGAAAATCGGAAGAAACAATAGGGGCTTTTTAGGGATAATGTAGGTGGATAAGTAGTAGCCATTGAAAGAAAGAAGGCAGAGGGGCAGCTAAATGGCACAGTGGATAAAGCACTGGCCCTGGATTCAGGAGTACCTGAGTTCAAATCTAACCTCAGACACTTGACACTTACTAGCTGTGTGACCTTGGGCAAGTCACTTAACCCTCATTGCCCTGAAGAAAGAAAGAAAGAAAGAAAGAAAGAAAGAAAGAAAGAAAGAAAGAAAGAAAGAAAGAAAGAAAGAAAGAAAGAAAGAAAGAAAGAAAGAAAGAAAGAAAGAAAGAAAGAAAGAAAGAAAGAAAAAAGGCAGAGAAGAAGAATGTCTGGGGGAATCTTGAGGAAACAGGGTGGTCAAAACCAAAAGCTTAAAACAGCTACTTTTGATGGATAGGGCTCAACCTTCGACTGTCTTATGGGGTCAAGGGTTGTGGTGTGTGTGTGTGTGTGTGTGTGTGTGTGTGTGTGTGTGTGTGTGTGTGTGTGTGTGCACGCGCGTGTGTGTTCAATTGGAACTCAATTTTAAAGATGCACTGCTCAGGGGGGCGGCTAGGTGGCGCAGTGGATAAAGCACCGGCCCTGGATTCAGGAGTTCCTGAGTTCAAATCCGGCCTCAGACACTTGACACTTACTGGCTGTGTGACCCTGGGCAAGTCACTTAACCCCATTGCCCCATAAAAAAAAAAAAAAAGATGCACTGCTCAGGTGGACACTAGCCACTCTCTCATAAACTCAAAGGGTTAGTGGAATACTTGAAAGTAATTTCTGGATTTCAGCCATCCAATATCATTCATGCTTCCTGAGAAGCAAACAAGAGATGATGGGGAAAACAATCATTTAGTGTTGTGTTTAGGCTACCTAGGTTCTTCCACTTAACTTGTGTTACCTCAGTCAAGTAACTTCCCATCCCTGGGCCTCAGTTTCCTCTTCTGTAAAATTCAGGAATCAAATGACAACATTGAAACACTTCAGAACTCTGATTGTCACAGTGGCCAATTATGATTTCAGAATTCTGTGGTGGACTAGTTGTGTGTATTGGAACATGTATTTTCAGTTATGACCAATGTATATGGGGGGTTTGTGTTTGACTTTTCTTATTTGTTGCTATTAACTGGGGTAGAAGAGGTGAATAGGAGTGAATATAGAAAAGAAAAGAAAAGAAAAGATCAATACAATAATTCTTAAAAAAAGAAAAAAATCAAGGCGGTTGAACTGGATTACCTCTAGCCCCCTCCCCCACCTTTAGCTCTAAAATTCCATAATTTTGTTTTCCACATCACTCTCTTTTGAAGGGATCCAGGAACTATACAGACCCTGCTCCCCTCCACTCCCCACTTCAAGACATATCCTTTCTCTCTCCACACTCCTGCACAGTAAGCAAAGCTGTTACTCTCTGAATATCAACTGCCATTTCAGAGAGGGAATTCCACTAGGTAGTATTAGGCGCCATCTCTAGAATGATTACCACACCACATCTGTGCCTACTGCATGCTGACTCTGATAATAAAATGAGATAACATTTGTAAAGCCTTGAGCACAGTGTCTGGCATTCAGACCAATGAGTACCTTCTCTTAATCCAGATTTAAAAATTTAATTAAACAGTAATTGATGCACAATTGCTCCAAGAATACTGAAGAAGCAAGCATTCAAGCCCCTGTTTGTCCCAAGGTGCTTACCTGAGGTGGGGAGGGAGGTAGACGGGGCTCTGTCTTCACACTGAAGCTGGCTGCCATAAACCTAAAGGGAACAAAATGGAGCTGAATGACATAGGGCACAAGCAGGGATCAGGACTCATCACCAGCACACTCCAACACAACACACACTTCCAACCTACCTTTGAAAAGGGAAATATTATTTGGTTTTCTGGTGTTGATAAAAGTATGATTTGACTGGTTGTACGGGGAAGAAGGGTTGATAAATCCTTCCCTGTTTGGCTCATGTTTCAAGTCTCCCCTAGTCCATCTGGATGATCATAGGATCACAGATTGAGAACTGGAAGGGATCTTCAAGGTCAAGGTGGCCATTTTACAGATAAAGAAACTGGGGCGCAGACAAGTTAAATGGCTTGTCCATGGTCACATGGGTAATAAATGTCAAATCCTAGATTCAAACTCAGTTTCCCTGAGATCAAGGGGAGCAGCTAGTTGGCTTAGGTAAGTAGATGACACTCTACTGTTTCTAGTACAAACCATTCACAAACCGTTCAGACAGATGTCCTGAAAGTAATCACTACTGTACTTGTGTGGGGGGCACTGAGGGTTAAGTGACAGGCCCAGGGTCTCACAGCTAGTGTCAAGTGTCTAAGGCCAGATTTGAACTCAGGTCCTCCTGAATACAGGGCCAGTGCTTTATCCACTGCGCCACCTAGCCACCCCCTATACTTGCTTTTAAAACCAAGTTAAAACCAAAGAGCAATACCAGATTGGGACTGATGGTTGTTGCTGTTGCAGCAGCTGCTGTGGTTGTTGTTGCTGTTGTGGTCGTTGCTGTTGCTGTTGCTGTTGCTGTTGCTGTTGCTGTTGCTGTTGCTGTTGCTGTTGCTGTTGCTGTTGCTGTTGTTGCTGCTGCTGCTGTGGTTGTTGCTGTTGCTGTTGGATAGGTATAATTGCTGTTCTTGTAGGTTCGGAGATAGGGCTGATTCTGTAAAAAGAGCATGTTTAGCATCTGATTGCTACAAATAGAACAGTCTAAGGAGGCTTACCTCTGAGACTTTCTGACTTGAACTTCCTCCCTAATAAAAACTGACTTTTACATAGCACTTGAAGATCATAAGAGCTTAGCTTTAGAATCATTCTTCACTACATACATTGCTACTCTTACTGCTCTTGTGACTTTCAGTAGCACCTCTGCCATCTCTATTACTGTTCTTGCTACTGTTGTCACTTCTGTGTTGCTACTATTACTGCTGTTGCCATAATTACTGCCTGGTGCTACTATTATCACTTCTACTATTGCTACTCTTATTACTTCTACTATTACTATTGTTTCTGCTATTGCTACTACAGTTATTGTTCCTATTACTATTTTTTGGGGGGGGTTGTCCTTGGGGGGGGCAAAGAGGGTTAAGTCATTTGCCCAGGGTGACATAGCTAGTAAGTGTCAAGTGTTTGAAGCCGGATTTGAACTCAGGTCCTTCTGAATCCAGGGCCGGTGCTTTATCCATTGCACCACCTAGCTGCCCCCTTCTATTACTATTTACCGCTATTATTGTTGCTTCTGCTACTACAACTATTACTGCTCTAGCTACTATTACTTCTACTGCTATTATCATTTTTGTCCAGGGCTACAATCCCTGCTCTTTCTACTATTGCTAGCACAACTTCTACTGTATTACTTTCTACTGCTGCTGTGACTACTACTATTGCTAGTACTACTAGTCATATTCCTATCAGGAGCCTTACTAGTGCTAGTACTGCAGCAAGTACTATGACTTTTACTACTGTTGCTGTTGCTATCACCATTTCTATGTCCCTCTGTCACTGACAGATTCTAAATAGTCCTCATAAATTAGATGGCCCTCTGCTTTCATATACCTTCTAGTCTGGTGGGCATTACACATACCATTCCTAGATCTGCGCACACATATGGAGATAATTAGGATACAAAATATGATCAATGCATGAGAGAGGTACCAGCAAAGTGTCAGGGAGGGTCTGAAGGAGAAAGGTCATTACTTTAAGGGTCTGAGGAACCTCACTGGGAGGAAACATGGAAGGATTATTTAAGGATGAGGCATCTGTGTTGGACTTTGAAGGATGGTTAGAAATTCAAGAGAGGACATTTCAAACTTTGGGGATAGCATTAAGAAAAAGGCATAGGACATGAATGAGGGAAGGCAAATAGGCCAGTTTGGTGAGAACATGGAGTGAATTGATGGTAGCTGTTTGAGGGAAAAGCTGGAAATGTACAGGGTGCCAAGTTTTATAGGGCTTTGAATACCAACCTGAGGAATTTGACACTTATTCATTCATTAGGCAATAGATAGCTTCTATCTTCCTGGACCATACCAGTATCTCTTCCCAGTACCCACATGAAACACACTGGTTATTTAAGATTATGCCCAATTTTTTTTTGTTTGTTTTGTGAGGCAATTGGGGTTAAGTGACTTGCCCAGGGTCACACAGCTAGTAAGTGTTAAGTGTCTGAGGTCAGATTTGAACTCAGGTCCTCCTGAATCCAGGGCTGGTGCTCTATCCACTGCGCCACCTAGCTGCCCCCTAATGTTATTTTAATAACGACAGAACAATGTTTCTCAGAGTGGTGTTGGGAGCAGGTAAGGGGCTAGAGACAACAAAAGACTTTGGAAGGCATTGCAGGAATTACAAACAACCATTCAGTTTGTGGCTTCAGAAGATGCCATGGTTGAGGAGAAGGCCAACTTCAACAATACAGTCAGTTTCTACTGGTGCTTCAAAATTCCCAGCCCAAAAGATGGGGATCCACACTTGGACCTGCTCCCAACACCACAATCCTCTCTCCAGTCAGCAAGACCTGATTCCATCTTGAGAATGATCAGTGAGCTCATGACCCCTGACCTATTGAAGAAAGTTGCCCTTACCTAATAACTTGCAATGTGTGCTCAGTCCTCATTCCCACCAGGGCTCAAGTCAGTGGCTGACTTGAGATCACCCCCAGATGTCCATGTACATAACAGTTGGATAGGGTCTAGAAATTTCCTTTGAAAACTTGCCAAGATCTCCTCCACTATCCGCTCCAGTGGTGAGGGAGCTAGCTGACTAGCAATTGTGCTAGAGATCAACTAAACCAGAGTTTCACAGAGCCTTCAAATTGGGGCCTTGGAAGTTATCTGAGGAGTGTTATGGGACCTGAGGTGGTGGCGACAGTTATGGTACCAACTAAAGGCTAGGTATGGAGAATCAAGAAAGACGAAGTTCCATAAAAGCACATTACCTGACTAGGGCAAATTAGATCAATCATGTTTTCAAACCGTTCTTCATTATTCTTCTCTCCAACTGGTTGCAGCTAAATAAAGAAATAGTTGGGAGAAGAGTAAAAGAAATAGAAATCCCAGAATCACAAGTGCTTAGAGATGGCAAGAACAGACCTTAGAGATGATCTAGTTTGACCTATACAACAATACAAATGTCCTCTGCAACATCACCAAAGGCTCATTCAGCCTCTGCTTGAAGACCTCTGGGGAGTGCAAAGTTGTTACCTTTTGAACTCTCAAATGGTAGGAACATTCTTCTATAAAGTTGAAATCTCCTATTTCTCATTTTCCAGCTGTGTCTTCTGGGACCAAGAAGGATAAGTTTCTCTCTCTCTGGCATGACCTTCCTTCAAATACTTGAAAGCATCTCTCATATTTTGTTTCCTATATCTATTTTTTCCAGGTTAAATCCTCACAGTTTCTTCAACTGATCAATCAATCAACAAGCATTTATTAAGTGCCTGGTCTATGACAGTTAGTCAACAAGTATATTTAAATAGATTTTCTTTTGCCAACATTTACTCCTCCATTTCTCCCCACCCCCAGACCTATCCCATAAAATAAAGATTAAAAAAAAATTAACAAAGATGTATTGAGTATCTGCTCTCTGCCAAGTACTGTGTTACATTCTTAGGATACAAAGACAAGAGCAAAACAATGTCTGCCCTCCAGAAGCTTACATTTCAACAGAGTTTACATTTTGATTTGCAAAAGACCCTTGTAAACTATCATCTACAGCCTGCTCACCATCCTGGCCACCGTCCTTTGAATGGACAGCAGTTTGTCAATGTCCTTCCCAGAACTGAGCATCATGCCAGAGATGTGATCTGTCTGACAAGAGCCGAGTAAGACAGGATGGTCACCTTGCTCATGCTGTAATCTACTAGCCTTTTATTGATGCAGCCTAAGATTGCATTAGCTTTTTTTGGCTGCCATATCATTGTTGTCTCATAGATCTTGTAGTCTACTAAAACCAGGAGTGTGCTGGTAAATGTTAAACAACCAGTTCTTGTGGCAGGAGTGGGGTAGGAGAAATGTGTGCATGATATGCTTTAAAATTTATTATATATTATTAGCATCTTCCCTATCAGTGTCTTAACTCTAGACAATTAAAAAAACCCACCAATAACTCGGGGTGATTTCTGAGCTATAAATACTTCCACTGAAAAATTTAACAATGGGATCTCACAGGTCAATTAGAACCGGTCCTGGTATCCCCTTGACTTAAACCCTGAGATCTTTTTCATACCAACTGTAATCTAGCCACTTTTCCATCCTGTACCAATGCAGTGGATTTATTTGAACCTAACTAAATATAGAACTAATTGGGGCAAAAGGTCTGGACTATGAATTGGAGGTGGGGTAGAGAGGGTCAACGGGGTAGAAAAAAAATGGATCATTCCCTGTATTTATTGCTTGCACTTATCTCTGTGGCTTTTAGGCCACAGATGACCAACTTCCAAGGTAGGCAAAAGGACTTTTCTCATTAGAGGAGAGATGTTCCATCTTACCATGTTGTTCCAGAGAGCCCTGGCTGCACGTGCATGGGTCTTGCTGTGAAAATGGAAACAGTCTGGGGCAAAGAAAGAGCTGTCAGGCAACCCCTCCTAGTCACAGAAAAAGGAAGATTGAGAGTCAGGCAAATCATGTGGCCAGGCTTGCTAGAGGCAAAAGATAAGAAAATCATCTGGATTTTTTTTTTTTTTTACCGAGGTCTTTGGCATAGGCACGTGCTCCAAAAATGGCTGCAAAACCACTGTGAAATCATCCTTAGTATCATATTTTCCACTGTCAACCAGTCGGTGAGTTTCCTCCTAAGGTAGGGAGTAGGGGTGGGGAAAGAGGTGGGGGGGAAGTAAAACAAGAGCCAGAAGGGATTTTCCCAGATTACCCTGGGCAAAAGCCTTTGGTCAGGGAGTAGGCTTAGCCCCAAAATTTGTTTTGCCTGAAAAAAATTGAATAAGGAAACATGAACCATAAAGTATATAACCCAGTGGTCAAAAACAGCCAACCATGAAAAAATTGGATTAACAGTTCTTGTTGTTTAGTCATGTCTGATTCTTTTTAACCCCATTTGGTGTTTCCTTGGCAAAGATACTGAAGTGGTTTGCCATTCCTTCTTCAGTTCATTTTACTAATGAGGAAAGTGAGGCAAACAGGGTTAAGTGACTTGCCCAGGAGCAACCAGCTAGTAATTGTCTGCACCTGGATTTGAGCTCAGGTCTTCCTGATTTCAGGCCCAGTGATCTACTCCCTGCACCATCTATCTGCTCCTAAAGTTGTTCAGGGCCCCGTTTACCTAGCTTGGGGATTGTCTGTGCCTCCTGCTCTGTCCCCAACCCTTTGTGATCATGTAGGCCTTTCATATAATTGTGTATAAAAAAAGGAAGGGATAAGACATGGCAACCTGGCTACTTGGAGGGGAGGGGGAGACAATCAGGGTTAAGTGACTTGCCCAGAGTCCTGCAACTAGTAAGTGTCTGAGGATGAATTTGAATTCAGGGCCTCCTGGCTCCAGGGCTGGTGCTCTACTGATTGCACTACCTCCCCACCCCTCTAACAGCTATTTAACTGGTCTGATGAAAGATTTAGTGCAGGAGGAGGTAGAAGCTATGGGCATAAATAGTTTTCGTATTATCTATGCATTTCCTTGATCTATACTCCCTCTGTCCTTTATTGGTACAGAATATGCCAGCCACTCATTCCCATGTGCACCTGGAAATGTTTCTTAGATTCTTAGATGAGGAATTCTAGGACCAGGATTCACCAGATCCCAACTGACCACTTACTTCCCAAGGTTGCAGCCTTGGAACAATAATTTCCCCCTACGGGCCTTTCAAGCTTTAAATCAATGAGCCTATGACACTCAGATTCAGAAGGGCTTCAACATTCCTTTCGCGCATAAAAATCACAAATGCCAGCAGCTGATGTGTACACTATCCAGAAGCATAGCAGGGCTGGGCAATGGGACAGATCCCTGACCACCGGTAAGATCCCAGTTCTGGTCCCAGTTCTAGCTTGAACTTTAGTTCAAGTCACTACTTCTGTCTGATCCTCTGCTTTAGCTCCTGTTTTAAAAAAGGGTGGGGCAGCTAGGTGGCACAGTGGATAAAGCACTGGCCCTGGATTCAGGAGGGCCTGAGTTCAAATCTGGCCTCAGACACTTGACACTTACTAGCTGTGTGACCCTGGGCAAATCACTTGACCCTCATTGCCCCACCAAAAAAAAAAAAAAAAAAAGGAGGGGTTGGGACTGAGTGCATCAAGATGCCTTCCAGCTCTCAGAATCAATGAGCTTTAAATCCAAACAGCACACTAGTCAGCAGTATTTACCTCCTGAGCCAAAGTCAAATTTCCTTGAGCATTAAAAGGGCTCTTTGAAAAGAGTCCAGAATTGGCAAATGCCTTTCCATTAAATCCCTTAAGCCGACTTGTCTTCCTTCCATCTTACCTGGTATTGTTTATTCAACTGGATGAGGGTGGCGAGTTCCGTGGAATTGTCTTCAAACTTCAGCACACAAGGGCACAGGGACCTGCAGGTTGGAAGCCAGAGGAGCCCCCACCCAACCCAACCCATCAGTTGGAACTTGTATGGCTACAGAAGAGATAGCAGCTTTCATTACAAGCTCAACTAGCCAGGACACGGGGCCCTTGGGAAGGGGCAGTATTGGAGGAGTATTTGAATTTGGAAGTCTGGGGGAAAGGTGGGACAACAGGCATTTCTGCAAGAGCCTCTGGAATGGGAGGGAAAGAAAATATCAAAAGCTTTGGGCAACACTGTAACTAGAGGAGGTGAGAGAGGCAGAAAGAAAGAATGATTGATGGGAGTATTTCACAGAGGAACTCAGAGATCATGGTGAGAATTTAATAACAACTTCCAAGTATGCCAAGGGCCATTGTGTGAAAAATGGTGAGCAGATCTGCCCTCCCTCCCCTGAAATTTCCAGTAAGGAATGGAAGAGATTTTGATTAGACACTAAGAAGGACTTCCCATCCATGAAGGTCATGGTCTTCTAAACATTTGTAATGCCAAATGGGAGAAAAGGTTGGAAAGCAGTGTTATCATGGTTTGAATTCAGAATAGAGATGGAAACAATGTTTTCAAAGGATCCTATGCAATTTTAGGATTCTGTCCTGAGATTTTCCCCTGAGAAGAAAAGCCTATGACACTGACCCCTGCACCTCCGTGGAGGAATCATAGTCTTCAGATTTCTTTTTCTACCCCCGACAGGTGTCATGAGGCACACAGACCACCAGATGGGCTAGCCTTCATGGCAGCTTTGATGTAGTTGAGAATAGAGAATGATTGGAACCACAAAAGGACTGAGCCTTCAGTGGGTCCTTCCACCATGAACCAACAATCAAGCCCACTCTCCTACTGGGTCCAATACCTTGTGTTGTTTTCTTTGTACATGGTTTGTATGTGCTTATATGTTTTCCCCAATAGAATGAGTGAAAGCTCCTTGAGGGCAGGGTTCCCCCCCCCCCCGTTATCTCCAACCCCCTAGAGCATTAGTTCCTGGCATCTTGTGGGCACCAAATATTATTTGCCCTTCCTTCTCAAAGAGGACCAATCACAGGGTGATGTCCTGAGTCATGTATGAATTGGATTTAAGTGAGGCAGAGTTGCACAAAGTTCTCAGTCTCACTATCTCTGAGTTATCAAAGTCCAGGGGCAGGATAAAAGTCAAGATGATTGGTGATGGCATGGGATCCAGAAGATGACCTTGGTGTCTTTGATATCTGACCAAGCTCTAAGCACTCCATATAGCACCTGCTTCAGCCATCATCATAGGCATTGGAACAAATTGTTCTCATCCACCCTTCTGTTGGGGGAAGTCTTCATATACTTGGGATGGACACTCCCCCTAACTCACCAAGAGGTTTGAAACCTGTCTGCTGAGGTTTACCAGGGTGTTGATGCTGCACACGTTACAGCTTCTTGGAGCCAAAGGTAAGAGTTATGTGCCAGGTGGACACCCAAGGTGGACAAGCTGGCCTGCAAAGGGCCAGGCAGCCCTCACTCCAGAGGTGCTGGTCCTCCTTGAACATCCCATATGAGGCACTGCATAAATATTGGATTCGATGTGGAGCAGATGCTTTAGTATCAGTCATAGGAGAAACTAAATAAAGACAGCCACAACTGCTCATCCCTGGCACTAGCACTTCAGGTGTATGCGTCCAGTACTCCTAGCTATTTTCCCATTCCCAAATCACCTTTTGGTTTAAAAAAAAAAAAAAGGTGGTGCTAATGAGGAGAGAGGCTGAGTCAGGACTACCTACATCACTGACATTCAGTTCTACTGAACTTTCTAAATAATCAAGGCCACTTTTCTTCACAGGGCTCAATCTCTTATAGCCCTAGTCTTTGGCAGAGTGTTCCATACCTGAGTATCAGCCTTGGGCAGTAGACTTTCTCTGCTTGGTACAGCTCCCTCAGGCTGGAAATTGTTAGCACAGTTACTAGATTCACAAAGGCCCGAGGTACCTGCCCAAAGGGTGAAATAATGGTGATGATGATGGTGATATGTTCATGTAACATGTAATAGCTAACATTTGCATATGGCTTTTAAAATTTTTTAAATTTTATTTTATATTTAGAATTGTATTTTCCCAAATTACACGTAAAATACAAATTTTGACATCAATTAAAAAAAATTGTGTTCCAAATTCTCTTCCTCCCTCCCCACCCTCTCCCAAGAACCCAAGCAATTCAATATAAGCTATACATGAGCTGTCATGCAAAACATTTCCACATTAGCCAGGGCAAATGGCTTTAAGGTTTGCAATGCATTTTAATAGACTAGCTCATTTAATCATCACAATAGCCTTGTGATAGCCTTATCCTCATTGTCCAGGTGAAGAGACTGAGAAGGAATGGTTAAGTGACTTATCCAAGAACATTGGGCTACCAAGTATCTAAAGCAGGATTCAAACCGGGCTTCCTGACTCCAAGTCCTGCTCTATAATCACTATACCTACTAGCTGCCACTGTTATATCACAATAACATTATGAAATGGGTAGTATAAGTATTATTCCTATTTTATAGCTGATGAAACTGAGGCTTAGAGAGGCTAAAAAAGCCTTGTCCGTGTTTATCCAGCTAGTACATAAGAGGGTCAGGATTCAAACACAAGCCTCTAGACTTTGAAGAGCTATGTAGATTTCCTCATTTGCATGTCAAAATATTGGAGGTTTGGCAGCCTTCCAAAGTGTCTCTCATTTCACAGAGGTCAATGACTTTTTTATTTTTTTATTTTTTGCGGGACAATGAGGGTTAAGTGACTTGCCCAGGGTCACACAGGTAGTGTCAAGTATATGAGGCAGGATTTGAACTCAGGTCTTCCTGAATCCAGAGCCAGTGCTTTATCCACTGCACCATGTAGTTGCCCCCTTCAATGACTTTTAACTACCCTGAACTCATTGTTTCCATCCTTTAATCTATGCTTTCTTCTCTTTATCCTCAGTGACTCTGTGAGAGTCAATACTTTTGGCTCCATAGAGGAAATAGTTTGGCAGCACTTTGAGGTCTTGTTTTTGGTAGAATGATTTAAGGATGCTAAATGGCAGTTTTGTGGCCAATGAAGTTTATTACAGGGGTGACTACTTCTGATTAAAAACTACTCAAGCCATGGGCCAAATTGAACCATGAGAGTGACCTGGTCCAGCCTCCTCATTTTACTGATGTCAGGCTGTCAATAAGCATTTATTAAGTTCCTACTATGTGCCAACCACTGGGCTAAGCACTAGGGATACAAAGAAAGACAATCCCTGCTCCAGAGGAGCTCACAGTCTAATGGGAGCTATGACATGCAGAAAGCTATGTACAAATAAATCATCTATAAGATAAACTAGGAATAATCAACAGAAGGTGACTAGAAAAGGGTGTGAGACAGAAAGACAGACAGACAGAGGGAGACACAGAGAGAGAGAGAGAGAGAGAGAGAGAGAGAGAGAGAGAGAGAGAGAGAGAGAGGTGAACTTATAATGGGCTTTGGAAACCAAATAGAGGATTTTATCTTTGTTCCTAGAGGTGATAGTGAGCCACTGGAGTTTATAGAGCAGGGGGATGAGAGGATCAGATCTGTACTTTAGGAAGACCATAGACTGGAGTAGCAGGAGACTTGTGTCACCAGGCTATTGCAGTAGTCCAGACATGAGGTGATAAGGGCCCAGAAACATTAGGTGACTTACCCAAGGTCACCTGTAAATGGTAGAATAGAACCCAGGAATAGAATCCCGGTGTTCTGCCTTTAAAGCCAGCTTTCCCTCCATTGTAGTATATTACAGGAGCTAGGGTTATTCCTGGGCTGCTGTTGTACAGCCCAGAGCTTCTTAGAGGACATAAAACATGGATTCCATACCTCTTCATGGAGGATGTCCAAAGCCTTTCCAATGTTTCCTGTGAAGTTCTGAGGAGAATAGTGAACCTGTAGAAACAAAAAACTTCTTAACTCTTTGGATAGATCACCATGTTTTCAACATCCATTTCTCTTTCCTGAGCTCCATTCTTTCCTGGTATCCAGCCCCTCAGTAGAATTGCCAGGTGGGTATAGGTTAGCATGGACACAACTCTCTTTGGCTTTTTTTTTTTTTGGTGAGGCAATTGGGGTTAAGTGACTCGCCCAGGGTCACACAGCTAGTAAGTGTTAAGTGTTGGAGGTCAGATTTGAACTCAGGTCCTCCTGACTCCAGGGCCGGTGCTCTATCCACTGCACCACCTAGCTGCCCCAAAAGCTTCTCTTTGGCTTTTTTTTTTTTGGACACCACTTTCAACCCCTCCAACACTGCTCATGAACCCAGGGCTCAGCATCAGCCTATGCATCTCCCCCATTGGAACTCGACTGTTCTCTGAGCCCCGGATGTCAAATAGCTCATCCTATAAGTAGATTCCCTACCATGCTAAAAGAAGAGGAAAAGAAGACTAAGAGTTTTCCAGGTAATATATGTGTACTGGAACTATATGCAGTCTGTTGTATAACCTGCTGGTGACTCTGACAATGGGCCTTTCAAGCCAAGCGAAGGAAAGTGATGTGCAAAGGAGGGCGGCCCAAATAGTTAGGGATCTCAAAGGTATGTCAGAGGAATGACTGAAATAACTGGAATGCAGACTAGAGAATATGTATACACGTAAACACATATATACGTATATGCATTTCTATGGGTAGTTAGGTGGTGCAGTGGATAGAACACTGGATTTGTAATCAGGAAGGCACTTCTTCCTGAGTTCAAATCTGGCTTCAGACACTTACTAGCTATGTGACCCCTGAGGAAGTAATTGAACACTCTTTGCTTCAGTTTCCTCTCTGCAAAATGAGCTGGAGAAGGAAACGCAAACCATTCAGTGCCTTTGCCAAGAAAACCCCAAAATGAGGTCACAAAGCGTCAGACATGACTGAAAAAATGACTGAACAACAAAATATCTATATAAACATGTCCATATACACGTACACACATGCATAATATACAGGTAAACATGTACACAAAGATATACATGGATACATATCCATATATCCACATATATACGATAGTTGTCTTCAAGTAGCTGAAGTGCTGTCAGGAAGAAGAGATAGTAGATTTAATAATAACCACCATTCTTTTCATTTGTGTGTGTATCTGTGTCTGTATTCCCAGAGCCTAGCATAGTGATTGGCCCATAGTAGGCACTTAATAAATGTTGTTTGGTTGTTTCCAACTTTTTGTGACCCCATTTGGGGATTTCTTCACAAAAATACTGGAAGGATTTACCATTTCCTTCTCCAGCTCATTTTATAGGTGAGGAAACTGAGGCAAACAGGGTTAAGTAACTTGCCCAGGGTCACATATGTACTAAGTATCTGAGGCCAGATTTGAACTCAGGTCCTCCTGCCTTCAAGCCCAGTGCTCTATCCAGTGTGTCACATTAGTTGCCCCAATAATAACACATAGAGATAGGGACAGGACCCATGATTTCATTGATATAGGGAACTCTTGGATGAGGAAACTAACCCTGCCAAGGTGGATTATGACATTCTCTTCAAATTATGATCTTAGAGAGATGCCTAGCCCCCTGAGATGCCAATGGATTTGCCCAAGGTCACATAGCAAGTATGCGTCAGAGAAATGTTTCGAACAGAGCTTAGAACTGTACTAAGACTTTTGGGACACCCTGTATCATCATCTCATTTGAATCTCTTAATAACCCTGTGATACAGGTAATAAAGATAATATTCTCATTTTATAAGTTAAGAAACTGAGGCTGAAATACAATGGTCCAAGACAATTCCAAAGGACTCATGGTGGAAAATGCTCCCCACATCCAGAAAAAAGAAGTGTGGAATCTGGATGCAGATTGAACCCTACTGTTTCTACTTTTTTTTTGGTTTTGCTTTTTCTTTTTTGAGGTTTTCCCCTTTTGTTCTGATTCTTCTTTCACAACATGACTAATGCAGAAATATTCTTAATGTGATCATGACAGAGAAGGCAAAAAGTAATTAACAGATAAACTGAGGCTTGAGTCATTATTAATAGTATCTAAAAAGGGTTAACAGAGAAACTGAGGTTTGTGTTCTTACACTAATCAAGAGGGTTTGTCCCTATCAACCCTCATCATCAACAGAGACTAGGGACCATTAACCATTAATAGCCATTAATATTCCTAGATGACAGGACACCTAGAAACCAGATCTTATGAGACGTCATAAACACAGTGACCCTCTGGGTCTGACAAGTTTAAACATGTCTTTAGGGACATGCGCAGAAAAGGCCAAATGTGTCCTTAGGTTCACCTTATGACATATAAACCCCAAAAACATTCCTCTGAGGATTGGAGGATGCCTTAGGACCCCAGGAAGTCCGAATTAGAATAAGGCCTCCCATGAACCTCCCACAAGGAGGAGCTTAAGATAATGAGGAGATAACCTACTTTAATCTCACTATAAATATAACTATTCTTCTTCCCCCTATTTGAGACACCTTTGGGTGCTTTCCCTGTGGTTAGCACAGTATTTTAATAAAACTTGGGAAACTGAGTCACTAAGTCTTGTAATTCTTTGGGACACCTTACAATCAATTTGATCCATTAAACCCACCCCCCACATCAATTGTACATATATAACCTATATTAGATTGCTTGCTGTCTTGGGGAGGGGGGAGGGAAGGAGAAAATTTTGAAACTAGAAAAATTATAAAAACAAATGTTGAAAACTATCTCTACATGTAACTAGAAAATAATAAAATACTTTTATGATAACAACAAAGAAAAGAACTGTAGAATCTGAATGCAGATTGAACCATACTATTTCTACTCCTTTTTGGTTTTTTGAAAATTTTCCCTTTTGTTCTGATTCTTCTTTTACAACATGACAAATGCAGAAATATGTTTAATGTGCTTGTACATATATATCCTATATCAGATTGCTTTCTGTCTTGGGGAGGGGAGAGGAAAGGGAGGGAGGGAGAAAAATTTGGAACTCCAAATCTTATAAAGACAAATGTTGAAAACTATCTTTACATGTAACTGGAAAAAAAAATAAAAGACTACTAAGATTGAAGAAAAAAAAGAAAGAAACTGAGACTGAGAACGATTAAGTGACCTTATCCATAGCTACATTTAGGCAATAGGTAGGATTGGAACCTAGTTCTTCCTGAGTCTAGTACCCTAGCTCCATGCTGTGCCAGAGGACATAGCTGGTACTTGTAGGTGAGAATATAAACAGGCAGATTTTGGTTGAATATAAAGGAAACAATGATAGTATAAGACAGGCACTTAATTCCCTGCCATTGGAAATATTCAAGAAGAACTGGATGACCCTCTCTAAGAGATTTTATGGAGGGAGGGGATCCTTACATGGGGCAAGGGGAGTGGAGAAATTAACTCAGATGACCGCTAATCCTGACCGTTTCAACTCTGAGATCCTATGATTCTCACTTAGACTAGAAGCACAAAGGTAGAAAGGGCACAAAAGAGAAGGAATGTCAGAGAGTGGAGGGGAGGAATCCTTTGTCTGTTTTTATTTTATATGTGTGTGTGTGTGTGTGTGTGTGTGTGTGTGTGAGAGAGAGAGAGAGAGAGAGAAGCAATTGGGGTTAAGTGACTTGCCCAAGGTCACACAGCTAGTAAGTGTCAAGTGTCTGAGGCCGAATTTGAATTCAGGTCCTCCTGGATTCTGGGCCAGTGCTTTATCCACTGAGTCACCTAGCTGCCCCTGTTTATATTTCTTAATAAAGAAATTAAAGCTTTTCAGTGATCACCAGAATGTTATCTTATCTTCTAGCAAGATGCAATCAAACTGCCAAGATAAAAAGCAATCAGCAGCAAAACCATGACGTCTCTTCCGCTTTATCTCCCCTAGAGGTGAATGACCTTCTTATTTCCTAGTTAATGATTAGGAGGAGACCATCAGATTCATAGGCCTAACTAGCTGGGCTGCAATGGGCCCGGCATCATGTTATCCCAACACCAACACTGCTATTCCCTGAATCTGTCAAGCACAAGCTATGGTAACCCCTTTTCTGAGAGTGGGATATTAGTTCAAGGAGACCAGGGACTTACCAGGTTATTGCAGGAGTCACAAAGGTCATTTCCTCCTATGAAGAGAGTTATTATCTTCCAATCCTCTTGGAAATTGATTCTCTGAAAAGAGTTTGAAAGTAAATGAACATAACACAGAAAACACAACTCATAGGAAAAGAGAAAAAAGAAATAGCAGAGCCTTCAGAAGCAATAAGATCTAGGTAGAAAGCAAGAAGGGACCACTTTAATGATAGCAATAAAACTAAAAGGAAGTAAAAAGCTCGAACAATAAGGGCCATTCAAGCACATATCAATAAATAAGCAAGGCACTAGGCATGAATGTAAACCCTGAAATTGCTCCTTTATTACCTTTGTCATTGGAGCCAAATCACCCAACCTCTCAGAGGCTCATCTTTGTAGGATCATGGATTTAGAACTGGAAGTGACCTCAAAGGCTGAGTTTGATCCCTTCATTTTACAGATGAAGTAACTAAGTTTCAGAGAGATGACATGACTTGCCTAGGGTCATAGAGCTAGTAAGTGTCTGAGGTTGGATTTGAACCCAGAACTTCCTGACTTCAAATGAAACACTTTAACTACTACAGCATTTGTACAATGATGGAGTTGGACTAGATTGGTGGTATCAAATGTCTGCAGGCTGCAATATGAGAGTCAACAATCCTGAAGGTGGCCTGAACCAAATTAAAATATAAGTGGGAAAATTTTAACAAGAATATAATAGATAAAATATAATAAAATCCAATAAAACATAGATAATGTTAATATTGCCCCTCTTTCTACTTGAGCTTGACACCACTGGATGAGATCCTAGCTTCTTAAACTGTGGGTTGCATAACTGAATGCTGGGGTAGAAAAAAAATTGGTAACAGTAAAAGGTTATGTATACCCATTTTACATATCCATAAACCTGGGAATGTGTAAACATTTCTCATGCAAAAAGGGGTCACAAGTGGAAAAAGTTTAAGAAGGCCTAGACTAGAAAACCCTCAAAGGTCCTTTTCAGCTCCAGCTAGATCTTGCTATGGTAAGATGGACAGGTTTAACTTTGCTCTTTGGAACTTCATGTTCTGAAAGTGGATACAGATATTTGAGTTTTCTTTGGTTTGGGTGTCCTGAGTCATAGAGGGCATCAGAAAAATTCTAGAGTCATGTCCTAAATCCTAGAGATCTTCCTGTCCATCTTCCTCCTTTAGGTAAGGAAACTGAGGTTCAGAAGGCCTTAACTGACTTGTCAAAGCTCATTGCTTCAGTTCTTTAAAGGACTCTGTCATCTCCTCATTGTGGTTGCTCACTCCCCTGGTGGAATATACACTGCAAAGCTTATTCATATCTTTCTATCAGATCTTCCCAGAGGATCCACCCAACCTGAAGTCTTTAGTGAGTTCTTATATTTTATGGCTTTGTTATTCAGTTGTTTTAGTCAAGTCTGACTCTTCATGACACCATTTGGGTTTTCTTGGCAAAGAGTGGTGTGCAGGGCAGCTAGATGGCGCAGTGGTTAAAGCACCGGCCCTGAATTCAGGAGTACCTGAGTTCAAATCCGACCTCAGACACTTGACGCTTACTAGCTGTGTGACCCTGGGCAAGTCACTTAACCCCCATTGCCTGCAAAAAAAAAAAAGAGTGGTGTGCAATTTCTTTTTACAGCTCATTTTACAGAGGAGGAAACTGAGGTAAACAGGGTTAAATGACTTGACCAGGGTCACTCAGGTAGTAAGTGTCTGAGGTCAAATTTGAACTCAGATCTTCCTGATTTCAGGCCTGGACTCCATCCACTGTGCCACCTAGCAGTCTAGCATGAATACCAATATGATATTTTGTTTCTCTATTGTCTCTCAACCTCACCACAAGACTTATCCTCTCCTCTTTCCAGTCAGATATATACTCGATCATTTCTTTTATGCTACTTTGTATGCACAGGTCATCCTTGGTAATATTCTATAACCCACCATGAATCTTCCTCTTGTCCTTTGGGTCACTTACAATTATTTTCTTTCTTAGATTGAGCTGCTTTGTAGTTGTTTAGACACAGAGCACCAGGGAATGTTGATGTTAAAAAGATGGGCATTTGTAGCAGCAAACAGGATCACTTAAAACCTCATGCAATGGCCCAAATGGAGCACAATCAATCTATTTCCTATTCAGTTCTATGCCCAGCTCAGCATCCATCTGTATAGACTGATTGTGAGAAACAAATTGTGAGAAACCACATTTAAAAATTTCTGGGGACTCGGTGTTGGAGAAGTATCAAAGGTCTTTATTTATATATTTGAGCACAAATGGGCCAGCTCCCTAATGGAAATGGCAGCGAGTGTGGGACTCGGGAGCCCTTTTATCTCAACTGGCTGGCCCCACCCTTCTTCCTCAGTTACAATTTGCCAGTCAAGACACTGGTGCCAAATGCTAACCAGTTGGAATGCAGTACAGTCAAAGGGGCAGCCCTCTAAACTCTTCCCCCACATGACCAGCCCTGGGTCTCTCTCATCATGTGATCCTGATTGCTGGGGAGGGGGGAAGTAAAGGAGCCATTAGTAAGCACCCTTCTCCCAGCTGAAATTTACCTCTCAGACATTCCCCAGACAACTTCAATCAGCTTTTGAGGGGGTCCCATATTTTCCCACTACTTTAGTGAACTGACCCTCCAACCACATTCCATAATTTGAGCAATGTGTATCCTTAGCTTTTTGTCTCTCCTGTATCAATGGCTTAGGTCAATCTCTTTTGAGTGTCTGGATCTCATTGAGAAGGCCTCATAAATTGTAAAATCTTGTTGCACTCAACATAATGTCCTTTGAAAACAAGAGAATCTGCTGGACGACTTCTCCATCAAAAGGGACTTTGTAAAGTACACCCCCTATGACACTGACAAACTCCTTTGGTGAACATATACCTCCCTGTTTGATGCCTCAGTTGATGATGTTGACACTGAAAATTATTGAACTAAACATATCTGTTGTGGAATCTTGAATAGTTAATCTTGGATGATATTAACACCTGAGTGGGATATATCTAGTCCAAGATTAGGTGGGTATGAAGCGATAGAGATAGAATTTGGATGAAAAAAAAACAAACAAACACCAGGCATTAAAGGCTTGGCAGCACTGGCTGGGTCAGAACCACTGGCCCTGCATGTGATTCTAATCGGCCACACCCAGTGAATAGACCAGTGCCTAGCTCAGTGCAGCCAAATCACTCAGGTGGACCTCACTCCCTCTGACACTGACACATGTCCTAACATGAATGCAGATGCCCACTCAGACAGAAGTATTCCTGGACCTCAGCCATGAAGAAGGGTGTGGAAGGGATCACCCATAATGGGAGTGGCATGATTTGGCAGGAGATTACTGCAAGAAGAGATGACACGAAGGGACTCTTCCACCTTAAGGGAGTCTGGGAAGGATGTTGTTCTCTACTGTCCTGGAAACCAGGATTTGCATTTTGAATAAAAAGGGAATGGCATTATCTCCTACTGAAGTCCTTTTGAAATAGCCCACCGAACCCCGAGAAAAGGAGCTCTGAGTAAAAGCATCATATAATTTAATATTGAGAACCAAGAGGTGGGTGGGGTTGTGCAGAAGACAATCCAACATGGAGGACTTGCTGAACAAGCTCACACTTTGAATTGCTTTTTGCCAAAGTTCAAAACACCCTCCCTCTTAGGAAGCCAAGAGACTTAGGGTGTGGTGAGCACAGGACAGGTTGGAAGGGCTTTTTCTTCTCTCTAGAGCAAACTGCTCTTTTCCAGACTTTGGATGCAGCACCATCCGGTGCCTTGGGAAGATTTTGCAAAGCCCTTGCTATCCCTTTATCCTGTCTCAGCTCTTTGTAACTTTAGTCTCTCTGATCTGTCCTTCTGAAAGAGGGAAAGGTGCAAAAGAATCAAGGGGAACAAACTAACAACGGCAACTGTAATGGTGGTAGCAGTCATACTGAAATGACTTCAAGACTTTGACAATACACGTTATTCAGGCACATTTCAATATCATCCAACTTTTATCCATTTCCTTTTTGACAGAGACCTGAGATTTCATCTGCTCACAAGAAAAAAAGATTTTCTCTGCCAATGCAAATCAGCAACTATTATGCAAGTTATAGTTTGAAGAGTTGCCTGCAGTACTGAGAAGTCCAATGACTTACCCAGGATCACACAGCCACCTTGTGGCAGAGACTGGTCTTGAACCCAGGTATTCCTGACTTTGAGGCCAGCTCTCCAGCCACTACTACATACTGCCTTTAAAATAAACCCATAACTTCTTAATGATTTTTTTCATCCATTTGGATGTGGCCCCAGGAAACATTTTAACAGGAGCTACTGGTCAACTTGGGGACAGCTGAGAAGAGAGAAGGGAGGGAGGCAGCTAGGTGGCACCATGGATAAAGCACCGGCCCTGGATTCAGGAGGTCCTGAGTTCAAATCCGGCCTCAGATACTTGACACTTACTAGCTGTGTGACCTTGGGCAAGTCACTTAACTCTCATTGCCCTGCCTAAAAAAAAAAAAGAGAGAGAGAGAGAGAGAGAGAGAGAGAAGGGAGGCCGTTTGTACAGAGAAGTGTAGGCTTCCGATGTCTTCAGTTTGAGACTTAGCTTGCTATCTATTCATCCAACTATCCATCCATGCATCCATGCATCCATCCACCCACCCATCCATTCATCCATTTATCCCACAACTGGCTTCCAGCTAGGTCTCCACCTGATTCCTCTGGCCTAGCATTTTATTCAAGGTAGTTCCATAATCAATAACTTAGGTTCCTTTCAATCATTCATTGAATTGGGGGCAGCTAGGTGGCGCAGTGGATAAAGCACCAGCCCTGGATTCAGGACGACCTGAGTTCAAATTCAGCCTCAGACACTTGACACTTATTAGCTGTGTGACCCTAGGCAAGTCACTTAACCCTCACTGCCCTGCCCCCCCCCAAATCATTCAATGAATCCATACTTACCGTATCATTCTTCATCAGATTCACCAATCTCCTAGCTTGGCTAGGCAGATCCCTACAATAACACAGAAAGGAGGATATTTTAGAAGTGATGATACCTTGAGATCACAAAGAGTAAGTTATAGTAGAGAGAATGTAGGAAAATGGTCCACAAAAGGAAGATCTTGCAAGAGGATGCCTGATGCACCTAAATTTAAGTGGAAGGTGAAAACACAAAGACCAAATGGATGGCAATGGAAATCCCTGTGTGGTCTCCTCTTCCACCCCTTGGGCCATTACATGATGTATTATAGCCTTTTCTGTTTTCTAAGTCAAACTTTTAAATCCTAGCACCAAAGGTGCCATATATTCACCCCAGTTTGGACATACCAAAGCTTCTTAGGCACTATAGGTTTAAGATAGCAAACTTATCCAATGAAGTCAATCTATGGGACATTAATGTGGGTAATTTTCCAAGAGGAAATTTCATAACATGGGGATGAAAGAGAGAGGACACTCTCTCTTGTGGGGATAGGGACCCATAGTGCCAGGCTTTGGCATCCCGAGGGCAGGATGAAGGTATCGGGTTTACAAGGGTGGGCATAGGAGGAAGACTGAGGAGGAAAGGGACCAGGAGTCCAGTAGAACTGTAATTTAACACTCATTAGATGCCTTCCTCTGCTATAAAATGCAGGAGGGATATTTCTTTCTTCCTAGTCCCGAGAGTTTTTCTACCTCATCTCTCTTCTCACCCTGGGTAATCCCTGAAAGTAGATGAGCATTCCTTGCCCCTGCCAACCCCCTTCCCCATCTATACCACTTAAAGAGATGCCTATGCCCACTTCTCTAACAAAGTTGCTTTTGTTGTTAAGGACATAGAAAACCAAAGATGTCTTGAGCTTGTGTGAACCAAAGAGAAGGTGAGCAGTATTTTCTGATGTGCAAAGAGGTAGTGGGGCATATGGAGTAGGGTGCTGGATTTAGAATGTTGAATTGAAGGTTTTAAGACCCAGGTTCAAGTCCCACCCCTGACACTAATTGTGAGGCCCTGGACAAGTTACTTAGTCTCTCTCAGCCTCAGTTTCCTCTTCTATAAAATGGGAACTGTAATACCTGTAGGCCCTATCTCATGGGGTTGTTATGAGGCTCAAAGGAGATAATGAAGATAAAATGCTTTACAAACTTTAAAGCATTAGATAAATGTCAGTGATTGGCTGAAACACACACATCTTAGGAAGAATTATGAATTTTACCCTTTTACCTTTTAAAGTCAAGTAACTTTTAGCTTATTAAACCAACTGGTTCATTCCAAGAATTAATTCCATGTTCAAGGAAGAATCATGCCCCAAAAGAAAAGAGGCCATATCCTTTGGATATACTAGCTTAAGTTGCCTCTTCATGTCTCAGTGTCTCTATCTGGGAAATGGAGAAAATAATAATTGCAAATCTATCATATGAAAACACTTTGAGGTTTGGGGAAGAAAAATTAATGCTGAAATCCACTGGATTAAATGACTACAGACAGCCCTCAGTTATCTGCTGGAGATGTTGATTCTTTGTAGGGAATATTTAATCCTGTGATGGCTTCCAGAGCCCAGCAGGCCTCGTGGCCACTTCCCCTTTAACATTCTCAACAGGTGTGGGCTCAGACAGAGAATGAAGCATAGTCTCAATATTATCTGCCACCAAATTAGGCAGCCAGGCCAGTCTGCTAGGGGAGGAAATCCCATAATTCTCAGCACAGCTTGAAAAAGCCTGGCACCTCTGTTAGCCTTGTGCCACTATTGCTCCTCTGGTGCAGAGGGTGAGGAAGTGGGTGGATCATTCTAGTATAGGTCACTGCTTCCAGATCTAATGATACCAAAGGACTCCAAGACCAAATCAATCTGTTCTATCAGTCCCTACCACCATTTAAATGACTTTCTACACATCTAAACACCCAGTTATGCTACATCATCAGATTTCTTAGGGCTGAAGAATAAGATTTCTGATTTTCTTAGGGGTTGGGGCCAGGGAAGGAATTTTAAAGCAATTAAGTTCAAGCTAATAGACATTTATTAAGCCTCTACTATGTGCAATATGGGACAGCTAGGTGGTACAGTGTCACTGGGCTTAGAACCAGGAAGACTCATCTTCATGAGTTCAAATCCTACCTCAGATACTTACTAGCTGTGTGACCTGGGCAAGTCACTTAATGCTGTTTGCCTGTTTCCTCAATAGTAAACTGAGCTGGAGAAGGAAATGGTAAACCACTCCAGTATCTTTGCCAAGAAAACCCCAAAATGAGGTCACAAAGAGTTGGACACAATTGGAACAACTCAACAATGAAAATGTACAAGCTACAAGGAAAGGGTTTTGGTTTTGGTTTGGTTTGGTTTCTCTTTTAACTGAGGCTGGCTGTTTTATTTCTTCACTGACAAGGCAACAAACCCAAAGCAAGACATTGACAGTCCTAAGGCTTGGAACTCACTGAGTCAAAGACTTCTCATCAGCCTGATTTCCTCTCGCCACCCAGGAGCAAAATGTGCAAAGCCCAATCCAAGCAGAGTATTTTTCATCCCTGACAATGGCATGGCCTATTAGAATCCCTTCTAGACATAGATCAGGGACCACCTTTCATACAAGGGTTTTGGTGATCATCCCTTCTCCCTCCCCACCCTCACTCATATCTTGAATTTATTTGACATCATTTTGTATACATTTATATATATACACCTTGCCTCTCCCCAAGAATGTAAGCTTTTTGAGGGCAAGAATTGTTTCACTTTTGTCTTTGTCATATTTTCAGCATCTGGCACTCAGTAGGCACTTAATAAATGCATGTGAACTGATCGATACATCGATGGGTAAATTAGGGCTTTGCTCTTGGTGGGGGGAGGGGCCTTCCTGTGTCAGAGAGGGCCCAAAGCAGCTGGTTTAGAAGAAAAGGAGCTGGGCTGAGAGTTATTAAGGAATTGCCGGGGTAGGAAAGAGCAGCTCACAGAATCTGGGATTAGGGTTACAGGTTAAGAATCCAAACCCTTCATTTTACATAGGAGGAAACTGAGGACCAGAGGTTAAGTGACTTGTCTAAGGTAACATAGTGAACATCTGGCAGGGGTGCAATTGGAACCCAAGTCCTCTGAATCCAAATCCAGCATGCTTTCCACGGCTCCTCAAATAAAAGCTACTGTCCTTGTGACCGCCACCCCCCCCCCACCAAAAAAAAAGTGTGGATGTATTCTAGAAATCAAATTTATTCTGATACCCAAACTTGGAGATTTCTTTATAGCTGATATACATTCACCTATACATGCATACACCAACATACACATAATGCCTATGCAACCACATAATGTACATGTTCATGAACATGTATACATGTATGTGTAAGCACAACACACCAGTGAACACATGATATACATATGATATACATACCCACACTAAACATGCTTGCTGCAATGAGCCAAGGGGTTCCCTCAGAGGGCATACCCCTGCTAGCCTGATGCTCATGGATCTCCCTTGTACAGAATCCCCACCTAACTCTACAGCCATAATCTAGGGCAGGCAGCTATCCTCTCTGGCTTTTTGCTTATTTGCCCCCAAGGCCACCTGTACTTACTCTGCTCGGGCTCCTGCCACTGCCTGGTTCAGGAAGGCTGCCGCACTGTTTTGGTTTCCAGTGCCCGTGGAGAAGCCAATCAGTGATGGGTTGAATTCCCTAAGGATGTCTATAAACATAAGGGCAAAAATATCAAGAATTCAATTCTGTATGAAGGCTTCCTGGGAAAGCAAGAGAGAGAAAGGAGAGAGAAAATAAAGATCCCCCAAATTTCTGGCCTCAAAGGGAATGCTGCCCACAGAAAATGCTCTTGAGGTTGTGAGAATCTGGGAAGCAGACGCTGAGGGGCACAAGGCAGGAAGCACAAGCCAGGGTGACAAGGCTCAAGGAGGCAACAGAACACAGTGGGTAGAGCCAGTCAAAAGGAGCTGGGCTCAGACTTTGGTGACCTTGGTCAAGTAATTCAACCTTTGTGGTCTTTGTTTTCCTCCTCCTCATTAAGAAGTTGGCCAAGATGACCTCTAAGTCTCCTTCCAGCACTGAATCTATAATCTTAGAGCTTAAGATCTAAATAAAAGAAATTCCATCTGTTTAGGAAAGGCTCATGGGGGTGGGGGTGGGGGCAGCTAGGTGGTACAGTGGATAAAGCACTGGCCCTGGTGTCATGAGGACCTGAGTTCAAATCTGACCTCAGATACTTGACACTTACTAGCTGTGTGACCCTGGGCAAGTCACTTAACCCCAATTGCCTCACTAAAAAAAAAAAAAAAATTATGGACAGACAGAGGTAATTTTTCCAGAGGAATACAAGCATGTGGCTTCTCTCATAGAATTATAAATTTAGATCTGGGAGGGAACATGGAGGTCATCAAATCTCAATACCCTCATTTTACAGGTGAGAAAACTGATCCCCAGAGGTGAAGTGTTTCACTTACCCAGGGTGATACAGCTAATGAGTATATGAAGCAGGATACAAACCTAGGTACAGCTGATTCCCAGTTGGGGGCTCTATCTACTCTACCACACTACCTCTCTATCCATACTGTAACAAGATCCAGATTACTTTCAATTACCAGAACAAGGGCCTAGAGGAATGTGGTATAGTAGAAAGTACTGAACATGGAGTTGTTACTGTTTTATTAAAAATAATAGTTAGGGGGCAGCTAGGTGGTGCAGTGGATAGAGCACCAGCTCTGGATTCAGGAGAACCTGAGTTCAAACCCAGCCTCAGATACTTGACACTTACTAGCTGTGTGACCCTGGGCAAGTCACTTAACCCTCACTGCCCCACAATACACACACACACACACACACACACACACACACACACACACACATACACGCATATATATATACATATATGTATATATGCATATGTATATATATAATTTTTTAAAATAATAGCTAGAATTTGTAGAGCCTCAAAAAGTCATAGTTCAGTTTTAAGCTTTAATAGCTTAAGCTAAATATCATTAATAGTTTGAACAAAATAACCTTAGTAACATAAACTAAAATAGTTTAACTGTATTGTGACTTTTTGGAAACCCTGTACAACACTTTAAGATTCACAAAACACTTTACAAACATTATCTTGTTTGATCCTCACCACAACCCTGGAACATAGGTGCTATTATTATTCCCATTTTATGTATGAGGTCTTTGATGCAGGATCACACAGCTAATAAATGTCTGAGGCCAGATTGGAACTCAGGTTTTCTTGATTGCAGGTCTTGCCTTCTCTATTTATGGGACCACCTGGCTGCTTCTGCCAGTTACTAGCTTCAAGAGCAAATCATTTAACCTTTCCAAGCCTCAGTTATTTCACCTTTTTAAAAATTTCACCTTTAAAACAAAGGGTTTAAATTTCTAAAGTCCTTCCCAGCCCCAAATCTCTGAACCTATGATGCTATGCTGCAACTGGCTTGATGCCAGAACAATAGAGATGCCAGCAGCTGGCTCTCCTGGAGTGATAAATCCCATCAGACACTAGCTGCATGCTGCATGCACAATCACTTGGGTCCTGAGAAACATAGAGGAATGAACTTTTCTAAAGCATTTTCCATCACTGCAGGTTTTCTCTGAGAAGGCAAAGAAAGGAGGTGATGGGGCTGAGGGCAACCAGAAATGCCATTTCATGAGATTCTTGGTCATCTCACCTCGAAGTGTTTGTGATGAACACAAACAAAGGAACAGACAGCCATAAAGACAGTGGCAGCTTATGTAACAATGTCTGCTCCAGTGGATGAAACAGAGAAATTCTAAGAAGAACCTGAGAACATACTTCAAGGTAATTTAAATTACACCTTAATACACAATGAGTCTACTGCAAAAGGAGGCGGATGAGAGAGAGAGAGAGAGCAGAAAAACTTAATTCAGGAGGAAGAGATAAATGAGGTCAAAGGCTTGTCAAATACATAGAAGGCTCACACCTCTACACAGTGCATATTTTAATGTAGCAAATTGGAAGGCATTAGACTTGTTGAGTGCTAAAGAACATCACAAAACCAAAACTGACTATAACATTAGATGCAGTTTCTTAAAAGAAAAGAAATTGGGGCAGCTAGGTGGTGCAGTGGATAGAGCACCAGCCCTGGAGTCAGGAGGACCTGAGTTTAAATATGGCCCCAGAAACTTGACACTTACTAGCTGTGTGACCCTGGGCAAGTCACTTAACCCCAATTGCCTCACCAAAAAAAAAGAAAAGAAAAGAAAAGAAATGACTAGTTACTGACTTAGGATTCATTTCAAGTCATCATCTCTGCATGCAGTCAGACCACTAACTGGTTAGAATATAAGTCAAACTTAACATTAAATTAAAAGAAAGGAAAAATATATGAAGATATTGTGTACAATTACAAGACAGAAATTCTAATGAACTATTAACTCTGAAAATTAGCAAATAGCTCTTCTATTATTTTTGATGATTAGCATTTATAAGAGTTGAATTAATATAAAATTGTTGTTTGTCCTTTGTTCTTGAAGAGGACCATAACATCAGGGTGATATCATGACTTGCAATGAATTGGATTTAAGTGAGGAAGAGCTATGCAAAGTCACCAACCTCACTCACTCCTCCAGAGCCAACTGGTTCCAGAGGCAAGATATGCATCAGGATGGCTGGAAATGGCCCCAGATATTTAAGGCAATTGGGGTTAAATGACTTGCCCAGAGTCACACAGCTTGTAAGTGTCTGAGGTTAGCTTTTAACTCAGGTCTTCCAATCTTCGGGGCCAGTGCTCTACCCACCGCACCATATACCTGCCCCAATCAGTACAAAGTATTCATAAAACAAAGTGGCAAATAGAGTCCACAAAACACCTAAGACAAAATATGCATTATCTTCTAGTTAAGAGAGACATGACAGCCTCCTACAAAAGGCCTTTCCTCATCACCCCAGCTAGCCAATGCTTCACCCATCCTAAAATGGCCTTGTGTAAATTTGTGTTGTTTAAACTTGCATTTACCTACATGTGCATTTTATCTTCCCTAATAAGGTATAAGTTCCTTGAGAAGAAAGATCCTTCCTTTTCTCTGTCTTTGTTTCCCTAGTGCTTACCAAAGACTATTTCTTTTCTACCTTTGTATTGCAAAGTGCTTATCCCAGTGTCTGGCACATGGTGGGCACTTAATAAATGCCTGGTGATTGACGGAAAACCAGCTGCTCTAGGCTTTAGCTAGCTCTTTAAGCTACAGCACACTCTGGGATGCTTAGCAGCAATGACGCTCTATAGGATGCTGATTGTACAGTGACTCACATTTACTGAGCATCCCAAATAATCCCTCAGCACCAGAGAAGCTTATTTATAGCTCATTTTTACAGACCTTGAAATGAAGAAGTCAGGGAATACATTTGGGCACAGAATCGTGCCTACTTAAAATTCCCAGAGTCTGGCTTGGGCTCCAAGCTCTCTGTCCTGGTCAGTTCTGTTTTCCCTTGGTTATGACATCACTTTCTCTTGTTAAGGATCAAAGTCTTAATAACAGGTTTTAAAATGGCTTAAAAATATCATAGGTTGCAAAGAAATATTATAAAGGGGGTAAAAACAAGGATATGTATATGTAGAATTCCCTTTATGTAGAATGGTAAGGATTTAGAAGGAGTATGACAGACTAGTCAGACTTTAAAAAGAAATGGAAAATAGTTTGCAGCTTGCACTGGGCCCCATATATGGCTATGTTTGCAGAGTGAGATCAAGATAACAGACTCTAGTCACCTCTCACTGCTGTGAAGGCAACATTACATATGATGTTAGATAGACACACTACATCACATCTAATAACGCCCCAGGCTTAGCTCTTTGTTTTTCCAGGGCTCAGGGTCCCAGTGCACCCAAATCATAATAGCACTACCACTCTAAGGGTGAGAATTTTCATTTATTTTTATAAGGAATCTAAGTACAAGGGGGTAAACACTCCCACCATCTTCCTCAATCATTCCCAACTCCTCCCCCCTCCCCCCCCACATCTCCTTCCCTCCCTCCTTCCTTCTTTCCCTAGATCTAGAGTTAAAGGGTATCTCAGAGCCCATCTAGTCCAACCACTCCATTAAACAAATGAAGTAATTGAGAGTGGCTGAGGTTAAATGACTTACCCAAGATCACACAGCAAAGTAAGTAATGGAGTCAGGGTTCAAACATGGGGTCTTCAGGCTCTAATGATGCCTGCCTGCTGCCTTCCCTTAGACTGTAAGCTCCTTGAGAGCAGGGACACAGTGTGTGTGTGTGTGTGTGTGTGTGTGTGTGTGTGTGTGTGTGTGTGTGTGTGTGTGTGTGTGTGTGTTGGGAGGAAGATACCCTTTTTATCCCCAGTGCTTAGGACAGTGCCTGTCACATAGTAGGTGCTTAATAAATGCTTGTAGACTCCAACTGCCCACTTTTTTCTCTTCGAATTATCTTCTCTTTCTTTTTGGGTCTCTCTCTTCATTTCTTTCCCAGACTAGAGGCAATTTGCAATATCCTGATTTTGCTCTGGGGCTGAACTCACTCTCCTCTCACTTAAGTTTAATAAACAGTCAGGTCATTCACCTGCCCACCAGTTCTCACAACCTCAATTACAGGCTCCATGCCAAAGCCCAACAAGCCCAGCCCAACTTGGGGGGGGGCGGGCAGGGAGGGGAGACTCCAGTGCCAACAGTGCACTGCCCCTGCAGCATCCTCCCCATGGGCAGCAGTTTCCTGGGTTGTGCCCCTGTGAAAGATGCCTCATGAGGAGTGCAGGGTGTGTCACAGCCTGCAGGGGGATGACCCGTTGCTACCAGATGCTTTGACTGGAGCTACCTGGGCTCCAGAGGCCAGTTGCCCCATAAATCACCCCAGCGCTCCCCAGCCCCCTCCAGGCACCACTGAACAGGTACTCACTTGCTAGGGTGGTGACGGTGCTGATGTTCTCATTCCCTCCAACACTGTTCCAAGGTGGGGGCGGGGTGGGAGGGGTGGGGGGAGAGAAAAAAGTAATCAGAAGGCCAGGAAAACAGAACCACACACTCAAAGAGCCACCTGCAGGACAAAAGACACCTTTTCTTCCTGGGTTAACTTTGTGCATTCATTCTGAGGTTACCCCTTCGAACTGTAGAAAGAATTCCCTCTCCCCTCCTACCTATTCTCCCCCAAATCTGACTTTGAAATATTCAGTTTGGGGGCAGCTAGGTGGTGCAGTGGATAGAGCACCGGCCCTGGAGTCAGGAGTACCTGAGTTCAAATCCGGCCTCAGACACTTAACACTTACTAGCTGTGTGACCCTGGGCAAGTCACTTAACCCCAATTGCCTCACTAAAAAAAAAAAAAAAGAAATATTCAGTTTGCATCAAAGATTTTTAGAACTGAGAGACACTTTCAGGGTCATCTAATTCAACCCTTCTCATTTTACAGATGAGGAAACTGAGGCCCAAGGAGGTTAATGAAGTGTCCAAGTTCATAAAGAGTAGAGCTGGGATTTACCCACAATTCTTTATCTTCTAATCCCGGGGTTTTCCTACCAAGACCCCTTTTGTTTACTGCGAGCTTGGGCCTTGGAGTAAGGAAACTAAACTGACCATCATTTTTATTTTGCCTTTGAAGCCATTTGCCTCTCTGGCTCTTGTGCTTGACAGGGGCTACCTAGCTTCAGCCTCCACATAATCATTATGGGGGTCAGGGAGGGGAGAGCCTCAGAGGAGGGGGGTGAGGATGTCAGCAATGAGTGCTAACTGTCTTCTTGCCTGGGGTCATTTCTTTTTGTTTTTGTTTTTGTTTTTGTTTTTTTAGTGAGGCAATTGGGGTTAAGTGACTTGCCCAGGATCACACAGCTAGTAAGTGTTAAGTGTCCGAGGCCGGATTTGAACCCAGGTACTCCTGACTCCAGGGCCGGTGCTTTATCCACTGCGCCACCTAGCTGCCCCCTGGGGTCATTTCTTTAGCAGAAGTCATGAAATTCAATGTAGCACAAATGCTGGACTCACTTGAAGTTATGGACCTGAATTTGAATCTCCTACGCTCTACTATAACCTAAGATATATTGTGCCAATCACATAAGCTCTGGGCCTCAGTATTTGCATCTGTAAAATAGGGTGGTTGTTGAGGACGCTTCCCGATCTCGAATTCTACGATTCTCTTGGAAGGGGCCAGAAGAGACTGATCTCTAGGATGCCTGGTAGTTGTGACAGTCTATGACACTCCTAAGGTCTGTAACAGGAAGAAATCCTTGCAAATAGTGGAGAGACCAGGTAGAGAGTCGCTGCAGGACTTTTCCAGGCCTGTACTTTCCTGTCTTCTATGGTTTGAACCTCAAATTAGTGCTCAGATCCCAGTCCCTATGCTTGGGGTAATGGATGACATTGTTCTGATGAGATGAGCCATTCATCAGGTTTTGTTCATGGTAGAGAACAGCCTGGCATCTCTTCCTTCCCTCTCTCCTCCAATTGTAGCCTCCTCCAACCCTCTCCTTATCTTCTAGAAACCTTGCCTTTATCTCTCACAAGGAGGTAAGGGAGGTGACACTCACCTCCAAGAGAGACCTCGGTATTGAGTTAAGACATCAAGGACATTGCCAGGACTGGATCCTGCCCCATTACCTGCCTGACATTGAGAAAGAAGGAAAAAGAGAAAAAGAGAGAGAGAGAGAGAGAGAGATCCTTAAAAGAAATCCAGTTGGTGCCACTTCTCCAGATACTCACATTCTTATTCTTGTCCATCCAAGAAGTGCTCATGTACATTTGGAAATGACAATCAACCATATCTAGTGTCAGTACTTATCCTTTCTACTCCTCAGAGGTCAAGCTCTTTGGACATGTCAACCCACATATTTAGAGATGGAAAGGGATTGGACCTGAACTTTCATTAGTATGAGAAACATTCTCTACCAATGGAGATCTATACCTTCTTGGCAACTTATAGCACTGAAAGGTTAAATGATTTGTCCAGGGTCACACAGCCAGTAGGTTCAAGACTTGAACCCAGCTCTCTCTGGCTCTGAGGCTTGAGTATCTGTCATCTTCTATACCACACTGACTCTCACAGAGGTTGCCTATGAGATTCCTCCCCTGTGACAGTCTTTATTAGGGGTGAGGGTGGGAAAGCAAGAATCAAACTTTCCTTTGACCTTTCTGCCCTGGTTTGGTGTCGAAAAATCTTTTTGTGAAAAGAAGGGTGTTTGTTAGCCAGGCCTGTCTTGCTTCACTACATATAGACACAATCTTTCAGAGAAGTTAAAAAACATTCTAAGCAGACACTTGGTAGGGGGTTAGCTGTGAGTACTGGCTGTCTTCCCACTTGGGCCAATTCTAGCTAAAGTTATAAAGTTCAAAGTGTGGTCAGTGGAAAGAGAATGGAAGCTGGAGTTATAGGACATGAGTTTGAATTCCACCTCGATCATTTACTACTGGAAAAGACCCAAAGGTTATTATTGATTTTGTTGAGTCATGTCCAACTCCTTGTGACCCCATCTGGGGTTTTCTTGGCAGATATACTGGAGTGGTTTGCCATTTCCTTCTCCAGCTCATTTTTACAGATGAGGAAACTGAGGCAAACAGGGTTAAAGTGACTTACCCAGGGTCACATGGCTAATATGTGTCTGAGACCATATTTGAACACAGATCTTCCTGACTCCAGGCCTGGCACTCTCTCCATTGAACCACCGGGCTGCCTGTCCTAGTACTAGCTCTATCATAAACTAACTGACTCAAGGCAAATCACTTTGCCCTTTCAGTGCCTGTGTCTTTCCATCTATAAAATGAGGGCACTGGATTAGATCAGGGCTTCTTACCCTGAGATCCAAGACTCCTTGGAGGGTCTATGGACTTGGATGGGAAAAAAGTTGCATCTTTATTTTCAATAACCAACAACTGAAATTTAGCATTTTCTTCCATCATGAATGTAGGTAACAAAATATCATTCTGTGAATAGGGTTGAGAGTCCATGTTCCAGACTGCCAAGGGGGTTCATGACACAAACAAGGTTAAGAGCCCTTGAGCTAAATTATCTCTAGGGTTCCTCCCAGGTCTAATACTCCACATCTTTCTAAGCACTCAAAGTTGGCAAATCATACTTTGGTTGTTTATTTTGTTTTGTTTCTGTTTGTGGGGCAATGAGGGTTAAGTGACTTGCCCAGGGTCACACAGCTAGTAAGTGTCAAGTGTCTGAGGTTGGATTTGATCTCAGGTCCTCCTGAATCCAGGGCCAGTGCTTTATCCACTGCACCACCTAGCTGCCCCCACAAATCACATTTTGTATAGGAATCTGGCCTCCTAAATAGTGGAGGGGAGGAA
Organism: Dromiciops gliroides; assembly: GCF_019393635.1. Taxonomy (NCBI): domain Eukaryota; kingdom Metazoa; phylum Chordata; class Mammalia; order Microbiotheria; family Microbiotheriidae; genus Dromiciops; species Dromiciops gliroides. The sequence goes on along the minus strand of NC_057862.1, from coordinate 473,107,386 downwards.
GTAAGCTCAGATCGATTGGTTTTCCCAGTATTCGTCCCCACCTACCCCATTCTCCAGTTTCCATGTTCAGGTCTTGCCAGGAACTATTGCCTCATTGAGGAAATTCCTTAGAGATCATTCAGAAAAAACCTATAAAACTTTGCTGACACCTGATGACTCATTCATTACATACCCTGAAAGGATGCTAAAGAAAGGAACTAGGAGGGCCAGCAATAAGTGGTGGGGCTGAGAACAAAAGCAGCTTCCATTGTTACTGCTGGGTGAGTAAGAGGTACATGCCAGCTGCCCCCCACCCCCAGGGAAATCCCTGAAAGCTGATGAAGAACCTTCTGCCCTTGCTAACTGGTGGAGGTCAATAGGGCATTCGTAGGGTGTCCAAACCTGTGCTGGGGGAGGGCTATCCAATTGCCTGCTGAAGACCCCTCATTAGGAGTTGCTTCCAAAGGAGCTCTGAATTCTCAATAAAAATGGATCAGATCTAGTAGTCTGAGAAATTTTCCTCTTGCATCCGGGGCCCTTCCCTATGTCCAGTTGCTTCTAGAGGACCTTGAGAACTTCCCAGAAGCTGGAGGGGTTAGAGAGGGCCTGTAGTTTTCTTTTAAAGAAGAGGTGGTGCAGAGTTAGGTACAAGTTAGTAGCATCACCCTCTCTTCCTACTGTCCTGCCCACTGAAGCAGCTCAGTGGTGTAGTGGTTAGAGCACTATAACTGGAGTTGGGAAGACCTGATTTCCAATCTGACCTCAGACATTTATTTGCTGTGTGACCCTGGACACATCACTTAGCTTCTTTATGCCTCAGTTTCCTCATCTGTAAAATACAGACAATAGCACCTAAATTCCAGACTTATTGTGAGGATCAAACAAAATTATATTTTGCAAATTTCAAGTGTTAGATAAATGTGAAGTATTAAATTTATGATTATTATCCTTGCTAACCCTTCATTCCTTATTATTATATACTACCAAAATACTTCTCCCTGTCATTTAAAGCCCTCTTCCTTTTCCCAGCCTTAGATTTCAGAACTACCTTCCTCCCCATCACCATAAACTGGCAGTGGCAGCTTCAGTGACTCCCTATTACCTCCAGAATAAAAGACAAATCACCAGTTTTGCACTTAAGATCTCTCACTGTCTGACTTCAGGCTATCTTTCCTGTCCTATTACACATATTCTGCCCCAGCCAAACCAGCCAATTTACTGGTTTCTGTATGGAACATTCAGTCTCCAACCTCTGAGCCTTTTCATGGGCTGTCACCCATGCTGAAATGCTCCCCTTCCTCATATCTGAGCTGGTAGTGCCGCACTCCTTGAAAATAGTTTCTTTCTATCTATCTATCTATCTATCTATCTATCTATCTATCTATCTATCTATCTATCATTATTATTTACTGATCCATATACATCTTATTACTACCCCAGTAGACCATAAACTCCTTATGGATTGATACCATGGTATTTTGGGGATTTTTGCCCCCAGAGCTTAACATAGAATCTAGAATACAGTAGGCACTTAATAAATGCTCATTGAATTGCATTGACCCCAGCTAGACACCTACTTCTTCCCCCAATGCAAACGACTTACAGTAAGTGAATCTCCCAGGGCTCCAATCACCTTGATGTCAGCAGGTCGCAAATTATGAACTGAAAAATAAAAATTAAATTATATTTTACATAAGGTATATGAATATAGTCCATGGAAAGAACTGGGGACTTAATATCAGCAAATCGGAAATGTAGCAATGGACAGTGGAAAAGAACGCTGGATTCGGACTTAGAAGATCGAACAAGTAAAGCCCTAGTTTGCAGTCAGATAAGATGGGTTCAAGAGCAGGCTCTACCACTTACTGTGTGACCTTGGGCATGTAACTTTCCTTCTCTGATACTTAGTGGGGAAGGTGGATTAGATAGTTTTCAAGGTTCCTTCTGAAATTCTTTAATCTGTGATACTACCTACTAGCAGAGTGATTATCCAAATTACCTCTCTGTGCCTTGGTTTCCTCATTTGCAAAATGGAGATGATACTTATTATACCAGCTCCCACATAGGATCTTTGTGAGGAAAGCACTTTGTAAATGGTATACATATGCATTAGAGTATACCCAAATCCACATTCTCATACGAATGAACTTTGTGATCATGGTCAATATTCCCTAAATGATTTACTCTTCGTAAATCATAGCTCAACCACCTGTTAACTATCATATCACATTCTCTGCATGGTGTGCTGAACTTGGAGTACTAAGAGCTAGATTCAAAACCCGACTCTGCATGACTGTGCTTCTCTTAACCAGTTGGAGTCACTGTTTTCTTATCCATGCAGAGAGGCATTTGGATGTTATGGTTCCTAAGGTCCCTTCCAGCTGCAAGTCCTACAATCACAATAGCTCTGTGGTCTCCTATAATGCCTACTCTGCCTTTCTCAATCATTCAATCAGTCAACAAACATTTGTCAAGCACCTACTACATGCCAGGCACTGAGGAAACAAAGAGAGGTAAAAAACAATACCAGCTCCAGAAGAGCTCACAGTTTAACAGGGAGAGACAACATGTAAATAACTATGTGTACACAAGCTCTAAGCAAGATTAATTAGGAATAATCAACCAAGGAAAGCATTAGATTTAACAGGGATTTGGGAAAGACTTCTACTAGATGGTGGATTTTAGCTGGGACCTGCCTGCATGTCAGAAGGAGACTCCCAAGATGCCTCACTCACTTTGGGGGGGGGGCGGGGCAATGAGGGTTAAGTGATTTGCCCAGGATCACACAGCTAGTAAGTGTCAAGTGTCTGAGGTCAAATTTGAACTCAGGTCCTCTTGAATCCAGGGCCTGTGCTTTATATACACTGTGCCACCTAGCTGCCCCTGCCTCCCTCACATTTAAGGAGGGTCATAGACACTGGGGTTACAGATAAGGCTTATTGGTTTAGTTATCAGTCAGTCAGTCAACTGGCATTTATTAAGCACCTACTATGTGGCAAGTACTAGAGATACAAAAATTGTATAGATAGCAATAGACTGCAAAAAATCAGTCCCTACTCTCAAGGAACTCACAATTTAATGGTGAGACATTATGCAAACAATTATGTACAAACAAGAGGTATACAAGGTAAATTGGAGACAATCCACAGGGAGAAGGCACCAGCATTAAGAGGGATCTGGGAAGGTTTCTTATGGCCATTGCCCAGGAGAGAAACTAATAGAAGACCTAAGAACTTTGTCTCCAAGGAGGCTCACTTTCTCCTGGCAAAGAGCAACCATATTTCATTAAACATGAAACAGTAGGGGCAGCTAGGTGGCACAGTAGATAAAGCACTGGCCCTGGATTCAGGAGGACCTGAGTTCAAATCTGGCCTCAGACACTTGACACTTATTAGCTGTGTGACCCTGGGCAAGTCACTTAACCCTCATTGCCAAAACAAACAAACAAACAACAACAAAACATGAAGCAATTTTTTTAAAAGGCAGCTAGATTGCACAGTGGATAAAGCACCAGCCCTGGATTCAGGAGGACCTGAGTTCAAATCTGGCCTCAGATACTTGACACTTGCTGGCTGTGTGACCCTGGGCAAGTCACTTAACCCCTGTTGCCCCACCAAAAAGAAAAGAAAAGAAAAGACTGATGTTTCACCATTAGTTCTTCCTACACAGCACATGTAAAAATACTAACACCATTTATTAATAAGGATGGGGCTAGGAACTGGACCTATGATTTTACTGATACAAGGAACCCCCCCCCACAATGAGGACATTTCTTCAGATATTTTCTAGTCCAGTCTCCCATAGGGCTAATGTAGGTTGGTCCCTTCTTGGTAACATAAGAGTCATACCTTTGCCTCAAATACTGAGAGGTCACACCCAGGGTCACAAAGCTAGTAATAACTCACATTTATAAGGCTCACAAAGCACTTTCCTCCCAGCCATCTAGTAAAGGAGGTAATGCAATTGTTACTATTGTTTCCTTTGCTGGATCCATACCGACACCCTCTCTGGTTACTGCCTTCTAGGTTCTTGCTTTTTACCTGTTAGTATTTCATGCTTGTGACATGTTTCTTGAAGCATAACTTCAATTAATGTGGCTAGTCATGACAAATAAGAATAGGCCTCCAGGTCAAGGGACTAGAAGGTAAACAGCCAGACCTCAAAAAAGTCAGAATATGGGCAAGACAAGACTGGCACTAAAGATCCACTATTGTACCTGCACCTGCATTACTTTCTTCACTGGTGGTCCCTACCATCCCAGGAGCCTCTGAGTGAATACCCAGAAGTGGCAGAGAGAAAAGGCTTTATAGATTTCTTTTTTTTTTCAGCAATCAGGGATAAGTGACTTCCCCAGGGTCACACAGCTAGTGTCAAGTATCTGAGGCTGGATTTGAACTGAGGTCCTCCTGACTCCAGAGCCAGTACTCTATCCACTGCTCCATCTAGCTGCCCCTGACTTTATAGATTTCTAAACCTACCCTCTAGGTTGCCCCCCCCCCCCCCCCCCCCCCCCCCCCCCCCCCCCCGTCTCTCTAGAGATCATGTGTGATCCATTTGCCAGTGAAAGGGGCGGTGGAAGTTAACTAGATCACTTACCCATTTAAAAGGGGAGGGGGGGAGGAAAACCTCACTCAGACTTTCCCTCTTATCTCTTTTGAAATTTCCCTCAAAGATATTAAGTCATCCATAGAATGAAAAGAGTTTGACCTGTTATCTGAAAATATAAGTTAAAACTATTTTAGGTTGACTTGATTCCTGGTTTAGGTCTGTTAATATCACGGAGACCACAGATAGCTAGAGGCACAGCCCAGAGATACTGTGTTTTATGGCTGATCCTAGGAGGAAAGGACAACTAAATGATAAGATTAAATCTGGGGGCTGATTAGCTGAACACCATCTGGTAATGTAACATCCATACAAAATGACAGTATGTTGATAGATACATCACTAGAACATTCAAGATCTTGCAGATTTCTCAGATGGGAGGTTTTGGACTTTTATCAGAAGATAGATTGCATACCATAATTTAAGCTCACATTGATTTACAGAATTATTTTCATACATTATCTCATTTGATCCCCATAATAAACCAGTTAGGGATATGCTGTTATTAGCCCCAATTCACACATGAAGAAATTGAGGGAAGCAATGTGGCACCATAGAAAGTTAGAGAATTTGATTCAGCTCCTACCTTTAAGGCTTTGGACAGGTCATTTAGCCTCTCTAGAACTCAGTTTCCTCATTTGTAAGATGAGAGAATTGAACTAGTCTCTAAGGTTTCTTCAATTATCTCTCCTTGATCCATTTTCAAGGTCAGTTGTTTTCTGTCTATAAGATATTTCACATTTTCTTCTATTTTTTCCCAGTCTTTTAACTTTGTTTTATTGTCATTAGCTTCCAGTTATCCAATTCTAATTCTAAAGGAGTTATTTTTTTCAGTGAAGGTTTGTATCTCTTTTACCATTTGGCCATTTTTTTTTCTTAAGGAGTTATCTTTCTTCAGTAATTTTTGCTCTCTTTTACCAAGCTGTTAATTCTCTCTCTCTCTCTCTCTCTCTCTCTCTCTCTCTCTCTCTTGGTTTTGTGAGTCAATTGGGGTTAAGTGACTTGCTCAGGGTCACACAGCTAGTAAGTGTTAAGTGTCTGAGTCTGGATTTGAACTCAGGTCCTCCTGACTCCAGGGCCAGTGCTTTATCCACTGCCCCACCTAGCTGCCCCTGTTAATTCTCTTTTCATAACTTTCTCTCATGGTTCTCATTTCCCCCCATTTCCCCCTCTACCACTCTTACTTGATTAAAACCTTTTTGGGGGCAGGGCTTTTTAAAAAAATCTATTTCTTTAGCTCTCCAAGGAATTCTTGTTGGGTTGGTCTCCAATCTGGATTTTTCTTTAAAGCATTGCTTGGGGGCAGCTAGGTGGCACAGTGGACAGAGCACCGGCCCTGGATTCAGGAGGACCTGAGTTCAAATCCAGCCTCAGACACTTAACACTTACTAGCTGTGTGACCCTGGGCAAGTCACTTAACCCCAACTGCCTCACCAAAAAAAAAAAAAAAGAGAAGGTCAGGGAAGTATTAAGTGTCTGAGACCGGATTTGAACTCAGGTACTAGTTTTAGCTATTATTTTTGTTTTTGTTTTTCTGCAGGGAAATGAGGGCTAAGTGACTTGCCCAGGGTCACACAGCTAATAAGTGTCAAGTGTCTGAGGCCGGATTTGAACTCAGGTCCTCCTGAATCCAGGACTGGTGCTTTATCCACTACACCACCCTAGCTGCCCCAGCCCATTTCTTAATTTCATGTTAGAATTGGGTTCTGCTCACCTGGAGATGGGGAGGGAAATGACTGACCTGAATGCCTGGAACTATGACCTGAAACTGGGTAAAGGGTGACAGAGCTGCCAGAGGTCCCCCTGGGATCTCTTTCTGACCACATGTTCAGTTTCCTTACTGTCCCTGGGCTCTGGGCTACTGCCCACTGCTGCTGCCCAGCTCACAGCAAATGCCTGTTTTGTCAATTCCAGACCTATCTACTTTCCTAAACTGTCCTAGGTTGCAAAATTGACATTTTCCTCACTTTCCCATTCAGCATTTGGTTTGATTTATTCTCTATGTTGAGGAAGAAGTTTTGGGGGATCCATGGAACACTTGCTAAGCTGACTCTGCCATTTTGCTCCTTTATGAGGTTTCTTCCATCTCTAGATCTATGATCTAATTAGGTTAAGACAAGTTAAAGTACTTTCAAAAAGATTTGAACCCAGAACTCAAGTCCAGCCTCCAAATCCAATGTTTTTTTCTACTGAACCATGTTGCCTCTTTGTAACAAAGTGTCATGGGTAACGGAAAACTTTGCCACTTAGGATATATGGGAAATTGTCACCTATATATTAAAAGTTCAATCCAGGAAAGAGATTTGGAGGGATTTGAACTCTAATAACTGGGGGAAGCCTCTACAGTTTATTGTTTTGTCTTTTCTAATTTGGAGGGGGTGGTTAAGGGAGTTTAAGCTATATCACTTAAAACCAAGAGGATCTGGATGCAGAAAAGACGGCAGTCTACTCTTTACTATTCACAAGTCAGGCCTTCCAAACTTACTCACCTGCTCCTAAGATAACATCAACAATGGTGGTGAACTAATTGCCTCGGTTAAAGGAGCTTTGTTTTGGAGAACAAGGGGATTATTGGGCTCATTTCCTTCCTCTGATCTATTCCAGGAGGGGCTCCCTTTACTAAGCAGAGGTTGTTGAGCAGAAGGGTTGACAGGTGAGCTGGAAGAGCCAGATGGAAAAAGGTTGAAGATTACCTAACATCTTTTGTACCTTTGACTTTTTTTGCATGTTTCTCACAAAATATCGGGCAATGTATTGGATTCTCTGGCCAAACCAGGGAGAACCTTGGAAATCATCCAGCCAAACATTCTCTATTCACAGATAAAAACCAGAACAAACAAACAAACAACAAAAAAAAACCCCTGAGGCCCAGAGAAATTAGGTGATTTGACCAAAGTCACATAGCCAAAAAGTATCGGGGATGGGATTAGAACCCACTTCCAAATCCAGCATTCTTTCCACCAGCTAGGGAAGAAGTAATTTAAAAGAGTTTGAATTCATTGGAGGTAGGCAGCTTTTCCCATCATTCCCCCCAAATGTACCATCCTTTCTTGATCCCAAAATAGATTGGGTCACAAAACCCTCAAACATTTGGATAAACAGCTTCGTGGTCTACATAGAGAATTATATAGCTAGCTAAGAATGAAAAGTCCCCAATAAACTAATATGAAAAAGCAGATTGGAGGTAGTGGAAATTCTGGGGTCTATAGAGATTAAAGAGTTCTAACAGGAAATACCAGAGTAGAATGGGTATTAAAGAGTCTGTCTTCTCTTTTCTCCTTTAGGGAATTGAATAACATATATTTATTTATATCTTCCTCTTCAGACCTTTCTTTTCAAATGTCAACTGATGCAAATGAGAGTCCAGTAGGCTTCTTATCACAGATAAGAATTACTTTTTTTTTTTGCAGGGTTAAGTGACTTGCCCAGAATTACAGAGCTAGTAAGTGTCAAGTATCTGAAGTCACATTTGAACTCAGGTCCTCCTGAATCCAGTACCAGTGCTTTTATCTACTGTACCACCAGCTGACCTCAAGAATTACTCTGGAACCTCCATTCACTGCCTGGGCTTGAAATCAGACGAGGTCTGTGTTATGATTGTGCGAGTAACACTTCTTGTTCAGTCATTCAGTCCTGTCCAACTCTTTGTGACCCTATAGATGATGGCATTTTCTTGGCAAGGATACTGGAGTGGTTTGCCATTTCCTTCTCCAGTGGATTTAGGCAAACAAAGGTTAAGTGACTTGCTCAGGGTCACATAGCTAGTATGTGTGGGAGGTCAGATTTGAATGCAGGTCTTCCTGACTCCAGGCCACATGCTCTATTTGCTGTTCCACCTAGTTAGCCAGTACCACCTGTGGTGATTTGGGGCAAGTCAACTTCTCTGGGCTTCAGTTACTCCCCTGTGAAATTTGGATAAAAATGGCTATCCTACTTGTCTCCCAGGGATATGTAAGAATCAGAAGATCACAGTATCCCAGAATGAGAACAGAAAGGAACTTCAGAGGTCATCTTGCCCAAACCCCTCATGTTATAGTTGGGGAAATTGAACCCAGTAAGAGGAAGTCACTTCCCTCGGGTCGCACAGAAAGTGTGGCAAAACCAGAATTCAAACCAAGGTCGTGTGGCTCCAAAGTCAGCATTCTTTCCAATGTGCCACTCTGCCTCCTCTAATATTTGTGAAGTGCTTTGTAAACCTCAAAGGGCTGTTTAATTGTAAGCTCTTTTCATCTCTGCATTTTCACTGTCTGCCTAACTTTGATCAACAGGGTCAAACAAGTCATCTGAGGGACTTGGGAAAGACTTGTGAAATATAAATGAAAGTTAACAAGCCATCTCCCGCCTTTTACGGATCTCACTTGTGGGAACCACGCCCAATTGTCAATGCAGCCCCAATTTCTCAGTGCCTACACTTCCCTCCCATATTGTCCTGTCCTTTAAACTTTAGTGCACTCTGTTCATATAGGAGACCTCCTTTGACTCACTGGAAACAAGGAGGGTTATGGAATTGATGAAATAGCAATAGGAATAGGAGGGAGGAAGCTAGGAGGAAGCTATATACCATCTTACTATTCCCATCCTGCAGGATGCAAATACTTTATTCCTCTGCTCATTGGGAAAAACTTTAAGTCAGCCAAGGGGTCCCCTTGAGATCCAAATCACATCATGGAAACTCTGGTAATGTAAAATATCATGAGTGTGTAAGGAACCTGTGAACTAATGGAGAGAAAGTTCAGCCTCTGACTCAGCAAAACCTGGGTTAAAGTGCTACTGCCTCTGACGCAAGTCACTTAGTACCTTCTGCCATCTCTCTACAGCTTTCTTTTGCAGAGTATCTATGGATTTGCATTGGTGGAAGGCATTTCCTTTTTGAGAGTTCCTTACCATCAGTGAACTCACATATCTGACATACACAAAAAGTAATTAGATAAAGCACTGGCCCTGAAGTCAGGAGGACCTGAGTTCAAATCCGGCCTCAAACACTTGACACTAGCTATATGACCTTAAGCAAGTCACTTAACCCCAATTGCCTCACCAAAAAAAAAAAACATAAAAAAATAATTAGAAAGTTTCCCACATGAGTAGTATTGAAATGTTTTACATGATTGCATGTATGTAAACTCTATTAAATTGCTTAATATTTTGGTGGAGGTGAAGGAGGGAGGAGGAGAAAATTTGGAACTCAAAATTTTTTTTAAAAAGTTAAAATTTGTCTAGAAGTAATTGGAAAAATAAAATACTATTAAAAAGTTATATAACAATACAAATATATAATGTATAGGTTTACAAAAGTTGCCAAGTTTATGTAAGTATGCATAGGGAGAGGTAAGAGGGTAGCAATATTTTTTCCTCGTTAGCTAGTACTAAACCTCGATTCAAAAAGACCCAGATTCACACTTGTGTAACCTTAAGAAAGTTGCATAATCTCCATAAGACTCAATTTCCTTACCTATATAGAAAGGGGGTGGGGACAGCTGGTTGGTATGGTAAATACAGCACTGATCCTAGAGTCAGGAAGACCCAAGTCCAACCTCGGAAAGGTACTAGCTGTGTGACCCTGGGCAAGTCACTTAACCCTGTTTGTCTCAGTTTTCTCATCTGTAAAATGAGCTAGAAGGAAATGGCAAACTACTCCAGTATCTTTGCCAAGAAAGCCCCAAATGGAGTCATGAAAAGTTGGACATGAATGAAATGACTGAACAACAACACCATCATCAAATAGGGGTGACAATGCCTATAGTACCTACTTCCCAGAGTTCCTGGGAGGATCAAATGAGATAATATAAATAAAAGAACTTTCATCTTCACCATAAAATGACAAAGGATTGAGACAACTCTAATTTACCAAGTACTTCTCATCCCAAAGAAACCACTGGCTCATAGAACTATCTAAGGCAACCACAACTCTCCAAAATGGATTGGAGTGAGAATCACAGCTTGCCAAAGACTCAATCCACTTGATATTCCCAGAGCTCATGTTTCCAAGCAAAACTCAGATCAGGTTATGCTGTTCATCTTGGGAAAACCACCAATTTCTGTTCTTAAAAGTAAAAACAGGCTCTTTGGAAATTGTTTTCTGAAGATAAAAAAGCCACCAAAAGGTATTAGTTTAAAAGCTCTTATGGGGCAGCTAGGTGACACAGTAGATAAAGCACCAACCCTGAATTCAGGAGGACTCAATTTCAAATTCGGTCTCAGGCACTTGACACTTACTAGCTGTGTGACCCTGGGCAAGTCACTTAACCCTCATGGTGGGGTGGGGCAGGACATCACTATAACAATCTACAATGAAAAGAAAATTAGGGTCCCCAACAAATGGGATTGTTGGAATGCTCTACTCCAGTTTCCCACTCATTAGGACTTGACAGCTCTAAATTTATTTATTTGTTTGTTTGTTTATTTATTTATTAATTTATTTTGGCCATCCCGCACCTGTCACCATAACATCTTATATCTTCTAGTACTGAGATTTCTCTCTCATTTTATATGGTCAAATGTCAGGAGTCTTCAGAGTCAGATAAGGAAAGAAGCTCATATCTTATCTGAGCGAAAATGTTAAGTACAAGACCTTGACTTGAAGATAACTTTTGTCATCTTGGAACACAGATGATCTAGGTAGGTAGCCAAAGTGTACTTTCAGGCTAAAAAGATTAGGAGAGGGATAACTCTAATTGAGTTAAAGAATATCTCTTACTAAATCACAGGGACAACTGAGAATTATCTCCACATGAAGGTCTTAATTCTTTAAGAACTATCAAAGGAGATAATATTTGTAAAGACGTTAGCACAGTATCTGGAAGTAATAGGTACTAATAAAAACATTCCCTTCCCTCTTGCCCTCCCAACCCCACTTCTTCCATTAGAAAGGTCTCTATCCTAAGCACTTAACAGTACCTCACACATGGTAAGCACTTGATAAATGCTTGTTGACTGAGTCTAAGATCTAGGTTCTAGGTAAAGTGAAAGCCTGGGTACTTGATTTACTTCACCCACACTTAACTCAAGGATAATGGAAAAACTTTCTCTAGTTTTGAGATATGTCATGCCAACAAGACACACAACAGACCCTGAGATCAGTTCTCTGAACTGAAATTCTGTCTTCTCAGCATCCTGTCAACCTCCTGAGAGCTTGGTCAGTGGAGAGAGTGACTTTTCTAAACTCTAAGTTTCTAGAAGACCAGGCCCTCATCTTAGACTTCTTTTCTATACCCAGGACCTCCCAGCAAGGTGGTTTACACAAAGGGCTCAGTTACTATTTCCTAGAGGCAAGATGGAGCTATTTCTAGACCTAGAGATCTTAGTATATAAATCCTGCCTCTAACCTTTAGCCTCTTCATAAAAAATAGATAATATTCCTTCCCTCATTTATTTCACAGGATAATGTGAGTTTCTGGAAGATAAGGGCCCCATCTTAAACGTCTTCTGTCTTGCCATATCCCCCAGACAGGTAAATCACACATAACAAGAACTCAGTAACTATTTGTTCAATGAAGAAATGAATGAATGAGTTCATGAATGTATGACAAGGTTAAACTGGCCGGCAAAGGCCCATCCATAGAGCATGCTCTGTCTGAGTTGGTATTCCTGGTTCCCATTGAATTAAGCACAGGGATGTACTTGTAACCATATGTGATTCTGACTAATGGGCTTTCTTTGAAATAACAAAGAGCCCCATTATTGTATGTGGAGTCAAAAGAATTGGTGAACAGTAGATATTCAAAGGTGTGTCACTGGCCTCAGTTCTTCTCTTTTCCTTTCCAACTGCAAACCAGGTCACTACTATTTTGAGCTGCTTCTCAACATGGGGTGGAATAGAAAAAAAAGGGTGGCATGCCATTATCCCTGACCCCCACACCAGCTACCTTATGGTCAAGAGCACGTGGCATGAAAAACATAGATCCTGCCGAGGCAAATCTAAGCCTGGCTTTGGACTGATTCTTTTGTGTTTGCTCTTTGCTGACTTTAGGCAAACAAGTATTCTGAGATGATGGTGTCCAGGTTTGAAGGCCGTTATGAGTTTGAGAGGCTCAGAGGCCTTGGGTCCCATTGGGTGGGAGCTAAATGGTACCAGGGGAAACTTCTACTTTGGAGAATCTAACCATTAATAAGAGGATTGGCCTGAGCCAAGCTGTTTTACCAGCGTACATGGATTGGGAGTTGTTTGGACTGTGTAGGGCTGAGACAAAATTTAAAATGACTAATTAGCAGTCCTGCAAATTGCTTTATGTTCTGATGAGGTTTAAATATCAGCCTCCTAAGTGATTGTAATAGTAGTTATAAGTTTAGTTATTGAATCCTGTTCTGTTAATGCATACTTGTTAGTCTTTTATGGTTAACCTTGTGTGTGTGTGTGTGTGTGTGTGTGTGTGTGTGTGTAGGTGTGGAAATAAATCACCTACATATCTCAGCAATATTGTATACTGAGTACCTTTTTTACTCTCCTCTTTTTGGGAAAACACTATATGTAGGCATAATAGGAGATATAAGTAAACATTTTCCCTAGGTAACCAGGATGGTGATTTATTAAGCCAAAGAATGGTAGCCTAACACCCCCCCCCTTTTCATTAAGGGTTAGGCTCCCCAGGACTGAACCTGATCCAACCACATCCCAGAGTCCAAAGGCAGAAAAGCCCTCTGGGTGAAGAAGGGAGTAAAGTATTGCAGTTCCTCTGCCCCATGGACCCATCAGCAGTTCCCCAAGGTTAGAAATGAAGAATTCTCTAATTTCCTCTTAGGAAATTAGGGGAGCAGCCTATGTAATGCAGCCTGAAGATGGCCTATGGACCAACATTTAATGGTACGTGAGTTGGTTGCCATGACTATGCTCTCTTGCTCCATGAAGGAAATTAAATTCCTCTCAACCTTCACAGATCACCAAACCCCTGCGATCTACAAGGCAGTGAAAATGACCAATCTGCAAAAATAGATGCTTCGTTGCCATGTGGATTCCACGATTACACCCTGTTCATGACCTCTGATGGCAGTCAGGGGATCGGATGATTAGTTTCATTTTAAGATTAATTTGGCTTTCATGATCTCAGACTAGCCTAGCACTGCTAGCTCCTTATGGATCTGGGCCAAGGCTTCTATTCATATTCCCTACCCCTAGTCAAGTGCCCTATAGATGCTGAATATCTATGGGTAATGATTTCTCGCTTCCTTCTAAATAATAGTACCCAGGTTGGCAAAGCCCTTTACCTATTTTATGTAATTTGATCCTTACAGAATCCCTAGGAGTGCGGTATTATTATCTTCATTTTACAGATGAGGAAACAGAGGCTCAGAGGTTATGTGACTTCCTCAAGATCATATAGCTAGTAAGTATCTGAGCCAGATGCAAATTCAAGATTTAGACTATTGTCTCCAAATCTAGCATTCTCTCCACTGAGCCACCCAGTTGTTCCTATAAAATACAAGATGTGAATGATGATCTCTGGAGGCCCTTCATGCTCTAACATCCTCTAAATTGAGATGTCAAACACTTTGGAACACTCCAGAGTACTGCCTCAAGCAGATTAAAATGTAATTGGGAAACATTCAACAAAATAATAAAAATGCAATAGAACATAGATAATGTTAATATGTGGCTTTCTAAGTCAATATATAGCCCACATGAATCTTTATATTTGATTATCACATTTCTATTTGACTTTGACACCACTGCTATATTCTATTGAGACAACTCTAGCATTGTGATTGAAGAATAACTCAACCAGTGGTTGAAAAATTAATGATGGTCTTAGAGTAAAGATAATGAAACATAACTGTCTACTCTCAGCAGAGAGATAGGATGCTACCAGAGGAAAATGTTGTCAGCTTTGGGAGTGGGAGAGGAGTCACAGTAATGAGGAATTTTGTTAAACTTACTGTCAGGAGGAAGGGATTAATGTAGGGGTGGGGAAGGATTGTTGGTTTTTCTCCAGAAATTATTATTGTGTAAAAACAAGAGGCATCAATAAAACTGAATTGGAAAAGATTGCCTTGGCAATCTAATTCAGCCAATATGGAATTGAAAAAGAAGAAAAAGAAGAAAAAAAGATGAACTGAGATAATTGTTCAAATTACTTTGTCAACCTCAAAGAGCTATATAAATGTGAGTTGTTATTAGCATCCAGAGATAGAGGAGTAGAACAGAGTGTTGAATTTGGAGTTGAAGGACTCTGCTATTTGTTATCTGTGTAACTTTGGGAAAGTCACCTTTCTGGGTCTCAGTTTCCTCATTTGTAAAATGATGACTTCTGAGATCCCTTCTAACTCCAAATCTATGATTCTATTATTATTACTCATAAATATGGAAAGGCCTAATTTTTGTTACTTGGTTCAGATTCAGGTTTCCAATGTGTTTAAAAAATACTTTCCAGAGGTTTATTTACCTGAAGTGGGCACCACGTTGGAGGGATTCATATCAGGACATCGAACTTCTGATCCTTCTTTCATCTGAAATGACCAAAAATATTTGTAGTTACTCAGATGCCCTATGACCTTAAATTTTCACTATAGGAGACTGAAGGGACATAGAGGTTTCCCTGTTTTGGGCCATGGCTTTCAGCAGTCATGTAAATGAGCACACATCTATGGACTGGAGGGTTGAAAGAAATCAGGCTTTGGGGGAGAAAAAAAAAAGAAAGGAACAATACATATAAAGTCGGACTCATTGGGAAATATATTCTTTGTGTTTCAGGTTTCCCTCATCATCAGATGATTCATTATCACTATGCTATTGGCCTGGATGGGCAAATCTGTATGAGCCAAAGAGCTTGTTGAGCCTATCTGCAAAGCTAATTTAAATACATTCCAGACTCCAACACTTGGCTGAGATAAGTCTCACTCTAGTTCTAAATAACAAGGACCTGTGAGGCTCTATTCTGGTTGGAAATAGGACCAGGTCACCTCTGGGGATAAATTCCTACTGTCTAGGGTCACATCTCAGGATGGCTCCCTCAGATAATAGCACTTCTTTTTGTGTGTGTGTGTGTTTTTTGGGGTGGGGCAGGGCAATGAGGGTTAAGTGACTTGCCCAGGGTCACACAGCTAGTTAAGTGTCAAGTGTCTGAGGCCAGATTTGAACTCAGGGAGTCCTGAATCCAGGGCCGGTGCTTTATCCACTGCGCCACCTAGCTGCCCAATAGCACTTCTTCTTGAAGAAGAGAGAATAAGAAGGGTTACCTAGGGACTCCATGAGGCAGGAAGGAGGAAAGCATGGCTAGGAGTAATTCTGTGGTTAAAGAGGGCTGCAGACTTTGGAATCATCTTCCTGCATTGTTCCCAACCTGCAAATGCCTTCTGTTTATTTCAGAGCGATAACCATCTTTAGACAGAAAAGCTTGGGGACAACAGGTATTACAAGAACAGGGGTGGGGAAATGGTGGCTGCTAGGTCACAAAGTTAGTAAGGTGGAGCCATTCTGACACTCCAGTATATATGCATTGGGAGACAGCAGAAAAGTATCGACCTCAGCCTGAGTCACAGGACGTGTGTTTGAATCCCAGGTCTACCTTTTGCCACCTGTGTTCCCTTGGGCAAGTAATATCACCTCTCAGGTCTCAGTGTCCTCATCTGTAAAATGAGGGGGGTTTGACTATATGCCCTCTCAGGTCCTTTCTGGATCAAGATCTATGATCTTGGGATCCATGAGACATTTCTGAGGTCAGCATGTTATCTGATCAAGTTTCTTCATGATTAAAATGGGGAAAGTTGCACAGTATTTGTCCAGGGATGTGCTGGAGTCAGCTTTCATGGGATCTTGTAAGAGCCGATTGTTAAATGTTCACTGTTAACATTTAAATCTCAAAAACTGTCAAATGCTATAAATCAAGGACTGACCTGCTGTTTTGTTGATTGTATAGACTTAAGAAAGTGCTGGAGAAATATCTAATAATGCCGATTAAACTTAGAAGTGTATCCCACATATATTTCCCCATCCCCATCCCACCGAGAGTCAGTTATTAAACCACCTCTTGACACAAGTACAGCACACCCCCGGACTTGTCCCATCCACTTTACAATTGTTATAAGGAAATAGCTTTGCAAACATGAAAGAGTCAGTAATTTTGAGTTGTTATTATATTATCATCTAGTTTAAGGATTTCTTAATCTTTTTATTGTGTCATGGACCCCTTTGACAGTTTGATGGTCAGAACAATTTTTTTTAACTGAAAGACATGCTAAACTTCAGATGAAGGATAGTGAAAATAAAGATGTCATTTTTTGCATCCAAATTCACAAATATCCTCCTAATATATATCCATAGACCTCCCCCCGCCCAATTTAGTTCAAGCTCTCCATGTAACAGAAGAAAAAAAGGAGCCCTAGAGAGGAAAAGGAGCCTGACAAAATTCACGTAAACTTTCCCTTTCAGGCCTCGCTCTTGCACTGTAGTATGGACCTGAGGGTCTAGGTCTTAAAGAACAATGCAGAGGGCTTTCCACAGCCTCTAATGATCCAGAACCTATACAGCATTTGTATATAAATTTTTTTGTTGTTCAGTCATTTTTCAGTCGTGTCTGACTCCGAGACCCCACTTGGAGCTTTCGTGGCAATATCCAGATATTGGAGTGGTTTGTCATTTCCTTCTCCAGCTCATTTTATAGATAAGGAAACTGTGGCAAAGAGGTTTAAGTGACTTGCCTAAGTTCACACAGCTAGTAAAGGTCTGAGGTCAGAGTTGAACTCATGAAGATGAACCTTCCTAATTGCAAGCCCAGTGATCTGTCCACCGCACCACCTAACTGCCCCATTTGTGTATTTACAAGCAACAAAAGAGTTTTTATTACCTCAGTCTTCCTGGTGGTTTTTGGTGAGATAGGGAGGTATTTACTATTTCTGTAGGTGAATAGATAGGGACATTCCTGTAGAAGGAAAGCAACATACATTACGACAATAACCCAAGAGTAAGGGTGAACTTGGTAGTTCCCCTACCCTCCTAGAGTCATCCTTTTTAACAAAGAATTTCAAAGAAAAAGGGGAAAACAAACCAGTTCAGCAGACAAGTCTGATAGCATATGTAGTGTTCCACAGCCACAGTCCCTCACCTCTACAAAGAAGGAAGGAAAGTGAATTCTTTGGGGCCAAGCTTTGTCATTGTAATTTCAAAGGATTCACAGTTTCTGTCTCTCCAGTTATAAACAACAATAATAATAATTATGGCTAACATTTATATGGCTCTTACTCTGTGCCAGGCATTATGTTAAGTGCTTTACAAATGTTATCTCACTTGATCTTCACCACGACCTTGAAAGGTAGGTGCTATTATCTCCATTTTACAGATGTGAAAACTGAGGCAAATAGGGTTAAGTGACTTGCCTAGGATCACATGGCTAGTGAGTGTCTGAGAACAAATTTGGACTCAAGGGCCCAGAAGGAGTCCCACCATTCAATTAACTATATCCCCTGGCTGAAGAAGGGAAAATTTTAGTGCTAGAGAAAATTCTTATCCAGCTGAGCCTCTGCTAAGCTGAGAAGTAGACACCACTTTATATGTCTTCAGATACCTCTGGAAAATTCCTTACTCTCCCTGATTCCCTCTCTTCTATAAAGCTACAGCCTGTGGTAGGCCTGTGTCGGGGCCGATCCAGCCAGGTGATGGGTGATCTGAGAACAAGGACACAGCTTCCCTCAAAGGGACTTAATTATTTGATGAATGTTAAAGTGAATCATTAATACCATGCCCCAGGCCTGCTTTTCTCAAAGACTATGTAACTGGAAGCTCCTGGGGCTCACAGGAGAATATAAGCATGGAGATTCTGGTATAAACTTGATGTTCTGAAGGTCCGAGTCCCGAAGGGGCTGGAGCTAGAAAATGGTCAACTCTTTGGTGTGGCCGTGCTCCGCTGAAGGAAGAGGTCGTGCAGACAGGATGGGGTTTGTTTGCCAGAAACAAGTGGGTGTTATAGTCACAGATGTAGATGAAATAACACATTCAAAGTGAAAGTGGTCACGGAGAAGTAGGGTGTGTTGTGTGTGTGTGTGTGTGTGTGTGTGTGTGTGTGTGTGTGTGTGTTTCAACTGAAGCTCAGTCTCAAAGCTACACAGGTCAGGTCGATGTGTGAGGAACAGGGGTGGGCAGAGAGAAGAAAACATAGAATATGTTTCCACTGGAGTCACCTGATGCCAGGAGCTCAGAACAAGGAGAACACAGTAAAGGTAGGGCAATGGGAAGGATTCCATTTTACAGATTATGAAACCAAGGTCACAAGGCCAAGTTGAGTACCTCATGGGGGCCCACAGATGACTAGTAGCCAAGACAGCTACACCACCCTGGGAGCTGCTTTGGCTTCACCATGATGGGACCTCATCCCTGTTCATTTGCCATTATCTTCACTTACCATGACCCTAGAGCTCCACTCTGATGGTTCATTTTGGCCTGGAAATGGCGCTAGACTCTTGAAGGCCATCCCAGTAGAGTGTAAGCACTCATCCAAGCTGCAAAAGCTTCAAGGACCTGATGTCCATCCATCTAGGACTAGCCTAGCTAAGTTTTGAGCAGCTTGTCATCACATTACCAAAGAGTAGGGACTATTTTGGCCACAGCAATTCTTGAAGGCCAAGTCAAAGAAGATCTGAAAGGAGTACCCACACTGATGAAATCAGAGGTCACCAAAGTGCTCAAAAATGTCCATGAGTGGTAGATCAATGTGAACATCTCCATTTTATAGACTGGGAGACTGGGTACAAAGAGAGAGTTGACTAGTGACTGATGCTACTCTTCAGGGACCAGGTCAGTGACCACCCTAAATGTGTTCCTCAGCTCATGAGCTTTTAAAGAATACCATCCACATCACATCCTCAAATTTCCCCAACCCTCTCACTACACCACAGCCAAGTCCCTCACTACCTCTTCTTCAGCCTAGAGCAGAAGGTCTGAAAATGACACACTCTCACACAGTCTGGACTCTGGGCAGAAAACATGGGGAGATTTATGAAATCAGAGATGAGTTCTGTTGGTTCTGCTCATCATCTCTCCCTCCTGATATGAAAATAGGAAAAAGCTAAAGGGTTACAAACTCCCTAGGTTGGGAGAGGCTTTTATAAAGCCATTCTTGGTGTTGAAGAGAGTAGAAGGGGCATTAATGGGGAAAATGGACCAGCCAGACACAGAACTGCTTTGCCATTTGCAATTACAAAGTTCATTTGGTATAGACACACTTAGCCATTCCAAATCATCAAGAGCATCCCCACCCCATGTAACCCCTGCCTACCTGGGTAGGACACTTAATTGGAATTCCTTTTCCTGCTGGAATTAACTCTTCTTTCTTTCCTGTTGGATCCATCTGGAAAAGAAAGTGACATGCGAAATTCATCTCAGGAACATCACTCTGGGGAACCACCAATAAGCATGCTGCAGCTCATAGCCGGTATTGTCACACTGAGGGACAGGTCAGGAGGCATCTGGCTTCTGAATGAACCCACCAGCCAGCCAAACCAGATTATCCTCCATTCCCCAGTTTTGTTTTTTCCTCTTCTGACTCTGTGTATTTGGGCATGCTATTGCCCCTTTCTAGAAAATTCCTTCCACATCTCCTTCTGATATGAATTCACATTTTTATGTAGTCCTCGAATATTTACAGTTTTCTTCCTACTAGCTAATCAATCAGTCTACAAGCATTTATAAAACACCTACTATGACTGCGGTATCCCCCTCAGAAGGTTGTTGTAGGCTGCATTCTATCTCCCCAATAGAATGTAAGTTCCTTGAGGGCAGGGGCTTTTTAATTTTTGCTTATGTAACCCCCAGCATTTCCCATAGTTCTTGGAATACTGTGTTTGTTGTTGAAAGAAATAGCAACAAAAAGAGAGAGGTCCCTGTTCTCAGAGGAGCTGACATTCTACTGATATTCATGGGCTAGTTACAACATGGGACTTGGGTTCATTTCTTAAAGCCCACACTACTGCATGACCATTCACTGTTTCCCAGCCTTCAATGTCACTTTGTCCCGAAATTCCCAAATGAATCACAAGTTGAAGAGTAGAGTGACTCAACCCAACCCATCAAGGCATGAGGAATAAATAGAATCCTACCTCCATGTCTTATGGTCCAACTCACCAAATTCAAACTGTCAACAACCTGCCCATATACCCTAAATACAATTCTTAGACTTGGACCTTGGGTGCTATGATGAAGGTCTACTTTGGGTTCTAAATAAGGGCACATTTACATTATCTAAGATTTGGGTGCTGAAAGGTTAGAATAAGACTAAGGAACTGTACCCAATCTATCAATCGATAGTTTGAGATGTTATCTATTTTTGTGTCAATTTACTTAACTTATAACAAATTTCAGTACTTGTACATGGAGAATGATGCAAAATGTAACATGGAATATTTATTTATATAACACCAATAGAATGCTGTTCTCATGTGGTACATATTTTGCCTCACCCATTCAAATAAAAGTAGTAGGTATGCTTTTTGTGTGACATGAATAAAAGCAATAGGAAATTAAAAAGAAAGAAAGGAAGAAAGGAAGGAAGAAAGAAAGAAGTGGCAAACCCCTCCAATATCTCTGCAAAGAAAACCCCAGATAGAAACATGAAGAGTTGGATATGACTGAAATGACTCAACAAGAGCAACAACAAACACACTGTCAACAATGTTCCAGTGTGAAGTGTTGGGGGTTACATAAGCAAAAACTAAGAAAAAGCCCCTGCCCTTAAGGAACTTACATCCTACCCTAGGACAACCTTTATGAGGTAGATGCTATAGGCATTGTTATTATTCCTATTTTATAGAGAAGGAAACTGAGGCTGAAAGAAATTAAATGACTTGCCCATGGTCACAGCTATTAAGATTCAAAGCCAGGATTAGAGCCCAAGTTGCCAGATTCCACATAGAATACTCTTTTTGTGATAACTTGTTACCTACCTTCCTTTCTTTAAGGTCCAGATCAAACGTCACACCTTCCAGAAAACCATACCTGATTTCCTAAGCCAGAGGAGATCTCTCCCTCTCCAGTCTCTCGTGACTCTCTATTTGACCTCCCCTATGAATGTTTCTCATTCTAACTTAGATGACAGTCATCCAACTATCTGCCATTTTTCACCTTGTATCCACATCACACAACGCAATGTACTGCATGGAGTAGGCTTTCAATAAATGTTGAATTGAACTGAATTGACCTTCTCTGACTATAGAAAGCTGGGACCATGACTGAAGCCACAGGGTGTCCATCAGCCAAGGGGATAAAACTCATGAATTGAAGTTCCTGTACCCATACCTCCCTAGGAACCACAAGTTATGGAACCATCACATAATGTTATAGCCAGAAGGAACTTTAGTGATCTCCTTGTACAGGCCGCCATTTTTCACCTGAGGAGCTTGGGACCCTGACCTATACTATAGGTTAATGTTCTTTGGCTGAATCAGTCTAGTATGATGTGATGATGGTATGGTGCCACCTACATTTTCCTTATAGTTTTTATGACCAAGTTTTGATCATCTGGGGCTAATTTTCTAGTCTGTAAATCATCTAAGTCCTCACTATTTTTCTCTGGGATTTTGGGCATTTCACTGATTATTAGTTCCTCCACTTGAGAAAGAGAAAGGAAACAAAATTATTTGGAAGGACTTGAATGACCCAGACAATTTCTATCTAGTTATTGGCATACTCCAGAAATTAATTTGTATTGTTTTGTATAGACTTTGTATTTAGTTACTTGAACACATATCATATCCCCTAGGAGAATGTAAGCTCTTTGAGGGCGAAGACTGTTCCATTTCTTGGTTTTGTGTCTCTAAAACAAGGTTCTTAACCCATGGTCCATAAACTTTAAAAAATATTTTGATAACTTTTTCAATATAGTTTCCTTTGTAACCCATTGTATATTATTTTATGCGTTTCAAAGCGTTATTCTGAGGAGTCATGGGTTTTACCAGACTGCCAAAGGAGGCCATGACACACACAAAAAGGTTAAGAACCCCTGTTTTACCACACAGCACAGTGCCTTGCACACAGAAGGTGCTTAATCAATATTTGTTGAAGTGAATTTTGTCCTTCCCTTTACTCTCAAAAGTACTCAAATAATGCAAATGAATTGTTTATCTTACCCATGTGGCTAATTCCCTACCCCACCCCCTTCCTCACCCCTCCCAGGGACAAGGGCATATCCTGGGCTGGGAGCCACTGGTGGATTGATAGAACTCTTTACCTGCTCATCTTCCTTTCATTTTCTAGTTTATTTACTCTAGCCTTAGCCAGAACCAAGTTCTCCAAGAATATCTTATCATAGCACCTGTGTTCCAGTAACTGAAGAGAAAGGGCAAAGAACTTTAACCTTCTTCTGATTAGCCCTGAGCCATCTGATTAGTAGGGGAGCCAAATGAGTGGGTTCTGATCATGTCACCCCATGGAGGATTGACAACAGTCCGCAGCAAGGGATGGAAGAAGGAAAAGACAGCGTATCCTCCAGGCAACCCAAGACCTGCTCACACTCCACATGGATCGGAGCTTCTGTGTGGGGCTGTGAATAAGGAGCTGGGCCAGGCTGTTCTTCAGGGCAGTCAGGGAAAACTTTATGCACAGAATACTGAAGGGAGGCTCTTGGCCTCCTAGGTTTGTTCTGGTGCCCAGCTGAGGTTCTCCAGGGTACAGAAAGGATCATGGTGGCATAGGATTTAGAGTTGAAAGGCCTCCTAGTCAACCTGTTAATGGCCTAGTCCAATCCCTGCATTTTAAAGGTATGCCGACTAAGTAACTGAGAGAAGAAGAAACTGGTGTAAAGTCATTCAGAAAAGAGTATTTACCAATCCACAACAGCTTTCTGAGGAGGAAGAAAGGGAGTGTCATTGGGAGACAAAGTGATACAGTGAAAAATATAGTGGACTTGTAAGAAAGACCCGAGTTTGAGTCCTGACTGTTATTCTCCAGCTGTGGGATCTTAGGGAAGCTATTTAACCCTCTGAGCCCCTGTTTCTTGTCACTACAGTCAAATGATAATATATATGGAACAAGATGGCATAAGTAATACAAGTGAAACAAGATCATGTATTGGAAGGAATATGCTGGAATCAACTTGATCCTGCTCATAAGAGCCAATTGTTAAGTTCTCAGAATTAGCATTTTCACCACAGAAATCGGCAAATGCTACAAATCGGGTTTTGCTATATTGTTTTATGGATGGTTTAACACCTAAGAAAGTGATAAAATGTTAATGATACAAACTAAACTTAAAAATGTGTCATAAGTACATTTTTTTAAGGAATCCAGTAAACTTTTAACACTCCTTTGTACAGGGCTATATAAAATTAAGCTATTGTCATTCCTATTTGATGGTTGGAGAAACTGAGGCATAGAGAGAGTAAGTGATTCACCCCAAATTTCAATTAATGGAAGAATGAGAATGAGAACCTAGGCCTCATGAGCAACACAGAGTAGTAAAAAGAATACTGGTCTCTGGAGTCAGAGGACCAGAATTAAAATCCTACCTCTGATCCCTACCACCTGTGTGACCTTGGGCAAGTCACTTAACCTCACTGGGCTCCAGTTTGCTCCTCTACAAAATGAAGGGTTTGGACTAGATAGCTTCTGAACTCTGTTCCATCTCTAAATCTATAATTATATGAAACAGAATTAGAATTAATCATCTAGTGTCTTTTCCATTCAGCTTTCCTGCCTCAAATTTCTCATGGAATTGGTTGTGGTCCAGCAAGTGGGAGGAAAATGGGGTTGGGGGGAGGGCGACTGAGACTTCAGCCAAGACTTTTGCTATGTGACACTCAGATCTGTGAGGGAGGTCTACATTTACCTTAGTGGTAAACTGAGTTCAAGTAGTCTTAGAAAATCCCTAATTCATCACCTAGCTTAATAACCAGTGTTACTATGGCTCACTCCCCAGAGACCCTGTGGGAAGTGAAAGGACTTGCAGAAGACTAGTAGGACAATTCTTGGGGACAAGTAGTAGCAAGGAGTGGGCTGGAACAATAAGAATTCTGGAATAGGCCCTCCCCCATCTCTGCCTCACTCTCACTGTGGCTTGCTCTTTCCAACAAATATAATACTCATTTGATTTGCTATGCCCCCACCCTCCAATAGCTTTTTTTTTGGTGGGGGGTGTTGGCCTGAAATTTCATTGGTGTGAGAAACTCCCAGTATGGAAACTCCCTCTACCAATTTGGATCAATAATCCACCTGTAACTTGTCATCTTAGAGAGTTTCCTGGCCCTCTGAAAGGTTGTGACTGGCCTGGCCAGTATGTGTCAGAGCCAGGAGCTGAACCCAGGATGTCATCACTTCTAGGATAGCTTTTAATTCACTATCCCATGTTGTTTAACTTGCTTGTAATAGTCACTACATAATAAATGTTTATTGAACTAAATTATTTGTTGAGCAAGCAAAGGAAAAAAGGACATTATAGTAATCATGGAGTCGTTAGTAGTAGTAGTAGGCCTCCATCAGTCGTGGACGACCATGGATCAGCACCTTGAAGAGCCACAGGCCACAGTGTGACTGTGCAGTCGGATACGGGAGCCGCAGATCCTGAGTAACTTATAACCGGTAACTGCCGCATACCGTGTTGTATCTACGCCATGAGGAGTAACTGGAGTGTCCTCTCCAGGGTGCTGGCCTGGGCAGATCAATATGGAAAACAAGCTGTTGCCCATGTAGCATGTTTTCCCTCTCTGCAACATTGGTGGATCCAAAGGAGAGGCAGAGCCAATACAGTTTGGCACCAGTGCCGATGTGGGAGTTGCCAGAGGGATGTGATGTCCAACATCCAACTGCCTAAGGGACTCCGACTCCTGATTTTTCCTCGGGGTTAACTCCCGAAGCCTTTCCCATATATGGATATAGCTGCAAGGCAGCAGAGGCTTAAAATCAGGGTTTCCTTCCCTTAGGTGGGTTGCCTACCAAGGCTAATGAGCCCCACCTGCCCTAAGCGACTGGTTTTAAGGTGCCAGTGACTCACCCTCGCCCCTTCTCCTGTTAGTGGAAACAATTCTGCTACAAGAAGGCCAGGAGTTGGGCTTCAGTTGTCAGAGGCTATTTGAGACACACGTTATTGGAGCATTTTATAGAGAGTGGGAGCTTATCCCCACTCCCACTCTGGCATGACAAACCTTTGTTACTATGTAATAAATATTTGTGGAACTAAATTGTTGGGTGAGCAAGCAAAGGAGAGAACATTCTAGGCAGAAAGATAATATAATACAAGAATAATAAGTAACATTTATCTAGAACGTTAAGGTATATCAGGCACTTACAAATATTATTTCATTTAATCTTTGTAACAACTCTAGGAGGTAGGTGTTGTTATTATCGCCATTTTACAGATGAGGAAACTGAGGCTGAGAGAAGTTAAGTGAATTGGCCAGGGTCACATAGCTATTAAGTATCTAATGCAGGATTTGAACTCAGGTCTTGGTGACTCCAAGCCTGCTACTTCAGCAAGGTATAATGGATAGAGAATACTGGGCCTAGAGTTGGGAAGACCTGAGTTTACTCCCTCAGACACCTTAGTAAATGCATGATTCTGGATAAGTCACTTAACCTCTATTTACCTCAGTTTCCTCATTTGTAAAGTGTCGTATCTCCCAGAGTTGTGAGGATTAAGTGAGATAATGTTTGTAAAATGCTTTGCACACCTTAAAGCATTCTATAAATGCTGGCTAGTATTATGGTTATTCACTGCAACACCTTGCTATCTAACAACATGAATAAAGGTTTAGAGTTTCAAAACAAAAACCAAAAACTAGGGGCATGACTGTAGTGTAAGGAATAGTCCAGTGTGTCTGGAGCATAAAGGAGGTAGGGAGGAAAATGAGATAAGACTGGAAAAGTAGGATGGTGACAGACTGAGGAAGATCTTCAAAGCCAGGCAAAGGAGTCCAGATTTTGCTTGGAGGAGTAATAGGGAACCATAATAGGTACTCAGCAAATACCAAATTGATTTGGACAGAGAAAAAAGCGGGGTGAGAGAGAGACAGAAAGAGGGGGGGAGGGAAGGAGGGGAAGAGAGAAAAGAAAAAGAGAGAGAAAAAGAAAGGGAGATAGAAAGAGAAGCAGAAAGAGGGGGAGTGAGGGAAAGAACGGGAGAGAGAAATGAAAGAGATAGAGAGAGAGAAAGGGAGGGAGAAACAGAATGAGAGGGAGAGAGAAAGAAAGGGAGAGAGACAGAGAGGGAGATAGAAAGAGAAGAAGAAAGAGGGGGAGGGAGGGAAAGAAGGAGAGAGAGAGAAAGGGAGAGAGAAGGGGAAGAGAGGGAGCGAGAGAAGAGAAAGGGAGAGAAAGGGAGGGAGAAACAGAATGAGAGGGAGAGGAAGGAAGGAAGGGAAAAAGAAAGGAAGAGAGACAGAGAGGGAGATGAGAGAGAAAGGGAGGGAGGGAGGGGAGAGAGAGAGAGAGAGAGAGAGAGAGAGAGAGAGAGAGAGAGAGAAGGAGAGGGAGAGGGAGAGAGAAGGGACACTGACACACAGAGAAAGGAGAAAAGGAGACAAACACACACATATGCAAGACTGGTGGGCTCAGTCCCAGAAAGAGAGAGAGAGAAAGGGAGGGAGACAGAGAGAGGGGGAGAGAAAAAGAAAGGGAAGGAGAGACAGAGAAAGAAAGAGGTAAGAAGGGTGAGGGAGGAAGAGAGAAAGGGAGGGAGGGGAAGAAGGGGAGAGAGGGGGGAAAGAACGAGTCAGAGAGAGGGAAGGAAGGAGAGAGAAAGGGTGGGAGAGAGAGGGAGAGAGAGAAAGGGAAGAAGGGAGGGAGGAAGGTTTTGCAAGGCTTGTCAAAAGCATCATTGACACATCTCCCATCCAGGGCGACAGGCAAGGAATGGACGGTGAGGGCCCACCAGGGGCAGCCCTTGTCTGAGTATTTCAGACCTGGAAATGAGTCCAGGGTCACATCACATGTTAATAACAATAGGATTTTCCTGAACAGATTTCTCCCTCTGGTCAGGGTCAGTGAAACCCAACAGAAAAGACTTTGTAAGACAAGCTGCCCCAGCAAACATTTCACCCTAGAAAGAAATCCAATAACACTCCCGCCACCACCCAGTGACAGCGTGTTTTTCATTTACTCTGGCTGCCTTGGTGGGAACTTTTCTCCCCCCTACAAGATTCCCTTCTCAGGCCCCATCCAGGTTGACACATGTCGAAATGCAGCTGTTCCCATCAGTCAGCCTACCACGTCAACTGGGAGGAGGGAGGTCTTTCTCTAAACCAAGGGAGAAGAAAAACATGTTTCTGTCACTGGAGTTCTAAAAATAGGGCAGCTTGGAAAGGAGAAAAAATGGGAACCAGCAGCTCTCTGCCTGAGCCTGGAGAATCATGGGGAGGAAATGGCTTGAGGTGGGGGCTCGAATACCAGTGAGGAAAGTTGACCTCTGACTACAATCCTTAGTCCTGGTCAGGACTGGAAGGTACTAGGGGACTGGAGAGTGGAAGTCTGATGCCCAAAGCAAGCACCTTGACTCAGGTATTCTTCATCAGTCTGTGTTTCTTTTCCCATATTTGGCAAGAAAATTGACTCTGGAGGCCACTACACAGCTAGTAAATGTCTGAGGCTGGATTTAAATTCAGGTCCTCCTGACTATAGGTCTAGAACTCTATCCACTGTGGCACCTAGACGCCCCTATTATAGCATCAGAGATATAGAGGTGAAAGGGAACTCAGAGCCTTCTATTTCTACCCTTTATTTTGCAGAAAGAGAAACATGAGGAAGAAAGAGAGGTTAAGGGACATGCCTAATGTCACAGAGGCACTGAGTCAGGACTGGAATCTGAACCCAGGTCTTGTGACTTCACATGAGGTAGCTGGGTGGTGCAGAGGATGGAGTGGCAAGCCTTCATTCAGGAAGACTTATCTCCCTGCATTCAAATCTGGCCTCAGACACTTATTAGCTATATGACCCTGGGCAAGTCACTTAAGCCTGTTTGCCTCAGTTTCTTCATCTGTAAAATGAGCTGGAGATGGAAATGGCGAACCACTCAAGTATCTTTCCCAAGAAAGCCTCATGGAGAGTCAGACATGACTGAACAACAACCCGTGATTCCACAGCTTGTTTTTCACACACCCTCCTTCCCCCCCCCCCACAACCCAAGCTACCCTGACCCTTCACTCACTTGATACTTAACAATACTGAAGTCAGGAACATATATACCTGTCAACCTCCAGGACCCAAGCCTAAGGCCTTGGCTTCAATGCCTAGCACATAGGAGACATCCAATAAATTATTGTTATAGCTCCTGCAAGGCTTTGTACCTGTCTAGCTTCCTTACAGAGCTCCTTAAAGGTACAGCTACTTCTAGAGTGCTTTGAATTTCTCAAACAAAGAGATGGCAGGGAACACTAGCACTAGATTCAGGAATTTATTAAACACCTTCTATATGCCAGGCACGTGTTCCCCATTGTATCCCTATCTCATGCTGGAGATAGTCCCTGCCCTCAATGAGCTCACATTTCACTGCCAACCTGGGGGTTTTTCCAGTATCAGGTATATAATTACCCTTGGCAGAATTACCTCTGTTCATTTAGACTCAACTCCTGTGAAAGCTCAGTGTTGGGATGGATAGAATGCCAGGCCTGGAGTCAGGAAGACTCCTCTTCATAAGTTCACATCTGGCCTCAGACACTGATTAACTGGGTGACCCTGGGCAAGTCACTTAAGACTGTCTGACTCAGTTTCCTTCATCTGTGAAATGAGCTGGAGAAGGAAATGGTGAACAACAGCCACCACAACCACCACGACCCTATTGACAAATTTGGGACCATGAATCTCAGCCATTACCTGGGTTCTGTGCATAGATGACAGAGCTCATAGGCTCAATTCAACCAATGTGGCAAGTGTTTATTAAGCACCTACTTTACCTAAAGTCATAAATCTTTAGGGCTGGAGAAGGGACCTTGGAGATCACCTGTTCCCTCATTTCCCAAGTCAGAAACCTGAGGTTCAGAGCTGGCCTATGTGTATAGCTGACGAACGGCCGGGCCAGGAATAGGACCCAGGTCTCTGAGCCCCGTGCTATTGCCCTCTTCGCTCCGCTGAGTGGATAAGTGTGTAACATGCTACAAGTTTCTGGGAAGAGTGGGCCTGAATATCTAAAGGAGGACTGAGACCCACAGATGGCTCTATAGCCAGAATAAAATGCTGACTGGTGTGAAGCACTGGGGGACCTTGTCCAACAGATAAGGCAAATCATTCCTTGATATATGACCCATAAGAGGTTTGAATGAAGGGAATTATGTTAACTCTGAAGTGTAGCTCAGTCCTGCCACTCCCTGCCTACCCCACAACTGCCCCCAGCCCCTTGACAGTCCAGAATCATCAGAACACCCAAAGTTAAAAACAGTGCCAGCCAGAGCTTGGGCAGAGATCCACATGGCACCTTGCCAAGGTCATAGCCCACGGAATGCCTATCTGCTTTCTCTGCAACAATTAGGGCAGTGGGGGAGGTATAGAGTAGCTGTACATTTTCCCCTCTGGCTCTAAGCCTGTGGAAAATGCCTCTGTCCCCATACCACAGGTCTAGGAAAAGCATGCCCATAGTGATTATGTTGACTCACCATGCTATTCCACAGACTCAAGGCACGGGCAACCGAAGACTTGCTCAGGAAGTGACCAGAAGCCTGTTTCCCCTGAAAAGGAACCCATAAGAGAGGTGATACTTCAAACCTTGGGATGCAGATAGGATGCTACTGACCCACCAAGTAGTTGGAGGTGATTTCCCACCTCACCAGAAATGTTTCTACACTGATTCATCTAGACATTAACCCTACTAGTACATAAGGGTTCTTTCCCCAGTGACCAAAGACCTACACTTGTGAGAGGGGCAGCTAGATGGTACAGTAGATAGAGTGCTGGCCCTGAAGTTGGGAGGACCCGAGTTCAAATCTTGCTTCAGACACTAGCTGTTGTGACCCTGGGCAAGTCGCTTAATCCCCATTGTCTTAAATATCTGGGGCCATCTCCAGTCATCCGGATATACATCTTGCCACTGGACCCAGATGGCTCCAGAGAGTGAGGTTGGTGACCTTGCATAGCCCTCCCTCACTTAAATCTAATTCAGTGCAAATCATGACATCACCCTGATATCATGATACAATGACTAACAACAACAACAACACATGAGATATCTAAAGGAGAGCACAGATCCATCATTAGCCACAGGAGGACTGAGACAAAACCCCTTTCCTCATTACCATGGGATTCTGAACAACCAAGCTCCCAAAGAATGCCCCAGGAGGAGGTCAGTAGGGTATACACTAACCAATATCTCACAGGGTCTAAGGCCCGGTACTCCTGTTAGCATCTCAGGGAAGGGTTGCGTATATAATTTACTAGAGTAATGGATTCCAGATAACCACCCCCAATTAATGTCCTAAAGGGCCCAATTTCCAGTTGGGCCCACTTATCAAACAGAAGCTTAGTGAATGATCGACCAGTGGCTAAACCCACTACGTGTAATTCTACTAGTCCTGGGATGCTGAGGAATTGGGCATTTATCCTGAGGTAAGTGGTACTTCTGGCACTTTTTCTAGAAAATGGGTAGAAAGAATGCTGGAGGCAGTGACAGTGAGGGGAAGGAGCACTGAACTTGGAATCACAGAAGCCAGTTTGGATTGCAACTCTACCTGTGTTACTTTGGACAAGGCGTTCACCTCCACAGGTCTTGGTTTTCTCATCTGTCAAAAATGAGAGTGTCAGCAATGAGAGTTGACATTTAACAAAGGAGCAAACTGAGTCTGAGCTAGGGCAAGTGGATTTCCCGGGACCACATAGCAAATAAATGACTAAGGAAAATTAGGAACACAAGTCTTCCAAATTTGGGTTGTCATCCTTGTCTGGACTCATGTAGCCTTAGGAGAATTGCTTCCCTTCATTTAGACTCACTTCATATTGCTATGGGCAGCTAGGTGGCACAGTAGATAGAATGGCAGGCCTGAATTCAGGAAGACTCATCTTCCTGAGTTCAAATCTAGCCTCAGACATTTACTCTCTGTGTGACACTGGGCAAGTCACTTGACCCTGTTTGCCTCAGTTTCTTCATCTATAAAATGAGCTGGAGAAGAACATGGCAAGCCTCTCCAGTATCTTTGCCAACAAAACTCTAAACAGGGTCTGAAAAGGTGGACATAATTGAAAAATGACTACACTACACCCACCATTTTAAAAAAGTGTACCCAATGACTCTTTTTTTTTTTTGGAGCAGGAAATAAGGGTTAAGTGACTTGCCCAGGGTCACACAGCTAGTAAGTGTCAAGTGTCTGAGGCCAGATTTGAACTCAGGTCCTCCTGAATCCAGGGCTGGGGCTTTATCCACTGCACCACCTAGCTGCCCCCATGACTCATTTTTTATAAGCAGGTTTTCATGTTATTTGATGCCCATAGCTGAACTATTGTCAGATTTTTAAATCAAGGTTGAATAATAGAAAGAAATATTTAATAAAGTTTGTGTCAATATATTTTTTAAATGATGGGGTTGGCCTAATTGATTTCTAAGGTCCCTAAAACTATGATCCAAAAAACAGTAAAGAGAAGTCATCATTTACTGTTCCTGGAGCAGGATTGGGCTCTGGAATCTGCTTTTAGAGGTTGAATGATTCAAAAATACCTCAGTTTACAAAACTGAAAAAAGAAGCCACTAGCATCTCCTCCTTGACTCCCCCCCCCCAGAACTTAAATTATAGATAGAAGGAATATAGCCGAATGACTTAACCAAATATCTTTCTTTCCCTGGGCCTCAGTTTCCCTTGTATATCAAATCAGGGGCTTGGACTACCTGATCCCTAAAATGTTTCCTGGATCTGGACTCTTCTCACCCATAGTGGTAGTGTCCAGAGGACAATGTATTGCAGTGCTATGTTCCTGAGCTCCCCTCCCTTCCATCTTTCATGCTAGCTATTCACCCGTACTCACCAAGAAAAGAGAAGGATCCACCTCCTGCAGGAAAGGTTGATAAATTGCTGTGAAAGTATCCTGTGTGTCATACCTGCCTGAGGCCAGGAATTTTTCCCATGAGTTCTAAAGAAAAAAAATAAAAACTAATTGGTGAGGGGCCAAGCAGCTGGGCAGTATCTACCCCTCACCTCTGACCATCCAAACTCTTCTTTTTGTTGTGTTTTGTGGGGCTGTTGCATAGAACCTTGGACCAGGATAGGCCACCAAGTCTTGTTCTGAAATAGTCAACCCAGAATGCCTTGAGGTGGGTTAATTTAATCAAGGGGAGGGGGGGACATAGTGTTTCCTCAGGTGCAAAAAGTTCCTTGTTACTGCCAAGGGTAGAATAGGACACAACTCCAAGTTCATTTCTTTTCTGAGGGCAAGCTGATATGCTATTTGAATGTGTTTCTGTATTTCTTCATAGACTCCTGTAAGTCATTAGCATTTTAAGCATACCAGCTATTCATACTGTAAAATGAACACCTTTCTAGAAGGGACCCTGTTACCCATGCATGAGCCAAACCTTAGTTTTATTATAGATATTTCCCTAAGTTACTCTGGGGTGAGGACATAATAGGCCAGAGTTAGAGAGAGAGAAAGCTGGATCCCCCTGTTTCTTAGGATTCAGGTCCGCCTCTAGGATAAGGATCTAGAACTTGAATTCCTTGAGGGAAGAGGCCTTCTGGGTCACTGGTCACATCTTGGAGCTATATATGGTTAAAAACTACACACTGATAGGAGATACAGGCCAGCACACAATCTGTGGCCACGGTCCAATTTTTACAGTGGGAACTTCAACTACAAAGACAATGTTATGACAGGCCAGAGTCAGGGTATTGTTACACTGACTAAGATGAATAGAGATTATTACTGAGCGCTAGGGTGTTGATCATATTTGTGCTCTGGTTTATTGTCTAATTGGAGGGATGGTTTTCTCCGAGTTATCCACAATGTCTTGTGGTCTCTTTGGGGACCAATAGGCCAGTTCTTTTTCAGCATTCAAAGGCCTGGGCCAAGGGAGAGGGATTGGGCAAGTGCTGCTCAGCACCAGAGGGAAAAACAGGAATGGTGATGAGAAGTTACAAAGGGGAAAAATGTAGGCTTGTCATGAAGAAAGACTTCCTAATTCTCAGAGCTGTGCAAAAGAGGATGGGAGGCTTTGGGAGACAGTGGGTTTCCTCTTGAATTGTGAGGCCAGATGAGCCCTTGGCAGGGATGTCACAGAGGGGGTTTCTAGGTCTACCAGAAGGTCACTGATGTCACTCCTATCTCAGATTGTGTGAAAAATATATATCTACAAGATGCCATATGAGGTAGTTGTGGCAAAGGAACACACCATTCAAAGCCAACTGAACCAAATGATGATGGAGCCCATGACCCAGTAATATGCAAGATCCTTGAGGACAGGAATGATTTCCCTTTTGTCTTTGTATACCTAGGGCTTAGCATGATTCTGAGCTTAATATATTCCTGTTGGTGGATTGGCCTGTAAGATGAAGAGGTCACACCAGATAATTCCCAAGGTTCATTCCAAATGTAAATGCTATGGTCTTACCTTGAATTTGTTGGAATGATGCCCTAATTGACTGAGCCAAACAGTCCAGACTGTCACTAGATAGTATCAATTCTGGCTTCAATACTGACTTGATGTGTGACCTTGGCTAAGTCACATCCGTTCTCTGAGGCTCAGTTTTCTTCTCTGTCAAATGAGGAAATACTTGCTCTCCCTAGCCTATAGAAGCCATAACATGACATTGAAATGCAGTCTTCATGCACTAAGACTTGTGGGACACCCTGCACATGTTATAATTATCAATTTGCAAAGTCAACACTTTCTAAAAAATAATTCACAAATATTATACAGGAAGGAAGTTGCCAAATGACAGGTGAGAAAATTGATTCCAGGGAGAAAGTACAATAGCTCTTGACACCAATCTCTTTCAGCAAGTTGGACTCTGGGAGAAGTTTGCTCTAATTTTGTGCCATGTCAGGGAAGGCCAGGGTGCCACTGGCTGGGTGCCAGGACTTGGAGGAGAACACAACTTGAGTTGAATCAGATGCAGTCCCCTCTCATGCTTCTTGGCTTTTCCTGAGCCAATGCTTACTGCTAAAGGGGCTCTCACCTGATAGTACCATCTCTGCATAACTGTGGTCAGTCGGAAAGGCTCCTCTGTACACTCACACACCTCATTCAGGCCCCTACAGACCAAAGCAAAGCAGAAATGAAAGTACTGGGTTTGAATCCTGCCTGTGATGTTTATTCCCTTGGTGACTTTGGACAAGTCATTTAACCTCCCTGGGCCTCAGTTTTCTCATTTGAAAAATGGGAGGAGGCTGGACTAGATGAGAGATTCTTAACTGGCATCTCTGAACTTTAAAAAAATGTTGATAATTAAATGTCTATATGATTCTATTGTAATCCTTTGTATTTTATTTTATGCATTTAAAACTTTATTCCACAGGCTTCACCAGATTGCCGGAGGGGCCCATGACATAACAAAGATGAAGAATCCCAGATCATAAATCTATGATCTTTTGCTCTCTCTGGGACAAGAAGATGCTGGGGGCCAGAATGACTACATATTAGAGAGATGGGAGCATAGGAGATAGGCCTAGGAGTTTGGAAGGAGAAAGATCTGAGGACACCATCAAAAGGAAATGAGAAAAAAAACCAAGAGACAAGGTGAACCAAGAATCTGGATGAAAGACTAGGTCTGGACAAGGATGAGCGACACTGGGGCTCTAATAATGGCATCCCTCTCTCATCTCAAGGGACAGCTAGTGGGTACAGCACTGGACTTGAAGTCAGGATCTGAGCTCACATCTGACCTCAGACTCTAGCTGTGTGATTCTGGGCAAGTCACTTAACCCCATCAGTTCCTCATCTGTAAGAGGGGGCACACTAGGGGCAGCTAGGTGGCACAATGGATAGAGCACCGGCCCTGGAGTCAGGAGGACCCGAGTTCAAATTCAGCTCAGACACTTAACACTTACTACCTGTGTGACCCCGGGCAAGTCACTTAACCCCAATTGCCTCACCAAAAAAAAAAATGTAATTAGTAGATATTTAACAAAATAAATTTTAAAAAATATAATGGATAATGTTAATACAAGGTTTTTAAAAGTCAATACACAGCCCCTGGGGCTCTTTATGGACAGTTTAGTGTCTTCCCCCACTCTTTTCTTTGAGTTTTTCTTTGAGTCTTCCTTCCCCATTGCCCCACACACAAAAAAAGAATTGGCTATCCAAGCAATCAGGATTTCCCTTGAAATTATATAGGCAAAACTTTGTGACTTTGGGACAAAATTTAGGATAAAATCCTATTCATTCCCTTTCCCAAGACTGGGTTTGGCCTCTTAGAGTCTTCAAGTAGTAAGAGAAGAGCTGAAATTCAGAAGATGCTAGATTTAGAGCTAGAAGAGCTTTTAATGTCTAGCTAGTCCAACCTCTCCATTTTACAGATGAGGAAAACTAAGGACCAGGAAAAGTAAAGTAGCTCCCTCAAACAGTAAGTGGTTTAAACGTGGACCCTCAGAAAGTCCAGCAGTGGTCCTTCTACCACTCCATGCCAGCTCTTATATCAGCATCCTAGAAGAAGGTTTAGTTCTTTTATCTGATTTCCAGAAATGGCATTTGAGGATACTTGTGGTCAGCTTTACCTGGTTCCATGATCCTGATGTGATAAAGATGCATTCTCAGCCTCCGAGGTATCCACCAGAATCACAAAGGCTTTGGGGACCTAAGAAAGCATAGGATAGAGTGATACCTGCAGAATCACAATTATCCTGCTGGAGGAGTCTCCTAACCCTTTGGCCACTGTTGGGTAATGATCTAAGCCCAGTCAGAAACCCCTCAGACCCATGGGCTCCTGTGTGTGCAACATTCATTTGGACAAGACATTTTTATACCTGTGTGCACCAGGTCTCTCTTATTTGTCACATAAGGAAGGATGTTTGGTACCATGCTTGGACATTAGATTCTGTTTAGAGTATATGTTAAATCCACCTATCAGGTTCACAAGGAAGCCCCATACACAAAGTCATCACTGGTCCCCTACTGGTTCCCCTGTGTTTGCACATGCTGCTATCTTAAGATGTAACATGTTGAGGGGGCAGCTAGGTGGTGTAGGAGATAAAGCACCAGCCCAGGATTCAGGAGGACCTGAGTTCAAATCTGGCCTCAGACACTTGACACTTACTAGCTGTGTGACCTTGGATAAGTCACTTAACCCTCATTGCCCTGCCCCCCCCCAAAAAAAAGATGTAACATGTTGGGGTGGGTGGGACAATGAGGCACTGCCATTTTTCTTTACATTATTTTTTTTAGAACCACATATATTTCAATGCAAAAAATTCCATTCACCATAGCCTGTAGGTATTTATTTTATGATAAGTCAATGTGGCATAGATAAGAGGTTATCAAACCTGCTGTCTACAGGCCTCATTGTGGCCTGTAATGCTACCCAGTGAGACCAGAATCAGATTAAGATACAATTGGGAAATATTTGACAAAATAAATAAAAATACAACAGAATAATATAACAGATAATGCTAATATGTGGTTGTGTAAATATGAGGAGTCCACAAGGATCCTTATGTATGATTTAGTGG
Source organism: Dromiciops gliroides (assembly GCF_019393635.1). Taxonomy (NCBI): domain Eukaryota; kingdom Metazoa; phylum Chordata; class Mammalia; order Microbiotheria; family Microbiotheriidae; genus Dromiciops; species Dromiciops gliroides. Next base: position 473,070,326 of record NC_057862.1, on the reverse strand, counting down.
CCCTATTTCTATTTGAGTTTGATGTCGTTGACATAGAAAATGAAGTGCTAGAGTTAACATCAAGAAGGTTCAAATCCCAATTCTTCTTCTGATGCTTAATAGTTGTGTGACCCTGGGAAAGTCATTTGTTTCCCAATGCTTCAGAAGACTCCTTAGCATTTTCTACACATTACAGATGAGTTGCAACTGCATTGGAAAAGAGTGTTCTCACACCAGGAGCCACTTCTCTGATTAAATCACAGATCCTCTGTATATTCACTATAAATCAAATAACATGGAGTGCAGAGTATTGTGGAAATGGAGTCAGACTGGAAGCCATGATGGCTTTTCTGGACCTGTAAGAACACATTGCCCAGGCCTGGGAAACTGCCAGAGCAGGGAAAACCCTTTCTCCAAAAAAAGCCAATCAAGTGATCCTTTGTCTAAAGACCTTATTTAAGCCACAAATTCCCTAAAAAATTTCCTGAGTGAGATCTCACAGAAGCTCCAAATTGTATCATAAAGCTGAGCTGTCCCATCCTTGGGGGCAGTTCTGACTCAGGGCCATCTCACTTCTATCACTGTGTATGTTTTGGGGCTTCTTTGGAGTATTTTGGGTTTTTTTTTTGAGGCAATCAGGGTTAAGTGACTTGCCCAAGGTCACATAGTAGTAAGCATCTAAGGCCACATTTGAACTCAGGCCCTCCTGACTCCAGGGCTGCTATTCTATCCCTTGCACCACCTAGCTGCTCCTATAACTATGGATTCTTCAACAAAGGCAACCATGACCCATGCTCCCCTATCTCAAATCATGGGAATCCTTTGAACCCAAGACCAAGACACAGGGTGAGCTTAAAGCCTCCAGGGAAGGTACAATTTTTAAAATGGAGACAGGGCAGAGGCAGCTAGGTGGCACAGTGGATAAAGCACCAGCTCTGAATTCAGGAGGACCTGAGTTCAAATCCAACCTCAGACACTTGACACTTACTAGCTGTGTGACCTTAGGCAAGTCACTTAACCCTTATTGCCCTGCAAAAAACAAAAAAAAACCCAAAAATGAAAAACTAAGCAAAAAAAATGGAGACAGGGCAGGGAGGACCAAGTTTTGAATGCTTTATCTCAGATTTGCAATATATCTGTCCAATTCAATGGAGAGAAACATCTACTCTCTCGCTTTGAGTCCATAGCTTCCTCTGAGATGACATCATGTCAGGATGGTGTCTGGAAGCTTTCTCCAGGGAGAGGAGCAGGTCTCAGTCCTTAAAAATACCTTCTTCCCCTGAGGAAACTTCCTTTAGAAGAAATAGTTTCCTCACTGAGAAAAAAACCATATGGATTGGGTGAACAGATAGGAATGGATGTGTATCAAAAGAACAACACAGGACTCACTTACATGATTTAGTATTTAGAGACTCACAGAGAACTTTCCCCACAACATTCTTATGAGGTCTGTAGTACATCATTCCAGTTTTAAAGTTGAGGAAACTGAGGCACAGAGCAGGTCAGCGCCTTCCCCAAGGTCACACAGATAGAAAAATATCAGAGTATTATGAACTTGAACACAGGTACTCGGACTCCAAGGGGAGTGCAGTGGATAGAGTGTTGGGGCTGAAGTTAAGAAGATTTGAGTTTAAATGTTGATGTTGGACACTTGGACAATTATTAGCTGAGTGACCTTGGACAAGTCACTTAACCTCTATCTCAGTTTCCTCAGTTATAATATGGTAATAATCATAGCATTCACCTTCCAAGATTGTTGTGAGGATCAAATGAGATAATATTTGTAAAGTAGTACTGTGCCTGGCACATGAAATATACTTAATAAATGCTTCCTCTCTCCCTTTTCCCCTTCTTTTGATCCTCCCTTCTTTCCCTTCCTTCCTTCCTTCCTTTCCTTCCTTCCTTCCTTCCTTCCTTCCTTCCTTCCTTCCTTCCTTCCTTCCTTCCTTCCTTCCTTCCTTCCTTCCTTCCTTCCTTCCTTCCTTCCTTCCTTCCTTCCTTCCTTCCTTCCTCCCTTCCTCCCTTCCTCCCTTCCTCCCTCCCTTCCTCCCTTCCTTTGACCAATGATTATTCTTGTACACCAGGCTACCTCTTAAGCCTTAGAATAAGGAGGTACAAATTAGTGGCCTCACCATAGGCAACAGAATGTTCCAGAAGAAAACAAAGTATCCTCATCCATCCCTTTCCAGGCTACTTTTACCCCTACCCACATGCCAATATGTGAGTAATCACTGAGAGGATAAGAGGTCACTGGACTCTTGAGTTTTAATCACTCACACAGGTGAGTTTACCACTGGCCATCAGAATTTCATTTCTTGGGGCAGCTAGGTGGCGTAGTGGATAAAGCACCGGCCCTGGAGTCAGGAGTACCTGAGTTCAAATCTGGCCTCAGACACTTAACACTTTCTAGCTGTATGACCCTGGGCAAGTCACTTAACCCCAATTGCCTCACTTTAAAAAACATTAAAAAAAAAAAAGAATTTCATTTCTTATTTTCCCACACAGAAATTTATCTTAGAAACATCCTACCCATAGTGTTTTACATAATATACATGTATAACCTATATCTGATTATTTACCGCCTCAGGGAGTAGGGAAGGGAGGGAAAGAAGGTTAGCAAAACTTTAAATAAAAATGTTGTGGGTTTTTTCAAAGGGAAAAAAAGAGAAATGTCCTGTTCGTAGTCCCAGAGCTTGCCTCCAAGCTCTTATGGTTTACTATTTAACATACTTAAAAGGTTAACTGAGATGGCTTGGATAGGTTTCGATCTTGGGCATGTGATTCAGCCCCCAAAACTCATGCAGTCAGATGCTGCATTAAGAGAGTGACAGCATCCAGAACAAGAGAGGCAATGCCCTAAGAACCAGCATCCCTCACCTCTTTTGAAAAGACAAACTTCTAGTAGATGGTACTTTAGCTGATGGGAGTATGTCCTTGATGCATTGGGCCTTCTCTGTAGATGGGCAAGAGGCTGAGGAGTTACCAGGGTGTTAGAAGTCTGAGAAATAGAAGTGTGAAAAATCCTTACCTCCTGATGCAAATAGTCCAAGATTCTAGTGAGTTCTTGCATGCTGCTGGTCATGTGATCCTCCTACAAGAAAGAAGAGAAAATGCCCTGGAGGAGAAGGCTTCTGCAGAAAGTTTCTTGCTGGAACGGGCTCAGTACTAGCAATTTACTGGACACCTGTCTCCCTCCACTGGCCAAGAGGACAAACCTTGTTAGTCTATACCAGGGCTTCTTAAACTTTTTCCACTTGTGACCCCTTTTTGCCTGAGAAATTTTCACATGAACCGCAGGTATATAGATATATAAAATAGGTATATAATTCATTTACCACCAAATTTTTCACGACCCCCACATTCAATTACATTTACGTATGGGGTCGTGACCCACAGTTTAAGAAGCTTTGGTCTATAACATAGTTCTCCAGCAAAGAGATATCATAGGGGCTAAATCTCCAGGCATCTTCCTGTTTCTGGCTACTTCAAATTTTCCCTCCTCTCTTTTATCTACCAAGACAGGAAAAAAAAAAAAAAACCCAAACAAATGAGATGTTAAGCATCAGAAAAGGAGAAACCAAAAACCAAAACCTGGGTAAGGTACTGTCTGGCCAGCTATGTAGCTGCCCTTCACTGGCATTGGGCAATAGGAATTTTTCTCATGAGGTTTGGTAGATAGCAGGGTGTTTTTTCCATAAAAGTATTTTATTATTTTCCAGTTACATATAAAGATAGTTCGCAACATTGTTTTTATAAGATTTCTGGTTTCAACTTTTTCTCCCTCCTTCCCCTCCCTCCCCCCTTCCCAAGACAGCTAGCAATCCGATATAGGTTATATATATATATATATATATATATATATATATATATATATATATATATATATATATATGTGTGTGTGTGTGTGTGTGTGTGTGTGTGTGTGTGTGTACGTATGTATATGTATACATATATATGTATATACATACAATCACATTAAAAATATTTCTGTATTAGACATGCTGTGCAAGAAGAAAGAGCAAAAAGGAAAAACCTCAAAAAAGAAAAAAAATAGAGATAGTATGGTTCAATCTGCATCCAGACTCCACAGTTCCTTTTTTTTTCTGGATGTGGAGAGCACTTTCCGTCATGAGTCCCCTGGAACTATCTTGGACCATTGTATTGCTGAGAAGAGTCAAGTCTATCACAGTAGATCAACACACAATGTTGTTGATACTGTGTACAATGTTCTCCTGGTTCAGCTCATCTCACTCAGCATCAGTTCATGTAAGTCCTTCCAGGTTTCTCTGAAATATGCCGGGTAGCAGGGTTTTTGCCAGAGGAAATCAATCCTGCAATCTGGCTTGCCAACTCACCTCAAGATGTTCATTCCTTCATTCGATCACCCAACAAGTGTTTATTGAATACCTACTATGTGCCAGGGCCTGTGCTAGACCATGAAGAAAGAATCAAAAATAAAATAGTCTATCCTCAAAGAGCATCTCCCATGAGAATGTAGTCCCTTTGAGGATAAGGAGAAAATTGTGGTTTCCTCTTTGCATTACAAGCGTGCTTAATAAATGCATGGTGTATTGAATAATATTTGTTAGCCCCTCTTCTCTATATTTTTATCAAGATAGAAAAAAGGTCACCAGAGAAAGGGACAGCCTAGGTACCTTTCTTACATTGGCCCCTGTTTTAAAAATGGTAAATAAGATAACTTCAGCCCATAAAACATTTTTTTCCTTCCCTGTTGCTGGGAAAATGAAATCATCTTTCAGAGCCCCTCAAAAGGCATATGAGACTGACACCACAAATGAATAGTCTCCCTTCTTCTGTGGAAAAATCAAACCAACCTCTACCCAATCCAAGCCATTTGCACATTATCTGACTGTCCCCTGAAGCGACAGGGACCAGGCAGGCCGCCAGGGATGCTCAGAAAGAGGGCTGACAGTTTTTTTTATTCCCTTGGGAGACACTAGCAGAGAAGCTAAGACAGCTGACAATCCTCTCGGGTATTGATTCCTCCCAGAGGAGGGCAGTGGGCCAGCTCCCCTCAAAATAAAATTGCCAGGTCTTTCTTATAGGGGAACTAGACCTGTCGCCTCAGCAGGTTTCAGCTGTCTGAAATGAGGGATTCAGGGATGTGTGTTTTTACCTTAGCTTATGGAAATTCATGTTCTCTCTCTCTCTCTCTCTAAACATGGGACCTTTCCTGGCAGCCCCTCCCCTTGTTGAAAACTATGTCTCCTTCTTTCTTTTTCTTTCTCTGTCCTCTGTCTCTACCCCTGTGCTTAACCATTCTATGTTCATACCTTTTATTCTCATTATTTCAATTCAACATCAATGATGTGCCCATGAGAGGCAAGATGCTATGCTAGAGGCCAAATTTCAGTTCAGTCCAACAATAACCTACATTCTGCTGAGTTTTATGACTTAGTAAGTCCCTCTTTGAAGCACAAAATGTTACGATCCCCATTTTAAAAAGAAGGTCACTCAGATCCAGTAACTATAGGAGGTAGGATTCAAACCCAAACCTCCCATTTAGAAATCTAGGACTCTTTCCATCCTACCACCTCTTTCAGAAAAGTCACTAGAGATCACCCAATCCAACATCTGCAGTTGACACAAGAGGAAACCAAAGGATGGAGAAGGCCAGCTAATTAGGAGAAGAGTCAGGATTAGAATTTAGTTTTCTTTTTATATGTAGGATTTCAAGTTGGAAGGAACTTTCAAGATTGTCCAGTCCACCACCTTCATTTTACATAGAAAGAGACAGAAACCTAGAGAAAGCAAGGTCAACCAGCTAAGAGATGTCTGAGCTGAGATTTGAACCCTGATCTCCTGATTCCAAGTCTAGCCCTCTGCTTGTTGAACTTAGCTTTGAGAATACATGGGTCTTATATATAGAGAGGGAAGGAGGCAGATTTGAACTCAGGTTCCTCCTGAATCCAGGGCCAGTGCTTTATCCACTACACCACCCAGCTGCCCCCTTGCTGATCATTTTCAAAACAAACAAGCAAATTTCTCATGTTAGACATATTCCCTGAAGTGCCTAAGTATATAACAAGGAGAAGACACAACCCTTCCCTCAGGAACTATGCACTATTTTTCTTGGCTCTGAATTCCTGCTGCAGGTGAATTAGAAATAATGAGGACAATTTCTAATAAGGATTGGGAAATTTTCAAAAGTAGCAATCCAATAATGTGGAAATGTTTTACATGACTGCTCATGCATGTATAGCTTATATTGAATTGCTTGAGTTCTTGCGGGGAGGGGGGAAGGAAGAGAATTTAGAGCACAAAGTTTTTAAAAAATTGATGTCAAAATTTGTATTTTACATGTAATTTGGGAAAATTAAATTCTAAATATTTTTTTAAAATCCAAAACAACAACGAGTAGCAAGCCAAGAGTCTAACTTATGGCCCAAGTATGTGGTTGAAAGATGGCCGGAGAATGCACTAAGTTTGGAATGTTGGGCTGTGGGGTGCTGGCAATTTAGAGAAGGCAAGTTCGGGTGGAATTCTGCAGTCTTAGAGAAAGCACAACAGCCCAACTGCCCCATGGGTAGGGGATGGGAGAGGGAAACAAGAAAGGAGGTTGGAGGGAACCTAAAGAATATACTTCATCAAAATAGTAAGAGCAAACTTGTTGTTAGATAGTCATGGCATGCTGGCTTTAGAGTTAGGAGACTTGAGTTCCAGACATGGCTCCAACATTGTCACCTTTGGCTTCTTTTAATTCCTTTTTCCTCAACTGTAGAATGAGATTACTAAAGTCCACTATTAAAATTTCAATTGGTTTCTGGGAAGAAAGAACTTTATAAATTGTAAATGTGTAGAAATGAACTATTATTATTTCCTAAACCTTGTTTTATTCTATCAACCTTATATTCCTAGGAAAGCAGGATTATTTTTTTAAAAAGAAGAAATAAATATTTACTGAGTGGGAAGCTGGTATTCATGGGTTCCCATTTTTCCTCTAACACCAATTTTATTTATCCAGATTTTGATTTATTGATCTGTCAGGATGGGAAGGGTACCACAGAGGCTTGGTTTCGCACATAACAGGTGCCTCCAGGGCAGCTAGGTGGTGCAGTGGATAAAGCACCAGCCCTGGATTCAGGAGGACCAGAGTTCAAATCTGGTCTCAGACACTTGACATTTACTAGGCTAATTGACCATGGGCAAGTCACTTAATCCTCATTGCCCCCAAAAATAAATAAATGAATAAATAAATAACAGGTATCTCATAAATATCAAATTGGCCTCCTTCACATTTGAGAGTTCTTTGAGTTCCTTGTTGGGGGAGAAGACTCTAAAATGTCCTTTTATTTATTAAACTTCTCAGGGCTCCTTGAAAACACTAATGATTGGTGTTCCTCCATACCCCATACCCTCATGTGGAACAGCAGATAAAAGCAGGCAAGGTATTTCTCAGACAGCACCACCTCCATTTTACCTGTTGACTGGAGGAACAGGGATGACACTGGTTCTGGGCATTGAAGAAAACATTGATGAGCTTCCAGTCATTATTAAAATCCACTTGCTGAAATAAAAGAGATATCAGAGCAGAGAGAGATAGTAAGGCTTTGTGTTTAAACCAGAGCCATAACTCAGACAGGACAATACGGATTTGACCCAAGGCACCAAAATTTAGAGGATATCGGTAGAATTTGTACTTCTTCAACAGTATAGAAAAAACTAAGCTTAGTATTGAGCAAGCAAGAATACGCTTAATCAAACTAGAAAGTTACCAGTTGGCTTCCTCTCCCCAGTTGACTACACCCAGGTAAGTTCTGGCCCAGCCACAATGAGCTCCTGCTCCCTAGGAGGTAGTTTCTCTAGCAGTGAACTTGAAGTATTTCAGAATCTCTCTTCTTTTGTACCCTAACCTGCTCAATTGAATTTACCTTTAAAGGGTTGACTTAAGGATTTCTTTCACGGTGTTTACTTCAGGCACCAAAAGTATTAGCCACAGCTCTGATAACAAGTCCCTTCTTTCCTTTCCACTTCAATCCCAGACAGCAGTCTTTGGAAATATCTATGAGGCTGATTCAAGTCACTCAGATAAAAGTCCTCGTGGTACTACCTTCATTTTCAGGCAAAATGGGTCTAACATTTGTTTCCATGTGGAGTGGCACCCACATTTGTGATCTTAGCCTCTGTTTCAGCTGGTTTTGCCACATCTTCAAATTTAGATTTTGTGACTTATTTCAAGCTACTCAGTGAGAACTTAGGTACAATTTTCCCCTGGGTTCAGGCTCTCAGGCTCTGGACTAGGAGGTCCAAGTTAGCTCAAACATGGCAGCCTATAATGAGACCTGATTTTCTACCTTGCCATTATCAATCTAATTTATAGAGGCTACAAGACATTTCAGCAGAAGGTTTACAGCAGTGAATTATCAAGGCAATAAATATTAGAGATGATGACCTATGCATCCACTGGCTAATGTTACAAAAGCTTTCTTCCCAAAGTACTGTCTAATTATTAAGACCTACTACCTGAAGGGACAATGAGAAGGCCAGTAATCCCCCTAATTTTAGTCAGGGCCATACATGAACCATCCTAGATATAAAAACTCTGGAGGGTAACCATACAAAGATGATCTTAAAGCTCTAAAGATAAAACAAAGAATTGTGGGAAAGTCAGAATGGTCCACCCTGGGTAGCAGAGGGTAACTACAATAACCTGTTCCCTTCTCAGTTGGGCCTGACTGCTTCGCAGTAGCCAAAGGGGCTTCTGAAAGTGGATTTGATAGCTTCTTACCTCATTCTTTTTCATGTGTTGTACCAGTTCTCTGGCCTGGACCCTCAGGTCTCTAGGAAGCAAGAGGAAAGAGAGGGTGGCGAATAAAAAAGAAAGGAAGATGAGGGAAAGAAAGATCATTAAGTGGGTACATCTCTTTAATTCAATAAATATTGTTCTAAGGTTATGAAAATGTAAAGGATGGGACTGGGAAGGACATTGATGAAGGAACTAGAAGCTTCTACCCCTACCTAGCTGAGGGTAATATCAGTGACTGAGCCTACTTTGTTTCTTTACTTGATTTCCAAAGGTCAGCATGTTGACCTCATTAGAGAAAATGGCCATATTTATCATACAGAAATCAGCACAAGAAAGTCATTTCAGCTCTGAATTAATGCTGGTCTCTATTTTAAGACCATTTGGTTAATCCAGCTTGAGTCCCAAGAGGATGCCCTCATCTTACAGTCCTTAGTGGGCAGCTTCAGGTTTCCAAGGCAACAGAGGGTAGAGGCCAATGAAAAAAATAGCAAAAGAACTCACTCATTTCCGACTCTTGGTGAAGCATCCTCATCAGTTGGGCATGAAAGTGGCAAGACAGATGGATTGAACCTCTTGATAAAATCTGAAAGAACTAATTATCAAGCTGCTTTTAGGTCAGAGATGTGCGAGGATAGTACTAACTATCATTTATGGAATCATTGATAATAGAATATCAAATTTGGAAAGGATTTCAAGGGTCTTCTAAAGTAGCTTGGTAGTACAGTGGACAGAGCACAGGCCTGAAGTTAAGGGGACATCTTCCTGAGTTAAAATCTGGCCTCAGACACTTACTAGCTATGTGACCTAGGTAAGTTACTTAATGTCTGTTTGCTTCAGTTTTCTTATTTGTAAAATGAAGTTAATAGTAGTAACACCTACCTCCCAGGATTGTTGTAAGGATCAAATGAGAAAAAAATTATAAAAGTACTTAGTACACAGTGCCTAACACATAGCAAGTGCCATATAAACATTAGTAAGTAGTAGTAGTAGTAGTAGTAGTAGTAGTAGTAATAATAGTTGTTGTTGTTGTTGTTGTTTAGCAGCAGTAGAAATAGTAGTAGTACAACTCACACCTGAACAGGAATCTTCTCTAAAATACAGCCAGCAACATTCTACTTTTACTTGAAGACCTCTAGTGATAGAGAACTCACTACCTCTTGAGACAGCCCATTCCACTTGGAGACAGCTCTCAATGTTAGGAAACTTTTCTTAAGATTAATCTGAACTCTATCTCTCTATAATTTCCATTCATTTCTTCCAGTTCTACTTTCTGAGGCCAAGAGAAACAAGTCTAATCCTTTTTTCATATAACAGTCCTTCAAATATGCAAAGACAAGTATAATGTTCCATCCCCTTGCCTGCCCAATTGTTTTCTTCTCTAGGCTAAACACCTCCAGTCTCTTCTTCCAATCTTCGTAAGACATGGCTTTGAATTTCTTAATACTCTTAGGCTATAGCCCCTCTAAAGCAGAAGGCTGGAATTCCTGTCTACTTTCTTGGATTCAGAAAGTCTATCCTTCACTCCCTGGCCCTCTGCTGGGGGCGGGGGTAGCAGTGGTCTCTTGAAGAGGAAAAAAATATCAGTGCTAGACATAGTGCCCATCTCTAGGAGTAGAACCTGTTATTCCTCAGCTCTTCCCTCCCTCCCTCTAGAGAGTGACAGAGAGGAGAGTTGCAGGGAGTACACACACATAGAGAACATGACCGGGTGCTGATTGTGCCAGAGGATGGCTAAAAATAATACTTTCAGAAATAGTAAGCTACATCTTGCTCCCAGGAGAAATGGAGGCAAAGCTTTCAAGGAGCTAAAGAGAGAGAACAACACCTCCACAATCCCTATCTCTTCTGTTATTTTCTTTTTCTTCTTGTCCCTGTCCAGTTACACCCAAGGTACTTAAAAGGGAATTGTGTAGAAGGGGATTTTAAAGGTCACTTAAATTTCTTTCCCTATTAGTATTCAGAACTGTATTAAGCTCATCCAGACTAGGTCACAGACTAGGGAGAAAAACTCAGGGCTGGAAATCAGGAAACCATTCTATTTTAATCTTTCTTCTGTGCATTAACACTAAATCCACATTCTTGGGCAAGTTGCTTAACCCTTTTTTTGCTTTATCATTATAGCAATCATGAATCTGATTCTCTAACCTATAAATGAGATTCCAAATACTTTGAGCACAGTGAAGGCAGGAGTCCTGGCTGGAAGATGGTATAATACACATTCTCTCTCTCTCCCTCTCTCTCTCTCTCTCTCTCTCTCTCTCTCTCTCTCTCTCTATATATATATATATATATATATATATATATATGCAAATAAAAATAAAATATATTTATGTGATGTGTATACAGGTATAGAGATACATATAGAGTGTGTATGCATATAATGTGTGTTCATGCATATACATGTGTGCATGCATGTATACATCTACATGTGTGTACATATATGCACAGTATACAAAGTATACCAAGAATACAAAAGAATAGTCACATTAGAGAGAAAGACATGCATTTGAGTGTGTGTGCGTGTGTGTTTCTCTCCTCTATGTTTATGGTACTATATCCTTTGGAGCAGGAAGAAGGAATCAACATTTTTACTTCAGGTTCACGCCATGCAACCAAAAGAGATTATCTATAAATAGGAAAGTTCTTGAAAGAAAGATGTTTTGTAAAGGAAAGGTATGTATGGGCATTATTTTCCTGACTTATAATCAACTTGTTGTTCACTATGACCCATTGGTCTTTTTCATATGGATTTGAACAATCAGTTTATCTGTACAATTCGTAGGTATACTACTTTGTACTTCTCCCCACTTGGCCTTTATTCTGCTGATTTCCTGGTTCTTCTGGCTTGCTTAGGGCTTTTGGAATCCTCATCTTAGCTTCCCAAACAGGAATCAGTTCTTCCAGTTTGGTGTGGTCAAGTATTCTTCCATCAGACAGGTTTTTAATTGACTCTTTCTCCTTTGAAGGACCCAGCCTTCCACTGTCCCTAGTCAATGTTGCCTCTTATCCAGGAAATATGGAATATTATAGCTAAAAGGGATGGACCCTATGGATCATCTGGTTTGACACTCTTATTTTACAGATGAGGAAACTGAGGGTCAGAGAGGCTAAATGATTTCCTTATGGACATGCAAGTAGGAAGTGACTATTGAATGGCCCAGCCCCAATCCCTCACTTTTCAGCTAAAAAAAGGAAGATGGCACTCGACATATGCAAAGCTATTTTTTATGCATAAGGTATCAAAAGACAAAGTAAAGAAATATTCTTCAAAAATCATGCAAATTAGGGCCTCTGCCTTTGCAGCTGTATGACAAAAATACCTCTCAATGCAGCTTCAGTCCCTCCCTCCCCCTTCTGCCCCTGGGCCTGTATAAAAGTGTGGAGTCTAGAAAGTTTGTAGGCCTCTTCCCAGCCTCTTTCTATTTTTTGAGGGGGGGGCAGGGCAATGAGGGTTAAGTGACTTGCCCAAGATTACACAGCTAGTAAGTGTCAAATGTCTGAGGCTGGATTTGAACTCAGGTCCTCCTGAATCCAGGGCCAGTGCTTTATCCATTGCTCCACCTAACTGCCCCCCAATCTCACCCCCACCCCCACTCCAGCCTCTGTCTAGGAGAGAGCTTCCCCTTTCTAGGTGACCTATGCCCATCCTCCAACATCTCTAGCTAACTTCAATCCCTCCCCCCACTGACAATGAGAATATTTATAAAGCACCTAGCACTGCAGCTGATACATAGTAGGTACTTAATATATGTTTGTGTTAATTAATTGCTAGTCAACTACGTATACTGTAAGATTTTGAGGATAAGGACATTTCTTTAGATTCTTTCTCCTTGTGCCATATTGAATTTTAATAGAGGGATGATCAGATTTGGCTGCTGGCTTAGGAGAAAAGACATTTAATTGCTCCTCTGGGAAACTGGGTTTGAATCCCAGCTCTAGCCCTTACTACCTATGTGACCTAAGGTAAGTAATTCCAACTCTGTGAGCCTCAGTTTTCTCCTCTGTAAAATGAGGGGGACTGGCTTAGATCATGACTAAGGCCCCTTTCCAGCTCAAAATTCCATGATTATATCATGAGAGACAATGTGGCATAGTGAACAAAGGACTGGACTTGGAGTCAGTGAAGAGATTTGAAAGGAAAATCTATTTCAGGTAGAGGCAGCTGATGGTACTGAGCCTGGAGTCAGAAAGACCTAAGTTCAAATCCAACCTCAGTTCCTAGCTGGGTGAGCCCAGGCAAGTCACTTAATTTCTTTGCCTCAGTTTCTTCATCTGTAAATGAGGATAATAGCACAAACTTCCTGGTATTATTGTAAAAATATATGTAAAGTATTTTGCAAACTTTAAAACTATATATAAAGATGAAAATTTTTAAAATTTAAACACTATATATAAATGCTAGTTATTCTTATTGTTATTGTTGTGATCATGGGTCAGACACAACTTCTCAGTTTCAATTCTTTCATCTGTAAAATGGGGATAATATGATGTTCCTACCACCTCCCTCAGGGCAGCTAAGTGGTGAAATGGACAGAGCTCCTTCAAATCCTACCTCAGACACTTATCAGCTGTGTGACCCTGGGCATGTCACTTACCCCTGGTAGCCTCAGTTCCCACATCCATAAAAATGAGCTGGAGAAGGAAATGACAAACCACTCTAGCATCTTTGCCAAGAAAAGGCCAAATGGAGTAATGAGCTGGACACAACTGAAATGACTCAACAACCCTGACTTTCTCACAGTGTTATTCTGGAAAGAGAGCCTTAACTCACTATATATGTGAATTATTATTTAGTCCCTTCACCTTTCTGGGACTCAGTTTCTTCATCTGTTAAAAGAGGTGGTTGAACTAGATGATCCCTAAGGCCTACTTCAGCTCTGACACTCTATAGTACCTGGCAAATAGGAAGCACTTAATTTTTTGTTGATTGACTGATTGATTGATTTATTGATTTATTGATTGGGAAGGAAAGATTGTTAGGACTCTATGGGACTAGAGAGACCTTACCTGTCACTATTTGCGTGCATTCCTGCATTTGGTTTCTCTCAGTCCTGCAAAAAGAAATAAAGATGGAATTATCTTATTTGATGTAATTAGTATCTGCAATCCAATATAGTCAGGTTCTTGCTTCATTTTATATTTTAAAGCATTTCTGGATTCAACCCCAGCCCAGAATAGTAGGTTCCAGGTTTATCCTTTAACACTAAAGACTGGCCAGCATATGCTTGGAGTCAGAGAACTAGCCCTACTCTCCAAGTAAGGTATTAAGAGGACATTTGTTTGGCTTTTAGTGATGACTTGGATAAAATCATAGATAACATCTTCATCAAATTTGTAGATGATGTGATAAGTAACACACTGGATGATGGGGTCAAGATATAAAGATCTTGACAGGTTGGGAAATTGGGTTAAAGACAATAAGATGAAATTTAATAGCGATAAATGTAAAGTATTCCATTTGGGTTAAAGAAATTGACTTCGTAAGCATAAGATGGAGGAGACGTGTTTAGACAACAACTTTAAAAATCTGGGGTTTTCGTGGACTACAAGCTCAATATGAGGCAACAGTCTGGTAAAACAATGCTGTCTTAGGTTGCATTAAGAGAGGCATGGCTTCCACTAATAAGGAGGTGAGAGTTCTCCTGATCTTTGCCCTAATCAGACCACACAGTGTACTGAAGTGTATCTGAAGGGCCTTATATGCAAGGATAAGACTTCTTGTGTTGGTCCCCAGAGGTAAGAGCTAGGAGGGATAAATAGAAACTACAAAGAAGCAAATTTAGACTTGTCAGGAAAAAAAATTCTAACTAGAGCTGTCCTGAAATGGACTGAGATGGCTTGGGAGGTAGTGGGTTCTCCCTCCCTGGAGGTCTGACCATTTGCCAGATATGTAGATAGTGGGGATTCTTGTTCAGACATGAGCTGTACGGGCTGACCTTTGAGTTTCCTTCTGACTTTGGAATTCTATGATTCTGTTCATTTTCTAGATCCAACCCCATGCATCACTTCTCTGACCCCAAACCAGCCTGCTGATAATGCCTCTAATATAGCACAAGGCCTATGCCATCATGGGTGTCAATAGCAATCACCACACAATTGTCACAGATATGCCAACAACAATTCCCAGTTACCATTTTTGCTGTTTCGGGATCATCCTTGCATCTGGGGTCTGGAAAAGACACAGGAGATGAATTATCCCATCAAAGAATTGCAGCAGTCAAATAGAGGCAAATTCTAAGCCTCAAGCCCTCACTGAATTCCACTAATTTCCTGAAGGAAGGGGAATAACCCCTAGGATTCAGGAAAGGGTCCATGATGCCCTGTGCTCGGGAGGAAGGGAGGACTTTGCCACCTGCCTCAGTTTACAAACACCTATGTGAAGTTGTGGAAAGAATAATAGACTGAAAATAAGGAGGCCAGGGTTCTGATCCTTGTTTTGCCACTGCTAATTAGCTGTGTAACCTTGGATGGATCAGTCCCTTCGCCTTCCTGGGCCTCACTTTACCAAAGCTGTCTCAAACTATCAGTTAACAAGGGTTCATTGTTAACTCTGCTCTTAATTCAGGTGTGTTAGAGAGGGGATTGTTGTCATCGTCATCGTCGTCATCGTTGTTCAAGTACAGATGGGACAAGAAAACAACCTCTGAGGTCCTCTTTGTATCCTCAGTACTTATGAAGCTCTGTGCCTAATACATAGTAGGTGCTTAATAAATTCTTATTGACGGACTGACTCATATTAGCATCACAGTAAAGAAGTTTTAAATTAAAAAAGAAAAATTGGTGCTAGGACTCTAGTTTCCTCTTTTTAAAAAAATCATACTAAAAAAAATCATACTGGGGCAGCTAGGTGGAACAGTGGATAAAACACTGGCCCTGGATTCAGGAGGACCTGAGTTCAAATCCTGCCTCAGACACCTGACACTAGCTGTGTGACCCTAGATAAGTCATTTAACCCTCATTGACCTGAAAAAAAATCATACTTTTTCACAGCTTGATTTCTTTAGAGTGAGGCCCAAAGTCTCAGGCCTCAGGTCTGACCAGAGCTGGTGATGACTCCAGATGAGCATGAAGGTCCCTGCCTGAGTCCTCCTCTCAGGGCCCAATGGAGGCTTGGGCTTCAGATGGGAACCCAAAGGCTTAAGGTGAACTTCCGTTCCCCATTAAGAATTCCAGCTCTGGATTATCTGAGAGAGTCACTGGGGAACTAGCTTTTCTGCTCAGTGGAGATGACAGCCCCCAGGCTCAAACACGGAGGATGGGGGACTGATTGACAAGAGCTGTCAGCTTAGCCCCATTCAAGAACAGCAAGGGAGAGAAAAATGCTTCCCTTCCCTTCCCGAGACCTGGTAGGGGTAGGGGTGGTGAGAGGAACTTACTATACTGGTTTAAGTAGAGTGGATTGTGTTTTGGAAGACTATCTTTCCTGTCTGAAGTCACTCTGACATGGTGGAAAAATACATAGCCACAACCTAGTAGCAATTCCTGGGCTCTGAAATTTAACTAGTATTATTCACAAAAGACTTCAGAAAATTGAATCTTTTACAAAGGCCCTTTTCCCTGAATTATTTCAAACTCTATTTTTGCATCTTTTCTAGTAACAATTCCCACCTTTTCCATCCTCCACAACCCCACACAGCCTAAAAACACTTGCATATATATATATATGTATGTTTGTATGTATACATATATTTATAAACTTCCAGTATTCATTCTCATTATAGATGTATATATGTGTGTATATACAGATACATATATTTATAAACTTCCAGTGTTCACTCATTCTCTCTCATATATATATATATATATATATATATATATATATATATATACACACATATACATACACACATGTGTGATGTGTGATGTGTGGTGTGTGTATGTATACAACACATACATAGATTCCATTCCTTAGCATAAAGTAGGAGTTGAGAAGCTGTCAGCTTTTATTCTAGTCAATGGGGATTTTCTAAAATTGCCTGTTGGCCATCCCTTTCCCATAGTTTGGGATTTGGTAGAAAGAACACTGGGTTTGGAGTGAGAGGACCTGAGTTCAAATCCCTGCCCTACCATTGACTACTTCTGTGACTTTGGATGCCTGGTAAAGGTAAGTCATTTGTGTGACTTTGGGTGTCTGGTAAGATGAAGTCATTTCTTCTCTCTAGGCCTCAGTTTTCTTATCTGTAAAATGAAAGGGTTTGACTAGATGACTTCTAAGGTCCTTTGTAGTTCTAAATCTATGATCCTATAAATCCTGTCATTTACTATCTATGTGACCTTGAGTAGGTCACATTCTCTCTCTCTTGGATTCAGTTTCTTTTCCTATAAAAAGGGGGTCTAGATTTCCATGGTCTCTTCCAGCTCTAATATTTTATGATTCTGCAATTGATATTCAGGAGCTTATGCATTTTCCTATCCATTTGGCCCCCAAACCAACTTGATAAGTACAAAATGGGGGAGACCTGCTTGGGAAACAGAAGTTGGGTGGGGGTGGGGTGGTGCATGCCTATGATCCCTGCTACTGGGGATATGGAGGCTGCAGTGACTGAGCTCAGGAGCTCTGAGCTTCTTTAATGCTAAAGCCAATCCAATGTTCATCTGCAGTCAGTCTAGCATCAATAAATACCATGACAATGTGGAGCAGGAACCATTAGGCTACCCTAAGGAAGGGCAGACGTGGGGCAAGTCAAAGCTTTTGGGCTGCTCAATGGTGTGACCAAGCCAGTGAATAGTCACTGAATTTCTAGGCTGGGCTAAACAGGGAGATTCAGTCTCCAGGAAAAAAAAATCCAAGGGTTTAAACAGACAGTGGGGTTGGTATAAGTCAATAGTGAAACACAAGGGCTCCAAACCCTATTGGCTTTTTAGAATACATCAGCAAGCATAATTTCTGGAACTGTGGATGTGACTGTCCCCCTGCACCAGATCTGCCCTAGTCAGTCCATGGAATTAGCATTTTATTCAGTTCTGGACACCATATTTTAGGAAGAATATTGACAAAGTGGAGCAAATTCAGAGGGGAAACAACCAGGACAATGAGGAGACTACAGGTTTATCTAGACTGTAGACTTAACTTGATCAAAGGAACTGGAGAGGTTTCCTTTTATTTACATAGACACATTAATTATTCTCCCCTCTTATGGTCACAGATTTAGAACTGGAAGGGACCTTATAGGTCATCATGTCTTCAATTTACAGATAAGGAAAATGTGACCCAGAGGGATTAAGCAAATTACCCATGGTCACATAGCTACTGTCTGGATTGAGATCTGAACCCCACATGTTACCAACTCTAAGGCATGATTATAACCCATTCTAAATCTCCATTCCTTCCTCAAGCCGCTACAAGTACTTACAGTTTTCAGGTTCCCAATGGCCCCGATGACTTTGATGTCTGAGATTCTCAGAGCATGAACTGTGAAGACAAGAATCCCATTTAAGAAGGGTAAACTCACCTTCCCAGGCAGAATCCATGTGGAAAAACCCCATGCTCACAAGAAGTGAGGTTTAGGATTAGACTGAGACTCCCCTCAGCAAGCATTTACTCTTCCTCCCACAAAAGGGGAGGCCCTTCAAAACTGCCTGTGGAGAGTGGTTTCTCCTGCTGACATCAGCAGCACACGTCACTCAGGGCAGGCCAGGTGTGGCTCATCCCAATTGGTCTGCCAAATTCCAATAATCTTACCACAAAACTAAAGTTATCTTGTCACAGCCTAGTCAGGAAGAAGGCAGCATGGTATGGTGAAAAGATCACTAAATTTGGAATGCTGGGATCAGAGTCTGAATTCCAGCTTTGCCCCTCACAAAGTATATGACTTTGAGTGAGTTATATCATTTCTCAGTCTCTTCCGGAGTGACTTTTTTCTTCCAGTGTGAGCAGCAGCAGCAGACAAGTCCTTCAGGTCCTGGCTACAAGTTGGTTTTCCATTGAAGCTTCAGACCCCAGGTGGTAAGTTAACATATGAGCCCTGCTCTTTTGAATTAGCTGAACTGGAAGCAAGTTTGGGGATTGTATAGACTTAGGTTAGAGTTAGAAGGATTAACCATATTTCTTTTTCCCTATTCCCTTGTTTTTGATTTTATTAATTTCACCTTTGCTGTTTATTTCATTCCCATTAATAAAACCTGATTCATTTGTGGAAAAGAGTCTGTTAGGCTCCTTTCTTATTGGCCTGGGAGAAACATCTAAAAAGGCAGTTCGGAGGGAAGGGAGCTTTGGACCTAGAGATCCCTCATTATTTCTGGGACCCCAGTATTAAGGTGAGCCACTCAATTAACTCTCCATATATTAAATTTGGCCCTTACAGCTTGCAGACTGCCTATGAGTAGACAGTATATTAAAAATGAGGTGTTCCCATGCAAAGTTCTGTATGCAAATAAAACACAGCTCCAACTTTTGTATGATTAAGTCACTATTATTTTCAAAAAGTGAATCTTAATGAGGACCACTACATAGACCATGGGTCATGTTACTGGAGATAAAAAGGCAAACCTTAAAAAGAAGCCACTTGATCCCCAAGAAATTTGCCTTACTAGATTCAAGTCATCATATAACTACACAATAATAACATGGAAATTCTCAATTAATTATTGAAAGAGAACCAATGCATTCATTAAACAAGTTTTTGTGAAGCAGCTCCCATCCCCTCAATATAAAGTGACCAAGGGAGAAGACCCAGGTGAAAAACTTGTTGCCATCATATTGTGTGTGTTTATAACCCTTGCAATAGAATGTAAGCTCCTTGAGAGCAGGGACTGGTTCATTTTTTAAAGTCCCCCCCTACCCCCCCCCACTCCTGGCAAGTAGGCACTTAAGAGATGTGAGTTGAATTGAATTGAAATGAGAGATCTGGAAAACAGCAGATTCATGATGAAAAACTCCTAAAGACATTGCTTCTTGAAAGGGATGGAGAAGGCAGGCCACTCAACTACCTCTCTTTTTAAACCCTGGTAGAAGAGAGGCAAAAGCCAATCTCTAGAACTGTGTAGTCTGAGGAAACCCCCATTTTCATAATACTACTAAAACATTTTATTTAATTCCTAATATGGCATATATCAATAGATATAATCCACATAAATAAAAAGCTCTTAGGAGGTTCTCAATATTTTTTTTTGCAGGGCAATGGGGGTTAAGTGACTTGCCCAGGGTCACACAGCTGGTAAGGGTCAAGTGTCTGAGGCCGGATTTGAACTCAGGTACTCCTGAATCCAGGGCCGGTGCTTTATCCACTGCGCCACCTAGCAGCCCCTGGTTCTCAATAATTTTTAAGAGTATAAAGAGAAAAAATATAAAGAGAAAAAAAGGAGTATAAAGAGGTCAAGACCAAAAGGTTTAAGGAACCACTGGTATAGAACACAGTGAATGATCACAAAGATCTCAGTAATTGTCAATTCATAGGAAAGAAAGCTAGATAACATTTCTCATCCAGGCCAAAAGCTAGAGGGTTCATACTGGTTCATTTCTTTCAATGGTAGTTTTGGCTAACTGCCTTGATGGCTGTTCTTTGTCCTTCATTTTCTAAGAGGATCAATGACATCACAATGTTGGGTTAAAGTAGTAAAAGATGGGTGACATTTTGACTTGAGCATGAATTGGATTTAAGTGAGGCAGAGTTGTACAAAGTTGTCAGCCTCACTCTCTCTTCCAGAGTCACCCAAGTCCAGTGGCAAGACAAAAGTCAAGATGACTGGCAATGACCCAGGATGCAGGAGATGACCTTTGTATCTTCAATGTCTTACTAAGCTCTACAGCCATTGGAATAAATTGTTTTTATCCACCCATTCCACTAGGAGAAGTCTTTACATGCTTGGGGTAAACATGCCCCTAACTCACCAACAGATTTGAGGCCTGTTGGTTACCCTCAATGCTCATTTAGCCTTGGTTAAATACTTTGTATGAAGATAATAAATAGTAGGGATGAATGGGCTGATCTGTTAGCAACATTCAAGAAAGTAAGAGGCTAGATTTGCTATTGGCCAAATCAATGAAATACCAATGAAAAATCAACAACCCAGCTATAGCCTTCAAGCACCAACCTGACTCTGATGGAGGGTTGGATGCTGTCTCCTCTGTTCTGCAGGGAAATGGAAAATTCTTCAGGACCTGTAATGAGAGGAACATCAGAAATAGTGAGGGTACTGTGTGGAAATCACGTACAAAGATATCCAAAGAAACAACCACATTATCTTCTCTAGATGCTATAGCTGCCTACTGTGTAGATCTGCTCACATACTGGGAGAGAATATATACCCACAGACTTGCCAGTGGTGCTCAGGGCACCACCCTGGGGGACAGTATGTGGGGCAGGAGAAAGAAGATCAAATCTAGAATACTGTATTCATTGGGCTTAACTTCTAAGAGGGGAAGTTATGTGAGCAATTTCCTTCTGCTATTGGATGAACCCTGGGGACTCAAGGGCCAATGTAGCTATAGCCTATGGGTACAATTTTTCTCCCTTGAAGGCTGGGCAAGTACAGTTGAAGAGGCAAGAAGAGCATTTGAGAACTCACAATGATGAATTCATTTTTAGGTGGCCTAGTGGACAGAGGGCTACATTTAGAATCAGGAAAACCTGAGTTCAAATCGTGTTTCAGACTCTTACTAGGTGTGTAACTCTGGGAAAGTCACTCAACTTTTCTCCACCTTACTATCCTTACCTATAAAATGGGGATAATAGAAGCACCTACCTCCCAAGGCTATCGTGAGGGACAAATGAAACCCTCTATGTGTAGCACTTAGAGAGCTATATAAGTGTTATTGTTATTTTTACCAAGTTTTTGCAACATTGTTAGTGCCTTGTCTCTCCCTTAGTACCAAGTATTAATTTTGTATTTATTGATCTCTGATCATATTGTCAGAATGTAAACTCTCTGAGGGTAGGAGCTGCTTTGCTTTATCTTTGAATCCCTAGCACCTAAAAATGGAGAGTCTGGCATGTGGTAGGCTTTTAATAAATACGTGTTGACTGTATTAATGGATGGATGAATGTTATGTTATATTCCCCAATAAAATATAATGCCCCTGGGGGAAGATATTGGGTTTGTTGTTGTTGTTGTTTTTGGCCTCTCTATCCCTAGTACCTAGCACAGTATCTGATGTTTTGGAGGCACTTAATAAATGCTTGTTGTTTTTGCTGTTGTTTCGAGTAATTTCTGATGCTGTTTCAATAGCAGTAGGTCCCTTCTAGGTGGAGGAACTATTTTGAGGAGAAGAAAATTATTTATTTTTCCATCAACACTAAAAGGGGCCCGGGGGCAGTCCATTATCAGGAAAATATACAAATAGCTGAAATTCTTGGATGAACATGCTTTGGAGTAGATCTCTGTCCAATTGCTGATTACACAGAGAGATAGAACTCATAGTTCAGGTACCTGCCTTGGGGGTGTTCTGGAAGACTAAACCAGATGGATATGGGTTTATTTCAAGATTCAATTTACCTCAAGATTCAAAGAGATACCAGAACTATTCACTAATCCTTTTTGGATACTCTTGGGAGTTGCCCCTTCAAAGAGAAGGTATGAAGAAGGGTAAGTTCCAAGTGACAAAAATTGTACAGCCATCACAAGGTCAGTGGCCTGAATGTCCTCACAGGAAACAAATTATTGAAACCTAATAATCTTTATTGAAGCAGGAAGAAGAATATTGATTTGAAGCAAGACTTGGTTCTAGCCATCTATACCCTGCAAGGTCCTCACCTCTGTCCATGTCTCTTCTTCCCAGGGGTTGTTTCCTAGAGCAGCCTGGGTTGTGGTCACTGGAAGAAAAAAATAACAGTATCAACTTTATAATAGAAATTAGCAGGCTCTTCCATCACATAGCCTCTGCTCTCTCAGCTTGGCGTCTTCAGTGTCCTTGACCCATTAGCACATTCATTCTGTGATGACTAAAAATATGAGAGATATAATATATGAGTATTTTAATAATTTTATCAATATAGTGGCAGGTTATTAATAAATTAGCTCTATGGCTGGCTGTCTCTCTCAGACCAAAGACCCCTTCCTTGGGCTGGGTCTTGGTTCTTATAACCTTCCCACCGTAGGAGGTCCATCATATAACAATAAAATCTAATTGACTGACATGATTTGGAGGTGGGTTATGTTCAAATGAAGTCAGGGATACATGCCTCAAAATGATATCAGGGAAAAATGTAGAGACCCCCACCCAAGCTGATAAGAGCACAATGACCACCTAGAACTGGTTCTTGGGTCAAATCTCATCAGTAAAGTCCTTCATCTTATCTAGACAAAAGAATCTGTCTCCACCCAAGGCTCCTTTTGTGGGCTTGGCTCGGGCCAGATGGAGAGATTTGATGAAATCTCTCAAAGAGAACTTGATTTTTTGGAGTTGGCGGGAGGGGAGAAAGAACTAAAAATTATGGGGAGGTCACTGGGTCTCCCAAGATATCAATTATTAGTAATTATTTCTCACAATTCTCATCTCTGCCCATTCCCTAATGTTATTGTCCTGGCTGTGAATGCCCTCCCTGCTCCTCATTGGCTATGAAAACTCCATCTACCTTTCAAGGCCCCTCTCAAATCTCATCTCTACTAGGAAGCCTTTCCTAACTGTTCTATCTCATTGATTTCCCTCTCTGGATATCTAGTTTGGTCTAATAGAGAAACAGTCAGAGGAGCCAGTTCCAATCTTGCATTTTCTACCTCCATAACCTTGATCATTTAATCTCTATGAGTACAGTTGTCCCTTCCACATCACAACCTTCCCCATCATGGTTTCAATATAACTCGAGTCAGCATAAAAAATTAAATGGTAATTTGGAGTGGGGGGAGAGAGTTTGGCAGAAGCCCCAGATGACACACAAAGGCCAGCAGATAAGGGAAAAAATTTAGAAACTCAGAAATACATAAAAATATATGTATTATACTGTAAACACCTCATAAAAGAAAAAGAAAAAAATCAGACTTCTCTGGTATGAAGGTAGGGCCAACAAATTTTATGCAGATTTTCCAGATAGAGAGAGAGGCACACCCTTACATCTGTGATATAGAAGGGACAACTGTATTCTCATCTCTAAAACAGGGATAACATACTTGCACTGCATAACTCATAAGGTTGTTTCTAGGACAACTGTTGAGGTTGCACGTGTTTTCATGTGATTAAATGCAAGTCACAATAGTAGTACTGTATACCTTAACTTACAACTACGTGTGATCTCATTCTTGAAGAATTTATCCACTACCACCACATAAATCCTAGTATACCCATGATTTTCATCCCCTTTAGAGACAGATTTACATGACAGGAGGCTGCATGGGTAAACATGACGGCCCTCTCATAGGGAAGATGCCCTATGTGCCATGCTGAGTGTCTTAATTCCCTTACCTAGACTGTAAACTCAACAGTGATACAACACTAGCCTATCCCCATCTGTAATTGCAACCCATGAGAATTAATTTCTCTTGTTACAAGTTTGTCTTTAAAAAGTTGAGCGAGGCCTGATCTCCATGCCAGGCCCATTCAGTGAGTATGCTTTGTATGTAATAATAAACTCCTTTTGTTACAGTTTCCTAAGCTGACCTCATTTCTCAGGGTGAAGCCCTCAGGAAGGTTTTTCCTTTCAACTTCCTATTTGTCACTGTTGGTTCATGTGTTGGTCTTGTCTCCTCAACTAGATGGCAAGGACTGGGTCTTATACATCTAATTTTTCTTCTTTTTCTTTTCAAATACATAGTCATTAGCAAATACAAACATTTGAATATATAAAGATGGGTAAACAGATGTTGTATAAGAAATTTTGTGAATTTCTATCATATGTTAAGGGCTATAATTCTAGCTAGTCTGTCTAAAATATCTAATGAGTGGTCGCCAATAAATTATACGCTTTAGCAAGAGTTAGGCTTTTAAGCATTTATTAAGGAAAACAAGAATTTGGTTAAGAGAGAGAAAAAGGCCTAGATTCCTATCTATTAAAGGGAGAGCACATTTCTAGCTCCGCTCTCCACCAGAGTCCAAAGGAAAGAGCGCGAGACCGAGCGCCAGTCTCTTCCTTCCTCCTCCCACTAGCCCACGTCACTTCCTGACGCCAAAGAAAAGACTCCTGGTCTTGCCCTCAAAGACCTTCGCTTCATGGGTGGAACTCTTCTATAGTAAGTCTCCAGCAGATGGCGTCATTCCAATCGTTACACATACAAAGTTTGTTTTTAAGGAGATATCTCTATCTTGGTATATATGTATGTATATATGTGTATATGTGTATATAATATATTATATGTGACATTTATTAATACTACCAATGATATAATATTTATATTAAATATCATATACTACATATATAATATATTATATAAATTAATACAAACATATTATAACTTTGGGGGGACACCCTGTATAACATATACTCTATATATAACATTTAAATTTTAATAAGATCCTAACAAATTTCTCTTTTTGTTTGTATCCTCTTCAGCTCCTTTTTTTTTGTTTTCTTCTATAAATTTAAAAATATTTTATCAATGCTTTTTTTTAAGCCAAAGAGAGACATATCCATCACTAGAGGCATCAGCAGTGGATAGAGTTGTCCAGGGAGCTGGGAATGATGTGGGGGGGGAGGGGTTCATTAATCAGATTGATTGTGAGGTGTCCCAAAGAATTATAAGACTCAGTGACTCAGTTTCCCAAGTTTTATTGCAATACTCTAAGTGACCACAGGGAGAATCACCCAAGGAGATAGGTGCCTCGGAAAGGGGGAAGAAGAAGAATTGTATTTATAGTAAGAAAAAGTAGGTTATCTCCTCATTATCTTAATCTCTTCCTCGTGGGGGGTTCATAGCAGGTCTTATCCTAATTTGGACTTCCTGGGGTCCTAAAACCTTTTTTCCTGGAGGTGTGTTTTTGGGGTTTACATGTCATAAGGTGAACCTAGGAACACATTTGGCCCTTTTCTGTGCATGCCCCTAAGGGCATGCTTAAACTTGTCAATCTCAGAGGGTCTCTGTGTTTTTGGTATCTCTTTACTTAAGATCTGGTTTCTAGGTGTCCTGTCATCTAGGAATATTAATGGCTATTAATGGTTAATGGTCCCTAGTTACAGCCTCTGTTGATGGTGAGGGTTGATAGGGACAAACCCTCTTGGTTACTGTAAGAACACAAACCTTAGTTTCTCTGTTAACTCTTTTAGGTACTATTGATAGGTTATCTGTTAAACCCTTTCAGCCTCCTCTATCAGGAAGATATATGATCCTAGGCAAGTCATGACCTCTCAGTATTCTAAACAAGCCTCTTAGACTAGAAGTTACAGAGAAGGTTCAAAACGAACATGACAATGAGATCATAGGTCTCATCCCTGCCACTAACCATGAGCCTATTGCTCTCTCTCCAGCCCCAAGAGAAGCTTCCCTGGTTATAGATATGTGTAGTCAAGAACACATTGTCCAGGTCTGAGAACACATCTCACCCCGCATCACTACTCCATCATCACTTCTCTGCCAAGAAATGGGAGGTGGAGACAAAAAGGAAACAGTCCTTTCCCTCAGAGAACTTGCATCCTACGATGAGTGGATAAAGTACTGGACCCAGAATCAGTAAGACCCTGGTTCAAATCCAGGCTCAGACACTTACTAGCTGTGTGACCCTGGGCGAGCCATTTAACCTCCTCCTTAGTTTCTTCATCTGAAAAGAGGAGATAATAATAGCACCTACTTCCCATGGTTGTTGTGAGAATAAAATGAGATATTTATAAAGTGTTTTGCAAACCCTAAAAAATATCTATATAAACACTAGCCACTACTACCAATACTACTATTATTCATATTTGTATATGTAAAACATATGCTAAGAAATTACAATGCGGTGGAGATAAAAGGGATCAAGAAAGGCCTCTTATACAAGGTGGAATTTGAGCTGAGTTCTGAAAGAAGCTAGGGATTCTAGGAGATGAAAGTGAGGAGAAGGTGCATTCTGGGTATAGAGGATAGCCTATGCCATGACACAGAGATGGCAGATGGAAGTTATTTCCTCTCTCTAGGACATTTGGTTCAATTCCTGTCAGATGGGGATAATAACCCTTGTACCACCTACTACACAGGGTTATTGTGAAGAAATTTCTTTGTAAACTTATACAAATGTTGCCTCTCAGTTCAGAGTTTATGGTTTTAAAGCTGGAAAGACTGTCTACTTTCAGTATCATTTTTAATAAGAGGGCACAACTCAAAGTCCCAGGCACTAATATCTGAGGGTGGAAACTTTTTTTTTTTGGAGACTGGGTCTCCCTATCTCTCCCAGGCTAAAAGTGCAGGGGCTACTCATGGACCCAGTGTCACTGCTTTTCAGCTTGGGAACTCTGACCTGCTTCACTTCCTTGCACCCTCCATAGGCAGTCTGTTGGCCTCCTGCTATCAGGGTTCACCATATGGATGTTAGAGTTAGTGAAGACACCAGATTGGCTGAACCTGCTTTAGCTCCAAGGTCCTGAGCTCAAGTGAGCCATCAGCCTCAGCTTCCCCTGTAGAAAGCAAGGATTACAGGTGTGCTCCATCTGACTCAGTCTCCCCAAATCTTCACATTGACAGCTTCTAACCATTGCCTCCCCCATTTTGTACTGAAGTTACTTTTTTGACCCTAGGTATAGGAAAATGCTCAAGTGAACCACAGAATCATAGCTTTGGCACAGAGAGGAAGTAAAATAGAATGGAAAGCTGAAAGAAACTAGATACTAGAGATACTAGAAACTAGAGACCTGCATTTAAATCCTACCTTACATTGTCATAAGCTGTGTGATTATGGGAAATCAAAGGAAGCTGAGCAAGCTAGCCACAGAGAGGCAAAGCAGGAAGACTTACCATAATTAAGTAAAGCCCCACTTTGGAGCCCCTAGCAACTGAGCTCCCAGCACAGGAAATAGGTCATTTGTCATGCCAGCTTACAAGAATTATCCACGACTTACAAATAAGAATGGCAGAGGATGAAAGACTGCCTCCAACAAGCATTGAGTGCATGGGGAATTTTGCAGTGACCCATAGAGTGTGCATTATGTCTTTGTTTCTGTCAGTATTAAGGAGCATTTCTGAATGGACAAAGTACAGGTTGGTCCCTCTACTATAATGGAAGATAAACACCTCTTTACTTTTTTAATTATCAGGTAGAATGAATTATTTCCTGAAGAAGAACTCCCCCCCCAAAAAAAAAAACAACAAAAAAGGAAAAAAGGGGTAATTCTCATCTGTGATAGGCTTGGGAGGTGTCTCCATCACTGCTGACAGCTGAAGGTAGAGACTTCAGAAGACTGGCAGATTTGGGAAGTGAACAACTGGTTCAGAAGATGGTGTCTGGAAAACATATTTGGATATCTGCACCATATCTTGAAATATAGATATGAAGGCTCTTGGCCAGGGATTGAGTGCACCTAACAAGAGCTGGTAAAAAATGTATTTGCCTAGCATCTTGTGAAACTGATCAAGAGAACTTTAAATGGCAAAGGGAAGGAGGGAGAATATTTGTCTATGTATAGGTGTCACAGAGAGTAACATGTACAACAAAACAAGAATAGCAATAGAGAGCTGATCCTTTGGGAAAAAATGTAAAAAGACAGTCAATAAAATCTAAGACCTCAGATATAGAAACACATAAAATTGCATGAGTAATAGGCAAGGTCAAGTAGAGAGAGATTTTAAGACAAGGATCCAAATTTGACCATATAGGAATTGCTAAGCCTTGGTAGGATCAGAATTGTGAATGGAATATGGCTCTGGAAGGATGTACTTCACTTAAAAAGAACAAAATAGATAAAGTAGATGTTGGCATAGCATTATACGATAAGAATGTACACTCAAGTGAGAGAATGCAAGAAATACAGCAAGGAAGCATGACAAAGATTAGGTGCAAGCATGGGTGAGGATTGACAAAGGAAGAAAAAAAAGCTGATATGTGAGTATACCATAGACCACCTGGACAGAAGAAGAAAATGATTAATGAGTCCAGCAAAAAGATCATAGACCTGGCACTAATGGGGGACCTGAACCACCCATAGATCTGTAGGAACTCACTATCTGCCAAAAGCAGAGCAGCTGAGAAATTCTTGATTTTTAAAATTAGAATTCCATTCTTCAAAAGGCACAGGAAGCAACAGGGAGAACTAATAGTCTAGACTCAGTTCTGACCAAAAAGAAGGAACTGGCTGCTAAAGTAAAAATTATCAGAACCTTAGGGGAAAGTGTCCATTCCATGATAGAACTTCAATAGAGATGGTAAGAAAAAATCATAGTGTGGCACAGTAGATCAAGAGCTGAAATCAGGAAGACCTGAGCTCAGATCTTACCTCAAGTACTTACTAGCTAAATGACCTTGTGCAAGGCAATTGTTTACTGCATCAGTCTTCTTATCTGAAAATGGGGTTTAATAATAACAACTCTTTTACGGGTTGTCTTGAGGACCAAATGAGATAATGGCCATAAAGTTCCATTATCTCCACACCAGGCTGGTTCCACTCCCATCCCTACTGGAGTCTGGGATTCCAGCCCTGGGACTCCATGCGCTCATAGATGAACATTCACCTTATCTGGCCCAGAATCTGACATCTACTCCACTTCTGAGCTATCTTGACACAATGCTGCCCCCCATCTTTTCTAGCTCCCTTTTATATGTTGTCTTCCCTTACTAGAATGTAGGCCTTTGAGGGCAAGGGCTATTATATTATAAAGCAGTGCTTAGCACAGTGAGGCAGCTAGGTGGTACAGTGGATAGAATGCTCAGTCTGGAGTCAGGAAGATTCATCTTCCTGAGTTCAAATCTGGCCTCGAATGCTTACTAACGGTGTGATCCTTAAGACTTCACTTAGGGGGCAGCTAGGTGGCACAGTGGATAAAGCACTGGCCCTGGATTCAGGAGGACCTGTTTCAAAAAGTTTAGAGAGAGGATAGATGGGATACCATAGAATGCCTAAAATTCTACAAGGGAAGCTCCTGAAAGAAGGACAGGACATTCTAAAGTATTAAATTCTAATGACAAAAACCACAAACATTGTGGATTAGGAAGAAAGTGGGAAGCTGTCTAAACTGAATCTGGATGTACAAGGATCTCACTGGCCAATCTATGCTTCAGTACTTGTAGGTATGGATGGTATCTCTTCTAATCCTGATCAGAACCCTTATTTGGTATATTTCCCTTCCTCCATTGCTTTGTCTGAAAAAAAAAATCATCATTTTAAGTAGTGATGGACCTCTCTGAATTAGGATCACCTTCAAATCACAGTGAGGCACCAAAGGAAGACATTAGTGGAATATCAACCAAGTTTAACAAAGAAAACTAAAGTTGGCTTTTTGTTTTTGTTTTGTTGTTGTTTTTTGCAGGGCAGTGAAGGTTAAGTGACTTGCCCAGGATCACACAGCTAGTAAGTGTCACGTGTCTGAGATCAGATTTGAACTCAGGTCCTCCTGAATCCAGGGCCAGTGCTTTATTCACTGTGCCACCTAGCTGCCCCCAAAAACTAAAGTTTTAAAAAATAGATTTCTGTGTCTTTGGTTTTTATATCACCTACATTTCCCTCTGAATGCCCTTCACTCTCCCCTCAAAGAATACCATCTCTTATTACAAAGATTTTTACAAAGAGGATGACATGGGGGGGATTAGCAAACCTAGTCAATTTGTCAAAAAGAAGTCTGACAATAGATGCAATATTTGACATCCATGAACCTTTACCTATAAAGGAGGAAGTAGGACAAGACAACTTTTCATTTCTTTTGGGCTAATCTTGGCCATAATTTCACAACATTCAGTAATACTATTTTTGTTATTGTTCTTTCCATTTACATTGTTGTAGTCATTTTTGTATACTGCTTGCCTGATTCTACCTACTTCACTTTACATTAGATCATACTAAGAGATGATCCTCTGAGGTCTCTTCCAACTCTGATGTTTGTAGATTCCATAATTCCATAAAGCAGCTGTGGCATTTTGGGAAGAGTATTGGATTTGGAGTCAGAAGACCTGAATTTGAATACCAGTTTCATTATTTACTAGTCATATGACCTTGGAGGGGATGAGGGACATTTAACTCCTTTGGGCTCCAGTTTGCAAACCTATAAAATCATGGAATTGAACTACATCTTCCACTTCTAAATCTTATGATTATTCATCTTTCATTTAAGGATGTACAGTTATAGAGAACTCACCAGTTCTCAAGGCAATCCATTCCACTTTGGGGAAGCTCTAATTGTTGGAAACAAAAATTAGAGTTGGACATTTACAAATTTAATTTCACCACAGGAAATCCAACCAATGTGCTGCTGGATTACAGCCTTCTTGAGTTCTATATCACCAACTGCCTGTTGGACATCTCCAATTAGATGTTCTTTAGGGAGCTCAAATTCCACATTTCAAAATGAAGCTCATCATTTTCCCTAAATCCACCCTTCTACCCAACATCCCTATTTCTGTAAAGGACACCACCATCCTTCCAGACACCCAGCTTCACAACCTGAGTAATCCTCAACTCCCCTCTCTCTTTCACTCCATGCATCCAATCAGTTGCCAAGTTCTGTTGGTTCAATCTCTATAATGTGTTTTCATCTCTCTTCTTCTTTTCATTTGTGCTGCAGTTTTTTCTATCACACTATTCTCTCTTTATTACCCATGCAGGATCCTTACCTATATGATGTGATTTGAGAGGCAAAATCACCAACTTTGACTTCATCTTCTATCATCCCTCATCCATCCTGATTCTGCTTTTGGTTTGAAATTATCTACTCTTCTGGTAAGGGCAGCTAGGTGGCACAACCAATAGAGTGCTAGGTTTGAAATCAGAAAGACCTATCTTTGTGAGTTCGAATCTGGCCTCAGACACTTATTTGCTATGTGACCCCAGGCAAATCACTTAATCCTGTTTGCTTCAGTTCCTCATCTATAAAATGAGCTGGAGAAGGAAACAGCAAACCACTCCAGTACCATTGCCAAGAATATCCCAAATAGAGTAATGAAGAGTTGAAAGTAGCTGAAAGGAATGAACAATAACAACACCCTTCTGGGTAGGCATTGTTCACAATGCAACAGTGTTACCTGAGAGGTACAATTTAATCATTTATCACCTATTAGCACATTAGCAGAGATTAGTTTATCATCGGCATAACAAACACTATGACTCTGACTGGAATACAGCAGGAAGACATAAAAGAAACCTGGATTAATAGTGTCCAAATGTTTCCAACACAAAAAGGTTGTGGTTCCTCCTCCTTCACAATAGAATACTATTACTACTCATAGACTGAGAATATACAGAAAGGTGACTAGCATCCACCCAAATTGGAGAGGCACTAGGGATTAAGGGAGACAGCAACATGATCGTTGCATGAATATACATGACGACTGCCAACTCATTCTTTTCTTGGGGGATAGAAGGGGTGTGGCTGCAATGGTAGTAACTGTTAGGATAAACCCTATTAGGACTTTGCCTACAGCTGTGTTTGGATCTGGATAGAAAGTCTGTAAGAATTGGAGTCAAGAAAACCTGAGTACAATTTCTTGCCTCTGACTCATTCTAACTGTGTGACCATGGGCAAGTCACCCTTTTCTGACTTAGGCAACCATCTAAGACTCCAAGTTTCTGCATCAGTAGAAGGCTCTCCACCCCAAGTATTTCCTAACACCAATGGAATCACAGGTCCATACCAGGGAGGAAAAATACCTGCATGCACAAAATTTAATTTATTCACTCTAAAGAAAGTATGCTTGATCATTAATTATACTTGAGTTGCACTAGGTAAGAACTGATACGGAGTCACAGCTTCCAGAGCTTGGGAATCATTCTTTAGGCAATGAAAGTGTTAACCTCTGCTTCTTCTCCTGGTCTCCTCATGCTTTCCTCCAACAGTTTTTTTTTTTCAAATTAATAAAGTATTTTATTTTTTTCCCATTACATGTAAAGATAGTTCTCAACTTTTGTTTATACAAGCTTTCCAATTTCAGATTTTTCTCCCTCCCTCACCTCCCTCCCCCCTCCCCTAGACAGCAGGTAATCTGATATAGGTTATATATATATATATATATATATACATACATACATATATACATATACATACATACATATATACATATACACATAATAATATTAAACATATTTCTGCATTAGTCATGTTATAAGAGAAAAATCAGAGCAATGACAAAAAACCTCAAAATAACCTCTAACAGTTACTTCTAGTTTGCTGTTTGTTGGGAAACCAAATAATCCAGCTTGTTAGATAAACTCAGTCTGCTAAATAAAAATAAAAATGTTTCAATCTTTGACTGGTTTTACCTCCAGCCATTTATTTTATTGAATAAGTAAATATCAAAATGGTGGATCTGAATTGGAACACTAATTCATTGTTGGTGGAGCTGTGAACTGATCCTACCATTCTGGAGATCAATTTGGAACTATGCCCAAATGGCTATGGAGCTGTGCATACCTACCCTTTGACCCAGTAATACTAGTACTATATCCCAAAGACATCATAAAAAAGCGGAAAGGACCACATGTACTTTGTGGTGGCAAAGAATTGGAAATTGAGGGGATGCCCATCAATTGGAGAATGGCTGAACAAGTTGTGGTATATGAATGCAATGGAATACTATTGTGCTATAAGAAATGATGAGCAGGCAAATTTCAGAAAAACCTGGAAAGACTTCAATGGACAGATGCTGAGGGAAGTAAGCAGAACCAGGAAAATATTGTACATAGTAATAGAAGCATTGTGTAATGATCAGCTATGATAGACTTAGCTCTTCTCAGCAATATAATTCCAAAGGACTCATGATGGAAAATACTCTCCACATCCAGAAAAAAAGAAAGAAAAAAAACACCTGTGGAATCTGAATGCAGATTGAGCCACACTGTTTCTACTTTTTTGGTGGGGTTTTTTGAGGTTTTTTTTTCCTTTTCTTCTGATTCTTCTTTCACAACATGACTAATACAGAAATATGTTTAATGTGATTGTACATATATAACCTATATCAGAATGTTTTCTGTCTTGGGGAGGGGAGAAAGAAGAGAGGGAGGGAGAAAAACTTGGAACTCAAAATCTTATCAAAACAAATGTTGAAAATTATTTTTACATGTAACTGGAAAATGATAAAATACTTTTAAGATTTTTTTAAAATGGTGGATCTGCCATAAATTCACTGATCACAGATATGAAATATCCTCTTCTCTGGATCCCAGTTTTCCTGTCTATAAAATTAGGGATATTAATTCTGGTTTTGATTTTGTTTTTGTTTTTTGCGGAACAATGAGGGTTAAGTGACTTGCCCAGGGTCACACAGCTAGTGTCAAGTGTCTGAGGCCAGATTTAAACTCAGGTCCTCCTGAATCCAGGGCTGGTGCTTTATCCACTGCATCACCTAGCTGCCCCAGGAATATTAATTCTAAGGTCTTTGTAAGCTCTAAAAGAAATTAGAATGCTAAACTTGGGGTGGGGGTCACACAGAAAGAGGGCTAAATAGTCTGGAAAGACACTGAAATAGGGCATCTCTAATGGTAAGTGGGGCACAGAGATAATAGAAAGAGAAGCCAGTAAAGGAGACCCAGAAATCTAGCTTCCTCTCACATCTCTGACTATGGTCCATCTTTCTCCTTCACACATTAAAAACCCAACCTTCATCAAGAGTATTTAATCTGAGCCTCATTGAATGTCAAAGTTTGGAAAGGGATCATAAAGACTAAATGACTCTATGCCTTTATTTTAGTTGGGTTTTTTTGTTTGTTTGGTTGGTTTGGTTTTGTGATGAGGCAATTGGGGTTAAGTGACTTGCCCAGGGTCACACAGCTAGTAAGTGTCAAGTGTCTGAGGCTGGATTTGAACTCAGGTCCTCCTGACTCCAGGGCCGGTGCTCTATCCACTTCGCCACCTAGCTACCCCTATGCCTTTATTTTAAGGATGATGAAATAAATCAAGGACCAAAAAGGAGAGGTGACTTGCTCCAGCAATTGAATGACAGAGCTGAGGCTGGAGGCCAGGCCTCTTGTTTTCCAGACCTTTCCAGGACAACACCCAGATTCAGGTCCACTCAACCCGCCAACACACAAGCACACACACAGTGTAGCTCCCTGTCTTTGTGGGCCTACTCTAATAATAGGGACAATTAGAGGCAGCCTTGGTGTGTGGTGACCTGGATTTGAATCTGGCTGCTGACACAGCTTGTCTCTATGACCCTGGACAAGTCAATGAATCCCTTAATGCCCCCAGTCATTGCA
This sequence comes from Dromiciops gliroides, assembly GCF_019393635.1. Taxonomy (NCBI): domain Eukaryota; kingdom Metazoa; phylum Chordata; class Mammalia; order Microbiotheria; family Microbiotheriidae; genus Dromiciops; species Dromiciops gliroides. The sequence goes on along the minus strand of NC_057862.1, from coordinate 473,035,409 downwards.
TTCTAAATTGCAAGGCAAGTGCCTAGATTGGTAGAGTAATTTTTCTACACCAAAGAAATCACAGCTCTGGACCATTAAAAAAAAAAAAAAAGAAACCCAAAACAAAACCCAAATCTCCTTAGTATAGGACTAAACTGATTCAAAGGAAAATCAGAACAAGTCACAATGACCCACTGAAGCATTTGAAGTCAGAAGACCAGAGTTCAAAACCCAGGTCTGCTCCTTACTCCGCATGTGACCTTGGGCAAGTTACTAAGCTCTGTGAGCCTCAGTTTCCTTATCTATAAAATGAGAGGTGTTGGACTAGATGACTCTCAGGCCCCTTCCAGGCTGAAATCTATGAGTCTATGGCCCTGGATTCCTCCTGGATTTTCTTCACAATGGGCATATGAGAAAGACATGAATATTATTATTATCCCCATTTACTGATGATGGTAACTACACACAATTGGTAAGTAGTGAGACTAAAGAATGAACCCAGATTTCCTGATCCCTAGTCCAATGTTCTTTCCATCAAAAACACAAGACCTCCTTGATCCAATGGATTTGCCTTTATTGATCAATGGAAGATTGCTTCTTTTCCCCTCATTTAAGACAGTTGCCATTTCCCAATAGAAAGAAGCAAATAAAATTTGGCTCTACACTTTCTTTTGTGTCTATATGTGTTTTAGAGATAGAGAGGAGGGAGGTGGGTAGGAGGCAGCTAACTAGGTAGTTCAGTGGATAGAGCACTGAACCTAGAGTAAAGAAGACCTGAGTTCAAATATGACCTCAGACACATACTAGCTGTGTGTGACTTGGGCAAGTCACTTAACCTCTGTTTTTTTTTCTTTTTTTTTTTTTTTTTTGCGGGGCAATGGGGGTTAAGTGACTTGCCCGGGGTCACACAGCTAGTAAGTGTCAAGTGTCTGAGGCCGGATTTGAACTCAGGCACTCCTGAATCCAGGGCCGGTGCCCCATCCACTGCGCCACCTAGCCGCCCCCACCTCTGTTTTTCTTAAAGGCAAATCTTTCCAGTATCTTTGCCAAGAAAACCCCATGGGCACACAAGAGGGGAGAGGGAGCGCAGAATGTACACTTCCTAAGTACCTCCACCGCTGCCACCGCCACCGCCTCCGCCTCCTCCTCCGCCTCCGCCGCCTCCGCCTCCTCCGCCTCCTCCGCCTCCTCCCTCCTCCTCCTCCTCCTCCTCCTCCTCCTCCTCCTCTTCCTCCTCCTCCTCCCCTGGTCCTGCTGCTGCTGCTTCTCCCCTTTCCCTTGGAGTGGACCATCCTCGTGCCTCTTTTGTGAAGCGGCGGCTGAGGAGACCCCTAGGCTCGCCATGGCCGAGGAAAAGCCAAAGGAAGGAGTCAAGACTGAAAGCAACAACCACATTAATTTGAAGGCAGCCGGGCAAGATGGTTCCGTGGGGCAATTTAAGATGAAGAGGCACACACCGCTTAGTAAACTAATGAAAGCCTATTGTGAACTACAGCGTTTGTCAATGAGGCAGATCAGATTCCGATTGGATGGGCAACCAATCAATGAAACAGAAACACCTGCACAGTTGGAAATGGAGGATGAAGATCCAATGGATGTGTTCCAGCAGCAGACAGGTGGTGTTTACTAAAAAGAGGACCTGCAACTCTACTCCAGAACTGTGCTCCCAAGGAAAACAATACATTCACAATTAGAAAACCAAGATTTGGTTCATCCACATCCTGACTACTGCAGTATAGTTTTCTCTCTTATTTGATTCCCTTCCCCCATTCCTTTATCGTACATAAAGTAACTGGTGTATGTGCACAGGCATAATGAGTATTTTTTTAACTAAATAGCCGATGGTGTTTTGATCAACATCAAATGGAGATGGGGAGGGGGAAAAACAAACTGGTTCTGTGAAAATACCCCTTTTCTCCATTAGTGGCATGCTCATTCAACTTTTATCTTTATATTCCAGTAAGTTATTTTGCTCTCACTGTTTAACAACAACAAAAAAAAAACACAAAAAAATCCTTGCATACCTTGTTTGATTGGATAATTTCAATGTTTTTCTTTTATCATTGTAAAACCAAGGACGATTTTATAACTTTTTTGTACACAGCTGTTACATGTAGGGCAATCTCTGTCTCTCAGTAGGGATAAATTACTATAAAGACATTGATCCTAGATAGTTTTCCCTTCAAGTCAAACATTTTGTTGTTTAAATAAACTTCTTGTTTAAAATTTTTTTAAAACCCCACAGACAGTATTACATGCCATGGCCCATGACTAAACAACAACAACCAATGAGGAGACAGCTTAAGTAACCCTCCACTGAAGTCCTGTTGTGATTCCTCATGGTGGCGAGATCACCCTGGCTTCTCCAATGTGATGCTAAGATTTGACAGGACCTGCCAGACTGTGGGTGGTGGTGGTGGTAGTAGTAGTAGTAGTAAATAATGATAATAATAAAAACTAACATTATATAGCAATGACTATGTGATTGGCACTATGTAAGCACTTTACCATTTTCTCATTTGATCCTCACAACAATCCTGGAATGTAGGTGCTATTATTTTCCCCATTTTTACAGATGAAGAAACTGAGGCAAACAGGGTTAAGTGACTTGTCTAGGGTCACATAGCTAGAAAGTAGCTGAGGTCAAATTTGAACTCGGGTCTTCCTGACTTTAGGCCCAGTGTTCTATCCACTGCAACACCTAGTAGGCTATATGTCTGTCCTAAAAAAGACCAGCCTACCTAAATTTGGAGAGTTTTATCACAAGGTAGACCACTTTCTGTGTGCAGAATACTGTTCTAGGGGATATATGAGAAGTTCCAATAAGATACAGGCAGAGACGGAACTATGGCAAAGTGAAAAGGGCTTTGCTGAAGGGTGCTAAATTTAGTAGGCACCAAGTTTAGAAGGGCAACAGCTCTTAGAATCTTTTAAATTGTAGAAACTGTAGAGCTTAATCCCTCATTATGGAGAATAACTAGTCAGAAGAGAAAGCTGAGAGCTTTCAGCTGGGGTGAGCTCCTCCCCTGCCAGCCTATTCTTCTCCTGGCCCTGCACCTTAGCTTCCCAGGCTTTGGTCTCCAGATAAGTCGCCTCAAATATGAGTCTATACCACGAACTATTCCTTTCCTAAGTGAGGGTTTGCCTTGGGTCCAGGGAATGGTTAGTGTCACTTGCCCTGAGCACAAAGGTCCCTACTTTTTTATATAGTTCTCAGGCTCAGCCTTTAAGGAGAATTAGAAGAACCTAGGCTTTCTAGTAAGACCATAGATGATAGAATACTAGAACTTTAACATGGGAAAAAGCCTTAGCGATCACTTAGGTGACTTCCACTACTTTATACCAAAGGAGGAAACTGAGGCACACGGAGAGAAAGTGCCCACTTTATCACACAGTGACTAAATGGTGGAGCTGGGACTATATTACAGTAAATGCCCTTTATTCATTTTTTTTTCTATAACAAATGTCATAGATCAAACATGCCAGAGAACAGTCTTTTAAACCACATGCCTAGGACCTTGAATGTTTCTTTGCAAGTGGTTACCAAGGGACTCCCCATTATCTCTGGCAACCAAACTAGCAACATTCTTGTCTCAGGGAAGTCCTGACCTAAGCCCATAGACCAAGGACCCAACTGAGAGACTAGGAGCTGCAGATAATAGTGAGAGTGATCAGTTATATAGCTCCTTATGGTCTACAAAGGGCTTTCTATTCTCTCCTTTAATTCTCACCACTACACTGTGAAACAAGGCTTATTATTCCCAGTTTACAAATTAGGCAACTGAGGCTTACAAAACTGAAGTGACTTGACCAAGTCATGATTCATGGGATCATGAGATCATGGGATTTAGTGCCTGGCACCTAGCAAGTACATTTTAAAATATTTGTTGATTGATTGATGATGGAAGGATTGATTGATCACAAAGGATCTAACTCAGGTGTTCTTATCCTTGTTTGTCTCATGGAACCCTTTGTCAATCTGGCAAAACCCTTCTCAGAAAAAAAAAATTGATGCATAAAATAAAATTCACAGCATTCCAAAGCAAAACAATTATATTGAAATAAAGTTGTGATTTTTTTCTCATCCAAGTTTATAGACCATCTGATCTATCCATGGACCCCAGTTAAGAACCTCTGATCTTACTTAATCCACTCATTTTACAGATGAGGAAAATGAGAAGTTATGTGACATGTCCAAAGTAACATTGCTAATAAGTAGCAGAAGTGGGATTCAGACCCAGATTTTGCCTGAGAGATCAGCAATCCCCAGCCTTATTTATTGTCCCTGCCACTTCCTCTATTCTTGTTCCTTGGTTTGCTAGAATTCTATGCAGGCAAGGCATTCTGGGGAGATAGTAGGATCCCCTCTCCCATCCTGCTCTGGGACCTCAGTGCCACGCCCCCCCTCTCCGCACACCTGTGCTCTCAAACTTTAGGAAGAATGAGGTACTCATTTTTCATCACACAAAAGGATTCGCACCCCAGCCTTAGATGAATGAGCATCTTTAACATTGCCCAGTGAAGGTGAGTTCATAACCTAGCACATGTATACAGGAAGTCACAGGTAGGATCAGAGATTTCAATCTGGCTGGGACCTTGAAGGTTATCTCGTCTAACCCCTTCATTCTAATGATGAGAAAGCTGAGCACCTCCCAAAGACAGTCTTCCACCATCCCAGGGATTTGTTGCATTGTCTCCCTGGACAAGATCTCTGGCCCGAGAAGGGATTGTTTGATCCCCTTCCCCCACAAGAACTAGGGTAAGAGTTTCAATCTCCTTTGTCCCATGCATTTCCACAGGGTTTATTGTTAGTAACTAGGCAACTGGGAGGGAGTGGGTGTTGTTATGAAACACCCCAGAGGTCCTTATCTGCCCTTCAGCTTTATCTCACATTACTCCCCGAAGCCAGAGGTTGCAGGCGAACAATATTATTTCAACATTTCCAACCCTCATCCCCACCTCACATTCTGTCCTGTTCTGTCCCTGCTTTTGGCATCATTGTCCCCATGCTTGGAATGGTCCCCTTGAGCCCCTCCCCACCGCAATCACAGTCTCTTGAAAATCCTCTTTCTTCAAGACCCAATTCCAGTCCCACCGCCCACCATGAAGAACTGATTTGCACAACCAAAAGCAATCTTTCCCTACTGGAACTTCTAGCAGTTTGTCTAGACCTCTCCTCTGCAGTTAAACATATTCTGCCTTGTATCATCTTTCCTTCCACTGAAGTGCTTCTCTGGGAAAATGCACCTCTCTCCTTTCTTAAAGAGGTGAGGAACTATGGCTGATGAATGTTGGATGTACTGTAGAAATGGTTGGTGTGGGGGCTGGGTTTTGATAAGTGAGTTATTACTTTAAAAATATTTTTGTGAACTGATCCTACCATTCTGGAGAGCAGTTTGGAACTATATCCAAAGGGCTATGGGACTGTTCATACCCTTTGATCCAGCAATACCACTACTAGGTTGTATCCCAAAGAGATCATTAAAAAAAGGGGAAAGGACCCAAATATGCAAAAATATTTATAGCAGCTCTTTTTATGGTGGCAAACAATTGGAAATAGAGGAGATGCCCATCAATTGGGGAATGGCTGAACTAGTCGTGGTATATGAATGTAATGGAATACTATTGTGTTATAAGAAATGATGAGCAGGCAGATTTCAGAAAAACCTGGAAAGACTTAAATGGACTGATTCTGAGTGAAATAAGCAGAACCAGGATAACATTGTATCAACAATACTGTGTGTTGATCAACTGTGATAGACTTAGCTCTTCTCAGTAATACGAATATACTCAATATATATACCAATACTCAATATACCCATACTCAATAATCCAAGACAATTCCAAAGGACTCATAATGGAAAATGCTCTCCACATCCAGAAAAAAACACAACTGTGTACTTTTTTTGGTTTTTGTTTTTAGTTTTTGAGGGTTTTCCCTTTTCTTCTGCTTCTTCTTTCACAACATGACTAATGTGGAACTATGTTTAATGTGATTGTACATATGTAACCTATATCAGACTGTTTTCTGTCTTGGGGAGGAAGAAAAATTTGGAACTCAAAATCTTATAAAAAACAATTGTTGAAAACTATCTTTACACGTAATTGGGAAAAAATAAAATACTATCCAGGGGGGAAAAGAAAAAAAAATGTATAAGTTAAAGTTTTCTTTATAAGGGAAGAGAGGAGAGACATAGCTGGAAAAGGTATCAACAAAACTGAGGCAACTAGGAGGCCCAGTGGATAGAGCATTGATTTTGGAATCAGGAAGATTTGAGTTTAAATCCAGCCTCAGACACTCACCATCTGTATGACCTTGAGCTAGTCACTTTGCCTCCATTTGCTGGTCTCCTCATCTGTAAAATGAGCTAAAGAAGGAAACAGCAAAATGCTCCAGTATCTTTGCCCAAAAAACCCCAAAAACTGGGTCACAGAAGAGTCAGACGTGACTGAAATGATGGAACAACAATCAATAAAAGAGAAAGTAAAAGAGAAAGAAAAGAAAAGGAGAGAGTAAGAGAGAGGAAGGGGAAGAGAAAGAAAAAGAGCAAGGAGAGAGAGAGGCAGAGATAGAAAGTGAGGGGGGAAGGGAAGAGAGAGTGAGAAAGTATGAGACAGAAGGAAGAAGAGAGTGAGAGAGTAAGGGAGAAAGAGAAAGAAATGAAAGAGAGAGAGAGAGAGATGCTTTATTCAACTGTGGAGGTGACCCTGGTTTCCTGAAAACTACCTGTGGAGTCTAGGCCCTGAAAAGTTGAACAAACTAGGAAAAGTCCATGAATGAGATCAATAATCAGCTACTTCTGAGGCCAGAAAAGCTCATCTGTAGAGAGCGAGCCACTAGAGAATGATTGTTGGTGACAATGGCTTCAGAAGGTATGGAGATCTGTGATCTCCATTAGTGGAGGGAGGAGTCATGATGATGAAACTGCGGATCTTCTGAAGTACATTATTGAAAGAAGGGTCTAATGACTTAGGAGTGTGGTGGAGCCAGCTATATTAGCTGGGGAGAGCTGGTTGTCAAGTTTTCAGGCTTGGCTTCAGAAATCAGCAAAGCTGTGTATGTACCAGGGCTTGATTTATTGTTTGGTTCATTGATGGAGAAAATGTTAATAATACAGATTAAATTGTAAAATGTGTTAGAGAGCCAGTTGTTAATCATTTACCAGCATACTCCTCTACTCTTCCTTTCTTTTTTTTGGGGGGGGAGGTTGTTTGTTTGTTTGGTTTTTGCAGGCTATGGGGGTTAAGTGACTTGCCCAGGGTCACACAGCTAGTAAGTGTCAAGTGTCTGAGGCCAGATTTGAACTCAGGTACTCCTGAATCCAGGGCCAGTGCTTTAACCACTGCACCATCTAGCTGCCCCCCTACTCTTCCTTTCTTTATGCTTAGTCAAATGGCTATTTGTTGAAATCAATCAGAAGCAGATCAGAAAACACCGAGTATCCAAGGAGAGCTACATCTGAGAGCCTTAGATCCATAGGATCCCACATTTGGAGGCAGGAGAAACTTTAGAGGCCAGGGGGTCCAATTGCCTCATGTTACAGATGAAGAAACTGAAGCCCAGATTGCTTAAGTGACTTGGGTCTTGTGTCTGGAAATATTATAGGAGAATCAGGGCCCCTACTGAGGCTGCTAGGTGGTACAGTGGATAAAGTGCAGGGCCTGGAGTCAGAAAGACCGCAGTACAAATCCAGCCTCAGACACTTACTAGCTGGGTGACCTTGGACAAATCACATAACCTCTACCTGCCTCAGTTTCCTTAACTGCAAAATAGGTTAATAAATAGCATCTATCTCCCAGGGTTGTCATTAGGGTAAGATAATATTTGTCGGGCGGCTAGGTGGCACAGTGGATAAAGCACCGGCCCTGGATTCAGGAGTACCTGAGTTCAAATCCGGCCTCAGACACTTGACACTTACTAGCTGTGTGACCCTGGGCAAGTCACTTAACCCCCATTGCCCTGCAAAAAAAAAAAAGAGAGATAATATTTGTCTTGAGATAATAATATTTGTAAAGCTCTTAGCATAGTACCTGGCACATAGTAAGTGCTATGTAAATACTAGTTATTATCATTATTATTACTCCTCATTCTGCTAATAACACTTGGAGTGAGTTGGTTTCCTGTAGCTAAATGGAGAGGGGAATGTTTGCCTGCTCTGGCAAAGGGACTTGGTCCACATAACCCAAAAAGAAGTTATCGATTTTTATTGGGGTGGGGAGAATAAGAAGGAATAGTAAAAGTAGTTGTCTGGCATTGGGTGGTCTTGTAGACCAGCCAGCCAGTTGGTGGGCTGAATTTTTCCCTTTTCCAGTGACTACTGTGGCATTCTAGGCTTTGGAGATTGTATTTGAAAAGTTTAGAGAGGTTGAAAATCCTTTCATGCGCTATATATACCACTTCCACATTCTGGGGGTAAGTGTGAAGAGCTCCAATAGATCTTCTGTTTTCTGAGAATTTGCTGTGGTTTTATTTTGTATTTAAACAAGTAATAACAGTGGAGGGAACACTGGATTTTGAATGAGAAGGTCTGTACATAGGAGGGAAATTCCAAATCTACAAATGATTTTATTAAATAGCTATTAGGAAAGGGAGGAAAGAAGGAAACAGGCATTTATTAAGTGCCGAGTGAGTGCCAGACACTGTGCTAAACACTTTAAAATATGAACTCATCTGATCCTCATGGCAATCCTGTGAGGTAGGTGCTAGAGAGCACTCCAGTTAAGGACTTTAGCCAAAGCCATAAATTTTTTTTTTAATTTTTTTTTTTTTTTTTAGTGAGGCAATTGGGGTTAAGTGACTTGCCCAGGGTCACACAGCTAGTAAGTGTTAAGTGTCTAAGGATGGATTTGAACTCAGGTCCTCCTGACTCCAGGGCCGGTGCTCTATCCACTGCGCCACCTAGCTGCCCCCATAATTTTTTTTTTAAAGCAAGATAATGACTTGTGCAAGGAGTACTGGTGGTGGTAGTAGTGGTAGTGGTAGTAATAGTACTACTACTACTACTACTACTACTACTACTAGTAATTTGACAAATGGAACCTAAAGTGGTTTATCTTTTCATGGAGTCTATGAAACAGCTAAGGTCCAATAATGGAATCCAAAGGCCTTCCATGAAAAACATCTATATGAACTCAGCCAACAATATGTCAGCAAAGAAATATGGAACAAATAGCTGAGTCATAAGGATTTGTTTATAGAAACAGAAGGGTTTATTATTGTAATTCAGGGCCAGGTCATTGCCATCAGAGATTGTAGAAGGCTTATGTCCTTATAGAACCCAGACATAGTGATCAATGTAGATTATATGATAGAAACTGTGCAAAACATAATTACAGACAGTAAAAATTTAGTCTATGTAGCAAGACATGACCTGGTGGTTAAAATTACACATCAGAAACTCACTAATATTTCATGGACTTACAGGGGACAAATCCCCATATTACAAATACAAGCCTTGAAATATCCTTAGAAAATTCAACCAATAAACTATGCATGATTTTGTCATAGACCAAACTGTTGCCCACAATCACTGAACATCACATTGATTCACAAAAATTAAAGAACAACATTTCGATAGATGTCACCAAACCACATGCTCATAATCTCCAAGCTACATGGATCAAAAAGCTTTCAAAATATAGAGCTCTAAAAGAGGAGATGGGAATCCGAAGGGCACAGGATGAGGTGCATATCGTCCTAGTTGTCCTGGCTTTTATGGGATGATGATGCTTTCAGTGAGCCTACAGAGCATAAGCTTATACCCTGATACTTTAATTCAATTACAAAAAGCAGTCATTTTATCTACCTGCAAAATAGTCCACAGGACATTAAATATAAAATGTAAACTAATCATAGAACAGTAACATGGCCCAGAACCATTTCTACCTGACATGCATTGAAAAGAGATGAGGGGGGAAAAAGAGATGAGAAGAATAAGAGGATAATAATAGCAAGTCAATAAATAGACTCTACTGGAACTGGCTTATCATTACATATATAACTTTTGCCCACAACAATGTGTAGAGAACATAGGTTTATAACAGTTTAAGACAATTTTTAACAGATGTTGCTGTAGGAGATTCTCAGAGCCTTTAGTCTCTAAGGATTGCAAAGATGTCAAAATACAGAGACCTAGTGGGAGAAACTGAAACCATTTAGCATCCCCATCATCCTGTCTGCTACTGGACTAGTCCCAAAGATGCCTTCATTAAGTCTATAGAAGATGAGCATCTATCTTAATACTTTTATTCAATTACAAAATGGTAGTTACTTTATCCAACTGCACAACAGAACACAAAACAGTGAATATAAAGCCCTAACAGCAGGGTAGGGACTTGTTCTCAAACCATTTTTCTCTGAACTCGATCCCAAAAAAAATGAGAATGAGATTATCGGTAATACCACACAAGGGGCTTCCTTACAACAATCTCATGAGGTTGGCAGGGGGTACATGGTATCATCTATACCTCATCACTGTATCTGATCATCTGTATCTGATTTTATTTTTATCTGACAGATGAAGATATAAATTCAGAGAGGGTAAATAATTTATTTGAAGTCATGGAGTCCAAGTTTTGGTACTATTTTTCTACCCCTGAACTTGTCCCTACATGTCTCTGTTGTAGTCACCCCGTTGGAACTTGCAGCTCCTTTTCCAATCAATCGCACACTAGTCAACTCAGCCAACTGCATAGAGGTTGCCAAGGCAATCAGAGATTATGTGACTTTCAGTTGTATAGTACTCTAGAAACACAAAGCATTGTAGAATCCCGTTTGTTCCAAAATATTTAAAGAATTCATAATCTAGCTGAGCAGGGGCTTCCTTCACTTAGAGACTAAAACTACTCTGCAATAGTACACATGCAGGGGCGGCTAGGTGGCACAGTGGATAAAGCACCGGCCCTGGATTCAGGAGTTCCTGAGTTCAAATCCGGCCTCAGACACTTGACACTTACTAGCTGTGTGACCATGGACAAGTCACTTAACCCTCATTGCCCTGCAAAAAAACCAAAACAAAATAGTACACATGCAGTAGTAGACATGTTGGGGAAGTTGCTATAACACAACAAAAATCATCACTCTGCCTCCAACCTACCGAAGAAAAGCCTCTTCAATTAGAGTTAATCTGGTACTCCACTGACAGGCATAAGGCCTATCATTGTCCCTTACTTAAAACCTTTACAGATCACTAGAAAGTGCCAGAATTTGGGCTCTTGTTATTATAGCCTCATTTAGAAACTGAGAGAGGCCGGCATCACAACTGTACCAAATGGAAGCATCGGGGAACAAGACGGAGAGTTAGCTCATTTGTTTCTCACAAATTATGTGTTTTTCAGATAAGGGAACTGAACTTCAAAGAGCCTAAGAGACTTGCACAAAGTCACATGACTAAGAATTATGCTTCTTATTTTGGTTTTAGTGTCTTTTCTACCTGCTACATACAGGTTGCTGTTAGATCTCATTATTTCATAATGTCGAGGTTTAGATATGTAGACATTACCTATATCATATGATAAAGTTACAGTTACCAATTACATTATCACATTTTTAAATAAAGGCTATCCACAAGGTCAGTCAGACCTGGGACCTCACCAAACTATGACACTTCCAAGATGCTAAATTCAGCAATTCCCTTCTCTGGTCCCAATCTCCTATCCTCCCACCTCTCCCCCACTCTCTCACTCCTTCTCAAGATCCATAACTAGAAAATTTTGTAAGACAAGTGGGCAAGGAGCATGAAGCATACCTCAGTTGTTGTGAGTGGGGTGAGACAGTGGCATGAGTCTGCTGCTGAGGAGGCCATGACAGATTGTTAACCGCTAGTTTTCTATTTTAACTAATGATTTTTTTTAAGTATTTATTTTATTCTGCACTTAAGAAAGAAAACAAGCATTTCCATAACAAAATGGGATAGAAAAACAGAGCATTACCCTGAGATTGCCAATCCACTATATGCAACTTGATATTCCTTTCAAATACACCAGTTATCTTACAATTTTCTTTTTTTCCCCTTCCCCTCCCCACCCAAACTTCAAGATGGTTACCATTAGACTGACACTCTCTCTCTCTCTCTCTCTCTCTCTCTCTCTCTCTCTCTCTCACTCACTCACTCTCTCTGTCTCTCTCTGTCTCTCTCTGTCTCTCTCTCTCTTTTTCTCTTTCTCTCTCTCTCTCCTAATGATTCTTACTACATTCTGTGGTGTCTCTGCTGATGAAATCAGTACCTTCTAAATTTGGCAACCTTGGACTAGTCCCATTTGTCCCCATCTTGGTTACAGCTCTGGTCCTCCTAAACTTTCTCTTCATTCACAGTGTAACCTCTGGTCCCTTGATTCCTTCCTCTTTTCTTTTTTCTTCTTTTTTTTGAACAGAATTTTATTTTCCAAAATATATGTAAAAACAAAATTTTAACATCAATTTTTTAAAAACTTTGTGTTCTAACTTCTCTTCCCCCCCTTCCATTCGCACCCCGCCCCACCCACAAGAACTCAAGCAATTCAAAATAAGTTATACATGAGTAGTCATGGAAAAATTCCCATATTAGCTAGTTGTGAGAGAAAACAGTAAAAAAAAAAAAAAAACCTTCAGATTCCTTCCTCTTTTCCAAGTCAGTAACTCCTATTTTGACTTCACCATTTTCCTCATTTACCTGTACTCAGCCACTTCACTGATGCACTATTCTCTACCCTTGAATCACTGCCCCCTTGTCCTCCCACCATTCTCATCTTTGAGTAACTCTCATCCTCTGTCTTTTCCACCCTTATTTCTAAGCCATCAGATGCTGCTAGAGAAAGTCACATGCTGATGGGGTCTATCAAATACTCATGCTGTGCTTAGTGGTCACACCCCCAACAACAACTGTTCTATACTATTTGACCTTTGCTCAAGGCCCCAACTCCACTCCTACCTACTCCAAGCAGGTGATCTAACTTCCTGTTACTGAGAAGAATGACAACATCCAGGCATCCAGGGTGGGCATCTGCATCTCACCCGTGTCTCCAAACCTCCCAACTTCATCTTCCATTCAATCTCAGAAAATGAAATAGCCAAGACTAAATCTTTCATTTGTATGATTCCTGTCACTCTTCCATCTCTTCCTAAGCCCTTCTCTTCTTCAGTCTCTGTCTACTGGGACTTTTCTCTCTACCTACAAACATACTCAGGTTTCAACTATCAAAAAGAAAAAAGGAAAGGAATGGAGATGGGAGAAGAGGAGAGAAGAGGAGAGGAGAGGAGAGGAGAGGAGAGGAGAGGAGAGGAGAGGAGAGGAGAGGAGAGGAGAGGAGAGGAGAGGAGAGGAGAGGAGAGGAGAGGAGAGGAGAGGAGAGGAGAGGAGAGGAGAGGAGAGGAGAGGAAGGAAAGGAAAGGAAAGGAAAGGAAAGGAAAGGAAAGGAAAGGAAAGGAAAGGAAAGGAAAGGAAAGGAAAGGAAAGGAAAGGAAAGGAAAGGAAAGGAAAGGAAAGCCTTCCTTTTGCCACTCTCTTAAACTATCATCTACTATCCCTTCTTTGCTTTACTGCTTAACTTGAAGAATGAGTTGTTTACATGCTCTGCCTTTCCTTTTTCACCAACACATGCCAGATGACAGAGTTCACTTTATTATTTATCTAGTAGAATGTAAGCTTCTTGAGGACAGGGACTATCTTGTTTTTGTGGTACCTAGCACTATATACAGCATATAGTAGATGATTTAATGATGCTTGTTGATTAGAAACTGAAAATGGAAGACTCCAATTTTTAATGAGAACTACAGTCCCCCAGACATTTAAAGTATTCTTATTCCCTAATCTTTTTGACCCTTTCATAGGATTTTGAGTTGGAAGGGATCATTTGGCTGTAGGAGGCAGTGAGGTGATATAGTAAGACAGAGCATTGGACCTGGACAAGAAGACAAATCCAAATCCAGCTTCAGACGCTCACTATCTGTATAATCTTGGGCAAGGCATTTAACTTCCATTTGCCTCAGTTTCCTTAGCTGTACAAATGGGAATAATAACAGCACTTACCTCCCCAAACTGCTGTGAGGATCAAATGAGATAATACTTAGCACAGTGCCTAGTACATAGTAAGAGCTATATAAATGCTAATTATTATTAGAATTATTTTATAGAGATAGAAACTGAGACCCAGAAAGATGAGGTCACTTGCCTGTAGTGACACAGCTGGTAAATAAGTCAAAGAGCCTAGATTCTTACAAATGGCATCTTGCTCCAGATTCAGAATTCGTTCTACTATCTTATATATTTTCCTTCTTTTTGTCAGGCAAGCTCAACCTCCCAGCATGTGAAAGAACTCTCTGAGATCCTAATGAGAAGACTAGGAGGTGTTAGAGGTGACTTAGACTTTACCATCTCCCAACTTTATTCAGGCTGATGGAGAGAGGGTAGAACAAAGATACAAAGGAAATAACTCAAAAGAAGCTCTTGTTCCTCTATTTGTCCCAAGTGACTGTGAAGAGGTAGCCAGGAGAGCAGGTGTAAGCAGAGAGAATGGTGGGTGAAATGAAGAGAATGGAAGAGCACAGGCAAAAGGGAGAGAAAGAAGAGTCAGAAAGCAAAAGTAAGAGGTCAAATCCTATTCCCAGAAAATTCTCTATAAGACAGCAATATTTCCAAGGTCCACTTATTTCCATCACTATTTGACACAACAAAATTCTAGTACAAAGAGAAAGGGCAGCCTTAATGAGTGTGCTGTCCTGGGATCTGGTCTGCTCATAAACTTTTTTTTTTTTTTTTGCGGGGCAATGAGGGTTAAGTGACTTGCCTAGGGTCTCACAGCTAGTAAGTGTCAAGTGTCTGAGGCTGGATTTGAACTCAGGTCCTCCTGAATCCAAGGCCAGTGCTTTATCCACTGCACCACCTAGCTGCCCCCCTGCCCATACCCTTGTCATGAGAGATACAAGACAATGCACTGCTCCCCTAGCTCCCCCCATCCCCAGGCTAGCTGCAGTGCCCCTCACCTACTCAGACTGGTTACATTCAACTCCAGTCCTCACTTTAGAAGCTCACACTGGTCACTAAGAGGCAGATTTGTTTTCTGATTTCTAGTTTTTTCATCTCACCCGAATTTTTTTTTTATTCTTCAAAGAACACTTTTATATTCCCAAACTCCACACTCAACCAAGATAGGTTAAGTAACAGAGGAGCAAGATAGAGCCCTGGTGTCCAGAATCCCCAACACAGCACAAGCTGAAAGCAAGCAGGTACCTTACCTTTCAGTAGAAGCAGCCCCAAGAGGAACAGGCTTGGCTGCAGTTTCATCTTGGGATTCTCTTGGAACGCCTGCTTTTCAAAGGCTTTTGCCTCTGCAGCTCCCGCCTGGCCAATGAATGAAATGTTGTTACTCTTCTCTCTATTTCCCAGATAGATGAATTGTTACTCTTCCTCCCCTTTTATACTTGGCTGTGGGTTGATAACGAACATGCTATAAGTTGTACGGCACCTTTGATAGAGGGCAGTGGCAGGCTGTAAAGTGATATATATTAACATTGCTGCAGCAGCAGGTCCCTTGATTGGGAAAGAATGTACAAGTTTGCTCTACCCAGCATTTGGGTCCCATACATGGCTACTAGGAGTCGAGTGGAGTGTAGAATACCTCCCAGACTCCCACACTCACACACACACACACACACACACACACACACACACACACACACACACCAGTCATTGTAAGCTGGACTTGCCTAGTGGTATCACATGCTCTCCTGCACATATGGTCAGTACAGCTGCCTTGCCCAGCCAAAGGGGCCTCCAAGCTCTAGGAGGAAGTGTGGACAGCAGATTTCATTCATTTGATTGTTTCAATGGGAGAGGCAGGGTAAAGGGGGGAAGGAGGACTGGGTGTGCCGTGGACATGAAGTTTGGCAAATCAGCCTTTTCCATTACTAGAGGCTCCAATGCCCTCCCAGCCACCTGATTCTAGAATTCTCTGGCTTGGCTCTATCAGGATGTCTTAACAGATGGAATGACCGACATTTGATTCTATACTCTGTTCATAGCAGGGACTTGATAAGGTGAATTGAACTCAACAAAACTTTATTGCATGAACTATGTGCAGGGGACAAACAGTCGTTGACCTCAAGGAGCTTACATTCGCTCTTGATGACAGGGAATGGAACATGTGCATGAGTAAGTAAATACAACGTGTGTGCCAAACAATACAAATTCAAAAGGAAGAGAACACTAATAACTAGGAGGTCAAGAAAGGCATCTTGGAGGAGGTAGCACCCAAATTGTATTTCAATTCAGAATCTTGAACTGAATAGAATTCTGAATCCAAAATAACATAATTGGAATGAACATGCCTTGTGGTGATAAAATCTGAGAGTTAACCACGCACACTAAAGAACTGTGATTCCCCCCCCCCAGGTATTACTGACTGATCCAGTTAAAAGCATTATTAATAGGGGCAGCTAGATGGCACAGTGGATAAAGCACCAGCCCTGGATTCAGGAGGACCTGAGTTCAAATCTGGCCTTAGATACTTGACACTTACTAGCTGTGTGACTCTGGGCAAGTCACTTAACCCTGATTGCCCTGCAAAAAAAAATTAATCATAAAAGTGTTATTAATGCCTGTAAACAAACCAAGAAAAAACCAAGAAATAAGTAGCATAATAGGAGTTGTCAGAGAACATAGGCTAGACTGAAAACTTCTAGAAAGTAGGGAATATTTTTATGTTTGTCTTTGAATACCCACCTAGGATGGTGTCTAGTAAAAAGTAGTGACTTACTAAATGCTTATTGATTGAATGGACAGTTGATTGACTAGTTAAAATACATCTCTACTACTTACTAGCCGTGTGATCACAAACAAGTCACACTTCATTCTTTGGGCCTCAGTTTCCTCTCTGCAAAATAAAAAAGAGTTGGACCAAATGTTTTCTCAGGTCCCATCCAGCTAGATCTATGATCCACAGTCTTCTTAAATGTCTACTGTATGTAAAGCACTCTTGCTAGGTGCTGGTGATGGAAGCATGGGGACTTGCTCGCACATGAGCAAAGTGCCCACTGAAAACCATAGGTCGCAGGCCCCTGGGGATGTGTTTATTTTTGCCAGCCAGCCAGAGGAAATGGTAGTTAAAAACAAATACACTTAATCGAACAACATAGCAAATAATGTGGAAAAAATCTCATCAAGCATACATGGCATATATTCTCCCACTGGTTACCAGATCATGAGGGGTAAGAGCATGCATGCAGGGAACATGCTTGATCAGGTAATATGTATGGAGGACATACATATAGGGAACATGAGCAGCCAATTAACACTCACACGGGGACACATAGAAACTATGTGGTCAGGGTATATGCTGGGAAGACACATGTATCAGGAACCCCTGAGGCTAGGGCACATATGTAGAAGACAGAGAAGTAGAGACATGTATGGCCAAGAGACACATATGGAAGAAGGGGAAGAAAAGGGGAAGGGAGGGGAAGAAGGAGGGGAAGGGAAAAGGAAGGAGGGGAGGAGGAATAAGGAAGGGAAAGAGGGAGGACAAAAAGAAGTATTTATTAAATGCCATTTTCTCATTTGATTGTCACAACAACTCTGGGAGGTAGGTGCCATTTTACAGTTGAAACCGAGGGAGACAGAAGATTGAGTTGCCTTGGCCATATACACTACAGAGCTGCTGGACCTCTGATAATGTTATCATGCTGCTTCTTGACTGTGCATTGTGCTGCATTTTAGCTAGCCTGAGCCTGCCTGGGTCTCCCTATGGAAGCCAACTATAATAGAAGGGAAAGTGAGATAAGGGCAAAGATCACTTTGATTAGGGAGAAGGGATAGTCAGGAAAGGTTTTACAGAGGAAGTGATTTAGTTATAAAGACAACAGGGCCAAACAAGTAACTTTAGTGACCTAGCAGTAGATAAGCCTGCTGGAACAGCTAGATTACCTATAGCAACCATATTTTCTGAACCTATTTGCTTTTATGTTAACTCATTAAATCCAGTGTTCTAGGGTTTTATCTTGTTGTTGCTGTTTGTCCTTCCTTCTTGAAGAGGACCAATGACATCACATGGGTAATGTCTTGACTTGCAGGTGAATTGCATTTAAGTGAGGCAGAGCTGCATGAAGTGGTCAGCCTCATTCTCTCCTCCAGTCATCAAAATCCAAAGGCAAGACGAGAGTCAAGACAACTGGCAATGGCCCAGGCTGCAGTGAATGACCTTGGCTTTTCTAAATTAAGGTCTTTCCCAGGCCTCAATTTGTCAGAGGCAATGCACATTCAATGACTAAAGGTTAGATAAGAATTAACAAAAAGGGGGGCAGCTAGGTGGCACAGTGGATGGAGCACCAGCCCTGGAGTCAAGAGTACCTGAGTTCAAATCTGGCCTCAGACACTTAACACTTACTAGCTGTGTGACCCTGGACAAGTCATTTAACCCCAATTGCCTCACTAAAAAAAAAAAATTAACACAAAAGATTGTCCAATTTGCCATGAAAAAAATAATACCCTGACCTGTCCTCACCATTGTAGCACTGCCTATCTATACCATACCACTGAGATTCCAAGCACCACAGACATGAACTCCTGGCAGATGTAGCTAATATGGTTATATGTACTACTGGCTAGGAGTACACATATGTTTTCATGAGTAATTCTAACCACATTAAAATAGAAAATAAAATACATGCAACACAAAACAATATAATTAAAAGAAAGGGAAAATATTTAAGGAAAATAAGACAGACTAGAAACTTGACATCTAAAATATATAAGGAATTTTTAAAAGTCACAGTGGTAATACCAAGTTCACAATGGATAAATGGCCAAAAGATATGATCGGACAGTTTTCAAAAGCAAAAATTTTTTTTTGGTTTTTATGTGGGGCAGTGAGGGTTTAAGTGACTTGCCCAGGGTCACACAGCTAGTAAGTCTCAAGTGTCTGATCCTGGATTTGAATTCAGGTCTTCCTGAATCCAGGGCCATAGCTGTATCCACTGTGACACCTAGCTGCCCCCTCCAAAGCAAAATTGTTAAAAAAAAAAAAACTACTTGGAGAAAATATTCAAAATCCTTAATAGTTATGATATTTCTTCAGCCTATAATTTTCCATCTGGTATGACTCTCAATCTTTTGTGACTTTTTTTATTGTAATACTCATTGATAATTCATTTGGTTCATCTTTAGTGAGATACAGGTATTTCTGGGACATTTTTGGTTTATAAGTGTATTGAGACAGTCTCAGAAAATCTAGATCACTACACTGTTGTCCCTCTCAGATCTCTGGCCTTCTGTCTGAGTTGTATACAGTTGAGAAAAATTTCAGTCCATGAGTGCTATGGTATTCAAAAATAGAAATTAATTTTTTTGAACACAAAAAGTTGACTCCTTGAAGTTGGGGAAGATATGCCTTTGTTCTTTCCTGTTGTTCATATTTTCTCTTCTCTTTTTCTCACCATCTTGTTTGGGTTAGTGTTCCATGTCTCCATCGTTCTGAACATCTCAGTATACTCCTAGCATCATGGAAACATTTTCTGTTTATGAAATACCAAGAATGTGCTTGATATAGCCCCCATTAATGGGTTTAGCATTTTAATAAGCAAGGACATAATATAGCATAGGATAGAAGAATGAAAATACACTCAAAGAAGAGTCAGGAAAGAAGAGTCATCAATTATATAATAATTGGATGCATTCATCAAATTGACCATCCAGTACAATGATTCATCTGCTTAGTAGTGAAAGACAAGTCCTTTGATTTGGAGAGAAGCATGCCCTTCCTCTATTCAAAAAGATTTTTCCTTCTACTGGGCCTCGCCTGAGCTTTTCTAAAGAGCAAAGCAAAAAACAAAAACAAAATTTTTAAATAGAATGTTTTAAAATAGAAATTGTAAAATAAAATATTTTAAAATAGAAAACAAAACTATTATATGTTATATATATAACAATAATTATATGAAATAATATAATTAAAAGAAAAAGAAAAGTAACAGATTGGAAAAATAAGTCACACTAGAAACTTGACAGTTAAAACATCTAAGTAATTTTTTTTCTTAAGACACAATGGTAATGGCAAGTTCACAATAGATAATGGCCACAGGACATGATCAGTTTTCAAAAAGAAAAAAAAAGTTAATTTTTTATAGTCAACAGAAGTTTCATTTTTATAAAAACTGAAGCAATAGCATATCTGAAAACAGTCCCCCTGCCACTATTCTTAAAACCAAGAACAAACATCATCTGCTGGAGTGGGATTAGAAAACTCCAAACCTGAGAAGTCACAGAACAATAAAATCTCAGTAGGAAATTACTTGAGAAGCTATTTTGGCTGAGAATCCTCTGCAACATCCTTGAAAAGTGGGACTAGAATAATAAATTTAGAACATAGAAGGGACTTCATCAATTACCTAACCCAATCCCACAATTTTACAGAACAGAAAAATGATGACCAGAGAGAGATGAAGTAATTTGCCCAGAGTCACAAAGGTAATAAACAGAAGAGCTGAGATTCAAACCAGGTTTTCTGATGCTAAATACAGCAATCATTGTACTATGTAATGCCGCCATCTAGCCTTCACTTGAAGACCTTTCATTTCATTAACACTAAAAATGTTCAGGTAATAGACCATAATCCGAAATTAGTTACCTCAAGAATCCACAAAATTGTTCTATAGCATTTTTTGTTTTTACTAAATGCACCTAAAATTTGAATACCATGTCTCACTTTGAAAAGCCAAGTTCTCTAGAAGATTCATGACCCAGTCAACTCTATTTGCTCATTAAAAATATTTTGCCTTTTCAAAGATCACTGGGATAAAAATAGATACAACCTCTGATTGTTTTGTTAACAGCAGTCATATAAAACATGGTCTCAGAGGTGTTCTAATGGAGGTATATGTAAATTATAATAATGGCATTCAACAGTTGTCAGAATCTGTCTTATCTGAGATCTGATTCTGTGGGTTAACCAATATTGTATTGATGAAGGAATGAAAAAACATTTAAGGAATTACTATGTGCCATTCACTATACTAAGAATTGGGGATGAAAATACAAACATGAGATAGTCCCTGCCCTTAAGGAGCTTACATTTTAAGAGAGGAAAATCATATATAAAGGGGAGTGGTGTCCAGTGATAAGGTATTTTGATGCACAAAATTTTCCTGTATTCATACTTTACAGTATTTGCCATTCTCAATGTTATGTTTTAGTATTACTATCTCATACTCTTATCAGAGAAGTTAGAAATACATATGGTAGAATGTCTTCTAAATATGCCAAGACCCATATACAGAAAAGAGTCAATATATGAATAAATCTATCAAAGTCCAGAGAACGTCTTAATTCAGGCTTTAAAATGTGACATTATGGGGCAGCTAGGTGGCGCAGTGGGTAAAGCACCAGCCCTGGATTCAGGAGGACCTGAGTTCAAATCCAGCCTCAGAGACTTCATACTTACTAGCTGTGTGACCCTGGACGAGTCACTTAACCCTCATTGCCCCAGCCCAAAAAATGTGACTTTAAAATTTCCTTTTTTTTAGATTTGTTTATTATGTATTTTATTTAAAAACCGTTTAATTGAATCTCTTGATTCTTTCATCATCTAAATTTAAATAATATTCTTTTACTGCATCTTGCTCCAGGAAGTTTTCCTTTATTTTGTTCTCCTTATTTATCTTCCTTTATTGTCTATTCTGAATTCTATTCAATTCATGAGTTAACGCTCTTAATTTTTCTTTCTTTATTCTATATGTGTCTCTCATAAAGGAAGTTTCTGGAGCACCAAATTTGAACTCCCTTTTCTTTCCCATTTCTATATTATCATATTTGTAGACCTTACCCTATCCTCCCCTTCTTTTCCCTTTGTCTCTCCCTTCTTTGAAATATCAATTAATAAAAAGAAGCTAGGTCAAATAGAAGCAGTGTCACATGTTGGTACTCTATGTCCTGAGCCATGAAACCCAATCTGAAGCCCTGCTTTTACCATGATCACTCATCATTACTAATGCCAAATTATCCTATTTCTACCTTCTACCCTGGTTGCTAGGTAATCTCAGGATCCCATATATCCCCTCATCTAGGATGGGATACAGTTCTGGGAGGTAAAACCTTTCTCAGAGAATACAGCTTCCTAAAGCACACAATCTCCTGGAACAAAATGATTTATAATTTCCATCTCTTACCGAAAGCACACGAATTATTCTGCCCTACTTTAGAATGTTCTTGAGTAACATTCTTTCCTATTCCCTTTCCAGGATAAGACTCCCTTCCCCTCCTAAATCTCAATTTCTTCATGCCATTACTTCTATCCTCTTTTCCTACAGCCCCAAATCTTGTTAGTATTAGAAAAATGTCTGTCCCTTCTTTGTTCATCAATGAACTTGGCAGAAGGTGAACTTCTAATTCCTGCTTGTCTCTTACCTCTGCTTTACTTGTTCCTGAACTTTTCCACTCTATTTTTAACTCCTCCCACAAAATAGATTAATTAATCTATAGGGGATGGTGGAATTTACCATGAAATTTCGTCCATGGAATTTGGTCCATGAAGTGCTACTTTTTTCCTTCCTCCTTCCCTTCTCTTGACTCACCTTAAATTTTAACCTCTCTAGTTCTGAAGATCCTTTCCCCGCTCTCTCTTTTGCTAATTAATTCAATCTTTCTTTTTTTTTTTTTTTTTTGCAGGGCAATGGGGGTTAAGTGACTTGCCCAGGGTCACACAGCTAGTAAGTGTCAAGTGTCTGAGGCCGGATTTGAACTCAGGAACTCCTGAATCCAGGGCCGGTGTTCTATCCACTGTGCCACCTAGCTGCCCCTCAATCTTTCTTTTAAAAAGAAAAGCCTATAGCCTTGAGAGAATTGATTTGCTTGATCATTTTACCTGTTTAGCTTTCTTGTGTTTCTCTTATTTGGAATATTTGCTAGACAAATATTCTAATCACCTTTGATTCAAAAAAAGCTTTTCTTGTCCAGGAACTAATATGGCAGAGTAAACAGGATATCACCTGTTAATATGAATATATGGATCACCTGGATTCGATGGAGGTACCTTATTATCCAAAAGGAGTTTTATGAAACCCTGGATTAATAGGATTAATAGGAGCAAAATGTCCTTCAACAGAACTCCAAACCTGAACCCAGATAGCTAGCAGATAAAAAACCCTACCTAGTGACTTCTTTTCCCTCAGGATAGTAAGTCCCTATCTTGTGGTAACATCTGGTCATCCTTATCCTTGCCAAACCCTTTTTTGGAATCCTGTAGCCTTATCATGATGCTTCTGTATTTCCTCCATACTTGTTATAACTGAAATTGTTAAACTCCTTTTTGCTTCTGGGTTGATTTCTGTATCATACTATTGAAACTGACAATGCCCTGTCATCAGTGGACTAAAACCTTATATATGCTTAGAACTGGGGAGTCCTCTGAGCTTCTCTCTTAGAAGGAAAGTCTCCACATGATCATGTGTCTTGTTAACTTTCTTCTTGGGACAATAAAATATTAAATTGATATTCTTTTTTTCTGTCTGTCTTTGATCTGTTTTTGTAGGAGGACAGGTATGTTTCTTCTGTCTGTCTCTGATTTGTAGAAGAAATTAAACATTATTTCTCTGATCCGGTTCATTGTAGGAGACAGGCAGATATAACATGTTCTCTTTCTAGTTAGTAGGAGATATAATATAATTTTTCTGATCTGTTTATTAATTTGTAGGAGAGATTGAACATTATTTCTCTGATCTGTTTGCAGGAGACAGGCAGATACAAAAGCTATATTTTAATATTGAACACACCTTAACTCTCCCATGTTCACCTTTAAACAACCATAAAATAGTGCCCCAAAATGAATCCTGGAACAGCAGAACCAGTTTCTTCTAGCCCCAGAAACTTGGAAGGTCAACAGGAAAGGTCTGTCTCATTTTGGTAAAAAGGAAGGGCAGGCCAGGACAGAAAGTCTCCCAGCAAGCCAGCAGCAAGCCCCACTTCAGGAAACTAGCAGTAGGTCCTGATCCCAGTGTAGCAGAGCAGGCAAAGGCCAACACCAGGACCACCCCCCTCCCCATGGGCTTCAACATTCCCAGGGAAATAGGCAGATGCCAGCTCTGGAACCACCATGTGCTTCAACATAGCCCTGGGCAGACAGGTAGATGCCAACATCCAGACCCCTCAGGTGCCTAAACAAACCAGCTGACACTTGAAATGGGACCCCCCACACACACACATAACCCAGCATAGCCAAGGATAATTCAGCATAGCCAGGTGCCAGCACAGGGATCCATCAAGTGCTGCAGTGTTGCCCTGGGCAAGCAGACAGATACTAATGCAGGGGATCCCCCACACACACACAGATCTCAGCACATGGTCCAGTACCAGTTCTGGGATATGCCACATGCTTTAATAGCCCCAGGTAAACAGGCAGATGCCAAAGTAGGGACCCTCCACGGACCTCAGCACACATCAAGCACCAGCACTGGGACCTCAGCTTAGCATCAGGGAAGTTGCCAGACCCCTAAGGCCTCCAATAGCACCAGCCACCCCACAACCTATGGCCTCAGCAAGTGTCTCCTGTGGGCCTCAGGGCAACACCCGTACAGCACCAGGTATACAGCCAGGGCCTGCAACCCCTGGAACAAGAAGCTTTGGAAAGTGCCCCTTCCACCCCAGGAGCAGAGTTAAAATTTAAAAGTATGGGAAAAAACTGAAAAAGGATGAGCAAAAAACAAGCAAAAAAGAATCTAGTCATAGAAAGTTATTATGGTGGCAGGGAAAATCAAGACATAAACTCAGAAGAGGACAACAATATCAAAACACCTATGGGCAAGGCCCCAAAGAAAAATAGGAATTAGTCTTAAGTGCAGAAAGAACACAAGGATGAGCTCAAAAAGGAAATGAGGGGGAAAATTGGAAAAGAAATGAGAATGATGCAAGATAATTATGGAAAAGAGTCAACAGCTTGGAAAAATAAAATAATTCCTTAAAAAGTACAATTGGACAAATGGAAAAGGAAGTACAAAAGCTAACCAAGGAAATAATTCCTTAAAAATTAGAATTGGGGAAGTGGAAGCTAATGATTCTATGAGACATCAAGAAGCAATAAAAAACCCTCAAAAGAATGAAAAAAATATAAGAAAATGTAAAATGCCTCATTGGAAAAACAACCAACCTAGAAATTAGATCCAGGAGAGATAATGTAAGAATCATTGCACTACCTGAAAGCCATACTCAAAAGGAGGAACTGGACAGCATCTTTCAAGAAATTATCAAGGAAAACTGCCCTTATATCTTGTAACCAGAGGGCAAAAGAGATATTGAAAGAATCCACTGATTCCCTCCAGAAAGAGATCCCCAAAAGAAAACTCCAAGGAACATTATAGCCAAATTTTAGAACTACCAGATCAAGGAAACAAATTTTCAAGTAGCCAGAAAGAAACAATTCAAATATCATGGAGCCAAAATGAGGATTAAACAGGATTTAGCAGTTGCAAGATTAAAGGATTAGAGGTCATGAAACATGATATTCCAGAAGGCAAAGGAGCTAAAACTACAACCAAGAATCACCTACCTGATGAAACTGAGCATGAACCTTCAAGGGGAAAAAAATGGTCATTCAATGAAATAGAACAATTTAAAGCTTTCATAAGAAGAGAAAGAGTTGAACAAAAAATTTGATCTCCAATATCAAGACTCAAGAAAAGCATAAAAAGGTAAAAAGGAAAAAGGAGACATTTAATAGGCCTAAATTATTTACATCCCTACATGAGAAGATGATTTTTATAATTCTTAAGAATTGTACCACTAATAGTGCAGCTAGAAGGAATATACATAAATGATGCTGATATAGGGTGAATTTGAGGGAATAACATAAAAAATTAATTAAGGGATGAGGAAGATGAATACACTGGGTGCAGAAGAAAGGGAGAGATAGAACAGGGTACATTATTTCAGTTGAAGAAGTGCAAAAGACCTATTACAGTGGAGGGGAAGATGAGAGAGTGGGCAGTGGGTATCACTTGAACCTTACCGTCATCAGAATGTCTCAAAGAGGGAATAACATATACAACTATTTGAATATAGAAATATCTCTTACCCAACAGGGAAGTAGGAAGGGGAGGGAACTGGCAGAAGGGAGGGCAGGGAGGTGTTAGACAGAAGCAAAACACTGGTAAAGAGGAATAGGGCAAAAGAAGAGAGAGGACAAATAGGAGGAAAGATAAGCTGGAGGGAAATATGCAATAATCATAGCTGTGAATGTGAATGGGATGAACTGTCCCATAAAACAGAAGTGATAGCAGAGTAGATCAAAAACCAGAATAACTCAGCAGAGAAACACAGAGTAAAGGGAAGGGGCTAGCGTAGAATCTATTATACTTCAACTGAAGCAAAAAAAAGCAGGGGTAGCAATCACAATCTCAGACAAAGCAAAAGCAAAAATAGATCTAATTAAAAGAGTTAAAGAAGGAAACTTCATCTTGCTAAAAGGTACCATAGACAATGAAGTAATATCAACACTAAAAATATATGTACCAAGTGGTATAGCATGAAAATTCTTAAAGGAGAAGTTAAGTGACTTAGAAGAAATAGAAGCAAAAGTATACTGTGGGGAACCTCAACTGTCCCATCTCAGTGGAATAGATTGGATACACAAGACACAATAGTGAAGGACCATAGTAATCTAGTGTATGATAACTCCAAAGACCCCAGTCTTTGGGATAAGAACTCACTATTTGACAAAAACTGGAAAACAATAGGGCACAAAACAACATCTTCTACCATGTATCAAGATAAGGTCAAAATGGGTACATGAGGGTGATACCATAAGCAAATTAAAAGAAAAAGGAATATTCTACCTGTAGGATCTATGGAAAAGGGAAGAATTCATGAGCTAACAAAAGATAGAGAGCATTACAAAATGTAAAATAATTTTGATCATATTAATATTTTATTATATTAAATTTAAAAGCTTTTGTATGAACAAAACCAATGCAACCAAGATTAGAAGGAAAGCAGAAAGCTGGGAAACAAGCTTCACAGCAAGTTTCTGTGATCTCATTTCTCAAACACATAGGGAACTGTGTCAAATTTATAAGAATATAAGCCATTCCCCAATTAATAAATGGTCAAAGGATATGAACAGGCAGTTTTCAGATGAAGAAATCAAAGCTATCTATACTCATATAAAGAAGTGCGCTAAATCACTTTTGATTAGAGAAATACAAATTAAAGCAACTGTGGTACTACTTCACATCTATCAGATTGGCTAATATGACAAGTGAGGAAAATGATAAATGGCATAGAGGATGTAGTAAGATTGGGACACCAATGCACTGTTGGTGGAGTTATGAAGTGATCCAGCCATTCTAGAGAGCAATTTGGAACTACGCCCAAAGGGTAACCAAACTGTGCATACCCTTTGATCCAGGGATATTACTATTGTGTTTGTAGCCCAAAGAGATCATAAAAAAGGGAAAAGGACCTACATGTGCAAAAATATTTATAGCAAGCTCTTTTTGTGGTGGCAAAATTTTAGAAATTGAGGGGATGCCCATTAATTGGAGAATGGCTGAACAATCAGTGGAATATGAATGTCATGGAATTCTGTTGTGCAATAAGAAATGATAAGAAGAAAGATTTCAGAAAATCTGAAAAAACTTGTATGTAAAGTGAAATGAGCAGAACTAGGAAAACATTGTACACAGTAACAGCAACATTGTGTGATGATCAACTATAAATGACTTAGCTCTTCTCAGCAACACAATGATCCAAGACAATTACAAAGGACTCATGATGGAAAATGCTATCCATATCCAGATAAAGAACTAATGGATAAATGCAGATCAAAGTATAGTTTTTTCACTTTATTTTTCTTCATGTTTTTTTTCCCTTTCAGTCTGTTTTTTCACAACTGTGAGTAATATGGAAATACATTTTATATGATTATACATATATAACCTACATCAAATTGCTCACTATTTTCAGAAGAGGGGAAGGATGGAGGAAGAAAAATTTGTAACTCAAAATCTTGTAAAAATGGATGCTAAAAATTGTCTTTACATATAATTGGGAAAAATAAAATACTATTAAAATATCTTTTCTTATCACATGTAGAAGGAAAGGAACAATGAATACCAACCCTTTGGAGCTATGTCCTCGATATGGCAGTCTTCCTAGAGAAGATGAAGTTAGTTCTTCATATCTGAGGAGGAAGTAGTTTATTGGATTTTAGGGAACACTGATAGGGAACCACAGGTGTCAGCAAGAAAGAGACCCTTTAAAACTCTTCTACATCATTAAAGGATCATTAGTCCACAGTGGATTTAAAACAGGTGGAATGGTGGGAACCAAAGATTAGTCACTAATTAGTTCATGTTAGGCTCTAATTGAGTGCCCCTGGATATGAGATTGGCCCTATGCTTAGAGACTTAGATAAAAGCATAGACAACATCCTTATACAATGTGCAGATCACACAAACCTAAATGGGATAGCTAATATGGGATGACAAGAAACAAAGGGAGAGAAATAAACAGGGCTCACCCATATTCAGGTTCAAAAACCAAATCTATAAGTATAGGATAAGGGATTGGCTTGATAAAGTCAGAATAAATTTGTAAGGCACCTACCATGTATTAGCATATGGTCTGATCATATCATTTCCCCTACTCGATAAACTCTAGTGGTTTCCTATCATCTCCAGGAGCAAATACAAGATGTTCTGTTTGGTATTCAAAGTCCTTTGTAACCTAGACCCCTCCTCCTTTTCCAGTCTTTTGACATCTTACTCCTTGACATGATACAGTGACACTGGCCTCTTGGTGATCCCACAAACAAGACTCCATCTCTCAGCTCCAGCCATTCTGTCTGGCTTTCCCTCATGCCTTTAATACTCTGCCACCTTCTCTCTGATTACTGACCTCCCTGGCTTCCTTTAAGTAACAATTAAAATTCCACTTTCAGTGGCTTCCTGAACCCCTTAATTCCAGTACAGTCCTTTTGTTAATTACTTCCTCTTTATCCTGCATACATATATACATACATACATACACACATACATACATACATACATAAACACACACATATATTTAGGTCTCCTCTATTAGATTGTAAGCTTTTTGAGGGCAGAGACTGTCTTTTGCCTCTTTTTGTACCTCAGCACTTAGCATGGTACCTGGCACACAATAAGTACTTAATACGTGTTCATTAATTGATTGATTGAAACAAAAAAGAAACTACTTTCATTCAAGGAGTTACCTATCTGGGGCTCTGTTTTCTCATCTCTAAAATGAGGTTGAACTAGATAACCTCTAAAATTCCCTAAGTTTTGTGGGGAGAGTAAAATAAACTCATGAGAACACATTTCTCACAAATGATCTTCTACTAGGGTTTCTACCTACCTGGTATCTGACTTGTTTGGCCAACATTTTTGTTGCCAGAGCCAGTTGCTTTACATTGATGTGTCCTATTATTACTTGGTTCCCCAATTCCAATTTCAGTTTTGGTTAGTCTATATTTCAAATGTAGGCACAGTGGACAGAAATCTAGAACTTGGAGTCCACAAGACCTTCAGGAGTGAAGGTAGGGGAGGGGTATCATATATAAATTCAAGCATGATGCCAGGGAAATAGTACTAAGTTAGAGTATCTGGGTTCAAAGTTGGGCTCCTCTACTTTGCCCTGGTGTGACCTTGGGCAAATCACTTCCCTTTTCTGGGCACCAGATTATCCATCTATAAAAATGAGTGGGTTTGTATTAGATGACCATTAGACAATGAGCAACCCACTTAACCTCTATGAACCTCAGGCAACTTTCTAAGAGCACAATTTATAAACAGGTTGTAGTCTGGGTGGGTGGAATCAGTCCCCATCCCAAATAAATGGTAGGTCCATTCTTTATTGACCTTTCAGTTATCAGGTAAGAACTGCTCTCTGTAAAGAGCAGCCATGGAAGAAAGAATTCACCATTTGTTTTTTTTACCAAGAATCCACAAGGTGGCGCTTGACTAAACCTAAATGCAGAGCTAATTGATACTAGGGGATTTAAAAGTGTGGATTTAGTTCCATTCAGTCCAATTTGATTCAGTTCAACCAACATTTATTAAATGCCTACTGTGTGCAGATTTCTCTGTTAATCTAACCTTAATTTTGACAAATTGAAGCAATGGGTTTCCTCTGGTTAGACTATGTACCAACCATTCAGGTTTAAACAGCCAAATTTCCCAGTATGATTGGGTCAGAGAAAGAGGTGATCGATACTTCTTAATAAGGTTGAACTTTTTTTTGGGGGGGGAAGAGGCAGATTTTTTAAATTAGCAAGACATTAATGTGTTTAAATACATCAAAGGCATGATTTTTATCACCAATGGCGCTTCCACCTACATAGTCATAATTTATCTATAACTCTTGGTTTTAGATAGTTGCCTAGAGCAAAAAGAAGTTGTGATTTACTTTCCAAAGGTTAAACAGCTAATGTATGTTAGAGGCAGGATGTGAACCAAGGCCTTTCTTTTTTTTTTTTTTTTAGTGAGGCAATTGGGGCTAAGTGACTTGCCCAGGGTCACACAGCTAGTAAGTGTTAAGTGTCTGAGGCCGGATTTGAACTCAGGTACTACTGACTCCAGGGCCAGTGCTCTATCTACTGCACCACCTAGCTGCCCCGAACCAAGGCCCTATCTGACTCTTAAGTATATTATCTTATACATTAAGCCACACTGCCTCTCGAATACTTACATATATACATACATATATAAATACATATATGCATAAATATGTCTATTTATATAGACATGTATGTGTGTATATAAAAATATATAGACACACATTTTTAAAGGACCTAATAAATGCTATTGGGAGTCAATGGTAAATTTACTATTAACTTCAAAAACCTGAATAAAGGTTCAAAAATGAGAAAATTCAGGGTAGGTGCTAACTACAATTCAGAAGATATAATAAGATCATGAATTTTAGAACAGGAAGGGATTGTATCAGCCATATAGTCCAAATGCCTCATTTTACAAATGAGGGGGGCCTGATGCTCAGAGAAGTAAAGAGATTTGCCCCAGGCCACACAGGTAGTAAGTGGCAAATCCATGATTCAAACCCAGATCCTCTGACTCTAACACAAGAGGATTTTTTTTTTTTGCTTTTCCCCCAGCTCTACCACACTAACTTTTGTTCCTGCCAAACTGAAAATAGCTTGAGAGATAAAGCACCAGCAGTGCATAAAGCACCAGTCCTGAATTCAGATGGACCTGAGTTCAAATCCAGCCTCAGACACTTGACACTTACTAGCTGTATGACCCCGTACAAGTCACTTAACCCTCACTGCCCCCCAAAGAATGAATGAATGAATGAATGAATGAATGAATGAGGAAAAAAAATAGCTTGAGAGGATGGCAGAATCAAATAAAGATTCTTTTTTTTTTTTAAGGAAAGGGTAGATACTTGAGCATACTTAGAACCATAGACTCTTAGAACCTCCAAGTTGGAAAGGATTATAGGAGTCATCTAGACCAACCTCCCACCCAATGCAACAATTCCATTTAGAATAATCCAAAAAGGCAATCATTGTTCTCTTCTAGCCATACAGGAGGCCATCATCTTCCAAAATGGGCTCTGTGTGATGTGAATAAAGGCTGTTGGTGCCAAACATATATTCTAAGGAGGTCAAAGACAAAGAGATTATACCAAAAAACTTTTAAAAAATTTTTTTAATTTTAAAAAGATTACACCAAAATATTTATAGCAATAATTTTTGTAGAAGCTACAAAATAGAAACCAAGTAGGTGTCCATTGGTTGGGAAAAGGCTAAATAATTTGTAGAACATGAATGTAATGGAATATCACTGTGCTATAATAAATGATGAATATGAAGAATTCTGAGAAGAGGAAATCCTTATGTATATTAATGCAAGGTAAAATAAGCAGAGACAGGAAAATAACATATATAATGACTACAAAAATGTAAATGGAAAGAACAACAAAAAAAAAGAAAATGAACATTGTATAACTCTATAGACCAAACTTGGCCTGGGAGAAAAGGTGAGAAAATTTACTTTTTTCCAAAGGATTTCAGAGGCAGGAAACTATGGATCTGGAATATTATATATACTCTCAGACTCTGTTGATTTATCAGTTACATTTTCAGAATTTTCCTTTCTTATTCTTGCTTTTATTTATTACAAGAGATGGCTTGATGTAGAAGGAAGGGAAAGGGATAGATTTGAAAATAAAAGTGATATAAAAACAAAAGGCATCAATTAAAAAAACTTTAGAGATAATACTACCACATAAGAAATTATATGTAATCCATGATCCAGAACCCAATTTGAGGACTGCATGGATTGGGTTTAATCTTGGGAATATTTCTCTCTCTCTCTCTCTCTCTCTCTCTCTCTCTCTCTCTCTCTCTCTCTGTGTATGTGTGTGTATGTGTGTGTATGTGTGTGTCTGTCTGTCTGTCTGTCTGTCTGTCTGTCTGTCAACTCATGCCACGGATACCATTGATAGGTTTCTCCTGGCAATATCAGGATGTATGTACTTCATGTGTAGGTCTCTAGAAAAAAAAAGGTCAAGGCAAGCACAAGAATTCATTGAATACAAGATGGGCTTCATTTCACTCAACAGAAAGGCAAAATACAAAGGATTCCTAGGATTAGAACTAGAAAACACCTTCAGGTGATCTATTCTAACTCTCTCCTTTCACAGATGAAGAAACTGAGGTCCAGAAAGGTTAAGTGATTGTCTAAGATCATAAAGATAGTAACAGGACCTGGATTTGAACCCAAGTCCTCTGACTGCAAGTTCATCATTCTTTCCACAGCATTATGCTGCTGATTCATTCTTAAGGCTCTAGATAATTATAGCTAACAATTATAGAGTCCTTTAAGGTTTGCAAGACTCTTTATGTATATAATTATGTCATTTACTCTTCACAAGAACCCTGTAAAGTACATGCTATTATCATGGTTCCCATTTTATTAAGTAGGAAATTGAGTCTGAGAGAGGTTCAGTGACTTATTTGCCATGGGTTAGGATCAGTAAAATCTAAACAGGTGAAATTCTTTTTTTTGGGGGGGGGGGAGGCAGGGCAATGAGGATTAAGTGACTTGCCCAGGGTCACACAGCTAGTAAATGTCAAGTGTCTGAAGCAGGATTTGAACTCAGGTCCTCCTGAATCCAGGACTGATGCCACCAGCTGCCCCTAAAAGGTGAAATTCTAACCCGTTTTCCAGACTCCTAATTCAATGCTTTTCCTACTATACTTTAATACTTCTTCAAGTAAAGACAACTTTCCAATCCCCTTCTAGTGAACCCTGCCTCTCTCAAGGGCCTATACAGGCCTTTATTTTTATAGGACTCATTCTCTATTTCCACTGAAAGGGAAAAACACTAGAGTTCACTAAAGTGTCAGTGTCTCTTCCCTGAACCTATTTAATCCATATAACTCACAATACCAATAAAGGAACCAAAATTATAAGGAAAGCAGAGAACTGGGAATTAATTTTTGCAACAAGTATCTCTGACAAAGGCTTCATTTCTCAAATATATGGAGAACAAGTCATTCCCCAATTGATAATGGTCAAAAGATATGAACAGGCAAATTTCAGACAAAGAAATCAAAACTATTTATAGTCATATGAAAAATGCTCTAGATTACTATTGATCAGAGAAATGAAAATTAAAACAACTCTGAGGAACCACCTCACACCTATCAGAGTGGCAAATATGGAGTACTTATTAAAGATCAGAAAAAAATTTGTGGATGAAAGTCACTTTTTAATTAAAAACTATACCAAAAGCATTGCCAGAAGAAGTCCAGGTAAATCTTTATGACCTGGGCATGTTCATCAGAATATAAAACATCCTCCCCACTAAAAAAAATTTTGGGGAAGATTTTTAGAAAATTTCCAATGGGTCAAAAAATCATCTCCCAATTGTGGGAATGATGAACACTGATAAATATACTGATACACCTAGAAACAGAGTTATTCCAGAATTATTAAAAACTCCCAGTGGAATACTGCAGAATAACCTTGCTCACCATGCCACACACCATCAAAGGTTATGAAATTTATCCAAGAGATGGATATAAAGGTGCTTTAGTGACCTAGGAACTCACCTGATTTAAATTCATTTAAAATGTGTTGACTTTAATGTTAGGCTTTAAAACCCCCCAAGATGTTCATCAAAGATGTTTCATGATAAAGAACAAAAGATTATGTGTCAAAATCTTGTGAATTAAATGCCAAAGCATGTAAAACAAGGGCTGCAATATTAAAAGTTTTAAAAGATGCAATAAATTAAATGATTTTGTAATTCACATATCACTTGAAGGTACCAGGGAATGTGAACAGCACTGACTACAAAGACAAAAATGGAACAGCTCTTACCCTCAAAGAATTTATGGTTTACTGGGAGAAAATAGCATGTAAATTCAAAGTTATTTCAAGGACGGAAGGAGGAAAGGAGGTAACAACTGAGTAAGAGTAGGGATCAGGAAAGGCCTAACATAGGAGGCAAACACTGGAACTGAGCCTTAAAGGGAGTTGGAGATTCCAAACGTAGAGGCGAGGAGAGAGGCATGGCAGATAGCCTGAACCAAAGCATGGAAATGGGAAATTGAATGTCATGCACAGAAAAAGTAAGTAGAACAGAATGACTGATACCTCAATATCTTGGAGGACCCAGAGATCTTCCCTTCTTTCTTAGCCTTTCTTCCCTCCACTCAAAGGCAAGTTTTCCTAGAGAGGCTTCATCAAATCTCTCATCCAGGCTAAACCCAAATCAAGCCCACAAAAAGGAGCCTTGGGTGGAGACAGATTCTTTTGTCTAGATTAGCTGAAGGACTTTACAGATGACATTTGACCTGCGTGAACCAGTTCTAAGTGGGAACCATAGTGTTCCCATCAGCTTGGGGGAAGGAGGGGGAAGGGTCTCTATATTTTCCCCAATGTCATCTTTACTTCACAATTTTAATACAGCCCACTTCCAATCATGTCAACCAATTAGATTTGAATGATGCTAATCAATTAGGCTTGATTGCTGTGTGATGGACTTCCTACAGATGGAAGGGTATAGGAACTGAGACCTGACTGCAAGAAAGGGGTCTTTGGTCTAAGAGACAGCCATATTAATAAAATTATTAAATTGCCCAGAAACCATGTCTCTTATATTTTTAATCATTAATCATTACAAGTACATGCAGTTCAGTAATGCCGCATTGTGAAGGACTTTAAATGCCAGAAGGTTTGTATTTTATCCTGGAGGCTATAGGGAGTTCCTGGCATTTTTTGAGCAGAGGAATGATACAAAGCTATGACTTAAGAGTGGTTGTGGTATGAGAGGAAGAGAAAGGTTGTCAAGATAGAATCAACAGCACTTTGCAAGCCTGGAGATGGGGGGGTGGGGCAAGAGAAAGTGAGGAGTCAGGGATGATTCTCAGACTTCAAATCTGGGTGACTTGGGGGATAGTGATGCCCTCAACAAAAATAAAGAAGTTAGAAAGAGGAGGAGCTTGAGGGGAAAGACAATACACTGTATTTTGGACATGTTAAGTTTGTAACGTTTATGAGACATCTAGATGGAGATGCCTAATAGGCAGCTGGTGACATGGGGCTGGATGGAGCTCAGGAGAGATGAGGGCTAGATATCTACCTTTAGGAGTTATCAGCACAGAGATAATTAAATCCAAAGAAGTTGGTGACATCACCAAGACAGAAAAAGCATAGAGAAAAAAGAGAAGCTGGCCCAAGACAGACCACAGACACAGGAGATGGAAAAAGTGGATCCAGCAAATGAGACAGATAGGAATGGTCAGATACATAGGAAGAACCAGGAAAGAGCAATGTCATGAAAAGCCAGGTATCAGAGAATGTGCTGGATTGTTGAAAGTGGCAAAGAGAGCAAGGGGGATGAGGACCGAGGGAGGATCTTTGGAATTAACAATTGAGAGATCAATGATGACTTCAGAAAAAAGCCTCTTGGAACCATAGGTGGAGTTTCTGGACCAAGTGTGAGACAGAGCAGAAGAATATCAAGGGATGGAGCCAATGAAGGAAACTAATCCAGCCTGTCTTCATTCCTCTCCCAGCCCTGTTCTTGACCAGGAATTCAAAATCATGCCTCTTCTCTTGTCTCATTCTAGAACTTCTCTCAATGCCTGAGGCCTCTTCACTCCAGGAACTCCTACTCTCCTGGCAACTAGTTTACCATGGGATATCTTTCCATAAAACCTCCCTCCTATTTTTTTTCTCCATTAACACCCCTGCTGCCCCACTCCCCACTCTGCCCCCTTTCAGCTTTCTTTATATTGTGTAGTCCTTGAGCAATGTAAGCTCAATGAGGGCAGGAATTGTCTCTCATTCTGCTTGTATTTGTATCCTTAGCATTTAGCTCAGTGCCTGGCATATAATAAGCATTTCATAAATGCTTGTTTCCTTCCTTCCACATGTGAAGCAACAAATCCAGACTTTGCTTTACACTGATACAGAGTTATGAGACAGTACAAACCAAGAGAGTCAAAGAGAGAGAAAGAGACACAGAGACAGAGACAGAGAGACAGAGACACAGAGAAAGAGACACAGAGACAGAGACTTTTCAGTCTCACCTAGGGTTCATACTGTAAGTTTGGAGGACTGTATAAATCCCTAGGAGGTGAAGCTCACAAGAAGAATGAATTACTGGACTCTCTTAACAACCTCAAGTGCTTTTCCCTTGCATGGGGTGGACGGGAGTGGGAAAGGAAACTCCATGGGATAGTATTATAAATCTAAAGGACTGTAAAAGGTTGTGGGTTTTTGGGGGGAGTAGGGCTTTTTATATTCCTCTCTCCTCCTTTTTTACCTATTATATTCATTTTCAGTAAGTTATACTTTTCCAGAGCCACATAAAGATGATAAGATCATAGATCTGGGACAGGCAAGCACTTCAGAGGTAATATGGTCCAATGTCCTCATTTTATGTGGCAGCAAAAACCACCTTACCCACATGAGCAGACTTCATATTCAGGTGAAGAAACTAAAGTCAAGGAAGATTAAGTAATTTAGCCAAGGTCAGAGAGGTAATAAGAGGTAGAACCAGGATTCAGATTCAGCTCTGTGACTCCAAATTCAACCTCCTTTCTACATTGTGAGGTCAAACCTGCTGCCTTATGACTAGCGCTCTAGTCAACCTTTCTTGCTATCTGTACTCTGTGAATTTGTATGTAGACATCACAGGCCATGGGTGCATAAGCTAGTTAGCTTCTCCTTAAGATGCAGTTAACTCTCCATGGTATCTAGTTAGATAAACATACGTAGGAAGTTTTCTCCATTCGTCCCTTTTTTCTTTTCAATTGAATGGCTTTTCAAAAAATTATATTTGTAAGATTCTGGGCAAATAGATCGTTAGCAACCCTTGTCACGCAGACTAGCTGAAAGCCATTATTCCAACTGTGCTCTGTGAATGGAAATCTCTCAAATATTAAAAAAAAAAACCTTGTTCTCTTCCTAACCTGACTTTTTCTTCCAGAACCCCCTTTTTAACTTATTTTTATTTTTTTAAATAAAAGTATTTTATTATTTTCCAGTTACAGAACCCCTTTTAAAAAAAAATCAGAAGCAGTGATGAAAACACCACCTCTGCATTTAACAGCGTTGCTATGCTCTGTAACTCAGATGCCTCAGCAAATCATAGAATTTTAGAGTGAAAGGGATCTTCTAGATCTCCCATTCTCAAAAAGGAATGCCTACTACCTACCATGTCCCCTTCACATGGTCACCCAGCCTTTGCTTAAAGAGCTTCCAATTCAGAGCTTCAGGAGGCAGCCCGCTCCACTTCTGGACAATGCTAAGTGTTAGGAAATTCTTCCTTGACATTAAGCCTTAATATGTCTCTTTGAAGCCTTACCTATCATTCCTGGGTCCCTCACCTTGTATTTGTGAAGCTGATTTTCATCTCCAAGCAAGAGGTAATCAGAGGAGGAGAATCTCTTGCCCCACTCCAAATCAGAAGACCACCCAAAAGCAGACAGGATGTTGCTGGTGGTAACACATAAATTGCTTTCACAGTTGCTTAGGAAATAGACACAGGGGCACTCCTTCAGGAGAAGTTTTGCTATTTTAAGTTTGAAGTAATGTAGGAAAATTTCTCCTGGCTGCTTGGAAGATAGACTGTGGTTGCCTCTGGGGGCAACCATCCCCTGGTTCACCAAAAGACCCCACAGACTTGACCCAGCCTATTAACACCCTTCTCAGATCCAAGCCTTAATTTTTTGGTTAAGTCATTTTTCAGTGGCATCTGATGCTCTGTGACCCCATCTGGGGTTTTCTTTGCACAGATATTGGAGTGATTCGTCATTTCCTACTGTAGCTCATTTGACAGATGAGGAAACTGAGGCCAACAGGGATAAATGACTTGCCCAGAGTCACACAGATAGGAAGTGTCTGAGGTCAGATTTGAACTCAGGAAAAGTCTTGGCCCGGCATTCTATTCACTGTGCCACCTAGCTGCCCATGCCTTACTACTACATTAGAATTAATTCCTGAGAGATCTATCCAATCACTATCACTGATGACTAGACTTGCGTCCTAGGCCTCTTGGACACAACATAGTCAGTCATTGATAGGCATTGCTGTTAAATGGATTTCTTCCCTCTGGGGCTCTCATCAAGAAGGTCAGGGGAACCCAGTCTACATTTTTGCTTGACCTGGTGCCAGCAACTTTTACACAATTTCTATGGCCTTGCACTTAACATAGGACCCGTCTCCCAACCCATAGGCTTGTTGTTGTTGTTGTTGTTATTCAATCATTTCAGTCATGTCTGACTCTTTGTGACCCCATTTGGGGCTTTTTTGGTAAAGATACTGGAGTGGTTTTCCATTTCCTTTTCCAACTCATTGCACAGTTAAGGAAAGTGAGGCAAACAGGGTAAAGTGACTTACTCAGGGTCACACAGATAAGTGTCAGGCCTAATTTGAACTCGGGTCTTTCTGACTCCAGGCCCAGTGCTCTATCCACTGTGCTGCTTAGCTGCACAGGCCCTAACTTGGGCCTCACTTTACCTCGCCACACCTCATTTTTCTCCTGTATAAAAAGAGGGGGTTGGGTAGATGAACTCTAGGTCCCTTCCAACTCTAAATCTATGAGCCTATGGTAGAGTAAGAAGAAACAGGACCCGAGTTTAAATCCCAGTTCTGCCACTTGAGAAATTGGGCGAATCACTTCTCCCATAAAAGCCTCAGTTTCTTCAACTACAAAAGGGGGTGGGGGCGGGGAAAGTTAGGCTATATAAGGTTTCTTCTAGTTATAAAATCCTGTGATCTACTGGTCAGGAAGGAATTATCCCATCCCACCTTCCTTTCCCTCTGACCCTTCCTCACCAGACCAGAGCCTTCATTGGCCTGAACTGCACTAACTTTTTGCTCCCAACCCAAATGGGAGATGCTACAGGTGCCCATGTTCCCACGCTCTTTTTTTTTTTTTTGGCCATTCCCCTGAATCATGTGTTCCTCCCTAGACCCAGGAAAAACCATCTTCCATGCAAAGATCTTGCTCCAGAGCCCACAAGCACCCTCCAAATGTTCTGTCTAGAGAGGAGCCCAGCTCAGGTGGGCCAGGTTGCTTACCTGTCGGAGGTCATTACCCCCAGTGAACAGGATCAAAGGGGTCTCCCAAAAGGGGCTTTTCTCCCAGAGCCTCTTGGGCCAGGGATTGTTTTGGTTTGGCATCACCTTCTTGCTCCCTCTAGCTCCACAGTCAACACTCAGACTCGGACATGTAGGTGTTTACAGCTTGGCAATGATGCTGCTCTACTGTTTGCTCTGCTGGCACACACTCCACACTGTTTACCTTAGATCAAACCATAGGAGGAATGGGTTGGGGTGTAAAGGTGGGCGGGGAGAAGCTGATCTGACAGTCCAATAACTGTCCTGAGGCCTCTGATTCAGAGGCAGAGACTCCATGGCCTGGAGTCACAGAGTAAGGCCTTTTTTCTTGGTCAGAGGTCACCTTTACAAACTAGTGACCCTGCTTGGCCTTTGATTTCATTTCAGAGATGCAATTCAATGTAACCCTTCAATTGTCTACTCTTTGCAGAGCACTAGGAAATGGTCCCTTGCTTGGAGGAGGGGGGCTGACATGCATTCAAATAAATAAACACAAAGTCATACAAATTTCAAGTGGGAAGAATTACTAACACTTTGGGGGGGTGGGGAGGAGAAGAGGTGAAGCCACCGCAATACATTTCGGATCTAGAGTTGTGTGTGTGTACAGGAAAAGAATATTTTATTTGAGTGCTAGAGAAAGGAAACTAAGAGAGAAGTCCTTGGACTTCTTCTCATGAGGAGAAGGCATGGCACAGAACATGGTTCTCTGAGATACCTATCTCCCTGAGCAGAAGACAGGCAAATACTTTTATAAAGGACCTATGATGGTCTGATGGGGTGATCATCTGACTGTGGAAAGTTCCCTTATTGAGAGAGGATCGTCCCCTACTTGTGGTAATTGGGAGAAATTCCAGGAGAGGCAGCTCAGATCTCTCCAGCCATCTCTGACCCCTCATGCCACAAAGGCAGCAGCCACACCCAATGGGCCTATCTCTCCTGTTTCAAGGTATGTCTCAAGGAGAAGACCCGTGTCAGCTGGCCAGGTCTGACTTCAATCGTCCTACCCCATTACACAACAACTAACCTTTCAAAGGAGTAAGATGAAGAAGGCCAGAGAATAAAGGTCACAGACAAAATGGAAGAAGCTAGAAAGGACTCCTAAAATTTAAAAATGGATACAGTTGTGTGAAAGTCATTGGTTGGTAGCTAAATTCATTCAAAGAATAAGTGTCCAAACACCACAAAGAATATCTTCCCACTCTGCTGCTTCTTCTTCTTCTTCTTCTTCTTCTTCTTCTTCTTCTTCTTCTTCTTCTTCTTCTTCTTCTTCTTCTCTTCTTCTTCTTCTGTGGGGCAATGAGGTTTAAGTGACTTGCCCAGGGTCACACAACTAGTAAGTGTCAAATGTCTGAGGCTGGATTTGAACTCAGGTCCTCCTGAATCCAGGGCCGGTGCTTTATCCACTGCACCACCTAGCTGCCCCCCTTCCCATTCTTCTTAATAAAAACTGAGAAATCCACAGTCCTGCCAAATGCGAATGATAAGTCAACTAGGTTTTTATCTTCAAGATAGCAATCTCCAGAGGAGGTTATTGCCCCCTACCTGCCAAAGAACCAGAGTTAATTCCAGACTGAGGATAGGACACTTTTTTGAAGGGGATGATTGTAGGATGATCATCATTTGGTTTTTGTTTGTTTGTTTGTTTTTGGTTTTGTTTTTTGTTTTTTTTTAGTGAGGCAATTGGGGTTAAGTGACTTGCCCAGGGTCACACAGCTAGTAAGTGTTAAGTGTCTGAGGCCGGATTTGAACTTAGGTACTCCTAACTCCAAGGCAGGTGCTCTATCCACTGCGCCACCTAGCTGCCCCGATGATCATCATTTGTGATCTCTAGAGAAACTCAATCTGTTTCTTGATAAATGTCATTTTCCTGTGGATATTCAACTTCTTCCTATTGTTATCCATAGCAGAACAGTTATCAGAAGTGTTTTAATTATGGCGTCTCTCTGGAAATGTTTGGGGTACTTATGACCTGGTGTCAGGGGGCTAGCTCACCTAAAGAACTTGAAGCTAATCCCAAATCTTATAAAATGAAAAGAGATTTATTAGGAGAGAGGAATGTATGGGGGTGGGGGGGAGACACAGAATCACTATGGAGACTGTCCCTAGGTAAGAGAAGACCTGGTCTTTTTGTATGTTTACAAAACAAAGAAAGGGGAGGGAATTACAAAGACATAAAACTAGGAAGGGTCAAACAACTAGGAGGAGATTTTTGAATAGTGGAGCATCAGTAAGATATGCAGCACCAAGAATTGGAAATCAAAGGAATGCCCATCAATTGGAGAATGGCCAAACAAACTGTGGTATATGATGGTGATGGAATATTATTGTGCTATAAGAAATGACAAGCAGGATGACTTCAGAAAGGCCTGGAAAGACATGTATGAAATTATGTATTGTGAAGTGAGCAGAACCAGGAGAACATTGTACACAGAGACAGCAATATTGTTTGATGAAGAACTGTGAATGACTTGACTATTCTCAACAATACAATGATCTAAAGACAATCCCAAAGGACTATTGATGAAACACATCATCCACTTCCAAAGAAAGAACTGGGGCAGCTAGGTGGCGCAGTGGATAGAGCACTGGCCCTGGAGTCAGGAGTACCTGAGTTCAAATCTGGCCTGAGACACTTAACACTTACTAGCTGTGTGACCCTGGGCAAGTCACTTAACCCCAATTGCCTCACTAAAAAAACAAACAAACAAAGAACTGATATTGATGGAAAAGAATGAAGCGTGCTATTTTTTACCTTCTTTCATTTTTTTTCTTTTAATCAAGTTTTCTTGTACAAAATGACAAATATGGTAATGTTTTACATAATCATACATGTATAACCCATATATCATTGTTTGCCACCTCAGGGAAGGAAAAGGGGAGAGAGGGAAAGAGGGATAAAAATTGAAACCCAAAACTATAAATAAAAATGTTTATTATTTTAAAAAAGATATACAGCACCCATCCATATCTTTTTTTCCGTCTATATATTGCATATCATCTTACAGACCTTAATATTGCTTATCAGCAAACTAGGGTCTTGCTCTTCTGCACCTTATTCCTTTTTTTTAATAAAAGTATTTTATTATTTTCCAGTTACATGTAGAGTTAGTTTCCAACATTCGTGTTTATAAGATTTCAAGTTTCAAATTTTTCTCCCTCCCTACCCCCTCCCCAAGACAGCAAACAATCCAATATAGGTTATATATGTACAATCACATTAAACATATTTCTGCATTAGTCATACTGTGAAAGAAGAATCAGAGCTAAAAGGAAAAACCTCAAAAAAGAAATAGAAATAGCATGGTTCAAACTGCATCCAGATTCCACAGTTCTTCCCTTCTGGATTTGGAGAGTATTTTCCATCGTGAGTCCTTTGGAACTATCTTGGACCATTGTATTTCTGAGAAGAGTCAAGTCCATCACAGTTGATCAACACACAGTATTGTTGATACAATGTTATCCTGGTTCTGCTTATTTCACTCAGAATCAGTTCATGTAAGTCCTTCCAGGTTTCTCTGAACTCTGCCTGCTCATCATTTCTTACATTACAATAGTATTCCATTACATTTATATACCACAACTTGTTCAGCCATTCCCCAATTGATGGGCATCCCCTCAATTTCTAATCCCTTGCCACCACAAAAAGAGGAGCTATAAATATTTTTGTACATATGGGTCCTTTTCCCTTTTTTGTGATCTCTTTGGGGAAAAGACCTAATAGTGGTATTTCTGGGTCAAAGGGTATGCACAGCTTTATAGCCCTTTATAGCCCTTTATAGTTCCATCTGCACCTTACTCCTGAGGTGGGAGGCAGAGCTGTTTCTCCCTTGGGAAAGTTTAAGGATTCCTTGGGGGTTGGAGTCCCTCATCCCACAACAGAAAGACTTGTATGAACTGATATATGGTGAAATGAGCAAAACCAGGAGAATATTGTGCACAGTGACAGCAATATTATTTGATGAAGAACTCTGAAGGATTTAACTATTCTCAGCAATACAATGATCCTAGACAATGCCAAAGGACTAATAATGAAGCATACTACCCACATCCAAAGAAAGAACTGATATTGATTGAAAAACAGACTGAAGCATGCTATTTTTTACTTTTGTTTTTTCTTTTATTTGAGTTTTCTTGTACAAAATGACTAATGTGGTAATATTTTACATAATTGCACATGTATAGCCCATATCTGATTGCTCACTGCCTCAGGGAAGGAGGGAAGAGGCAATATAATTTGGAACTCAAAACTTTAAATTAAAATGTTTATTATAATAAATAAATAAATAGATTATGGCCACTGGGCTTTTTGATTTTCTGAAAAGGAAAATGATTTTAAATCAGTGCCAAAATAGGCTATTACAGTAGCCCTGCGGCTGGGGTAAGGAAGACCTCAATTCATATCTGGCCTCATACCATTACTGGCTATGTGACTTTGGGCAAGTCATTTAACTTCTGCTTGCCTCAGTTTAATTATCCATAAAATGGAGATAATTTTATGTCTCCCAGGGTCTTTGTGAAGATTAAATTAGATAACATTTGCAAAGTGCTTTGAAAACCTTAAAGTATTATATAAATGCCAACTATTATTATTATTATCATCCTATTAGAGAGAATATCATGAAAGACAGGACTCAGAAACTTCCTGGAGCAAAACATAAACATTGACTGCTTGGATCTGAATAAGTAGTCCATTGAAGGACTTCTAAGAGCCTTTAAACATTAAAAACTAATTTATACAAACACAAATGAATATATATAATACTATTTATTTATTTATTTTGGGGCAAGGCAATGAGGGTCAAGTGACTTGCCCAAGGTCACACAGCTAGTTAAGTGTCAAGTGTCTGAGGTCGGATTTGAACTCAGGTCCTCCTGACTCCAGGGCCGGTGCTCTATCCACTGCGCAGGGGGCAGCTAGGTGGCACAGTGGATAAAGCACTGGCCCTGGATTCAGGAAGACCTGACTTCAAAGCTGGCCTCAGACACTTGACACTTAACTAGCTGTGTGACCCTGGGCAAGTCACTTAACCCCAGTTGCCCCACAAAAAAAAAAAAAAAGATGATATAGTAATTGTAGCAGTTGCTTCATTATATA
Source organism: Dromiciops gliroides (assembly GCF_019393635.1). NCBI lineage: Eukaryota > Metazoa > Chordata > Mammalia > Microbiotheria > Microbiotheriidae > Dromiciops > Dromiciops gliroides. The sequence continues at coordinate 472,990,758 of NC_057862.1, read as the reverse complement.
ACAACAACAACAACAACAACAACAAAATAATAGCTAACATTCATATAGCATTTACTATATGCTAGGCACTATATTAAGGACTTTACAGTTATTATGTCATTGGTCCTCACAACAACCCTGGAAGGTAGATGCTATTAATATTTGCATTTTACAGATGAGGAAACTGAGTTTGTGAGTTGACCAAGGTCACATAGCTAGTAATAGATGACACTGAATTTCAGCTCAAGTCTTCCTGACTCTAAGCCCTGTACTCTATCCATTAGGTCACCTAGGTGTCCTCAATAATAAAGAATAAAGCAGTGAAAGAGAATCAAAAGGAGAAACCAGACTTTAAATTTTTTTCAGCTTTAAATATCATTTATGTGAAAAGGTACCTTCTATTAAAAAATTGTACAGAGAGTTCAATTTTTGTTTTTTAGGTGAAAGGGTTTGGAAATTTCTCTTTGCATAGGAAGTTGGTTTCTGTCAGGCAAATTAGATGGTGACAGTTTTTTTTCTAAATCCTTGTTTAAGGGGAGCAGCTAGGTGGCGCAGTGGATAAAGTACTGGCCTTGGATTCAGGAGGACCTGAGTTCAAATCCAGACACTTGACACTTAACTAGCTGTGTGACCCTGGGCAAGTCACTTAACCCTCATTGCCCTGCAAAAAAAAAAAAAAAATCCTTATTTAAGTCAGGCTCTTCATTGTGTTATGGGTTTTTTTTGGGGGGGGGAGGAAATTGGGGTTAAGTGACTTACCCAGGGTCACATGGCTAGTAATTATCTGAAACCAGATTTGCACTCAGGTCCTCCTGATTCTGGAGCCGGTGCTCTATCCACTGCACCACCTAGCTGCCCCATTCATTGACTTTTTAAATGTATTTAGTAAAATGTATTTAGCACATGAAGGCCACAAGAGAAAAGATTTGGGATCACCCAGTTAGTCCACCTCTACAGTTCACCACTGGAGTTATTGTCAATTATCAGTAGTAGTGATAATATCTGAAAGTTTCTTTATTTTGCATCTGTCATCTGGGTGATGTTCTCCCATGCTTTATGTCTTGGGGAATTCTTGAGAGTCTATGGAATGCCTAACACCTTCCAAATTTTTAGTGTCATCACCTCCAGTTTGCTCCCTTTAAGCTTCTCCACCAGGATTGTCTTTGAAGAATGTGTTCAAATTGCAGACTTTGTAATGCAGAATGACCCAGGGGCTTCCTGGAGTTGTACTTCCCAATCTCCTCCAAACTGTAGGATTTCACATTTGTGTCCAACTGTTCTGCCTTCTCAGCCCACTCAGAAATCCCACAGTCCTTTACACAGCAGCCAGGACATTACATTCTCTCTGTGAACTTACTTTTTGTGGGGGGGGGGGGGGCAGCGAGGGTTAAGTGACTTGCCCAAGGTCACACAGCTTGTGTCAAGTGTCTGAGACCAGATTTGAACTCAGGTCCTCCTGAATCCAGGGCCAGTGCTTTATCCACTGTGCTACCTAGCTGCCCCTGTGAACTTACTTTTATAAATATTTCAGTAACTACATTTTAACCTAATTAGCTTCCTTGGCAATCCAATATATTTTATTTTATACTTTTAAAAGCATTATTCTAAAAACGAATCCACAGGCTTCACCAGACACTGCCAAACAGTCTAGGTCACAAAAAAAGGTTAAGAACCAATGATTTTACAGATGAAGAAACTGAGGTTCAAAGGGGGAAGGGATTTGCCCAAGTTCACACAGCAAATAAGTGATAGAGTAAAATCTGAGCTTCTCGGTCTTTGGCTCAAAGTCTACTTCTACTAATCTTTTATTTATAACTCCTACTCTCTCGGTTCTTCCTATCTCTCAGGAGACTCAAGCCTCAAGTGAGGAACTAGAAACAAGCAGACTCAATACTAGATTACTAATCCTCCACTCTCCTCACCCACTTTGATTTCTTCATTGCTAATTAACCCCAAGCGAACACTATGACTAGGTCTCACGGGAATGGGTCTAATAACTTCTTATTATGAAGTGTCTGAAATTTAACTGCAGGGTCCAGAAACAGCTGCCTGAAAACACCTGTCATCCACTTGGAATTCTGGGAAATCTCAGCTCTCAGGAACTGAGATACCTATTCCTTCCTTCCTTCCTCTTTGCTTTTACCATAGTGAAGCCAGCACTAAGCCAAGACATCCCTTTCTTTCCCCATGGAACTGAACTTCCAGGCTTCCTTGCTCTTTATGAGACAACGTCTCTTTTAGGATTCTATTCTGGAGACCTAGCAAAGGATAAGTTGGGAATCAACTGTCTGCCATGGCACCCATGATCACCAGCACCACACAGAAGATGCAAAGAAGAAGAAACTCAACATGAAGCTTGATTACATTGGGCAAATACCAAGACCTAGGCCAAGGTCTTCAACATGTCAAAAATTGGAATAGTCATGACCAAAATGATAGCCTATATTCTGGGACCAAGACTGGTTTTTAATAAACTTGGGAGCTGGATGAATAACAATAAAGATGATGCTGATGGTGTTGGTGGTGATAGATAAATAGATAAATATTTACATAGTGCTTTGCATACATCTTATCATTTGGGCTTCACAAAAACTTCAAGAATTTTATTATTATCTCTATTTTTATGGATAAGAAACTAAAGATCAAAGAAGTTAAGAGATTTGTCCAAGGAAATGTAGCTATTGTTATGGGCCTGGGCACCTCATTTGAATGGGCTGGGGTACCTCAGTGGTTTCATGGGGTAAATCAAAGAACCTTCTCCTTGAGAAACTAAACCAAAGGACAGACACACCTAAAGAGATAAGTGGCACCAGATCCGGACTGAGTTAGCTCCAAGACCACCACCCTTTGTTCCAGTCTCCCCCATCCCTTGGGGAGATAAGATTAGGTGTGGCTGCTGCCTTTATGGTGGGAGAGGGAGAGAGATGCTCCTCACCCAACTTCTCCCAGCCACCACCAGTGGGGATGGTCCTCCCCCAATAAGGGAACCTTCCACAGTCAGATGATAACCCCCATAGGATCACCACCATCAGTCCTCTATAAAAGTATCTACTTGTCTCCTGCTCAGGGAGATAGGTATCTCAGAGCTATGCCTCTGTGCCATGCCTTCTCCCCATGAGAAGTCCAAGGATTTCTCTCTTGGTTTCCTTTCCCTAGTGCCTAAATAAACTATTATTTTATTCTAATTGGATTTGTGTGCAAGAGGGTATAATTCTTTAAAGAGGAATTCCTAAGGACCCCTATCCCAAACCCCCATCTATTTCCCCCATAACACTATCATGTGTTAGAAGTGAGATTTGAAAACAGGTCTTCCTGACCCTAAACCCAGCACCCTATCCAGTTGGCCAGAGAAGCATGTCCCTGTGCTTATCTCTACCTTCCTCCTTCTCAGTACTGAATATTTCCCTCCCCCCTCACCTTATAGGCTATAAGTCACCCCAGATTTGTCATTAGCTTGATGTATACAACCTTGGGGATATTGTGGGATGGGTTTAATTGATCAGATTGATTGTGAGGCATTCCAAAGAATTACAAGACTCAGTTTCCTAGCTTCCTCCATCAGGGGTAAGTCCCTTCTCCTATGGACCTCAGTTTCCTCATCTATAAAAGGAAGAAGTTGGACTGGGTGGTCTCTAAGGTCCTTTCCAGCTTGAGATTCTTAGTCCATGAGCTGCCCAGGGTTCCCCACTGTAGAATTCAACCAGGCCAAGCATTGAAGGTCAGATCAAATCCTTAGAACCAGAAGAGGTCTTAGGTGCCATCTAGTCTAATTCTGTCATCTTACAGATCAGAAAACTGAGGCCCACTGAAGCCAAGTGACTTGTCCAAAATTACACAGATAGTAAATGGTAGTGGTCAGAATTGAATCTGTTATTATGGGAATGCTGTGGGACCCCAAGAAACCTAAAGATCCCAAACCCCCAAGACCAAGGGAAAAGCAGCTCTCTCTCCCACTTTGGGTATGAGGTATGACAGGTCATGACCCAATATGCTGATAAGCAATACTAAGGTCTGCAAGGGATATGGTTGGCTGCATATCCTACTGGATACCCTGTTGTCAAAGATCGCCTCTTAGTTGCCTGGCCCCAGTCTTTGCATTTCCCTTTACCTTGTAATTCCCTTCCCTTTCTTTGTTTTGTAAAGATGCAAAAGACCAGTCTTCTCTTACTCCAGCTCAACAGTCACTAAGGTGATCTCTCTCCTAATAAATCTCTTTTTATTTTTACAAGATTCATGATAAGCCTCCAATTCTTTGGGTGAGCTAGCCCCTGATCCAGGTCTCAAGTCCCCCCACTACCCCCAACAAACCCAGGGCCTCTGACTCTAGAGTCCTTTGCTAAACATTGGCCATACAAAGAGCTCTTTTTGCTATACTGAGCTATCTCCCAGTCTCCTGATCTTTCTTTCTCTCCCTCCCTTCATCCTATCCAACCTAATATCTCATTTCCTTAAGGTCCTACCCTATACCATGGAACTAATAGGATAATTTAAAGCTAAATTTAGGGGAAGGGTGGCTAAGGGTGTGACTGCTTCCAAATGAATCACACCCCCAAGCTCCTCTTGCATAGTTTTTGCATCTTAACAGGTACCTTTAAGGAATGGCCAATGGTAGAAATGCCCGACACAAAGACCTGGGAATGAGGAAGTCATTGAGTCATCATTGATCTCTAGGGACTTTCCCAACACACTCTGAATCCTAGGATCAGAGGATTCAATATTAGAGCTGGAAGGGAGCTCAAGAGATCATCTAGTCCAATCCCCTCATTTTACAGATGAGGACACTGAGATCCAGAAAGATGAAGCAACTTGTCTAAAGCCACATAGGTAGTTAATGACAGAGCCATGATTTGAACCCAGACCTTCTGACTCTTTAAATCACATCACGTCTGCAGCTACCTCCATTGCACAACCCTTCCTAGCAAAAGGGGAATGGCTGAATAAGTTCTGGTATATGATTGTGATGTAATACTATTGTGCTGTGGGAAATGATAAGGGAGGTAGTTTCAGAGAAATGTGGGAAGACTGATGAACTGATGCAAAGTGAATTGAGAAGAACCAGGAGATCATTGTATACAGTAACAACAATGTTGTAATGATGACCAACTGTGAGAGAATTGGCTACTCTGATGAATACAAGGATCCAGGACAATTCCAAGGGACTCATGATGAAAAAATGTTATCCACCTCCAGAGAGAACTGATGAACTCTGAGTGCAAATTGAAGTATATTTTTTTACTTTATTTTTCTTGGCTTTTTTGGATATATGGCTAATGTGAAAATATGTTTTGCATGATTTCACATGTATAATTGATATCATATTGCTTGCCTTCTGGCTGGGTGCAGAAGTGTGTGGGAGGGAGAAAGAATTTAGAACTCAAAATTTAAAAAGAAAAGAATGTTTAAAATAAATAAAAACAATAATTTTTTAAAAGTATGACCCCATCCCCTACTGTCATCCTCGAACAGACCTTATCTGAACCTTCCTTATAAATCTAATGTCAACCAAAGTAGAACATTGCCAAGTGCATTCATTTTCAACAAAGTGTGCCTTGTTAGAATGAAGACCTTCCAAACTGTATCCTTATGACTTGTCATTGAATTCCTATATTGGTCAGAAGGAACACTCAGTCTTTCTAAATGTTCATACTACTCCCTTTCTTATCTCTAATCCTCCCAGGATTTAAGGCTTTTCAAGATCTCTTGTTTGCTTTAATCTTTTTTTTCCATAAAAGTATTTTATTATTTTCCAGTTACATGTAGAGATAGTTTTCAACATTTGTTTTTATAAGATTTCTAGTTTCAAATTTTTCTCCCTCCCTCCCCTCCTTCCCCCCTCCCTCCCCCTTTCCCAAGACAGCAAGTAATCTGATATAGGTTATATATGTACAATCACATTAAACATATTTCTGCATTAGTCATGCTGTGAAAGAAGAATCAGAGCAAAAAGGAAAAACCTCAAAAAAGAAAAACAACAACAAAAACAATAGAAATAGTATGGTTCAATCTGCATCTAGATTCCATAGTTCTTTTTTTCTGGATTTGGAGAGCATTTTCCATCATGAGTCTTTTGGAACTATCTTGGACCATTGTATTGCTGAGAAGAAACAAGTCTATAACAGTTGATCAACATGTAATGTTGTTGATACTGTGTACAATGTTCTGGTTCTGCTCATCTCACTCATTGTTTGTTTTAATCTTAAGACAAAAGCTTTCTGACTTTATTTCAGGGTCAGTCTTCATTAATCACATGTAACAGACCCTACTTCATATTGCTTCAGCCTATACTAATTCTCCCACGTCCATTCTCTCCAGAACTTTTTTTTAATATCTCTAAGTTGGTCCTTTCTCTCTGGATTCCCAGTGTTCCCCTTACCCACAGATAACCACAATTTACTGAGAACTGACATCCTCACCAATTCTCCATTCCCAGGCCAATGAATTACCTGAGGCTGACCAATCTTTGTCAATTCTAGACTCTTGATTTGTTTTATGGATCTCCTAAACAAATTATCCCCTCCCAAAGACTCCCTGGCTTACTTCCTGAACTTTAGGTTATTATGTAAAATGGTTCATTAACATTAAGTAGTTTCTGTGAGAAACTTACTTTTTCCAAGGGCAGTCTCATGGCTCCCTCTGTTCTGTCCCCCCATATAAACCCTGTCCTCAGTATTTGGGGTATTCCTAGCAATCTGCTTTGTTGAGTTATAACTCCTATGCCCACATTAAAGACCTTAATTCTGTTATATTGACTGTTTCATTATCAGGTTGACATATCACACCATTGACTCATATTGGGATTAAAGTACATGAAATGCTCCAAGCTTTTTTCACACAGACTACTGTGTGGCCACACTTCCTTCCTCTTGTACTTGTAAGATTGGTTTGGGGTTTTCTTAGACCAAAATGCAATGATGGCAGGATTTTCCATTTCTCTCTCTGACAGGTATGATTCTAACTATACTCTCTCAGGATCAGACCTCTTATAGTTTAGCCTCCAGAAGGTCCTCCATTACTCTGAAGTGCTTGAGAAATCTAATTTTCTTGTCATTGATCCAGCCTCAACCATTTGTCTTCTCCCCACTTTAGAGGCCTTGACTAATACCCCAGTTCCATTTAACAACCTAACATATATTAGCTTTCAAAAAGGGATACTTTAAAGATATTGGAAGAACAAATATACAAACAATTCCCTACACACCTGAAGGGCATGATTACTCTGCTAAATTGTATATTAGTGGGAGTGGGGAATGAAGATTGGACTCAAAGTTTAGTTCAGTTCCTACATTGTATCAGTTCCCTCAAGTTCAAATTTAAAGCCCTATGGACAATTTCTCTGTATCCTTGTTCCTCAGGGCTTTGGTGTTGGCTTGATTGGTTAAAAACCTGACCTGGATTCCTTGACTCACAGATCCCCATGGCTAGCTATCTGGGTCTGCAAACATCACTCCTTGTACCAAGAGCAAAAAAAAATGGTGTAGGAAAAGGCCAAAACCCCAGGCCCATTTCTCTGGGCCACATGGTTCAAAGTTGGGGAAAGGGAAGTTAGAGAAGGTGGCCCTCAGGCCCTCCCTGTACTAAATAGTTTGAGTAAAGGAATCCTTTACCCTCAGATACAAATACAGGAAAGAACAGCCTGAGTTGCTGACAGTTTTAAACCAACCTTTTTGACTGCAGAGTCTATAGAAAACACTGCTCCAACCACATGGTAAACCAACATCAGAATATGCATGCTCTATTCCTCCAGTCTCCCAGAAGCTGGTGGATGACGGCCATCTTTTACATTACTCATCTCTAAAATGGGAATAATACAAGTTATTTTACTTTAAGGGGAACTCTGTATGTTGGAGACACATTGAAAAAAAATTTTTTTAATTATGCTGGGGTAAGGGATGTTTTAATGTTCTCAGTTTTCCTGACTTGGAGTCTTGCAATGTCTTATTATAGCATAAAGGCATCCTTGGGGTCTCCAGAATTATACAAATGGAACACTAGCTCTGACTGGGCTTTGGTGAGGGTCTCTCCAGTTATCAGCCAAGAAGGAGCCCAGGTAAGTTCTGAGAAGCTCAAGGATCAAGCTAGCCAACAGGTGTTAAATTATTTTTGGATCTAGAATTTCACAAAGAATGTCAACTAATAGAAGGATATGGATCTGCAGTGGTGGACAGGTGTATCTGAGATGTGTTTGGGGGAGACTTGCAACCTGGATTGTTCACCCAAAGAATTGGCAGCTCATCATGAATCTTGTAAAATAGAGAGATTTGTTAGAAGAGAGAAATACGGCCAGGGAACAGATCACCTTGGTGACTGTCCTGCTAGAGTGAGAGAAAACTGGTCTTTTGTATCTTTACAAAACAAAGAAAGGGAAGGGAATTGCATGGTAAGGGGAAATGCAAAGACTAGGGCCAGATAACTAAGAAGGAATCTTTGATAACAGGGTATCAGTAGGAGATGTAGCATCCTACCGTATCCTGCATATCCTCTAGCAAACTTTAATATTGCTTATCAGCATACTAGGGTCATGTCCTGCCATACTTCATATCTGAGGTGGGAGAGAGAGCTGCTTTTCCCTTGGTCTTGGGATCCCACTGCATTCCCATAACAGGATATACTTCTAACTGTTTTAACAACTAGACCTCCAGGGGGGGAAATTAAGTATGCATGACACACTTTTAAGTTTAAACTGCATTATTAATATTTTCTCCATCATTTTTATGTCTAGATAATCATAATAATAAAGCAAGTCCTGATATGATCAGTCATTTTTCAATCATGTCTGTCTCTCTGTGACCCGATTTGGGGTTTTCTTGAGAAAGATACTGGAGTAATTTGCCATTTCCTCCTCCTCCTTCTTTCTTCTTCTTCTTCTTCTTCTTCTTCTTCTTCTTCTTCTTCTTCTTCTTCTCCTTCTTCTTCTCCTTCTTCTTCTTCTTCTCCTTCTTCTTCTCCTTCTTCTTCTTCTTCTTCTTCTTCTTCTTCTTCTTCTTCTTCTTCTTCTTCTTCTTCTTCTTCTTCTTCTTCTTCTTCTTCTTCTTCCATTTCCTTCTACAGCTCTTTTTATAGATGAGGAAAGTCAGGCCAGCAGTGTTAAGTATTTAGCTCAGGATCACAAAGCTAGTAAAAGTGTCTGAGTGAAATTTGAACTCACAAAGATGAGTCTTCCTAACTGCAGGTCCTGTAGTCTATCAACTGTACCACCTAGCTGCGCTTCCTGATATATCATGTTTGCCAATGCTCCCACTGAAATGTTAACAATCAGCTCTCAAGAACAGGTACCAGCTGACTCCAGGATGCCCCTGGTTGTATCTCACATGAGGGAAACTATGGATATTTGAAGTATTCTTATTAATAATGTTATTGTCATTAAGGAAATGTGGTTCATTGAGGATATCTTCATGATCAAGCAATCCCTGGCACATAGCAGGCACCTAATACATACTTGCTGGTTAGTAGGTTGAGCTATAAGAGTTCACCAAAGTTGCATAGAAAGTAGGTAGCAGAGCTAGGGTTCAATTTTCTCCCATCAACAGGGAAAGGCAGTGGAGCAGCAGAGTGGATGAAGCACCAAAGTTAGAGTCAGGAAGACCTGAGTTCAAATCTGGAGAAGGAAAGAAGTGAGTGAATGGTGACTCTAAACTATGATGTTGGGGCATCTGGGTGGTGCAGTGTATAAAGCACTGGCCCTAAATTCAAGAGGACCTGAGTTCAAATCTGGATTCAGACACTTGACACTTCCTAGCTGTGTGACCCTGGGAAAGTCACTTAACCTTCATTGCCCTGCAAAAAATAATAATAATAAAATAAACTATGGTGTTGGCAAGGGGTGGTAAGAACACACCAAACCAACATCACAAAGTCACTTCACTAAGATGCTACCAACACACCAACATAATGTCATTCCACTAACATGCCACTATCACATCACACCAATAACATGCCAACACCACATCACATCAATAACATGCCAGACTCACAATGTCATGCCAACAACACATCACTCCACCAACACACAACACACCAACATCATGACCTGACTCCACTAATATACCAACATCATTTCATTCCACCAACACACCAATACACCAGCAAGATACCAACATCAAGATGTCACTCTAATATACCACCTACAGGCCAATAACATGACAATAAACATGCTACACAACAACATCATGAAATCACTCCTTCAACAACCAATGGTACACCAATAACATGCAAGTAACACAGCAATGTTACCACTTCATTTTATAACACAAAGCAACATGCTAACAACTTACAAACATTATAACACCACTCTACCAACATGCCAACAGTATATCAACAGCATACCATCACAGCATCACTCCAGCAACATTCCATGCCAAAACATGCTACCATCATCACATCACACCAACAACACACTATGCCAACATTACACTGTTACTCCACCAACATGCCAGTAACGTACCAACATCATGTCACTCCACCTACATGCCAATAACATGCCAACAACACACCAACATCATGATGCCAATGTCACACCACCAACATGCTAACAACATGTCATCACTCCAACACTACTATGTCACAGCAATAACACACCACTATCAAAAGTCCAGATGAAACCCATTTTGTTACGCCCTTTTCCAGTAATCATCTAAAACAAATGTAAGGTCTGGGAAGCTGTGACTGACTAATGCAAGCTTTGGGGGGGAGGGGGAAGGATTCTTTATCTTATAGAAAGCAGCAATTGAGAGAGGAGTAATTTAATATGGGCAGACCCAACCAGCCTCTATCTGGCAGCCCAATTCTTCACTAGATGTTGTTGCTGCTTAGCAGCTGAAACTTAGGGGCCTAGAATGACAGGGAGCTTTCATTCCTCTATGGGGATTCAGCTCCTTCACAGGATGCATATGAAATGAATGAAGTACAGTAATCTGGTGACTTGCTTTATTATCTTGTTGTGAGCCCCATGTTTTCTTGTACTGAACTACAGGATCTCTGAAAACCTTCTTTGAGTCTGTGTTAATAAGGAGACAGGGCCATGACAACTAGGAAAAATCAAGAAAGATCTTGATATAGGGGCCATTTGAGCTGGTCCTTTAAGGAACTTAGTGGTTTCCATGTAGAATTAATTCAAAAATTCAAGAATCTAATTCAAAAAGGAGTTCTTGAAACAAAAATCTCTTTTTCCTAAACCATGAACATTAGAGCAATGGGAAGCCTTGGGTAGGCAAAGTGTCAATGATAATGCTTAGACATTCCATTTTCTAGGTTCTTCTTCTAGAGGTATAGACCAAAGATTTAAATCAAGTAGTTTCCTGTGGTATTTAGAAAGTCATTCATAGTGTAAGGTATACTGCAATTTGGTAATGAAACGGGCAAAAAACTTTTTTTACATAAAGGAAAAGATTTATGTTAATTATTAAATGGTGTAATATGTTTGGGCTGTTAAAGATGACAATTGATAGCTAAAGAGTAACAAAAGAACCTTGTTTTGTGGGGGTTTTTTTCTCTGTGTTTTGTTTTTTATTGTTTTGGGGGGGTTTTTGCCGGACAATGAGGGTTAAGTGACTTGCCCAGAGTCACACAGCTAGTGTCAAGTGTCTGAGGTCGGATTTGAATTCAGGTTCTCCTGAATCCAGGGCCAGTGCTTTATCCACTGCACCACCTAGCTGTCCCAGAATCTTATTTTAAGATACACTACTAATCTATGTGTATGAAGACAACTTTCAGATAAGATTTGGACCAAAAAAAAATCTGTCGTATATTATACAAAGATTCAAATCCCTTTGTGAATGATGTAAGATGATGCCTCACTTGTGTGGGAACAGTTTAATGTTTTAAGTAAGCAGGGAAAGATCTTTTATTTATTAAAAACTAGATAAATGAATCTATACATTCAGAGTTTTAAGATGCCAGTTTTAAGGTACCAAACACAGCTTCAAGGTACCAAAGTGATGAATGCTCATGGTGAAGCCTTCAGAGATATAAGCATGATGCGTATTTCAGTTCATTTGTATGTAGCTCTTTTTCTGACTAAGGGTGAAACTTTAAAAAAAAAAGAAATCATATAAACATTGGGAGAGTGAGGTATGATTTTTTTTTGGCTGGGCAATGAGGGTTAAGTGACTTGCCCAGGGTCTCACAGCTAGTAAGTGTCAAGTGTCTGAGGTTGGATTTGAACTCCTGTCCTCCTGACTCCAGGGCCAGTGCTCTATCCACTGCGCCACCTAGCTGCCCCAAGAGGGATTAATTTTGATAGGACTCAAATAACTATAGAAAGTATAGCATTTACTCAGCAATTCTACCTCAGTGGAGCAGGGCTCTCCCCAGCAGAGAAAGCATGGTACACCCTAGTGAGTAGCTACCAGATGGAAAAATGTTGAAGTTGATTGGAGATTAATTTTTTCTTACATTCATATATGTAGCATAAGTGTATATATTTACATATATTTATTGTTACATTTTATTGTACATATATACATATATTTATTGTTAAGTAATTTTTAGTTGCGTCTGACTTTATGACTTCTTCTGGGGTTTTCTTGGCAAAGATACTGAAATGGTTTGCCATTTTCTTTTCCAGCTCATTTTACAGATAAGGAAACCAAGGCAAAGAAGATTAAGTGACTTGGCCAGGGTTGTGCAACCAGTAAGTGTCTGAAGCCACATTTGAACTCAGGTCCTCCTGACTCCAGGTCTGATACTCTATCCATGGTGTCACCCAGCTGCCACATATGTGCATGTATACACACATGTGTATACACATACATTTATAGAGTGTGCACATATAAACATATACTTGTATACAATAAGCATACATAAATGCATATAGATATAGACATTCTTTTCAAATATGTCTAAGAGAAATTTATACTATAGGTCTTCTTAGAATTCTACAGATTTCCCTAGAATTGTATTTTGAAGAAAATTTTGTGACTTCAGGGGAAGGTTTTTCCCTACTCTGTTTTATTTGCTTCCCTTCTGGGAAACTTCTTTTGAACTAAACTTCTCAGTTCAATGTGACTGAGTTTATGTAGATTTCCTTATCTCATTCTATAGATATGGTAGGGCAGATCAGTGGCACAATGGATAGAGTGCTAGACCTGGAATTAGAAAGATATGATTTCACGGGGCACCTAGGTGGCACAGTGGATAGAGCACCGGCCCTGGAGTCAGGAGTACCTGAGTTCAAATCCGGCCTCAGACGCTTAACATGTACTAGCTGTGTGACCCTGGGCAAGTCACTTAACCCCAATTGCCTCACTAAAAAAAAGAAAGAAAAAGAAAAAGAAAGATATGAGTTTGAATCTAGTCATAGACACTATCTCTGTGACCCTGGGCAAGTCACTTAACTTCCGGTTTACCTGAGTTTCCTCATTTATAAAATGGGGGTAATAGCACTTACCTCTCAGATTTGTTATGAGAATAAAGTAAAACAATATTTGTAAAGCATTTTGTAAACCTTAAAGTGCTATAAAATTCCAACTACCATAATCATCATTATCATTGTTATGGTCATAATAATAATAATTGGATGTTATTTTTACTGTACATTGTTTTTTATGGCTCCTTGAATTTATGTAGAGTAAAATCTCATCCTTTCAAGCTCCAACTGCAAAATTCTATTATTGCATGATTAAATTTTATTTGTTGCATTGCTGAGTCCATTGAGGACAATTTAAGCTAAAATGAATAGTGTATATATTAAAATTTTATAGTATTGGTGCAAAGCTTTTGAGTTAAAGCCCTACTAGAGAATTCTGAGGTCAGGAGTACCTGAAGGCACTACAAACAACATTATAAAGGAATCATTGAATGGGACAGAAATTGTGCAGAGTTGTGAAATTCTTAATGCATGTGAGGAGGTGGACAGAGCCCTGTTTGCAGTCTATAAGATACTTGCATCAGCTGCACAATCTGACATCCCTAAAGAAATGGAGTCAGTGGTGTCTGGCAACTAGTCATACAAACCCACCCCCCACCCCCAAGGAAGAAGAGGCGATAGAAATCAAACTCAAGACACCACTGTGAAGGGGAAGGCTGTCTGAAGATGCTGTCTAATGCATTAATGGGGGGGGGGGGGGAGTTGACTTCTAACAGCGCAGGGTGATCTGGATACAAGCCAGAACAAGGCTTTCATCATGCCAAGTTATATTCCTTTTTAGAAGTCACCACATCCAGCCATCAAAGAACCAACTGGGATTCTGGATAAGCTCTAACACAGATACAATGAAGAAGTAGCAGATGACTAAAATGATGAAAAAAGAGACTACATAAAAATCTAAAGGGATCTGGCATGTGGGCTGGTAATCTGAAAGCCCTAATGTCACAGGAATGCTTGCAAAGACGACGGAAGCAGTTTGGCATTGCAGAGAACCTGAAATAAGCTTGTACTAAATATGTCAACATTTGACATCCCTAGATTTGTATGTTGTGAAATGGAGAGGTTGATTCAAAGGTTAGTAGTCAAGGGGAATATGAAACCAGAAGACACAAATGGATTAGGTTGCTGCAAGGAAGGACTGACGTGGAGCAAGCAGATGCCGTTGTGAGATATATGTCACGGCCTCCTTGTTTTTCAGTGAAATATGAAATGAGGTTCTGGCCTGGGAGAGAGGGTGGGGAAAGGAGGGGCAATAGGAGGTTTGTATAAGGATGAAAAGTTTCAGAAGAGCCCCTGTAGAGAATGAAGGGGATAGTGAGTCGATAAGAGGGTGAGGTAGGATTGTTTAGCATCACTGAGGGCCCAGTTGAGGTTATGCAACGAATTGGTGGTGGACACGGTCAGAATAGTTGTGTGATCTTTCTCCACCTCCCTCGACAATCCCTTCCCTCAAAGGAGTTTATGTTTTTGTAAGAACTAGTTACATTATGGCTTCAAAAAGAAGAAGTAGGAACAGTGGGTGGAAGCTGACAAAAAGCAGATTGTGGCTCTATATAATAAGAAAAAAACTTCCCAACAATTAGAGTTGTCCAAAAGCAGAATCAATTGCTGAGGTACATTATAGGATCATAGATTTAGACCTGTAAAGGACCTCAAAGATCATCTAATCCAATTTCTCATTTTACAGATGAAGAAGCTGTAAGTTTAAGGGTTTTACCCAATGTCGGAAAGGTTGTAATCATCAAAAAATCCCTCACACATTGAATATCCCTTTGGGACCACTGCCCTTCCATTTTGATTTGGCAACAAAGGTCTAGCGGTACATTGAATAGGACACACAGTTTTCTCAGAGTATAGAGAATCCACAGACACAGTCTTAGAGATCCACAGTGGTCAAGTACAGCCACATCTGAAAGCAGGAGTACGGATAGGAAGACTTCCAGAGGTCCCATATATCTCTAGGCATCTCTATGTAAGGGTATGCTTCAAAGACCCCTTCAGATTTAGCCTAGATGCATCTGTATGTGAAAAGGGCCAGAAATGTGGCTGAGCAGGTAGAGAAGACAATGACCTTGCTCCCTGAGCTCGGGGTTATTTCTGTGCTTTTTTTCTGAGCACTAATTTACATGGAAGAATGGAAAAGGCTTTTATCTTGAGAACTAGAGAGTCATAGAAGTTACTTGATGGTAACTTATTGCACACATACCTGTTACCTGACTTATTCTCTAACCTTCAGAATTTAATATTGGGAGGTGCATGAAGTGCCACCCCTCTTCCCCCAAGCTAGAGTGAGTTTGTGGACAAAAACACCAATCAATCAACAAACATTTACTAAACATCTACTAGGTACCATGTAGAGAAGAAAGTTCCTGAATCCAGAAAAGGAAAAAACAGACCAAGCCTGAAGACATTATGAATTGGAGTCCCCTGCTCTTTCTTTTTTTTTTTTTTTTTTTTTTTTTTTAGTGAGGCAATTGGGGTTAAGTGACTTGCTCAGGGTCACACAGCTAGTAAGTGTTAAGTGTCTGAGGCTGGATTTGAACTCAGGTACTCCTGACTCCAGGGCCGGTGCTCTATCCACTGCACCATCTAGCTGCCCCCCTGCTCTTTCTTTTAAAGAACTTTGTGTCTGAAGTTAAGAATCCCCGCCTTGGGGAGATGAGAGGCTTTATGAGGGAATAACACTAGAGAAACAGAGGGAAGGCTTTCCTATGGTTGTAGGCAACGCATGGACGACATAAAATATGTAACACACGAGTGGTAGATGAAAGCAATATATATGAACAGATGACTGACCTGGGAGTCCTCTTAAAATGGCTGCTTTGAAAGGAGTTCTTTATGCCACACTCAAGCACACTAATCAAGGAGAAAGAGTGTCCTGAGATTACCAATGAAATGGGCATTCCAAAGCTGCTGTCATCTGGAGGGATGATGAGTTTCTTGGGGACGTGGAATCAAGTAGAAAGAGTGGACCTGGTGAAAAGTGAAGAAATGGCTGTCTTTGACTGGAGGCTTTGGACAGACTTATTACTCTGTCCTGCAGTCCTTCCAGCTCCATAATCTCCAGTACTCATCACAGCACCTGGAACATAGTAGGTACTTAATCAATGCCTATTGACTGATCTCAAGTCCCTAGCTAACTCTTCTACCTATTTCTTCATTCCCTGAACACAGGTGACCAAGCAGTAGTACTGAGAGATGGACAGCTACAGCCTTAGTAGCAACCTCAGGAGTTTGAGGTAAAGAGGTTTTTGTTTTTTGCAGGGAAATGGAGGTTAAGTGACTTGCCCAGGGTCACACAGCTAGTAAGTATCAAGTGTCTGAGGACAGATTTGAACTCAGGCCCTCCTGAATCCAAGGCCAGTACTTTATCCAGTGTGCCACCTAGCTGTCCCATAAAGAGTTTTTGATACTGCCTTCTCCTGCTTTTTATAACTCTCCCTTCCTCAGAGGAGAGATGCACGCTCCCAGGAGGATGAGCCAGGCATTCCTAACTGGCCAGATGTTATGGTGTTGTCCTGCTGCTATTGCTCACACAATACAGGGCTGAGGTGAATATTTGTCCCACAAGTCTCCTGATTGTCTTTCCTAGCTCTCAGAGATAATATAGTAGAATTGATGATTTACTCTTTCATGTTTTTAATGTTTCTCAATGTGTGCTTATGAGTCTTTTGTATTTTAAATGTAGCAAATGCTTTGCCGTTATTCTTCTAGATTAAGACTAATGAGATCTCCTCTTCAGAATTGCAGGGATAACCCTGAGAAGTCTATCGCTATTGACTCAAGCCACAGCTAAGTGGCTCAGTGGATAGAGTTCTGGGCCTGGAGTCATAAAAACCTGAATGCAAATCCAGACTCTGACATTTATTAGATGTATGACCCTAGGCAAGTCATTTAACCCTCTTTGCCTCAGTTTCCTCATCTGCAAAATGAGCTGGAGAATGAAATAGTAAACTACTGCAGTGTCTTTGCCAAGAAAACCCCATATGGGATCATGAAGAGTTGGACACAACTGAGACAACTGAACAACAACCCCATTCCAATGTGTTTTGCTGACTGTTAGCAGCTGGTTGATTTAACCAATTAGCATCAATTAACTTTGGGGGGTTTTTTGGGGGGGCAGGGCAATGAGGGTTAAGTGACTTGCCCAGGGTCACACAGCTAGTAAGTATCAAGTGTCTGAGGCCAGATTTGAACTCAGGTCCTCCTGAATCCAGAGCTGGTGCTCTTCCACTGCGCCACCTAGCTGCCCCCAATTAACTATTATAAATGGATATTTGCTTCATAGTTATAACAAGAAGCACGAACATTTTCCCCTAATTCCTGGGGAGTACACTCTCCCCTGAACCACTTTCTATGACAAGAGAATTTCCAGCTCAGGCTTCTTGCTGCCCCTGTGATGAGAAAGACTGTGATAAGAAAAAAAAAATCCTGGCTCAGACTTCTGCCCCTATAATAAGAATAGAAAATTGCCTCAGTCACACCAACTGCACAATCAAGATCAAGAAATAAACCATGGCTCCTGCTCTAACCAGCTGCCAGGGGCCTTTATTGGAGACAGACATACCCTTCTGACCTATAGCCCTTTATCTTCCTCTTCTGCAAAATTCCATTTTTCTATGCTGCTTCCACATTCACATTCTATATAAGGTTGCTGAAGCTGATGCTCTGGGCTCTCTGGACTTTTCACACAGATGGGTCTAGACTCTGAGTGTCAATAAACACTACAGACAACTATCTCTGCATCACTGATTCAGTGGTAGACTGCAGTTCCTAATCAATGGACCACTTCTATAATTTTTTATCTTGCTTCCAAATGCAGCATGGCTGTTGGATGAGTCTAAGTGTCAGTCACAGCTAGGCTGAGTCCTAAGAGTTCTCAGGTCCTCCATAATGACTGGTTGGTTACCCACAAAACTCATTCTTGGACCGTAGGTGGCTTGTTCTCCTGACCTTTCAAAGTTCACAAGATCATATCCATTTCTAATCTCCTTTACCTAGAAGCAAGAAAGAATGGAGGGGGGGGGCGGGGGGGGGGCGCAGCTAGGTGGCACAGTGGATAAAGCACTGGCCCTGGATTCAGTAGTACCTGAGTTCAAATCCAGCCTCAGACACTTGACACTTACTAGCTGTGTGACCCTGGGGAAGTCACTTAACCCCCATTGCCTGGCCAAAAAAAAAAAGAAAGAAAGAATGGACACAACAGGAAAAAAGAAGAAACAACAGATTCAAAAGAAAAAAAAAGAAACAACAGATTCATGAACACTTGGCTTCATGCCAGCCTGAGGGAGAAAGGGCCCAAGGCCCTTCCCCCACCCAGAGGCCCTCAACAGCCCTTCCCCTTCTCCAATGTCAGCTAGGCTAGAAAGTTCCAGTACTGAGATTGGCCCTGGATGACTAATGCATTTTTGAATGCACTCTATTTCTGATTCCACAGACCAAAACTCTAAGTTTCATGTGGGGATAGTTTCAACTGAGTGCTCTGTGCACGCTCATAAGGGCTGGCCTCACTAGATGGTTCTCCATTATATAAGCATTTATTTTGTGGGAGAAGAAATTATACTTGTGGATAAGAGTAAATTTTCTATGAGGGACCCCTTTGAGGAGATCCTAAGTAAATGGAGACATAAGCCATATTTAAGTTGTATTAAAGAGATTTTCCCTAGAGTTCTACTTTGTGGTGGGGGCAAACTGATGCAGATAGCTTCAGAAAAGCCAGATTCCCTCTTTTTAGGTTTAGCCTACCCAGGACCTAATCTGATCTTCATGAGTCCCTAGAGGAGCTCCCTTTTCTAGAAAGGGACCCCCCCCCCGGACTGCAGGTTACAACTGCATAGTAAAATGTTTGTGTTGATGATGATTGTTAAATTAATAACAAAAAACACATAAATATATATATAATTTTTAAAAACATTATCAATACAAAGTACTCTTTTTCTCACCTCCCAACAAGAAGGGGGAAAACACATTACTTGGAGCCATTTAACTATTCTCAATTCAAACCCCACCCTTATATCAAAGGGGAATAAGAGGAAAACACCCATAATATCTTCACAGGGGATTAATAGATGTTGATCTCTTACCCTCAAAAAAAAAAAAAAAAGATCCAAGTCACCACAACTTCTCCCAGATTCTGCTGATAGCCTTGGGACTCCAATTCTTGGAAGTCATTATCAGTAATCTGTCCTGCATAGACTTCCGTATAAACATTTTAGGCAAAAGTAGATCACCATAGCAACTGGCAATAGAGGCAGAACAATATCAATGTTGTCTGGAGTGCGAAGAGAAGGACTTCTTTTCTACAGAAGAGGTGGGAGGTCTAGGCATTTGGGTGGCACAAGTTGGAACCAATTTCTCACATATCTGCTGAGTATTTAGATCCCAGGATCTACCTACCAAGTAAACTTAGTGAAATGATTCCAGCTGGCATTATATAAATGCACAGCCAGTTCTTAGATGTGAGCCCCAACCCCCTTACTTGTTTTTGCACCAAGGAACCAGAATCCCTAGTTACAGCTCTGATTAAATAAACAGAAGGATAGGGGCAGCTAGGTGGTGCAGTGGATAGAGCACCGGTCCTGGAGTACATGAGTTCAAATCTGGCCTCAGACACTTGACACTTAAGACCCAATTAAGCTATATTATTCCAACAACATTCAAAGATGAAACTGGAAGAACAACAAAAAAAGATTAAAAATTGGACAAATCTTTTAATATTTCTATGACAAAGCATTTTCAACATAAATCACAATGGAAATATGATACTTCGGTCCTAAAATCTCAGTCCCTGATATTTTATATGGGAAGAAGAAATGACACTAACGAAGGAAAAGAAAAGGAAAGCAGCTGAACCAGACCAAATATATCCCAAACAATTTCATGTAATGTGTGATATTTCCTATGCAGGTAACTACTCCCCTCCCCTCAATGTGGACCAGAGGTGGCTGATGGCCTGCAAGGAACTAAAAAAAAAATTAAAGTTTGATTTGGCTGAATCATGGAATTCTTTTCCCTTACCTTGGTTTACCTGACTCTTCTGCCATGCTCTTATAAAGGGGGATTAATGTAGAATTCTCTGTAGACAAATAAATATACAGTCCTGTTCCCCACCAGGAAAAAAAAAGACAATTTTGAGGGGACTAAGAGATTGAATTTCAAGACAGCTGACAAGCAAATATTGAACATTTGGGGAAGATTACTGAAGGTATTACAAAAAATATATTACCTAGAAAAAATTATCCCTGTTCTCCAATGTGTCTATTTTCTCATCACAATAAACTTTTTGTGAGAATGACCTACACATGTATTATGATCCTTTTTTTTGTGAGGCAATTGGGGTTAAGTGATTTGCCCAGGATCACACAGCTAGTGTCAAGTGTCTAAGGCAGGATTTGAACTCAGGTCCTCCTAAATCCAGGGCCAGTGCTCTATCCACTGTACCACCTAACTGCCCCAACCTACACATTTATTGAGGGTCACCTTGAGAAAACATGAAAAGGAAACAGGTAGGCTTTCACAGTTTCTTACATCAGGCTATGTCTTCCTGGTCATACAATTGACTAAAAGATGCAAATAAATAGAAATGCCACTCTATTTGTTGTTTGTTAATTATAAAATATATATTTGACTGATATGGAGTGAGATGATCAGAATCAGGAAAAAAGTTATAATACAACAAAAGCATTGTAAAAGCAAACAATTTAAAAAGACTTAGGAACTCTGATGAAAAGATGAACCATGATTCCAGAGGACTGATAATGAAGCACTATGATGGACAGAATAGACAGAATGGGACACACAATCTTTGACACAGCCAAAATGGGAATTTGTTTTGCTTGACTCTACATATTTATTTCAAGAGTTTTATTTTTTATTTCTCTTTACCCTGGGGTGGGGTGGGTGGGGAGAGAGGGAGAGAGCTGAGATGGAAGAAAAAGGAAATAAATACTTATTAATTTTTTAAAATTAAGTTCACAAACAAAAACCTATTTGATTCAGAAGAATAAATTGCTACCTTAAAAGCCGCCTTCCAAAAAGGTGTGTCCCTTGCATTTGCTAAGATCAAACAATATTCCATGAGAGATATAACAGAGATAAGTGAGGCCTAAAAGAGGGAGACACATTTTTGCCCAAAGCGTTTGCCCAGTTATGGAGCATGTCTAAGGCAGATTCTGAAAAGGATAGAACTTCTCAATGGATGGTTAAGTCCTCTAGATGCTACTGTTTCCAGAAAATCTTGAACTGATAGCTCCAGAATACTATACCAGTTCCATAATGAGCTCCACAACCATTCAAAATAGCTCAGCCTCAGAGTCCCCACAGGAAAAAGTGGGTGAATAAGAATGCCTCTTACTAGCTGTATGACCCTGGGCAAGTCACCTAACCCTCACTGCCCCACAAAAACAATAAATAAATAAATAAATAAATAAATAAATGAATGAATGAATGAATGAACGAATGAACGAATGAATGAATGAATAAATAAACAAATAAATAAACAAATAAATAAATAAATAAATAAATAAAATATCCATCATCATTAGGGCAGCTAGGTGGTGCACTGGATAGAGCACCGGCCCTGGATCAGGAGTACCTGAGTTCAAATCTGGTCTCAGACACTTGCCAACTCAGTAGCTGTGTGACCCTGGGCAAGTCACTTAACCCCAATTGCTTCACCAAAAAAAAAAAAAAAAGAATGCGTCTTGTCCAACCAGTGACAGGCAATTGTATAGAATGTCCATAGAATTAACCCATCAGAACACATACTACATATGAACAGTGAGGTAGATTGGGAGCTTAATCAGAAAAGCAAGAGAACATATTTTTTTCTTTTTTCTTTCTTTTGGCGGGGCAATGAGGGTTAAGTGGTTTACTCGGGGTCATACAACTAGTAAGTGTCAAGTATCTGAAGCCAGATTTGAACCTCAGGTCCTCCTGAATCTAAGGCTGAGCCAACTAGCTGTCCCCCCACCCCCACCCAGTGCTCTTTCAGTGATCCAAGAGACAAACAAAAAATTGATCTCTAGTGGAAAGATAATTTAGTGTATTCTAGCCTTGCAGTCAGGAAGATTTGAGTTCTAGTGCTTAACCTCTCAGTACCCCCAAGCAACTAACTGCCTAAGGCTAGAAGTTGCCAATATGCATTGATGGAGAGAATTTCTTTAATTAGCACCAAAGTGAGATAATCTCTCATCTGAAGGAGCTCACTTTGTACTAAGAGGACATCCCACGGATTAAATCACAGGTCTGGACCAAAATCAGAAACCAAAATGCTATTTCAGTGATGCTATCTGTGCATAAGTCATCAAATACCACAATCTCTGAAGAATCAAAATTGTGAGTGACTGAAATAGCAATGGAGAAACATATGGTGGCTGAAAATATACTCATCCTATTACTAACAATAGCATGTGCATAAAATGTGTTATAAAAGATAACATCCAAGAGATGTGTGATCTAAAAAGGAGGTGGGCCAGTCATAAATGTATATCTGTATATATCCATATATCTGTATATATTCAGATATATGGATATACACAGTTATGTATATAAATAGAGAGAGAATAGACTAAGCAAAGTGAGAGAGAGAGAGAAAGAGAGAGAGAGAAGAATAGACTAGCAGCAAAGTGCTCTTTTAGTACCTATATGATTTTTAAGACCTAGAAAGCTTCCAGCATATTGGGTAAACAAATGATGATGTATTAAGCGAGGTCATGGGCAAGAGTCATATAAAATAGAAGACATGAATCATGTATTTTCCATTCTCCATTTCCTTATTTTTTAAATCAATAGTTAGGTGTTTTCTGTAACATTGATGGAAGTAACCATCTTGATGGGCTTATACATCTATTGAGGTATTGAAGTAAGTCTACTTGGGAAGTTTCTAGCACAGCACCTCTCCTTGTTCCTGTGCTATTTGCTATTTTTACCAATAAGAATAGATGAAGGTAGATCTGACTTTCTTTTTCTTTTTCTTTCTTTCTTTCTTTCTTTTTTTTTTTTGGTGAGGCAATTGGGGTTAAGTGACTTGCCCAGGGTCACACAGCTAGTAAGGGTTAAGTGTCTGAGGCCATATTTGAACTCAGGTCCTCCTGAATCCAGGGCCAGTGCTCTATCCACTGCACCACCTAGCTGCCCCCAGATCTGACTTTCTTATCAAATTTGAACATAAAACAAATCTGGGAATGATAATAAACATGTTAGAGACTAGTCAGAAGCCCAAAACAACAACAACAATAGTTATGCTATTATTTATAGCTTACTTATCATGTTCCCAAAACTATGCTAGGTACTTTACAGTTATCTCATTTGGTCCTCACAACACCCCTGGAAGGTAGGTGCTATTACAGATGAGGAAACTGAGGCAAATAGGGAGTAAGTGCCTTGCCCAGGGTCACCCAGGCCCAGCACTCTAACTACTGCACTATCCAGCATGCCCCAATCTAATAGGTCAGAAAATTGAGATAAATCTAGAAAGAAGAAATTTAATAGGGACATATTATTTTTGACCCTTTGGTTTAGGAAAGCAAAGTTACATGTTAAAGGCTCTATCCCAACAAAGTGTTACACTTATCTATATATTAAAATGATTAAAGATTCATTATAGAGCAGAGATAACTTGGTTCAATGACCCTTTGATAATAGACATCAGAACTGACTTAAAAGAGGGGAATGTTTGCCAAAGGTGTTGCCCAATGTGATGGAGGGGATCCAGTATTATAGCCTTCATCTTATAAATGATTCTACTCTATGGGGTTTTAATGGTAGCTCTTGGTAGATAGAATCTATTTAACTTATTAGGGAAAGGTTCATAGATATCCATGCTTTTTTTTTTCCGGGTCAATTGAGGTTAAGTGACTTGCCCAGGGTCACACAGCTAGTAAGTGTTAAGTGTCTGAGACTGGATTTGAACTCAGGTACTCCTGACTCCAGGGCCAGTGCTCTATCCTCTGCACCATCTAGCTGCCCCTATGCTTTTTAATATGGTGTTTTGTTTTGTTTTGTTTCATTTTTTACCAGAAATGAATGTTGCATTTTGTCAAAAGCTTCTTCTATATATAATGATACTATCATGATTTTTACTGTTTTTGTCATTACTGTAATGGGGCTTGGCTTTGCTCATGCCCAGATACTTAACGTGGAAGCACCTATGCAGGAGACACTGGGGACTTGCCTCTAGAAGACATCCTGAGTTCCCCTACCATGTGAGTGGGAGAAGCCTCTTTCCCATTGGCTGCAGAGCTGAAACAGGTAGCATCTTCAAAACTACCAGATTGGAACAGTCTCTCTATTTGCAGTTGTGTCCCAGGAGATGAAGGTCAGATTCACCCACAGCATAAACACAATGAATGGAGCTGATCCTTCCCCTCTTCTAGGCTCTGTGGCCCCAAGAAATGGGCTTGGGGATTTATTCTGTTTAATTTGTCTTTTTCAGGTCTTGGCACAAGCAGTAAGGTCCCATACCAAACCTGAGCCATTAGCAACTTTAGAATCAGGATTACAGGGCAAATGTTGCAGGCAACCTAGCCAGCAAGTCCTGAGAAGATGGTATACCTGGGACTTTAGCTCAAGGGTAAAGTGGGGAGAGACAGAATTAGGACTGGAACTTGCTGGAATCATGCTATATGGGAACTGAACTAAGCTGTAAGCCTGAGCTCCACCACCTCTCCAGAGACTGAGAAGGTTTAAGGGGAATTATGCTGCCTGTGTAGGGAAAATGTTTGTATATTTATTCTTATCATACCTTTGAAGTAGCTATTCCTTTGTAAAAGCTAATTTGACTATTAAGTGGTTACATGGAACTGAGGTACAAAGGACTCCCTAAGTTTAGGAAACAACATTGGAAGAAGGTGGAGCCAATGGCAGAGAGACTAGATAACTCCTAACCCCCTTAAGAGTATTGGAGAAATCTGGGGGAGAGGTAAAATATAACATCCCTGGCCTTCAGACAGAATGGGCTACATTAATATTATGTTATATTTATGGTTTTTCTAATATTGTCAAAACACTGCATTACTGGTATAAATCCAACCTGGTCATGTGATATAATCATTTCTTAATATATTGCTATGGCCTCTTTACTAATATATTCAATATTTTATACTGTATCTATTAGAGATTTTGGCATATAATTTACTTTCTTTGCTTTATCTTTCCTGGTTTAGGTTATTAGGACGATATTGTGTTATAGAAGGTGTCAGTAGGACGTCTTCTTTCTCCATTTTTGGATGTGAGAATATAAATCAATTTTCTCTATTTTTCCTCTGCCATCTTGGTGCCACCCTGCTAATCTCTCTACTCTCTATTTTTTCAAGGAATTTATGTAACATTGTAATTAATTGTTTTCTAAGTGTATGATAGAACTTATTTGTATATTCATTTAGTCCTGCTTATCCCTCCCTACTCCCTGGAAGTTCCTTTACCATTTGTTTAATTTGTTTTTCTGAGACTAGGTTATTTAAATCCTCTATCTCTTATTCTGTCTTATATTTTATTTATTAGGTTTTTTGTCATATAATTGGACATAATGCTTTTTTATAATTTCTATTACTTCTTCATTTGTTGTAAATTCTCCTCTTTCATTTTTTTTTTAATTTTGGCAATTTAGTTTGCCTCACTTTTAAAAAATTAGAATAGTTAATGATTTGTCAATTTCATTAATAGTTTTTCAAAGCTCTAAGTTTTATTTGACAATGCAATAGGGTTTTTTACATTGTATTTACTTTTCTTTGGTTTTCTTTTTTTTTTTTCTTTTTTTTTTTTTTAGTGAGGCAATTGGGGTTAAGTGACTTGCCCAGGGTCACACACCTAGTAAGTGTTAAGTGTCTGAGTTCAGATTTGAACTCAGGTACTCCTGATTCCAGGGCTGGTGCTCTATCCACTGCGCCACCTAGCTGCCCCTTTTTTCTTTGGTTTTCAGAATTTTTATGTAGTTGACTTATTGCTCTTCTAAGTTTTAAGTTCTATGCCCAGTTCATCTTTCTGTTCTTTCTCTTTTTTGTTGATCAAAGCTTTTAGAGATATAAATTTGCCCATAAGAAGTACTTTAGCTTCATCCATGAAGTCTTTTTTACTGTCTCGTATTGTCATTTTCTTTAATGAAATGACCTATTTTTTTAATGATTTGTTCTTTCACTCCTATATTCTTTAGGATTAACTTATTTAGTTTCCATTTAATTTTAGAATCTTTTTCGAACTATCCTTCATTCAATTTTCATTACATTGTGATCAATATGACATATTTAATATTTCTGCTTTGTTGCATTTGTTTATGAGGTTTTTATGTCCTAGCACATGGTCAGGTTTTTTTTATAAAGGTGTTATATACCACTGAAAAATATGTATGTGCCTTTCTATTCCTATTCAGTAATTGCCAGAGTATATCCAACTTTTCTAAAATTCTATTCAATTTCTTTTTTTTTTTTTGCAGGGCAATGAGGGTTAAGTGACTTGCCCAAGGTCACACAGCTAGTGTCAAATGTCTGAGGCTGGATTTGAACTCGGGTCCTCCTGAATTCAGGGCTGGTACTTTATCCACTGCACCACCTAGCTGCCCCCCTATTCAATTTCTTAAGCTGTTTCTTGTTTATCCTTTTGTTAGATTTGTCTAGATATGAAAAAGGCAAACTAAGATCTCCAACCCTTATAATTTTTCTGTTTATTTCTTCTTGTATATTGGTTAAATTTTTCTTTAAGTACTTAGATACTATGCCATTAGTTGCATATTTGGAGTGGAGATGGGATTAGATACAGGGGCTCCACGCACCTCCAGATTTAATTCCTATTCTCCATAATTTTTTCCTGAGCACTTTCCATTTTATTCATTGTCCTGCTGTATTAGCTAGTGAATTCCAAGTGAAAATCAGATTCTTGACATTTTATATAAGACAACACAGCATATTCAGGGCCTAACCCTCTGTGGGATAAATGAGGACTACCCACATTTGAATTATGTTATTAGCAACTCTGGAGTTTCTTAGGGGAAGTTGTGAGTATCATCAAGAAAACAGACATTATGGTGACATTATGGTACTGTTTCGTCTAGACTTAGCAAACATCTCAGGAGTTTCAGCAGTGCTTGGGACCAATCAGCCAGTAATAAACATTTATTAAGTACCTACAGCATACCGGCCACTGTGTTAAACTCTGGGGATACAAAAAAGAGGTAAAATATAATCCTCATCCCCATTGAGCTCACAATCTATTGGAGGAGACAACAAGCAAACAAATATGTACAAAAAAGCTATATACAGAATAAATAGGAAATAATTAGAGGAGGGAAAGAACTAGAATTAAGAGGGGTTGGGAAAGGCGTCCTGTGAAAGATGAGATTTTACCTAGGACTTAAAGGAAGCCTATGGGTGAGGAAGAGGAGGGAGAGTGTCACAGGGGAAATAGGTGATGTGGGGGGCCTTATGTATACCTCTTTAAAGAATGACACCCTCTCACCCACAAATCCAATTAGAATAAAATAATCTTTTATTTAGATGCTAGAGAAAGGAGACCAAGAAAGGAGCCAAGGACTTCTCTCCAGGGGAGATGGTTCAGAGACATAATTCTCTGAGATACCTATTTCCTCAAACAGGAGAAAGTCAAGCTTTTATAGATGGTAGATGGGGTCACCAGCTGACAATGGAAAGTTCCCTTTGGGGATGGGGTGGTGGTCCTGACTTCTGGAGTTATCTCTGTCCCCTGGCGCCGATCAGGCAGCAGCCATGCATAATGGGATTATCTCCCTCACTTGTTAGTGTGTCCATCCTGATAGCTTAGCTTCTCAAGAAGAGTAACCCTAGATCCATGTCCTTTAGTCTAGCTGGCCTGTTTAAACTTTAATAGTCCCAAATTCCTTGATATGTCCTAACCCCATAACAGAGAGCATTACAGGCATGGGAGAAAATGCCCAGATCTCAGAGATGGAGTGTCTTGTTCATGAACAGCCAGGAGGCCTGTGTCACTAGATCTAAGTACATGGTGGCAGGGAGCAAAGTGTAAGAAGATTGGAAAGGTAGGAGGGGCAAGGTCATGCAGGGCTTTGAATGTCAACTAGAGCATTTTGTATCTGCTTCTGGAGGCAATAGAGAGCCACCAGAGTTTATTAAGTGGGGGGGGGGGAGGGTGTGGGTTGGTGACGTGGCTGGACCTGTGCTTTAGGAAAAACACTTTGGTGGATGAATGGAAGGTGGATTGGAGTGAAGAGAGACCAAAGCCAGGCAGACCCACCAGCAGGCTATTACAGTGGTCCAAGTGTAAGGTGATGGGGGCCTGCACCAGAATGGTGGCAGTGTCAAAGGAGAGAAAGGGGCATATTGTAGAGATGTTGCAAAGGTGAAATCACAGGCCTTGGCAACAGATTGAATCGGGGTGGGAGGGATAGAGCTATAATGAATGACACTAAAGTCACTAGCCTGAGAGACTGGGAGGGTGATTTTACCCTCTACAGTAATAGGGAAGTTAGGGTGGGGTGGGGGTGAGGTTGCTGTTTAAGGGGAAAGATGGAGTTTGGTTTTGGACATGTTAGGTTGAAGGTGTCTACTGGACATCCAGTTGGAGATGTGAGACTGGGGAGGAGGGGTAAACAAAGAGTTTGGGGCCACGATAAATAGATTTGAGAATCATCTGTACAGAGATGGTAATTAAATCTATGGGAGCTGATGAGGCAACAAAGTGAAATAGAGGGAGAAGAGAGCCTAGAACAGGAAAACCTATAGTTAGAGGATGTGATCTGGTTGAAAATCTAGCAAAAAAAAGATAAAGAAGGAGCAGTCAGATAGATAAGAGGAAAAACTGGGAAAGAGTGAGTGGTATCCCAAAAACCTAGAGAAAAGAAAGTACCAAAGAGATGAGAGTAATCAACAGTATCAAAGGCAGCAGAGAGGTCAAGGAGAATTAATGATTGAGAAAAGGACCAACTCAATTTAAAGGAGAACACCAAGGCAATCTATGTCTCTTGCTTAGAAGCTTACAGGGGGAAAAAATAGGTGGTCCATTATTGGCCAAGAGCATTAAGGAAGCATTGATCCTTATATTTCAAGCCTGGCTCCAGTCAGTTTCCTCATTGGTAAAATGGGGGGAGTGGGGTTGGTCTATGAACTCTGAAGTCCCTTTCAGCTCTACATCTTGTGTTCCTAGAGGTAGGCTAAGTGGCTCAATGGACTCAGAGAGCAGTGGACTCAAGTCAGAAAGACCTGAGTTCAAATTCTGCTTCAATCACTTACTACCTGCGTGACCCTGTACACACTCACTTTCCTCATCTGTAAAGTGGGAATAATAATAGCACATATCTCCCAGGGTTGTTGTGAGAACAAAGTAAGATAATGTTGTTAAATGCTTTGCAAACTATAAAATGCTATATAAATGCTAGCTATTGTTATTATTATTAGCTATGATCCTATGCTTATTTCACCCAATCCCCTCCTTTGTTTCCACTCTATTCCTGCCTTTCCATCCTATTCCTCTCCTGTGTCAACAGAATCCAGTTGGATAGCATGTTCCTAACCCTTTCTGCCCTTAAGTAACCACTCCAAACCTCTTGAGGTTTTCAAAAGATTTTTATTGCAAATACCTACAGGAGAACAGGCAGGAATTAGCAAAAACCAAGAAGGGAAGTAGCACAGTTACAAGAAATCCTAAAGATCTATGGTAATATTTATTTCTGGTCTTCACTGAAATATGAATGGAACTAAGCCAGTTTTTTCTTTGACTCCTTCACTGACTCATCTCTCTCAGTTCTTCTTCTGGGAGTCTGCTCCACCCAACCTTTCTGTCTAGCTTTTTATTCTAGGACCTGTGCCTCCCACTCCTTTCCAAAATCAAGACCAGTTCTTTGGTCAGACCCTCACTACGTCTAAATCCCACAGAGCAGAGACGAATGCTAAAAATTGCCCAACTGAGCAAGCCTACCAAAAAAGACATTCATTTAAACCTGGAAGAAATTCCAGACTAGCTGTGACAAGGTCTCCATCTCAAAACTCCCTTGATTTCCTGGAAATTCATATCTTCCCAATCTCAAAGTCTTGAATTCTTTCATAACCACAGCCCCCTCCCTGTTCCACCCACTCTCCATGCCCAACATCCAGTCCC
Source organism: Dromiciops gliroides (assembly GCF_019393635.1). Lineage (NCBI taxonomy): Eukaryota > Metazoa > Chordata > Mammalia > Microbiotheria > Microbiotheriidae > Dromiciops > Dromiciops gliroides. Next base: position 472,960,337 of record NC_057862.1, on the reverse strand, counting down.
CTCTCGCAATCTCCAGTCTAGTTTCAACAGACACCCACATCTCTCAGAAATTAGCCTTCAGACCCTGAGGAAACATTAGCATAGTACAATGGCACACCTACAGGTCAACTACATGCTGCATCATAACCAGTTTGTCTCAAATCCATCTACTTATTTTGGAGAGAGGCATTTTGTTCAAATATCTGCATGCACTCAGGTGCACTTTGTCAGGGAAGAAAGTGAGATTCACTCCTACTGGAGGATTGTTTCTAGAAACTCTAGGCTCATTTCCTTTCCTGAAGTGAGTCCAAATCACAGGCAAGTGCTACAAGTCTAGAGGGACCTTGGGGAAAGGTGGGACTCATTGGAGAGGGAGAATTATAACAAATATCTATGGACTGATGTGAATCTTTTGATGCATTTTGTTTGGGGTAGAATAGAAGCTGTCCTATGTTCTATATATGCAGTTATCTTGAATACTCTATTAGGAGCTGGGGATCCTTTTATTCACATTTGGTAAGATATACACATGAACTATATTTAGAGATTTCCTTAGAGTTACCTTTGGCTCAGGGCAACATGAGCCAGAGATACAATTGCAGAGCTCTTTTCTTTCTCAGTTATATTTCCACCTAATAGATTGCAAACTCCTTGAGGGAAGGGACTGACTTTTTTTTTTCATATTTGTGTCCCCAGTGCTTAGTATAGTACCTAGGACATAGTAGGTGGCTAATAAATGTTTCTTGACTGACTATAATCCCAGAGCTTGTGGTATTAAGCCCTGGGTTACATATTCACTTCATATATGTTTTATATTTACTTATCTGTTTACATGTTATTCTCCCCCAATTGAATATGAGCTACTTGAGGGTAAAGAAAGTTTCATTTTTATTTTTGTATCACCAGAGAACAGCACAATGCCTGGAAAATAATTGGTAAATAAAAGCTTTAAAAATTGGATTGGGGCAGCTAGGTGGCACAGTGGATAAGAGCATTAAGCCTTATGATGAGGGAGTGGGGGTGGGGTGAGGTTATACTCTCCCACCAAGGAAATTAATCTGGTGCTAAGGGAAGTCGAAAGAAATTTACTTTTTTTTTTTTTTTTGGAGGAGCAATGAGGGTTAAGTGACTTGCCCAGGGTCACACAGCTAGTAAGTGTCAAGTGTCTGAGGCTGGATTTGAACTCAGGTCCTCCTGAATCCAGGGCCAGTGCTTTATCCACTGCGCCACCTAGCTGCCCCCGAAAGAAATTTACTTAGCCCAAACAAGCTGTAGCCTATGATGGTGGATTATTATTGTGCTATAAGAAATGATGAGAAGGATGATTTCAAAACAACCTGGAAAGACTTATATGAACTGATGTATAGTGAAGTGAAGTGAACAGAACCAGGAGAACATTATATACAGTAACAGCATATTGTTCAATGAACAATTGTGAATGACAGCTATTTTCAGCAATACAACGATTGAAGAAAATCCCAACAAAATCATGATGAAGCATACCTAGTTCATGAATTGCTATGGCCAAAATGTTCTTCACTTAGTGCCCAACCTACTGGTGCTGTTCCCCTCCATACTTTGTTATGCTGGGCCTTGGACATCAGATTCAATCTCTGACCAAGACTATACTCAGAAGTCTTTCCACCCTCAGCAAAACTGCCAAAGCTTGCATTTCCCTGGCTGTTAAAGAATCCTAGATCACCTCAATACCACTTTGGGCATCAGAATTGGACATTTGTGGAAGATGTCCTATACATTTACATAGCTATATGTAAATAAAGCATTTATTAAGTGTTTACTGTGTTCCAGCCACTGTGCTAAGTAAGCTCTGAGGATACAAACACAGTAATGTATGAGTATATGCATGCATGTATGTGTGTATATGCATATACATGAGTATACACACAGATGCACACAAATACAGACACAAAGTGAGTATAAACACACATAGGAATGCTTCATATTTGTTCATATAAGCATATATGCACATGTATCCATGTATATGTGTAGATATTTTGTGTGCTTGCATTTGTGTACTTAGTGTTGTGTCTAGCATGAAGAAAAGTGAATAATAAATGCTTTAGCTACCTATGTATCTACATATACATATATCTTCATATACATATATCTATATCCACATGTAACATAAGGAGAGTAACAATATAGATCAGGAATGGAGGACAGAAGTCCCTAACTCTGCCCTATGCCTTCAGTGTTTGTTTTTTGGTTTTTGGTTTTGCTTTCAGTGTTTAGCAAAGGTCAGCAGAAGTGCAGTGTAATTATCATGGCAATTATCAAAGGCATAATGAAAGTTGAAAGGAATTTACTTAGCCCAACTCAAATGTCAATCAGAACTGAGAATATTCATGGGTATGATGGGGGGAAGGGAGCTAGGTCAGTTAAAGGAAAGATTTAACATACTGAACATACTTTGCCATTCAACTCTTGGTGGCCCAGAGCTATGCATCTGACTCACAAAAGAACTGAAATATGTCTGAAGCTACAGGTTAACTAATAAAAAGACATGTGGTCACACCCTGTGGGGAATAGACCTCCTAATAGCAGTGATTCAGTGGTGAAATAGAAAATGTCAATGTTATTGATCTGCTAGTCTGTTTCATTATTGGCCTTCACTTTGAGTTAGTGTGTGCCTTTCTTTGGTCTGGTAGGAAAGCAGTAGATGAAGACTCATTCAATGTAGTTTTGGATAGAGCCTGACTCAAAAATCACTTTGAAATTGAGTATTGCTTTCAAGTTCCTATGTTAAGGGGAGTCAAGAGGCCTACTAAAGAACATTTATAAATATTATAGATATACATGAATTAACATAAAATGCAAATTTATAATATTCTATATCTGATTGTGCCCTCCTATAAAACCAGCTACTGGGGAGGCTGAGGCTAACACATGTCTTAAGCTCCAGAGTTGAGAGCTGTAGTGGACTATGCTGATCAGTTGTCCATACTAAATTAGCATCACTCTGGAGAGCTCCCATGGATCAGAAAGCACCGGGTTGCTTAGGGAGGAAAGAACAAGTTTAGGTTGAAAACTGAGCAAGTCAAATCTCCCATCATGCTCTGGGATAGGATTGGGCCCATGAGTAGGTCCTGTACTTCCAGCCTGGGTGAAATAGGAAGACCCAGTCTTTTAAAAAAAAATTAAATTTGTATACTATGAATAACAAAAGCATCATCATGATGCATCCCCTACATGGATGTCACAAGGGGAACTTTTCATTGATAACCAGAAGTTACCACCATTCTATCAGATAGTTTGTCAGTGTGAAGTGTAGCAATAAAGCAATTACATTGACTTTTTTAGTGACTTATGGAAAGGGAGAAAAAAAGATTCACAGTAAGGTCATGTTGCAGCATGGTTCAACTTGCAGCACCAATACTTTCAGCATCAGTCAGCCTTGGGTTAGCAGTTATGAATAGGAGTGTATATTCTTTCATTGCCATATATAAATGACTGACTATTGTTTAAGGCAATGAATTAAGAAATAATTTGGGGGTAACATGGAAACAAATCTATGAATGAGGCACCTGACATAATAAACGATCTAGAGGAGGTGAAATAATGTCAAAAGGAAGAGCTTCTGGTCAACAAATAAAAGTGGGCATCTGTGTGCACAAAGGTAATTGTCCATGATACACAAAAGTTCATCCAACCTACCACAAGCTGACAAACATGAAGAAAAGGGCAGAGACTTGTGAAAATAGTGGCTGTATTTTAGAATAATGAGCCAGACTTATTCTAAAAAGAAAACCTGAACAATAAAATAGTATCTTGATTTAAGAAGAAAAAATTCTGGGGGCATCTAGGTGGCGCAGTGGATAGAGCACCAGCCCTGGAGTCAGGAGGACCTGAGTTCATATTCGGCCTCACTTAACACTTACTAGTTGTGTGACGCTGGGCAAGTCACTTAACCCCAATTGCCTCACCAGAAGAAGAAGAAGAAGGAGAAGAAGAAGAAGAAGAAGAAGAAGAAGAAGAAGAAGAAGAAGAAGAAGAAGAGATTAGATCTCTCCAAAAGTAGAATGGACTATCCTGAGAGGTACTGTGTTCCCCCCTCACTAGAGGTCTTGCTCTAGAAGAATACTTGGGGATATAAAAGAGGGAATTCTTTTTCAGATATAGGCTGATGGCCTCTGAGGTCCCTTCTTATTCTGAAATCCTGTTATTCTGTGAATGTTATCCCATACTTGTGAGGGAAGGACAGAAACAGAAAATCCTTTGGTTTTGGTCTTTAAGGCAATGTGAACAATTCAACATTTTGAAGAAAAATAGTAGATAACAATGTAACATGGTGGGTTTTTTTTTTTTGGTGTAGCAATGAGGGTTAAGTGACTTGCCCAGGGTCACACAGCTAGTAAATGTCAAGTGTCTGAGACTGGATTTGAGCTCAGGTCCTCCTGAATCCAGGGCTGATGTTTTATCCACTGTGCCACCTAGCTGCCCCTGTAACATGGTGTTTTCAGCATTGTCCAGTAACAAAGACCAAGAGATACAGATATTGTAGATACCATAGAGACATCACTAAATTCCCCAGTCGTTCAAAAGCAAATATGTCCAAATCACAAGTGAAAATAAAATTAATTTGTCTCTTTGAAGTATAATCTGTGCCCCAGGAAGAACCTGATAATTCTATCTCTCCTCCTTTTTAATGTCAAATACAAGAATGAATCCCATATGTAAGAATTGGTCATGAATCAGTCATCCTCAATGGGGTGTCAGTGGCCCACCTACTACTCAGGTTAAGCCAAGTTCATGCCTTGTGTAGGAGACATTACCAATTCTAAAACAAAGGCCTCTTCCATGGTAACAAGGATGTTACTTCAGGAGACAATTTGTCTCCTTAAGGAGATAGAAGAGGGATTCAAAAAGACCTTACCAAGTTCCTCCTGATGACACCCTTGAAGAATTCAGTGATATTTTTAAAAGACTATTCATCCCACTAAGCTGAATAGCAATCACGTTCATTGTGTTGAAATTCTCAAGCCTCTGAGAGAGACCTTGTGCCTATAAAAGTAGGTGGGACTGGCTGTTTCACCATTTCACCATCCTATTCAAAAAAATCAGTGCTTTCCTATTGCTGCTAGGTTCAAATAGTCATAGATATGTTGTTTAAAGCTCTTCCCAACCTGAGCCCTTCCTTTGTTTCCAGACATTTTTCCACGTGCTTCATATTCTTCCTCACCTACTTGCTGCTCCTCACGCATGATGCTCATCTCCGCCCCCCCCCCATCTTTCCATTTCCACTAGCTCTCTCCCATACCTGGAATGCTCTCCTTTCTCACCTCCACCTGTTGGAATCTTCTTTCAAGACTAAACTCAAGCACCACCTTCCATAGAAGTCCCCCTGTCCCCCAGCTACTAGCACCTTCTGCTCTAAGATTGCTTTCCATCAACACTATTTTTCTTGTATATACCTCTTTATGTACATGTCACTCCCATTAGAAAGTAAGCTACCTGGGGCAGCTAGGTGGCACAGTGGATAAAGCAATGGCCCGGGATTCAGAAGGGCCTGAGTTCAAATCCAGCCTCAGACACTTGACACTTACTAGCTGTGTGACCCTGGGCAAATCACTTAACCCTCATTGCCTGCCAAAAAAAAGGAATCTAGAAAGTAAGCTACCTGACAGCAGGGACTGTTTTTTGCTTTTTCTATCTCCAGCATTTAACATAATGCTAGTAAGTGCCTAATAAATATTTGTTGACTTAGCTGTAATTGAATTCTCCACTATGGCAAAATTTTGGCTCAGAATGTACATTTGTGAAGGGGTATATGTAGTATTCAGGGAAGATTAGTACCTCTGGTACGAGGACATGCCATGTCCTTTTCATTCACATCCACCTTTATTCAACCCTCACCTGTGGCTCCAAGAAACTGTGGCATGTGCATTGGCCACACCCCAGTAAATCATCTGGGACTAAACCATGTTGAGGGTAACCAATAGGCCTCAAATGTGTTATCAAGTTAGGGGGATGTCTACCCCAACCTTGTGAAGACTTCCTCTGGAGGAATGGGCAGCTAAGAACAATTTGTTCCAATAGGCCATGAAGATGGCAGAAGTAGGCACTGTGGAATGTTTAGCTCTCAGTCAGACATCAAAGACACCAAGGTCAACCACTGTATCCTGGGCCATCACTAGCTGTCTTGACTTTTTGTCCTGCCACTGGACTTCAATGACTCAGGAAGAAAGAGTGAGGGTGACAACTTTTCACAACTCTGCTTCACTTGAATCCAATTCAGTTGTAAGACAAGACATCACCCACGATGTCATTGCTCCTCTTTGAAAACAAAGGACAAATTACTTTTGTGAATCAATTTTTGTCCCCAAACAGTTTCTCTGGTACCATAACTTATCTTTTTCATAAGCCTCAATTCTTTTTTTTTTTTAGGGCTATGGGGGTTAAGTGACTTGCCCAGGGTCACACAGCTAGTAAGTGTCAAGTGTCTGAGGCCGGATTTGAACTCAGGTACTCCTGAATCCAGGGCTGGTGCTTTATCCACTGCGCCACCTAGCTGCCCATAAGCCTCAATTCTAAATGACTTTTGGCTACTCTCCAATATCAAAATTTCCTACAAAGGACAAAGATTTGTCATCACAAAAGCATACTCGATAGAATGTGATTTGGGGTACAAAGACAGTTCCAAAAGAGATCTTACCCAAATGTTTTGAGCAATAGCTAGATCATTGGAATAAGTACATAACCTCATGGGATAACTATTTTGAAGGGGACAACATTAATTTCCTTGTATGACCATGATTTTTTGTTTTAAAAAATAGTCTTATGGGGGCAGCTAGGTGGTGCAGTGGATAAGAGCACCAGCCCTGGATTCAGGAGGACCTGAGTTCAAATCCGGCTTCAGACACTTGACACTTACTAGCTGTGTGACCCTGGGCAAGTCACTTAACCCTCATTGCCCCGCCAAAAACAACAACCAAAAAAAAAAATAGTCTTATTACTCCATAGTCATACTTTGTACATTATAATCATAGAACTGGCTTCAGTGCCTAGATCCTTCATTAGCTATGCGATATCACTTGAGTAGGAATTCCCTCCATTGGTATAGCTTCCCAAACATTCATGCCTTCTTATCCAATGTGATTGTGATTTTTGACCATGCCTTTCCAGAAAACCTTTATAGAGCACCTGTCCAATCTTCTAAGGCTTCCCTCTGGTTCTTCCCCCTCCCACATCCATCCCATGTCTAGAAATGTATATCTTTGCACTTTGTGCCCATCACCTGTAAGCTTCACTCACCCAAATTGACATTGACCCAAAAGACATTGACTTAATCTCTATACTTGCAGTGGTTAAACAGGTGTGGTTTGTCATTGCTTTAATAATAGTTCTTAAGTCCTTTAAAGTAGTTTTTCTTTACATTGTTGTTGTCCTTGTATAAATTGTTCTGTTTCTGCTCACTTCATTCTGCATCAGTTCATACTATCTAGGATTCTCTGAAGTCAGGTCTTTCAACATTGCTTACAGAGTGATAATATTCGATTACAGTCTTATACCTCAATTTACTTAGGAATTTCCAATTGTCTGAGGCATCTTTTTAGATTCTAGTTCATTTCCTCTCTTTTTGGCAAGTGGTCTCTATATATGAAATAGACAAAGGAGGGTTCAACACACACAGATATAGAGTATAACAAACTCAAGAGGGTTAATGAGGGAAGAGAAGTTAAGAGAAAGGATAATATCAGGAAGGGAATTATCACAAGTAAAACCATTTTATTAATGAGAAAACTGAGGTAAATCGCAGTTAAGTGAATTGCCCAAGATCATACAGCTAGTAAGTATCTGAGGCTGGATTTGAACTCATGTCTTCCTGACTCTAGGCCCAGCACTCTGTACACTGGACCACCTAGCTTCCGGGAGTAAGGACAGTGCACATGGAAGCAAGGCAGATGGTAGGATTGCCCAAGCTGATCAGATGGACGGACAGAATGTGAAGCATTATCTGGGGTCAGCTAAATAGAGACGGTCAGATGAATCTGCATTCATTCACCATTCCTTTGTTCAGCCTCAGGGTAGAGTCCCAAAACTGAGTGGATTAAATTCCCCAAGGAAAGAGGAGCATGATCTTTAGAGGCCAAGCCTGGACACTGCTATTCTAGAAGAGAAGATGGGCAGAATCAAAGGCTGTATGAAAGAGCATTTAGGTGATGGTGGAGAGAAAAAGAAATCACATTGTCGTGAGAGTATTTTATAGACTACTTGCCAAAAAGAGGAACTGAAGATTTCCAGAAGCAGATCTTAAAACTGGCACAAAGGTATATTATGAATTAATGGAGCAGCTCAACTATACAGATAAACATTGCAGTTTTCTCTACTAGAAGCAAGACTATTGAAAAACTTTTAACAGGTCTCAATGATACTGTCTTTAAAAAGTGACAGCTATGTGGTGTAGAGAGTAGAACACTGGGCCTGGAGTCAGGACAGACCTGGGTTCAAATCCAGCCTTAGTTTTTACTACCTGTCATAACTCTGGGCAAGTTGCTTAACCTTTTTGCCTGTTTCTTCATCTATAAAATGAGGATAATAATAGAAGCTACCTCCCAGGGCTGTTGTAAGAATCAAATGAGATAATAATTCTAAAGCACTTAGAATAGTGCCTGGCACCTGGTAAGTGCTATATAAATGTTAGCTATTATTCAAAAAGTAAACAATGAGAGGAACTGCTGTTCTGGTCCTTACTCTAACAAGGAAGAACTGAATGGTAAATGATAATAGAGAGTTGCCAAAGAGTCAAAGCTAAGCAAGAGATGTAAGGATCATCCTGAAGAGGAGGGAGTTGAATGTCCAGAAAAAGAAGCAGTCACTTGTCCTCAAAGGAATGATTATTTGAATCCACAGATGCCATTAGTTGAGAGATCATCCAGTTACAGTGATGGTCCAGTGGAGAAAAAAATGAGTGTTGAAGAATACCAAGCCTGGATTTGCCAGACTGATGACCCATCACAGAAGGTCACTGTATGTATCCAGAAGGACCTCCCAAGGCATATCAAATCTGATAACTATTAATCACTCCTGTTGATTCATGATGGTATCAATGACAGTGACAGAAGTGCTCTATAAGGTGCTGCCAATGTTTTGGGCAAGGAACTGAAGATCCTAGGAATATGAATGGTGTCCTCATCATGGCTGCCAGCTGAGGTGGCTTTATCATGGCTTTAGGAGAGAAAGGCAGGTTTGGAAAAGTGATATGGCGGGGTTAGAAGACAGTGCAGGAGAACAGCATTTGTAATTCTGGATCACAGCTTACAAATAAAAATTGACTCAACCAGGAATGGAGAACCTAACAAGGTCTGGTTAAAAGGAGGAAGGGAGAAATTAAAGAGAGAAAGCATTTGCCTGTAATCTTGCTAATCCAAACAAAAAGGATTTTAACTAGAAAAGGAAGAGGAAGGGAGAAAATTACCTAACCATATCTATCAAGCTAGATACTATGGAGAGGAACTATAATGAGGGAAGAATAGCTGTAAAAATTGCTCAGAAATTGACAGGAAACAAAGTTTGAAAAAGGAACCAGTAATGAAATCCATGGTCTTAGATGCCTAATGCCCATACATGGTCCATGGGGTTCAGACCTTAGAAGTTCTAAGTATTTTGTTGGTTACAATCCCTTCTAAACCACAACTCATAATTCTATACCAATGTGTTTATCTTATTTTGTCTTATTTTTTTGCTATCCAGTCATATTTGACATACTTAGTTTCAACAAAGGTGTAAATTTGACCTCATAGGCATCACTGAGACTTGGTAACATGTGATAAATGGCTGGAATATTACTCTGGGTAATTAATCTTTTATTTAGGAAAGGGCTGGTGGTAAAGGTAGTAGAGCATTGTATATTAAGACAATGTAGTCACATGAAGAAGTCTAGAAACTAGAGTGGGGAAGTATGGTAGAAAATTATATTCTCAGATGAAGATGAATGGAGACAGAAGCAATATTATAATTGGAGGATACTAAAAACCATCTGACCAGAAGGAAAAGATTGAGATAAGGAGACAAATCAAAAGGCTGGCATGGAAACATCAGATAGTAAGGACTTTAATTATCTGGGCATATGCTGGAGCTCTCTCTAAATCAAAAACAGATCAATGATGTCTTGACTTGCCTTAATAATAATTTCCTTTTTCAAAAGGTGAAAGAACCAACTGAGGGAACTGTTCACTCTAGACCTGATTCTCACAATGGAGGAATTGGTTGTTGAGGATGGAAATGATAAGGACCTTGTAGGTGACCACTCCAACTTGGAATTTGTGGCCATGGTCTGACATGCATCTTGCAAAGGGCAATGGAAAGGCACCAAGTAAGTGTGAACAGCCTACAACCACTAACCAATGAAGAGCCCCATAAGAGTATGGGAGAGAGGGGTGTTATCCAAGAACTGGACAACAAAAAGAGAAAATGGGATGAGCACATGGTGAGATGAGCTAGACAGCCAGAGCGCTCCACTGGGGCCCTCACAATGGCAAGAGAAATGGAGAAAGGCCTCCATGAGTGTTGAATAGACCCCCTGTGCTGAAACTCTGAATGAGAGTTGTGTAGGATGGACAGGCATGGATGGCTTGTGATCTGCATCAGTCATAGAAATTCCTGAGTCCCTGAGATCATAGATCCATCTGAGTACTTGAATAATCTACACTTGTAGCAAAAGTATCCTGGACCAGAGGATTAATAGGGAACAGGAAAGTTTTCACTAGAATTATTCCCCAGTTGATCATATCTTTACAGTCAAAATTGATTAAAAGATGTAGAGAATATACATTGTGCATGAACTTGTTTCTTGTTTTACTGCTCTAAAAAAAGCATGTGTTAGAGGGCAGCTAGGTGGAGCAGTGGATAAAGCACCAGCCCTGGATTCAGGAGGACCTGAGTTCAAATCCAACCTCAGACACTTGACACTTACTAGCTGTGTGACCCTGGGCAAGTCACTTAACTCTCATTGTCCTGTTCCCCCCCCAAAAAAACCCTTTAGCCAAAAAAAAAAAAAGCATGTGTTTCGGTAGACTAAAACATTGGCTTAAAGTCTATTCCTTAACAAGGCATCTCCCATTCATTTGCCAAAATTATTAAAGATTCCTTGGAAAGCAAAACAAGAGAAATTACATCATTTGATAATACTTCAATGAATAATACCCAGTATGGAATAAAACAGGTGATGTATGCTCACCAAAGGTGTTTGCCACTGCCATGGAAGACCTACAGCATAGAGTCTAAATAGAAAAAGATTAGAAATGGTGAGGTCCTCCAAATGCTTCTATTTGTGGATGACAATGTGTTGGTTCCATCAAACCCTAAGAATGCTGAAGTCTACAAAATGAGAACTATAATCTTTGTAAAAAATTTGACCTAATTGTCCACAAGAAAAAAACAAGTGCATGAAAAATAATAACAATAATAATAGAAATGAGATTTATCTATTTTGTATTATTTGATGCCTATTCAAGAATGAAGAATGCCTATTTTCCAGATGTATGCTGTCGGATAGGCATCCATCCTTTAAAGAATGAATCCATTAATATATAGGCATGTGAATGTGTGTGTGTGTGTATATATATATATATATATATATATATATATATAGTGATGAAATAATGGGATTTAGCAGATACTCAAAAACACACCTGGAGATTAATCTAGACTGATTGAATCAAGTAAGAGTGATTGATTGCTGATTAGCCTACTTCAAGTTAACTGGATTGTAATCACACCTGACTAGCCCTTAAGAAGGTATTGTTCTCAGAAGCTAGACTGTGAATTCAACTTGAGAACACCTTCAAAACCAATGGATTTGGATGACACCAACCAATCAGCTTGAAGCAGCGTGTAAGGACCGCCTCTGTTCCTGACCTATAAAAAGCTTCCACAATCAGATAGGCTTTTTCTTAACTTTCTGAACTCCATGTGAATACCTGTATGCTTTAATAAATGTTTAATGCCCAAAGACTGGTGCTGAAGCTTCTAATTTAAGGTGATCACACAACATAGATTTTAAACATCAATATATATATATATATATATATATATACACACACACACACACATACATGTATATACACTAGTGCATATATGTATACATACACACCTATATACTGATAGATATTATGTCTATACATTCACATATATACATATGCATGTGTGTATATATGCATATGCACATGTATGTAATGGATATATTATATGTAATATGTACATATTGGACAGATGATAGAAACGGACAATGAATTGGACCCAAAATTAAACAGAAGGAGATCAGATTGAATTGCATCTGAGAAAATGCAAAATTATTTTAATAAGTCAAAGCTCTTTACTGAAACAAAGGCCCAAATTCTTTATTCTAATACTCTTCCAATGATGTTATATAGCTTGTTGTTGGTGGTCCTTCATTCTCTAAGAGGACCGTGACATTGGAGTGATGGCACCACTTGCACTGAATTGGATTTAAGTGAGGCAGAACCCTGCAAGTTCACCAACCTCACTCTCTCCTCCAGAGTCATCAAGACGACTAGAGATGACTCCAGATGTTTTTTGGTTTGGGGTTTAGTTTCGTTTTTGTGGGGTTTTTTAAACAGGGCAATGAGGGTTAAGTGACTTGCCCAAGGTCACAAAGCTAGTAAGTGTCAAGTGTCTGAGGCCGGATTTGAACTCAGATCTTCCTGAATCCAGGGCTGGTGTTTTATCCACTATGCCACCTAGCTGCCCCTAAAATCATCATTTTTACTTGTTTATTGTGGTCTGATTATGAATATTGCTATCACTTCAATTACTCAGTTTTTATTTCTATAAAAATTTTTTTTTCTATTTAAGAAGTCCTGCATGTGACTTAGTAGGCTAATTCCTAGTATTCGATACATTTTATTATTATCCTAAATGGAATCACTCTTCCCTCTCAGTTTTTTAAGTAATGAGCATAAAATCTGATAATTTGGTACATTTTATTTATACCCTGCTATTAATGATGGCCATTATTGTATTGCTTAATTATTGTTGATTGCCTCTATATTTTGTGCTCTCATTTCAAAGATCCTCCCCAACACTGATGTTCTCAAAAGAAATGCTCAAAAGTTATAATTTCTTTTAAAATTTCACCTTTTTATGGGATTATGCTCATTTTGCAAAGTAAGTTATCCTTGTACTTAATACATTTTTTCCATGGAAAATACTGGATGTTGGAGGGGATGTGGAAAATCTGGGATGCTAATCCACTGTTGGTGGAGTTCTGAATATTTCCAACCATTCTGGAAAGCAATTTGAAACTGTGCCTAAAAGGCTATAAAACTGTTCATGCTCTTTGATCCAGCAATACCTCTGCTAGATGTATATCCCAAAGACACCCCCCCAAAAGAGAAAAAGACCTATTTGTTCATAAATATTTATTGCAGCTCTTTTTGTGGTGGCTAAGAATTGGAAATCAAAGGAATGCCCATCAATTGGGGAAAGGCTAAACAAGCTGTGGTATATGATGGTGATGCCCCCTATCCTACTCTCTTTCTACTAATGTTTCTGGAAGAGCAGAGCTCTAGATTATTTGTTTCAGCATCCAGCATACTCCTTTGTGACTTCCTAGGTTCTTCCTTCTAACCCTAGACTCTCCCTTGGTCACTTTCTGCACCAAAATCCACCTCCCCTAAATGTGTTGTTATTTTCTCCCATTAGATTATAATCTCCTTGAGGGCAAGGACAGTCCTGTTTTGTTTATTTGTGTTTCCAGGGTCTATCACTGTTCTTAGCCTGTTGTAAGTTCTTAATTAATGCTTTTTTCATTCATTCATTCATTCATTCATTCATTCATTCATTCATTCATATGAACCTACTTAACAGTTGATCAATGAACATTTATTAAGAGACTACTATATGCCAGGAACTGTGCTAGGCACTGGGAAGACAAAGAAAGGTTAAAAAAAAAAAGTCTCTGCTCCCAAGTAACTCTCAATCTAATCTGGGAGATGATATGCAAGCAACGATGTACAAACAAGCTGTATACAGATTAAATTGGAAATGATCAACAGAGGCAAGACACTAGAATTAAGGGGGATCAGGAGAAGGTGGAATTTTAGCTGTGACTTGAAGGAGTCTAGGGAAGCCAGAAGGCGTAGATGAGGAGGGAGCCAGAACAAATACTGGGAGTCAGGAGATGGGATGTCCTGTCTGTTGATGAACCACAAAGTAGGTCAGTTTCACTGGATTGCATATTATTACATGGGGAGATATAAAGTATAAGACTGGAAATATTGGAGGGGCAAGAAGGAGGGGACAGGTTATGAAGGGCTTTGATCCCAGAGGTGAAAAGGAACCACTAGAATTTATTGGGGAGTGAAATGGTCATACCCAGTGGTGCTTTAGGAAAGTCACTTTTGCAGTTGAATGGAGGCTGGACTAGAGCTGCTGGAGGCATAAACCCCCTTCCGTAGCTCTCTCTAGGCCTGTGCTAGTGACTAGATGTCTAAAACTCATAGGACCCCAGGATGGGGGTAGAAGGAAAGGAGGAAGAAGATTCCAGAAGAATAAATGGGATGAGAACCAAAGGTAAGCTTCATTTTCTTTCCCCAAATAGGAATTGTAAAAATTAAAAAAACAAAACCCACAACTTAGCACATCTACTTCCTATGATTCAGAAGTGGGAAAGTGGTGTGCCTAGATGGTGTGACTTAGAAGGAAAAGAGAGGAAAAAATCCAGGACAGACAGAAGTCTGAGAGAAGCCTGGAAGAATCCAGTCTTCATTTTGTCCCTCACACACTCCAGAGGAATCACTACTAGCTAGAGTTGCTGCTGGTGCAAGGGCAGAGGCAGAATGCCCCCAGCCATCTTTCGACAGCTAATTACCCCAGAAACAGGCAGAAGGCAAGGCTGGGATGGTTTTGCCACCTGTTGGACATGGATGGAAGTACAGCCTGATGGAAAGGGACCTTGGGACCCAGAAAGGACTGAGCAAACCAGTGAGAATTTCACCCAGGGTTGAGTATTTACATACCATGTAGCAGGCATCACAAAAAGGACAAGAGTAGATCCATTCTCTCCTCATCTCTGGGACCCAGAAGACACATTGCCTCAAGATGTGATACTGATGCATGAGGACTACATAAGCACAAAATTTTCAAGTTGTAAGATATCTCAGCAGTCGTCCCATCCAACTCATGCAGTAAAAAAATAAAAAAATTAATTAATTAAAAATAAATTCCCACTTGGTCATAAAGCTTGAAAGACTTCCAAGGATGGGTTATCTATTCCTCTTCCCCCAAGACAACAGCCATACACTTACAAATAACTCTAATTAGAAAGTTTTTGTCACCTCTGGGCCTAAATTTGTCTCTTTGCAACTTCTGCCCATCACTCCTTAGTTCTACCCTCTAATACTAAGCAGAGCAAGTCAGACAGAGGCATCAGCAAAGGGAAGAATCCTCCGAGGCCTTGTGGAGACTTCTGGTACCATTCTCATCTTAAAGTCAACAGCTTCAGTCCAGCACCAGACATATCTCCTTTCCCTTGGAAGCTGTGCATGGTGGCTGCAGCATACTCCAGAGGAAGGCAGAATGGTCCAGTGGAGAGAAGACTCAAATCAATTTGACATTTATTAAGCCCCTGCTTACTCTGGACAAGGCAAATACTAGAGTTCAAATTCTGCCTTTGAGCTATACTGGCTGTATCATCATGGACAAATCACTCAACCTCTCAGTAACCCAGGCAACTTGGTAAGGTTCTCAGTTACAGATGATTTACCAACCTACATCGGTGGAGGGAGTTTGCACACAGGGAGTACTTCCCATCAATGAAAGCACAAGTCAAGACCAAAAAAAAAAAGGACCTGACTAAGTAATTGGGCGGGGGGGAGGGGGGGAGTATACAAAGACAAAGACAAAATAATCCTTCCCATGAAGAACAGCTAGCATTTTAACCAGACATCTTGTACATGCAAAAGTATACAGAAGGGGCAGCTAGGTGGCGCAGTGGATAGAGCACCAGCCCTGGAGTCAGGAGGACCTGAGTTCAAATCCAGCCTCAGACACTTGGTACTTACTAGCTGTGTGACCCTGGGCAAGTCACTTAACTCTAATTGCCTCAACAAAAAACAAAAACAAAAACAAAAAAAAGTATACAGAAGATACAGTCAAGGTAGACTCGAACAAGGAAGTCCAGGGATTCTTTATTTTATTTTATTTTATATTTTGTTTTATGGACCCCTTTGGCAGTCTGGTGAAGCCTATTCTTAGAATAATATTTTTAAATACATAAAATAAAACATATAGGATTAAGAAATAGTGCATAAGGGGGCAGCTAGGTGGCACAGTGGACCTGGATTCAGGAGGACCTGAGTCCAAATCCAGCCTCAGACCCTTGACACTAGCTGTGTGACCCTGGGCAAGTCACTTAACCCTCATTGCCATGCCAAAAAAAAATAGTGAATAAAATAGTTACAAAAATCATTTTTACAACAAGATCACAGACCCCAGATCAAAAACCCTTGAGGGATTAGCATTTGGAAGGACCAGGAAAAGCCTCCCTCAGAAGGTGGTGCTTGAGCTGTATCTCAAAGAAAAAGATTTCCAATGGTGTTAAGTGAGGAAAGAGTACATGCAAGACAGCCAGCCCAAAGATACAGAGATAGAGTATTGTGTGTGAAGAAAAGCAAATAAACCAGTATAACTGACAGTATATGGTAAGGAATTTATAAGAAAGTTGGAAAAGTAGGAAGGAGCCTGGGTACAAAGAACTTTAAATGCCAAATAGAGGAACTTGTATCTGATCCTAAAGCTAATAAAGATGCCATTTGAGTATAAGGGAATGGTGCCTGCCTTCAAGGAGCTTATGCGGGGGAGGGAGGGGTGAGGAGGAGAGGGTGCAGTATACAACACAAACACAGGTAAACAAAAAGTACATACAAAGTAACACAAAGTAATTTTACACATTCAGTGGTCCTGATATCTTCCATGCCTAGAATGCTCTCCCTCCTTACCTCCCCCTCCTAGAATTACTGCATTTGCTTAAGATTTAGCTCAAATTGCAATTTGGAACTATGCCCAAAGGGCTATAAAGCTGTGCATACCCTTTGACCCAGAAATACCACTATTAGGTCTTTTTCCCAAAGAGATCATAAAAAAGGAAAAAGGACCCATACATACAAAAATATTTATAGCTATTCTTTTTGTGGTGGCAAGGAACTGGAAATTGAGGGGATGCCCATCAACTGGGGAATGGCTAAACAAGTTGTGGTATATGAATGTAATGGAATACTATTGTGCTGTAAGAAACGATGAGCAGGCAGATTTCAGAGAAACCTGGAAGGACTTACGTGAACTGATGCTGAGTGAGATGAGCAGAACCAGGAGAACATTGTGCACAGTATCAACAACATCGTGTGTTGATCAACTGTGATAGACTTGACTCTTCTCAGCAATACAATGGTCCAAGATAGTTCCAAAGGACTCATGATGGAAAATGCTCTCCAAATCCAGAAGAAAAAAAAAAGAATTGTGAAACCTAGATGTAGATTGAACCATACTGTTTCTACTTTTTTTTTGCTTTTCTTTTTTGAGGTTTTTCCCTTTTGCTCTGATTCTTCTTTCACAGCATGACTAATGCAGAAATATATTTAATGTGATTGTACATATATAAGCTATATCATATTGCTTGCTGTCTTGGGGAGGGGGAGGGAGGGGAAGGAGGGAGAAAAATTTGAAACTAGAAATCTCATAAAAACAAATGTTGAAAACTATACATGTAACTAGAAAATAATAAAATACTTTTATGATTAAAAAAAAAGATTCAGCTCAAATTGTTGATTACTATGGTAATGTTTTACCTAATTGCACATGTATAACCCATATCTGATTGCTTACTGCCTCCAGGAGGGGAGAGGGGAGGGAGGGAAGGAGGGATAAAATTTGGAACTCAAAACTATAAATAAAAATGTTTATTATTTTTTAAAAGATTCAGCTCAAATTGAGTCACTTTCTACATGATCCCTCTTAAAATTTTTTTAATCACTTAAAAATTTATTTTATCTCCCTCCCATCTTTCCTACTAATTGGGAAAGAAAAAGAAAAAAGTGAGGGAGAGAACCCTTGTAGGAAATACCCACAATCAATAAGAACAAATTCCTGCACTGGCCAGGTCCAAAAACGTATGTCTCATTCTGCATCACTTTTGTGTTGGGAGGAGATTGGCATCATTGGTCCTCTGCAATTGTGGTTAGTTATTGTATCAATCAGAGTCCTTAAGTTTTTCAAAGTTGTTTGTCTTTATGCTGTTGTTATTACATAACTTGTTTTTCTTGTTTTGCTCATTTCACTCTGCATTAGTTCATATAGGTCTTCTCAGGTATCTTATCATTTCTTATGGCACAATAGTATTTCCTTACATTCATGTATCATAATTTGCTCAGCTATTCCCCAATTGATGGACACCTCCTTAGTTTCCAGTTCTATATTTCTCTTTCATTTTCTCTCTCTCTCTCTTTCTGTATGCGTGTGTGCATGTGTATACACACGTATGTACGTGTATACATATGTATGCATATGTATATACAAGATACAGATCTATGCATGGACAAGATACAGATCTTATAAGATATGTGTATATATGTGTATATATATATATATATATATATATATATACACATTACCTTATAAATACCTATTTATATTCATGTCATCTCCTCCATTCGAATGTAAGCTCCTTGAGGGCTCCTGGAGGTCCCAGCGCCACATGGTAAGAGCCTAATAATTGCTTTTTTTTTTTTTTGCTGGGCAATGAGGGTTAAGTGACTTGCCCAGGGTCACACAGCTAGTGTCAAGTGTCTGAGGCTGGGTTTGAACTCAGGTCCTCCTGAATCCAGGGCTGGTGCTTTACCCACTGTCACCTAGCTGCCCCCAATTGCTTATCGATTCAAGAGGAAGAGAAAGCTAACTGAAGAGCTCCAGAAAAGCCTTAAGTAGGAAATGGTACCCAAACTGAGCCTGGAAAAAAACTAGGGATGAGATGAGGGGGAGAGATGGCATTCCACACATGAGAATCACTGATGCAAAGGCATGTATGCCCAAGACAGAATATTGGGCACAGGGAATAGATAGCAGGTCTGTTTGACTACAGCAGAGAGGGTAGAAAGAGAAGTAATATGAAATAAGACTAGAAAGGTAGGTGGGAGCCAGATTGTGGAGGGTTTTAAATGTCAGACTGAGAAGTTTGTATTATATCCTAAATCTGTGGGCTCCAAACTTTTTGAATCATGCATCACATCAGTAAGGAAAAAAAAAACTTGAATATGCAACCCCAATATATGTATATTTATTTACAAGTTATGTACATACCTATTTGTGCTAATATAGTATATGTAATATACATATACATACACACATATGTAAAGCAGAGCATGTGTAGAACTGCCTCACCAGCTTCCCACCACCCATGCTGTTGGCTCTGACACTAGGCGCTTAGGGGGAAAGGAAATAAAAAGAGGATTTCAAAGCCCTCCCTTATTGGCCCCTAAGAAGGAAGAGCTGCTGACTTGGTGGATCTTTAAAAAGGAGTGACCCACCCTCTGTCTCTCTTTCAGCCAAGTTTGTGGGGAAGCTTCCTTTGAAGGGGTGGGGGGCAGAACTGGTGCCCATTTTCCCACATGTACCAACTGGAAGCAGGATGAATTTAGCCCCCAGCTAGAGCAGGGGGTTCAGCTAGGAGAGCTTGTGGCTGGTCTTCTGTCTGACTGAACATCAATCTCAAGGTAAGACTGTCCATCCTTGAAGGTGAACATTTGAGTTTGAGAGGTCCAATGATATTGGGTCTCTTGGTTGGAGCCAACTGGCAACAGAGGGTGTTTCTGCTCTTGGAGAAGATGACCACCTTCTGTGGGATGAACCCAATCCCTTTCTGGCTTGCCAGAACACATTTATTCTTAAGTGGGGGTAGTACATAAAGGTGAAATGTAAAATGTCTATTCTGCAGTATCTCAGATAGCTTCATGGTCTGATGTTTAAATCTCAACCTCCTTGGAGAATATAGCAGTAGCTAATATCTCTATTTCTTTTAAGTTTTTCAGTTAATGTGTGCTTTTGAGAGACTTGTGTTAAGCTTCTCTTTTGTGTGCAGTAAATATCTGCCCAATACTTGATTTACATTATACATTGATTACCATTCCACTCCTTTCTTGGGGGAGACCCTAGACATTAGACAAATCTAAGTTTTAAAGTAATCTTCTCCATCCCACATTCCCCCCTAAACCCAAATGGGTGGGAGGTATAACAAGCTAATCAGTGCTAGAGAAGAAATCTGATGCTTCTTTTAGGTTGTCAGGATCCCCTAAGAGAAGGTATAGAACTGATAAGTCTCTTTTTGTTTGTTCTCCATTCTCAAAGAGAACCAATAACATCAGGGTTATGTCTTGACTTGTGAATTAATTGGATTTAAGTAAGGCAAAACTTTGCAAACATCAGCCTCACTCTCTCCTCCAGAGTCATCATAATCTAGTCAAGACAACTGGCAATGGCCCCAGTAGGTCCCCTAGTGGAAAAGGAGACAGTGCAGTACCTTGGCCCTTGTGCCCCTTGAACCAAGGAGAAATTCTAATTGTTAGACACACATTGTCAAATATATTTTTAAAAGAAATTAAAAAGATGAAATCAAGATGAAATATGCCATATTTAAAATTTTTTACTTATCAATTCTGCAAAATCCTGTTTGCTCTCACTAAAGAGTAATGTGATTGAATATGCTTCATTAATTTTGAAGATCTTGGTTTAACACTTCGTGATGCAGGGATTCAAGGGTCTGGTTCCAAGTTCAATTTATTTCAATAAAATAAATCTTCAGCTGTCATAGCTAAAAATGATACCTCACAAAAATATGTAGATCCAATTGGAAGAAGTGAATCATTGACTGTGTTCATTAAGCCATCATATTCATTTTGCAATCCCATATGCCAATTATGCAAAGGTCTTTGTTGAAATTCAGCTAATAAATTTCCCTCTTCTCTGATTTCAATCAGTTGTTCTTGCAAACTAATCAGAAGGTGTTATATTTTTATTCTTCTAACAAATGGATCCAAATCCCACTGAAATTCTGTTTGGAAGATTTTTTTAAAGGTTAGAAAATCCTGTTTCCACATTTTTAAAGTGTATAGACACAAGAACTGTTTTTTAAATAGCTAACACCTTAATATTGGGAAACAAAATCTTAGTTTTTAAATGTCTCTTGCTAACTAGGACAGGGCAGCTAGGTGGAGCACTGGGCTGAGAATCAGGCAGATTCATCTTCCTGAGTTCAAATCTGGCCTCAGACCCTCATTAATTGTATGACCCTAAGCAAGTCACTTAACACTGTTTGTCTCAGTTTCCTTATCTGTAGAATGAGCTGGAGAAGGAAACCACTCCAGTATCTTTGCTAAGAAAACTTCAAATGGGGTCATGAAGAGTCAGACACAACTGAAAAAACTCAACAACAAAAATCAACACTTTCATACTCTCATCATCTAATATCTCAGGGCACCATATACATATAGAATAAGATTCATCATTAAGGATAATGGATGTAAATCCAAATTCCAAATCAACTTCTTGATAATTTTGCATCTTTGGGGAGAATTTCTTGTCAGATCTAATTAGATTGTCATTGTTTTTTAATCTCAATATGACTCATACTAGGAGTAAGAAAATTTTCATCTCTGTCATGTTATCCTTGTTTGCATGTGCTCACATTATTAGCATTATCTTCAATCCATAGCTTTTTGGAAGGAATCTTTTTTAAAACATTAGTCAGTTTTGTGAAGGCTAATTTAGTCAAAGCTGGATAAATAATCTACAAATCCTCTTAAATAGGTATAGGTAAACTATAGGATATCGTGATATACTGAAATTTAATGGAAAAATAAATTTACATGATAACTTTATTATATATTTAAAAGGAATAGCAAGTTGTATGTAATGAATTTTCAGTTTCATGTGCAGTCATCTTTTTTATTATACTATGCTATGGAAATGCAAATATAAATAAGTTAAAAAATAAAATAAAGTTAATGAATGAATAACAGTACCACCATCAACCCCCACACATGGTGAAATTGCCACTCTTCTCTCAGGATACTTCATGTACCCTGAAAGATATTTGACTATCTGATATATGGACCAAGAGAAGGAGCCAGTCTTAATCTACATATTAAATATTAGTAAAGCTTAATTTCTTCCTTTTGATATATATCAACATATATTAAAATATATCAAATATACATGTATATGTGTATATGAGCTCACATGTAAGAACCTACTTTGGAGACCACTGTCCTATCCTTGACTATGTTGTTGTTGTTGTTGTCGTTGTTGTTGTTTGTCCTTCATTCTCAAAGAGGACCATGACATCCGGAAGTGGTGTCATGACTTGCAGTGAATTAGATTTAAGTGAGGAAGGGCTATGCAAGGTCACCAACCTCACTCTTTCCTCCAGAGCCATCTGGGTCCAGTGGCAAGATATACCTCAGGATAACTGGAGATGGCCCTGGATGTTTTAAGGCAATTGGGGTTAAGTGACCTACCCAAAGTCACACAGCTAGTAAGTGTCTGAGGTCACATTTGAATTCAGGTCTTCAACTCCAGGGCCAGCTCTACTGTGTTATCTAGTTGCCCCTTTAGCCTTAACCATAGATCTGGAAAGGACCTTCAAAGTGTTCTAGACTAACTCTCCCATTTTAGAGATGAAGAGCCTCGGGCCTAGAAAAGTTAAGAGACTTGCCCAGTGTTACACAGGTTGGGGCAAAGCCAGGATTTAAAGGCAGGTTTTCTTACTCCTGGGGCAGCACCTTTTCTACTGCACCACCTAACAAAATCTGAGTTCTAAGATTGGTTCTACCAGTAACTAGCTATATGGCCTATTTAGCAAGTCACATTCTCTCTGGGGCCCAATTTCTTTAGCTATAAAATAAGGACAGTGGACAATGAGACAATATCTACAATCTATCCTAGCTCTAATATTCTGCCAGTCTAGGTAAAGGATTTTATCACCTCTTTTTTCCTTCCTTCCTTCTTCCCTCCCTCCCTTTCCTCCCCCTCTCTTCCTTCCTTTTTTCCTTCCTTTCTCTCTCTCTCTCTCTCTCTCTTTCTCTCTCTCTCTCTCTCTCTTTCTCTCTCTCTCTCTCTCTCCCCTTTCTCCCTTCCTCCCTTCTCCCCTCTCTCCCTCTCTTTCTTCCCTTTTTCTAACCTAGTCCACCCCCTCCTAAAGCAGTTTTGTTCCCAGTAGCTCAGCACAATGGTGCCAGCTTTAGTGTAGACACCCAATGAGCTTTAGCCCTGATGCAACTCAGAAGTCCCCAACTCAAGCTATCCTGCAGGGGCAGCCTCCCCTGGTTGCAAGGATTACAGAATCACACCGACAAGCGCAGCCTCCTTTTAGTTTCCGAGAATAGCCTTATTTTTAAACTGAGAAGCTTCAGCCTATATCCAACCAGAATAGAGGAAATCCCTGGTATCCTCTAATAGGTGGGGTTTTTATATTCAGGAAAGAGCCTGAAGTATGTGCTAGACAGAGATGTGGCTTAAAAAAGCCTATTGTTAAATTTTTAGTTCGAGCAGTTATACTTTAGAAATTGGCAAGTGCTACAAACCAGAGTTTGATTTATTGTTTTGTTGCTTATCTAGACTTAAGAAAGACACGGAGAAAATACTACAAATGCAGATTAAACTTAAAAGGGTATCAGGCATATGCCACCCCTCCCCCTCCAGAGCTCATTGTTCAATCTTTACCAGAAACCCCCTGGTACTCAGTGACCTAATGTGCGTAGCATATGGGCAGAGAATATGTGTACATCCTGTTGCTGCTCACTATGTGGATAATACAATACCCAGGATCTTAAGACATCTTCCAACCCAATTCTCTCATTGTTAGATGATGAAACAGGGGTTCAGAATGATGGAGTAATTTGTCCAAAGTCACATGGCTTCTTGGTTAGTGTCTTGCCCTGGGACTACACTATAGATTTTCTAGATAGGATCATCAATTGAAAGATGGAAGCAACTTAAGAAATCATCTCATCTGAGGCCTTTGTTAAGGGCAGGCCTAATGCCCACATCCTGGTAGTTCGGGTTAATTATAGACATGAAATGAGGCACTCACAAGTCACTGAACAGTTAAGATAATGTTTATTTTGGCCTAACACAGCAAGGATACACTGATACTTAGTTTCTCCCTCCTCCTCTTCATTTAGAAATGCATCTAGTCAGCAGGACGGGTAATGGTGACTGTTACAATGGGGTTTTCAGAAATCCTCTAAATTGGAGGGGTCCAAGACCTTGTAGGAGGGACTTAGGTGATCAGGAGGCAGGGGCCAATCAATGTCCAGGAACGATTTTGTTGCTTTTAGAGAAAATGAATCCCTATTGCTGGGAAACCGGAAACTTTGGTCTTATTATACCTCTGGGGAGAAGTAAAGGGATTTATCCAAAGTCACCTGGTGAGTAAATGACAGAGCTGGGATGGGAATCCAGGTCTCCCCTCCACCACATTATGCTGCCTCTGCAATGTCTTTGCGTAAATGAAAACAGGGTCTCTGTGTGTGAGCCACCAGTGTGATAGATGGATTCAGAGTATGGCACTCAGAAGCCTAGGAGAGGAAAAAAACTCACCTCAATCCCCTTCTACCCAAGTTGGTTAGTGAAAACAGTGGGGCAGCTCAGTGGTGCAGTGGATAGAGTCCTGGCTCTGAAGTTGGGAGGACCTAAGTTCAAATCTGACCTCAGATATTTACTAGCTGTGTGACCCTGGGCAAGTCACTTAACCCCAATTGCCTTAAACATCCAGGGCCATCTCCAGTCATCCTGATATATATCTTGCCACTAGACCCTGTAACGATTGGAATGACGCCACCTGCTGGAGACTTACTGTAGAAGAGTTCCGCCCATAAAGAGAAGGTCTTTGAGGGCAAGACCAGGAGTCTTTTCTTTGGCGTCAGGAAGTGACATGGGCTAGTGGGAGGAGGAAGGAAGAGACTGGCGCTCAGTCTCGCTCTCTTTCCTCTGGACTCTGGTGGAGAGCGGAGCTAGAAATGCGCTCTCCCTTTAATAGATAGGAATCTAGGCCTTTCCCTCTCTCTTTACCAAATTCTTATTCTCCTTAATAAACGCTTAAAAGTCTAACTCTTGCTAAAGCTTATAATTTATTGGCGACCACTCATTAAATATTTTAGACAGTTTAGCTAGAATTTTAGCCCTTAAACAACCCAGATGGCTCTGGAGGAGAGAGTGAGGTTGGTGACTTTTCATGGCCCTCCCTCACTTAAATCCAATTCACTGCAAGTCATAACATCACCTCCTGATGTCAGGGTCCTCTTTGAGAATGAAGGACAAACAACAACATCAGTGAAGACAGTGAGGTGAGGAGTGGAGACCATGTGCAGATTGGCCTCATGGACTTCAAACAGAGGAGGGAGTATGTTATGTTGCCCGGTAAACGCCCCTGCAGAATGCGGTCCTGTGACCTGCCCTGACTCTGGCTTCCTCCTCCCCCTGCCTTCGAGTGGTTCTGGGGTCTAATGAGGTCCAGCAACAGCAGCAGCTGTCAGGCAGGGTCTCCCTCCAACTTGCACAGTAGGGTAGCAGCATCCAGAGTCTGGGGCTCTCCCCTCTTTCACAAAACATGGGCCTGGTGGCCCCATCCCTGCAGAACACAGGCAGAGAGAACAAGGGCTCCTTCACGTAGACAGGGCCTTCTGCTCAGGCCCAGGCATGCACAAACACTTTACTAGGTGCTGCTGCCCAGGATGTGGGCAAACTGGTTTGGAGAACATAAAAGTCAGCCTCATCCCTCCCCCTCCCCTCCCCCACCCCACCCTACCCCACCCCACCGCCCTTTCCTGGACAGAGCACCAGGTGCACACCTTCAACCCCACCCCAAGGACAACTCTCCTACTGGAGATTCTTCCCCAGCCCTAACCAATGAATCCCTGTAAAGAGAACTGAGCTAGGGAATAAGGAAATAGGCTGCAATGCTTTGTTCTTCCTGTGCTGGCTACGTGACCTTAGAGGTCCCTTCTACATGGGGTAGTAGAAACCTAGCTGGCTTTGGAGTCTGAAGACCGGTTTGTGATCTTGGGCATGACACTTAACTTTGCTGGGCTCAGTTTCATCATCTGCAAAATGGGGGGTTGGACTACATGTCCTCTGAGGTCCCTTCTAGCCCTAAGTCCTGCGCTCCCCTGGTCCCAGGCTCCTCAGATGTACAATGTTGTGGGGGGAGGCAGGTGATCTCAAAGGTCTCTTTCACCTCTAACATGCTGTGATTCTGACTTTATCTATCTTCTCTCATTCCAAAGCAGACAGGCCGAGATTATTGTCTGGGAGAGATCTCAACAGAAACCCACTCCCACTCACCCAGTTTCCGGTGAAATCAGAGAGCCAAAGTGGTTTGGAAAAACCCCTCAGCCCTTCACAGTCTGCCCTCTGCCCAGCCCAGGCATGGGAGAGATGGAGGAGGGGGGACCTCAATTGTAGAACTGTCTATGCTAGGAAGTTCCTAGGACCTCATCCAGCCCAACACCCCCATTTTACTAATTTCGAAGCCCAGGCCAAGAGCAAGGAAGGCACTTACTGAGAGTCACACGGGAATTCAGCAGCCAGGGTCAATTCAAATGCAGGTCTTCTGATCCAAAGTCCAAGACTCTTTTTACTATATAGCACACTGCCTAAATCATGGCTCTTTTGACACTGGCCTTAAGACTTATCCTGGGGGGCGGTGGATAAAGCACCAGCCTTGGATTCAGGAGTACCTGAGTTCAAATCCGACCTCAGACACTTGACACTTACTAGCTGTGTGACCCTGGGCAAGTCACTTAACCCCCATTGCCCCACAAAAAAAAAAAAAAAAAGACTTATCCTGGCCACCTAAGCCAGAGAGCATGAAGAAAACAACGACTAGGAAGGTAGAGGAATTCTAGTTCATGGCACTTGGTAAGTGATTGAAGGAATCAGGGGTGTTTTTCCTGGAGAAAGGAAGACTGGGGGTGGGAGGAATAAGCTAGCTATCTTCAGGTATTTATGATGGCCCCTCGCAGGAAAGAGGGATTGGAATCATTCTGCTGGGCCACCAGACAGAAGAACTGGGAGCAAAGGGTACAAGGGTGCAAGGGGCAGAGAGATCTTCACACAGATTTAGGACAATAGCTTTGGAAGAGACCTTAGGGATCTTAGTCAATACCTTCGTTTTACAGAGAATCAGAGAGGCTTGTTCAAGGTCACGCAGCTGGCAAGTGGCAGAACTGGCTCTAGAACTGGAAGGGACCTTAAAAGACATCTAGCCTTTTACAGAAAAGGAAACTGAGGCCCAGAGAGGAAAGGTGACTTGTCCAAGATCATACTGATAGTAAATTGTGGAGGTGAGAGTTGAACACAGGACCTCTGACTCCAGAACCATTGCTCTTTCCACCATTCTTCATTCATTGCCTCGACCTGCTGGGTATATGGTATTGTTAAGGGGTCAATTCAGTATGCATGCTTTAGACTCACTGGCCCCTGAGATACTGGGATTCCAGGAATAACAGCCCCTTTGGCCATATTACAAGTGAGGGCCTAGCATCTCCATTGATATCTTTATGTCTTCAAATGAATTAGAGCTACCTCTGCTTTAAATTTCAGGAAGTGGAGCCTGACAAGGGAACATGAGGCCTCCCACATCTTTCTAGAGAGATAAATGCAATCCCAGAACAAGCAAAATTTAGCTGAGGGGTGAGGGAAGTGGGAAAGGAGAGGAGAGACTTTTATTATTGAGAAATGTATGGTAATTGTCATGGATGGAGAGAGGAAAGGGACCGAAGGGTTTCCTACCTGGGAGACTCTATTAGAGCTGGTTCTTTTTTTTTTTTTTTTTGTGGGGCAATGAGGGTTAAGTGACTTGCCCAGGGTCACACAGTTAGTGAGTGTCAGATTTGAACTCAGGTCCTCCTGAATCCAGGGCCAGTGCTTTATCCACTGCACCACCTAGTGGCTGCCCCTCTAGAGCTAGTTCTGAAACAAGATCCATGAAAGCAAAACTAGAGTGGAAGGAACCCAACAGAATTATCAATTTCAAACCAAAAGCAGTTGTGTATGGTCTCTCTGCAGGAAAATGAAGTAACAACACACTTTTAACTTTATTCTACAAAACAACAAATTAAGCCCTGATTTGCGGTATTTCCTGATTTCCGAGGTGTAAACGCTCACACAAAAAATAAATTTAACTATCCTCTCTCACAAACCACTAATATCTGGCTCTAGAACACTCCTGACTAGAAGGGACCATCAAGTTGTCCAACCCCCTCATCTTACAGATAAGGAACAGAGAGAGTAAGTGACACATACATCCTAGGTCACACATATAGTAAGTAGCAGGACCAGGACTGGAACCCAAGTTCTTAGATTCTAAATCCAGCATTTTTTTCCACTGGACCATAGTTCCTCCACACATGGTTTTAAATCCTGGAATGGCTGTTTAATCATTTAATCCTTCTTGACTTCCATTTCCTTATCTGCAAAATAAGGAGGTTGAATGAGATGACCCTTTAAGGGTCTTTCCAACTCCTAGAAATAGAAATATATGTCTGTATGTATATATATACACGCACACGCACACACACACACACACATACATACACTTCACAGTATATATTCTGCAGTAGTTCAGCTGTTGTCCCTCAACAGGGCAACTCAACTGCAGAGTGAGAAACACTAGAGGGAGCCAGTCACCTGCTTTCGAAATGCTCCCAGGTCCTCAACCAGATTAATCAGGCCAGTTTGCCTTCCCTGCCTGGTTCGTCCAAGCTTAGCTTTAAAGACAGGAGTGGTTGGAGCTTTCCCAGGAAGGTTGCTCTGAACTGGGTCTTGTTTTAAGAAGACTGTGGTATCCATAGGCTCTTATGAGAATGACTTGGCACGATACCTGGCACAGAGTAGGCTCTTCATAAATGTTTGTTGATTGACTTGGCCATGGAATCATAGATCAAGGCCATCTAATTCTAGCCCCTCATTTTACAGATGAGGAAACTGAGGCCCCAGGAGTCTCCAAGGTAGTAAATGACAGGGGCGGGGGGAGGGGATTTGAACCCAAGTCCTCTGATTCTGTGAGCACTGTGCTATGTAATGAGAATCATTTTGATCCACTTCCTTGAATCACATTCCCCTATTAGGTTCTTAACACTTACTCCCTTGTATGACCTTGGAGTATCCATGCTTCACGATTTGTTTATCTACTGTTCCATGATATCCATTAATTTGTCTAAATCCTTCATTAACTTGCTGTTATTCCTTCCTTGTACATCCTTTTAAAATATCTTAAGGGGGTGGGGTGAGGTCTAGACTAGTCAGTTTAAGGAAGTCCTGATAAGAAAACTACAAATGTAATCAACAACTCTGCTCCAACTTTTAGTCAAAGAGTTGCTTGGAGTTGCTTGGAGAGACTGTAACTTGCCTAAGGTCAAGAAACTTGTAAATAGCCGTGGCAGGATTTGAATCCCAGTCTCCAAGTCTAATGGTCTTGTCCCTACAGCACATTGCCTATCTCTCTTATGCTTGGCATCCACTATGTTGGGAAGATTCTCACTCATTTTAAGAGAGGAATATTCTGACTCCAACTTTTTTTTTGGTGAGGCAGTTGGGGTTAAGTGATTTGCCCAAGGTCATACAGCTAGTTAAGTGTCAAGTGTCTGAGGCCAAATTTGAACTCAGGTCCTCCTGAATCGAGGGCCAGTGCTCTATCCAGTACACTACCTAGCTGCCCCGTTCTTTGTGATTCTTGACCCTGTCTTCTCATAAAATCCTTGGTAGTATGTCTACCCAACACCCTGGAGACTTTATCCTAGTGTCTATTTGTTTGCTAGCATCCCTCAGATGTCAGGGGAGCCCTTAGGGTGTCCCCTTGGGTGTCTGTCCCTCATTCTCACTGCATGACTGGCTTACCTCCTTTTCTGATACCACATTTTCTGGATGACATCTTTCATACCACTTCATCATTGGTAATGGATGACCACTATTTACCTATTGCTTCCTCCAGGAAAAAGGGAGCTGCTTATGGCCACAACTTGTTCTTTGTACTCCCACACCAGGCCCAGGGCATTGAACACAGTAGATGCAAGCCAATCCTTGTTGAATGAATAAATGAAGTGAATTAATAAAGGGCTACCTCCTCTTCCTACTCCAGCTGTTCTCCTCCAAACTCAAGCTTCATGGCACAGCAGAAAGACCATGGGCTCTGGCATCAAAGGCCCTAATTTAAATGCCACCTGTGATGCTTACTACTCTGTATGACCTTAAGGAAGTCATTGGGCCCAATTTCTTCATCTCTTGGATGAGATGGCCTTAGAGATTGCTCTATATTTATGATCCTTGAGGAGTATAATGCTCAACCTCCTCCCCCCATCTGTTTCTTCATTGCCCTTCAGGCCGCCCACAATTTTGATTCTTTGGAGTCTGTGGTGCTGCATGACTCAGAGCTGAGCAGCAGCACCAGGGAAACGTGTGTTAGAAACAATGGGTTTGGGGATCATCAAGCAGTTGGAGATCATAGCAAGAGCTCTGCTCCAGACTCGTCCTATTCTGTAGCTTTGTTTATTCTGGCTTTATCCCTTTCCAGCTTTCAGAATTGCTCCTCAGTTCTAGAATCCTGGTGATGGTGGTAGTGGTGGTTGTTAATCCTTTACTTAAGCTGTCAGTTCTCTTCTTGATTTCATAAACCCTTAGCCTTGTGTTCTCTTTGCCAGCACAAAGAGTAAAATGTGGCTCTGACCATTTGAAGCGTCCTCGGTGTTTTAATCACCCATCACTGGAGACCTCTGAATTCCCATAGACCAGACAGCCTAGCCCCCAAAGGCTTTTCATGACACTGAGGGAAAGCAAAGCATCTGATGCTGCTGCTAATGATACAAATAATAATAGCAAGTATTTCTATAGCACTTTAAAGTTGGCAAGTAACATCTCACTTTATCTTTAAAATAACCCTGGGAGGTAGTTGCTATTATTATCTACATTTAATAGATACAGAAACTGAGACACACTAAGTTACAGTTAAGTAACTTGCCCAGGGTCACATAGCTAAGAATCTGGGGCTGGATTTAAACTCAGATCTTCCTGGTTTCTGGTCTAGTGCTCTTAGAAGAGGAAGAGGAGAAAGGAGAGGAGGAGGGGGAGAAGCAGAGGAGTAGGAGAAGGGAGAAGAGAAAGAAGTTGTGTTTATGTTGGTTATATTATTACCACTTCCATCATCAAAAGGTAAGGTAGGGGCAGCTAGGTGGCTCAGTGGATAGAGCACTGGCCCTGGAGTCAGGAGGACCTGAGTTCAAATCCAACCTCAGACACTTAACATTTACTAGCTGTGTGACCCTAGGCAAGTCACTTAACCCCAATTGCCTCATCAAAAAACAAACAAACAAACAAAAAGGTAAGGCAGCTAAGTACAGTGGATAGAATATTGGGTCTGGAGTCAAAGATTCATCTTCCTGAGTTCAAATCTGGCCTCAAACACTGGCTGTGTGACCCTAAGCAAGTCACTTAATCCTGTTTGCCTCACTTTCCTCATCTATAAAAGGAAATAACAAACTACTCTAATATCCTAGGAAACCCCAAAAAGGAGTCACAAAGAGCTGGATGCACCTGAACAACAACATCAAAAGGACTATTTAACTGAAAAAAATAAAATAAATGTTTGTTGGAAAAAAAAAAGAAAAAAAAGGACTATTTAAGTTCCTACTGATATATAATATGGGTTATAATAGGCCCTGCATAATGATTTCAATCAAGAGGGTCCCTCCTTGGCCTTTGGGAATTTTACTTACCACCGAAGAGGTAAAAGGTATTCAGGCCTCATTTTACATAAATGGTGGCGGTGGTGGTGGTCCTTCATTTTCTCAGAGGACCAATGACATCATGACATTGGAGTATGGGTGATTTCTTGACTCATGCATAAATTGGATTGAAGTGAGGCAGAGTTGTACAAAGTCATCAGCCTCACTTTCTCTTCCAGAGTCATCAAAGTCCAGTGGCAGGACAAAAGCCAAAGTAACTGGCCGTGCATGACCTGGGATGCAATGGATTGGTGATACATGACAATGTTGACATTACCCATAGGGAAAAGCAAAGAAGCAAAGGGTCCATTTCCCCGCTAAGGATTTGAATCCGTTTTAGCTCTTCCTCCTCCCCAGCCACCTGGTAGAGAAAGAAAAGACTGAATTTACATGAGCGGGAATATCTTCTTTCTGTCTCTCTTTGCTTCCCTGGTACTTAGCCCAGTGTCTGGCCAGCGTTAAACCTGATTGGTTGACTAAGATGGAACAGAATGCCATGACCCCACCCTCCTACTCAGCCCCAAGCTAAAGGGGCTGTTTCTTAATACTTAAATGCTCCTTGGGCCACTAGCTGGAGGTATTTGTGTAGCTTAATGGAGGAGAAAACTCAGGAACAATTTCAGACAAGACTGAGCAGCACTAAAGGAAGGAGAAGAAAAATGACATATGTGCAATGGTATCAAGAAGCCAGCCTTCCAGGGAGGGAGGGAGGTATTCATTCATTTGGTTAGCATTTATTTAGCACCTACTATGTACTAGGTGAGAGGCAGCCTGGCACAGCAGATAGAGAGCCTGCCTCAAGGTCAGGAAGAGCTGGATTTGAATCCTACCACAGCAGACACTTACAGACAGTATGTGATCCCAGCCAGCCAAGTCGCTTAAGCTCTCAATGACCCCAGGGAACTCTCTAAGACTACAAGTGTCTGAGTACTTGAGATCTGCTTTGGGAGAGAGAGCTTATTTAATAATAATAATAATAATAACAACAACAACATTTATATAGCACCTACTATGTATCAGACACTGTGCTAAGTGCTCTATAGTTATTATCCTGTTTGATACTCACAACCACTTTGGGAGGGAGGTGCTGTTATTATTCCTATATTACAGATGAGGAAACTGAGGTAGGCAGAAGTTAAGTGATTTTCCCAGAGTCACTGATTGGAACCAAGGCCAGATTTGAACTCAGGTCTTCCTGACTCCAGACCCAGAGCACCACCTTGCTGCCCTACTAATGGGTCCAGTCTGAAAGAAAACTATGCCAGGCACTGTGCTAGGGGGTACAAACAAAAACAAAAAAAGCATCTTCTTATCCTCTACTGGCAATCCAATAGGAGCTAATCTGAGGAGTGGGAAAGTACTGACCACTAGAGGGAGCAGGGGAGCAGGAAAGGTTTACTCTAGAAAGTAGTACCTGAGTTGGGTGGGGAAGGAAACCCAAGAGGTAGAAGTGAGCAGGCATACATTCCAGGCATAAGCAATCACCTGCCTATACAGAACCATAGAGACCAGCAATGGATTGTAGAGCAAGCAGTATGACTGGAGCACAGAATGTGTAAAGGGTCAGGCTGTAGAAGAATGGAAGATCCTAGAGGACAGGTGTTTTAATTTATGTCTTTGTATCCCCAGAACAAAGTACCTGCCTGGCACAGTACCTGCCCTTCATAAATACTTATTGGATTAAAGGAAAGCATGTGAAATAAGTCTGTAAAGTTAGACTAGAGTAGGGCTATATGTTCAAAGACAGGTTGTGAAAGCCAAGCTAAAGTATTTGTCTTTTTCTTAGAGAGCAATGGGGAGCCACTAAAGATTATTGAGTAAGAAGTGGCACCTTTATGGAGTGACCAATTCTTTAGAAAGATTGGCCACCATCTAGAGGTAGACTGCAAAGGGAAAAGCACAGAAGGGGCGGGGTGGGGGGGGTGACTATTGCAGTAATCCAGGCAAAAGGAAAGGAGAGTGTGAATAAGGGGAACAATTATGGGAGTGGAAAGAAGGGGGTGGATACAAGAGCAACTTATTGATTTGGGGGTATAGATATCTATGTACGTATCTCATACCTATCAAATATGTACACTGCTCTAAGTATAAGGTAGAGTGTGATAAATGCATGAGTGTTCTCAGAGTTCATAGGAGGAAGAGACTATTTCTGGCTAGGAAGTTAATAATAGCTGACATTTGTACAATGCTTTAACGTTTCCAAAGCCCTTTATATACATTATCTCATTTGATCTTCATAAGAACTCTATTGAGGGTGGGTATGACAGGTATTATTATTATTCCCATTTTATAGATGAGGAAAGTGAAGTTCAGAGACATTAAGTGCCTACAGTCACTCAACTTCTTAGAGAGGCAGCATTTGAGTTAAGCCTTGGAAAACTAATAAGACACCAAAGGGGAAGCATTCCAGGCCTGAGAAACAGAATGAGCAAATGCACTGAGGCAGGAAATCAGAAGACTCCTTTGTATCATTTAGTAGTTCAGCTTGGCTGAAGTACTGGGAAATGTGAGATAAGGCTTGTGACAGATAGTAGTGGGCTTTGAATACCTACCAAGCTCAGGAATTGGGCCTTATCCTGTAGACAATGGGAGGCCACTAAAGATTTGAGAGCAGAGAATGCCATCAACAGGTCTGTGGATTAGGGAGAGTAATCAAGCAGTGATACTGGTTTGGATTGAGTGGGTTGGGGATGAAACTGGAGGATTATTGACTGGACTAGCATAAGAGTCTAGATGAGGGGTGGTGAGGCCTTGAGCTAGAATGAGAGCAGAGTAAATGAAAAGGGGGAGAAATCGGAAAACAGAACTATATGATGATAGAATTCAATTCAGTTCAAACTCAAAAGCATTTATCAAGCACCAGGCATTTTACGGAAAAGATAAAACCAAAGCAGTCCCTATCCCAAAGATGCTTACATTCTTCCCACACACACACACAATCCAGGGCAATGAGGGTTATGTGACTTGCCCAGGGTCCCACATCTAGTAAGTGTCAAGTGTCTGACCTCGGATTTGAACTCAGATCCTCTTAAATCCACTGCACCATCCAGCTGACCCCTAAGAAGCTTATATCCTACTGGGATGAAGAGGCCTAGGTAACTGACTAGGCGGTAGGAGTGGTGAGAGAAAGGGAGGGGTCAAAGGTGATTCAGGTTCTGAGTCTGGTAACTGGGAGAATTAGGACACCATTAATAAAAATAGAAAAGTCAAGGGTGTAGCAGGCTTGGTCAGGAGGCAGGGAGGGAAGATGATGACCTCCTTCAGACATGTGGAGTTTGAAATGCCCCAAAGAAGTCCATGATCTAGGATGGGGCTAGAGATCCAGGCTTGGAAGGCATCTCATCTCCATGGAGACGATAGCTGAAGTCATGGATGTGTGATGCTGTTCCATCTGTGGGGACTGGGGTTACCAGAAAGTACCCAGCATAGGGAATTCTGGATCAGGGCAGAGAATAGTGTGAACCAGGGCACTTCCCCTCTGGTAAAGGGCTTCTCCAAACCCACTCCCTGGGAGTCAACTCTTCTTCTGCCTATGCTGAAAGTCAGAGATGCCCACTGTGGATGACCCTGATTGATGGCAGAACTTTAAGAGGCCAAACTGCTTGGGCCAGTACACTTCCACTTCTGGCCCCACCCTCCTCAGTAAATCTCCCAACCCCTCACCCATTACTCTGTGGTTGGCTGCCCATTCAGGTTGGCATTAGCCTCAGAACTGGTCACCCTTCTTTTCTCCATGCCAGGGCCACCTCGTATAACCCCACAGTTCACTCAGGAACGTTGTGACCTTTCTTACCTTATGCCCTTTATCTCATGAGTCTGTCTCTCTGAATTACCTAAGAGCATTATCATAAGTGGAGTAATGGATAGATTGCTGGGTCTGGAATCAGGAAGGCCTGAGTTCAAATCCAGATTCAGATATATACTCCTGGGTGACCCTTGGCAAGTCACTTAACCTCTACCTGCCTCAGTTTCCTCAGCTGTAAAATGGAAGAATAAAGCATCTACTTCCCAAGATTGTTGAGAGGATCAAGAGAGGTATTTGTAAAGTGCTTCTTACATTGCTTGGCACTGTACTGTAGATTCTTTTTGGGGTGGGGCAGGGCAATGAGGGTTAAGTGACTTGCCCAAGATCACACAGCTAGTAAGTGTCAAGTGTCTGAAGCCAGATTTGAACTCAGGTCCTCCTGAATCAAGGGCCAGTGCTTTATCCACTGTGCCACCTAGCTGCCCCCCGTACTTTAAATTCTTCTTCTTCTTCTTTTTTTTTTTTTGGTGAGGCAATTGGGGTTAAGTGACTTGCCCAGGGTCACACAGCTAGTGAGTGTCAAGTCAATTGTCTAAGGCCGAGTTTGAACTCAGGTCCTCCTGAATCCAGGGCCAGTGCTCTATCCACTGTGCCACCTAGCTGCCCCACTGTAGATTCTTAATAAATGTTTATTCCCTTCCTATTGATAAATCCAGGGAATATAAAATGATCCATAAAATGATGACAGTAATAATAATAAAAATATTGTATTTCTATCTGATTTTGTTGCATTACATTTGAAAGTCCCAAAGAGGAAGAGGAAAAGGAACAGATCAAGAAAATAGGATGTAAGATTTAGAGCTGAACAGCACCTTGGAGATCATCCAGGACAATCCCCTCATTTTCTGGATAAGGAAACTGGTGACTCGTCTAAGAGCATACAGCTAATAAATGATGAACCAAGACTCAGACTTGGGGCCTCTGACTCTGAGACCCATCTTAGCCACACTTGGATGGAATAGGACTGGGTGGCGTAGATGGCAGTGGGTGAGACACAGAAGAAGAATGAGCATTAAGAGGAGAAATGTTCTAATGTGGAGAGTTCATGATGGCCAGGGAAAAAAGAAATGAATAAAAGCAGAGGGAACCATTCCACTCTGGGTCAGTAGGATAGGGTCAATATGCAGTGACTCAGGCTTTGCGATATGTTATTGGGTTCCCCTAGCAGTGAGGACAAGTGGCCCCTATTAAAAAGAGAGCACTGAGCATGACACAGACTGAACTGTCAACCATGGCCCAGGATAGAGAATAAGCTGATTCATGGGATACTTTCCAAGGACTGTACCATCAACAGGCTCACAGGGTTCCCTCCCAGTCACTGAGAGTCTCAGGCAATGCTTACTGGGGCTGTTGTAGATGGATACATTGATAGGAGCAGAACACCAAACAAGATGTTCTCTCAGGTCTTTTCCAACTCTGAGTAACCCTTTAAGCTTAGCCTTAGCCCTACTCACCTCATCTAAGCCACAGCAGGGCCAGGGGCTCCCTGCTTGGGGGCTTCTGGAAGGTGTGCATTCATATCACACTTACCACTTTCCCACCCTTGTCAATTACCATAGTACCCCACTTGCAGGCCTCTCCACTGTAGGAATGGGAAGTCCAGTTGCCTGGATCTGTTCCAAACTGTGGCAGATTGTAGGAGGAGACTTCCAGGAGAGGGGCCAGGGTGAGTATCTCTTCTTCTAATCTCCACCTCTACCCCTATTTTCCTTTCCTTAATAGGGACTCCAGGATTCTGGTGACAGAAGGTTCTATTGATATTTGAACAATGACTTGATTAGGTCTGGAGAATCTGTCTACACAGTCCAGCAAGATAATATGTAAAAGTCAATTTCAAGCCAAGATTGGGATCAAAGATCTCCAGTTATTTCCCAGTTGCCTACACACTCCCAAACATTTTATTTGCTCTTCTCCCAAATGTTCCATCTTGGGTATATTTTAAGGGAAATGCAACTCTGCTTCTGATTCATACCCGCTGAGCTCATCAAAAGCAGAATTATTTGGTAAGAGCTGCTGGGTTTACTAGATGCCTTCTGGGATCTTTAAAGCCTGTTTTTCCTAAGAAACAGGAAGTTAAATTTCAACAGGGGGAAGTAGGCAATTTGCACAGTTCTACATCTAAATGCTAAAAAAAAAAAAAACAAACCCAAAAAAAAACTGGACTGTCTGCAGGGGATGTTTATATTACAAACCCTACCTACGCCTCCCAACTTTGTTACAGGTCAAGCACTAAAGGCTAAGACCCCAAACAGGGACCTTTAGGTAGATGTATAGGTTGCTGTTGGCTTCCTAATAAGTTTCATTTAGGACCTCTCCTCCAAGAACCCAGACATCTGAGAGCCATATAAAATATAGGTATTTTCCTCCTCCATTCCAGGTAAAAGGCTTCTCCAAGCCTATCTCCTGGGAGCCAGTTAGGAATTCCATCATCCGGATTCCTGCCTAAACTTTGACCTGGACATGCCTGAGGATGACCTAGCTTTAACAGTCCAAACTTATTGGCCCAGTCCACACCATCCCACTTGGCCAGATAGATCCTCCTCAATAAATCTCTTAACCCCTCATCTCTACCCATTACTTCATTGTTTACTGCTTACTTGAGTTGTTATCAGTCACAGGACTGGATGCCATGCTTTCTTTTGTACCATGCCCACCCTTTCCACTCCCTATTATCTTATCTTACATCTCACCCAAGAAATTGGTACCTCTTCTCACCTAGTGATGTCTCATGATGCCATCTCTGCCATTTGCTCTCTATGGTCTTGGGCAAGTCATTGAACCACTGTAGCCTCAATTTTCTCATCTACAAAATGAGGGGGCTGAACCCATTCTTAAAGCTGCCTCCTCTATCTAAATCTGTGGTCCTATGATCTTAGAATCACATCAAAACATTGCCCTGGTGGTCTTCCTGGAGGCTGGAGGTCAGCTGAGATACTATAAAACTGGGGTGGGAGAGGAGAGGGGGGAGAAGAGGGAATGAGAAAGTAAAATTCAACCTCCCCTCCAAGCTAAACACAGGCCTCCCAGTTCCCAGTCCCATGCTATAAGACCCTCTCCAAGCTGGAGTTCTTCCTTGTCCACATGCAGAGGGTGATTGGCCCTAGTGGGAAGCCACTCCAACCACAGAACAGCAGGGACACAGTAACCGCAGAGAACAGAAACCAAATACTTCTAAAGCAATGGGCTTCATAAGCTACAGCATTCACTCCAAACCACTGAGATTTAGTCTATAGTCTTCCCTGCCTCTCTCATCCCCACTATTTCACCCCATTTCTCCCCACCTTTCCTCCACCCTTCCCCCAACCCTCCACCAAACTGGAAATGATTCCTTCCTCTTTTGAGCTCTCATAGGACTTCATAACTTTACCCTGAACCAATCCCTTCTGGGGATTTGTCCCTCTATGGGCCACAGTTTCCTCATTTGGAGAATGAAAGACACTGTGGCTTCTAAGAGTCCTTGTAGCTCTTAATCTATACTCTGACTAAATGACCACTGAGGTCCTATTTGTCTCTAAATACCGGAATCTTATGAGCCTAGGAGCCCTCTGGAACCTCAATTTTCTCATCTATAAAATGGGAGGGAGGATGAAATGATGCCTCTATAAAATGAGGAATTTGTAATAGACAACCTTTAAGGTTCCTTCCAGCTCCGAATCCCATAATGACCCTTTCATCCCTCTCTTGGCCTCAGTTTTCATATCTTTGAAATGGGAGTGGGGAAGAAAGTGGGCCACACAATCAAAAAGGTCCTTTTGAACCTGAAAGTTGATTCTGTTGCTTTTGTTCTCATTCACATTCTACTTAGGTTTCTACTCATAATTGTATATGTCTCATCCAAGTTTAAAGCATAAACTCTTGAGGAAAAGGGTCTTAGAATCAGGAATTTAGGTCATGAAGGGACCTTTAAAATCAGATGGTTCAAACCCCCACCCCCAATTTAGAAATGAGGAAACTGAGGCTCAGAAAGGAAGCAACTTGGCCATCGTCATTTAGGCAGTAAATTTCAGGACTCAGAATGGAACCCAACCCTTCTGCATCTCATCCATCTTTGTGCCCCTCTTAGCAAAGGACCTTGGATGTAATTAGCATTCAATATGCTCTCTACTTTTATGAGTGGCACCCCTAGCCACCCACAGAATCTTCAAGCTGGAGTCCTCAGAAGCCATCTAATCCAACCCATGCCTGACTCAGGAATCCCCTCTGCAGTTGACCCAACAACAATAACCAATCCAGCTTTTGTTTGAAGATTGCTGTGGAGGAACAACCCACTACCTCTGAGGCAACCTAATTCACCTTGGGAGAACCTTTAATTATTGGGAAATAGTTGCTTTCATCAAGCCTAAATCTGCCTCTTTTCGACTTCCACCCATTTTCCACATTCTATTTCCCAGAGGCCCTCCCCTGTATGACAGCCACTTAAAGGGTTGAAGATGACTATCATGTCCTTCCTCCTGTGGCAGGAGTGGTTTCCCACCTGCCCTGAAAATATCCTGTTTGGCCTCCACTGGATCCTCTCTCCAGTGTAGCCACATCCTTCCTAAAATGCAGTGTCCAGAAGTGATCACAATACTCTAGATGGTCTTATCAGGGCAGAGTGTAGGAGGCCTATCACCTCCCTAACCCTCTCTGAATATAGCCCAAGAAGGAATTTGTTTTCTTGGTTCTCATAGCATACCATTGACTCATGTCAAGATTGCCAGCCATTCAAACCTCCAGTACTTTTTTTCTGACAAACTCTTGTCTAAAAATGCTTCTTCCCTCTTTATGGGGCTGATTTTTTTTTTAATCCAAGTGTCAAAGTCAAAACCTCAGCATCATCTTTGACTCTCTCTTTCCTACTCCCTGGTCCAATCAGTTGCAATTATCTCTCCATTCCATCCTCTCTTCTCTACTCTCACTCCAACTATCCGGGGTCAAGCCCTCATCTCCTTTGGCCTGAATGGTGTGTAGCACTCACTAAGTTGCCTTTCTGTCTCCAGCCTCTTTTCTCTCTACTACATCCTTCACTTGATATAGGAAGCAAAAAAGGGGTTAACAGAAAAACCTAAGACCCAAACTCTAATTTAGATATGAGCTCTAAAAGGGATTCAGACCCCAGTTAATGGATAATTTAAGATTTGAGTCTTCATTAATACAAGTCAGAGCCTAGGCTCTTGTTAACCACATTAATCAGCACCCATAACAAGAACATAATGAGACCTTAACTATACTTAACGTACTGTGTGCCATCAGACAGGGCATAGAAATTCTAACTGATAAATGAAAATATTTTGAAACTAGGCATGGGAATAAAAAGGTGACGTGCAGAAAAGGCCAAATTTGTCTCCAGATTCACCTTATGATGTGTAAACCC
This sequence comes from Dromiciops gliroides, assembly GCF_019393635.1. Taxonomy (NCBI): domain Eukaryota; kingdom Metazoa; phylum Chordata; class Mammalia; order Microbiotheria; family Microbiotheriidae; genus Dromiciops; species Dromiciops gliroides. The sequence continues at coordinate 472,919,395 of NC_057862.1, read as the reverse complement.
CCAAAACACACTTCCGTGGAAAAATGTACCCACCTCAGGGGTTGGCTTAAGCCCCCAGGAACTCCAAATTAGGATAAACCCTCCCCTGTACCTCCCTGAGGTGGAGATTATTATAATGAGACTGATAATCAATTTATCCATACTATAAATATAACTGTCTTTCCTTTCCTTATTTGAGAGATACCTTTCCACTTTTCTGGTTCTCTCCCTGTGTTCACTCATAATATTGCAATAAAACTTGGGAAACTGAGTCACTGAGTCTTGTAATTCTTTTGAGACGACTCACGATCAATTTGACCCTAAATCCATCCCATATCACACTTGGATACCCAGCTCTGACTATGTCATTCCTGTACCCCAAAAACCTCAGTAGCTCCCCATTTTATATTTCATAAAATATAAATCCCTGTTCCTAACATTTAAATATAAATATAATCTTCTATAATCTGATTCCTTCTATATTCCTTCTATAATCTGATTCCCATTTACCCTTTTTAGCCTTATTCACATTAGTCCCTTTCTTGTACTCTGTGCCTCAAATAAACTGAATTGCTCCTTGCTCTTGTCCCACTTCCTTCCATCTTTGTGCTTTTATTCAGATCATCCCGCCCCCTACCCCCATGCCAGAAATAGATCCTTCCTTCACTCCCCATCTCCATTTGTTGAAATCTCTCCCTTTTTTGGCCCAACAGTATCCATCACCTGGCTCAGGGCAGTAGAGAAAGTCATAGAACCTGGATTAAAATCTCACCATTGTCACCACCTGTGACCTAGGGCAAGTTACTTAACCTCTCTGGGCCTCTGGTTTTCTCATCTGTAAAATGAGGGGGTTGGATTATAATGGCCTCTCATGTGCCTTCTGGTGCTAACTCTGTAAATGTGACATCTCCACTAGGATCCACAGCAGAATGTGCTGTCTCTCTCCTCACCTTTCTCATATTCCAATCATCAGGTCCCCTCCTTTGTTCTTTTTACATTCTATTTCCTCCCATGCTTATTTCTGCATGTGTGGCATCTCCCCTGCTAGTTGGTAAATCTCGATGTCTGAGACTGTGTCTTATTTCATCTTCCTATCCCTGGTACATATTGAGGTGCTTAATAAATAGTTGTTAAATTGAATTCCACTAAATAAATACTAGGCAGGTAGGTAGGTGGCACAGTGAGTGGATAGACTGATGGGCCTGGAATCAGGAAGACCTGAGTTAAAATCCAGCCTCAGATATTTACTGGTTTATATTTACTAGCAGATACTTACAAATTTCACCACTGTCACTACCCTGGGGAATTCACTTAATCCTGTTTGCCTCAGTTTCCTCATCGTAAAATGAGCTGAAAGAGAAAATAGCAAACCACTCCAATCTTTGCCAAGAAAACCCTAAATGGGGTCACAAAGAGTTAAACATGACTGAAAACTAAACAACAACAAATACTGGTTATATTTTTTGGGTGGGGCAATGAGGGTTAAGAGATTCGTGCAGGGTCACACAGCTAGTGTTAAGTGTCTGAGGTTGGATTTGAGCTCAGGTCCTCCTGCATCCAGGGCTGGTGCTTTATCCACTGAGCCACCTAGCTACTTCTGGTTACCTTTTGACTTGAGAGCTGAAGGTTGGTTGCTACTGAACTCTTAGTTGCTACTGAATTTTAGGAGTAAAGGGTCATAGACGAACTGAGTCCTGAGGACTCATCCATGTAAGGTCAGAACTGAACCTTCCCTGGAAGGGGCTGTTATGTTCATGTTCGTGGAGGGAAAAGAAAGTAGTTCATCTTTGGGGCCAGGAGCAAGGACTCTCCCCCACCCCCCCACCCTGCTCCCTCACTTCTCCTTCCAATGTCTCTCCAAAGTTCTCTCTGAAGGAAGCTGGGTGTCCTGTAAGAGCCCGGACTCTGGGGTGAAGGTTCAAATCCTGCCCCTGCCAGTAACTGTGTATATGACCTTGGGGAATCACTTCACTTCTCTGGGTCAAATGTAAAACGAGGAGATTGGACTCAATGAACTCTACGGCCCCTTCCTACTCTAGAGCTAAAGGGCCTTAGATTTGTAGCTAATTTAAGCAGTCTGCTTTCAGGGTTCCCAGGTCAACTAACATCTGTACAGCTGGAGGGGTTTACCTCATTATTCCTTAGAATGGGGGCTAAAGGAGATGATGGCACCCCCCACCCCCGCCGGGTTCCTAGGCAAGTCTCCTATCTAAGGAACATTCTCCACAGGCTCAGGCTGCTCTTCTTCCTCCTCCTCCTCCTTCTCCTCCTCCCCTGATTACTCATTCTGCTGGAAACATGACTGACTGATTACTTCTGATGAGTAAGTGTCTCACGCGCGTCATAGGCAGCCTGCTAAGGCTGTCAGAAAGGGTGAACGAGTTCAACTCTCCACCAAACCTAGTCGGCCAGCTGGGGCCCTGAGGATGGGCAGTGGGGCAGAGCCAGAGAGGAAGAGCAGAGATGGGTGTGGCCTGGGCCCCCAGAGATGGTGTAAGGCCTTCCTTAATGACACCTCTCATGTCTGCAGGGCTTTCAGGGTTACAAAGAGCTCTCCTCACCTGCAGGGCAGGTAGCACAAGTATTGTTAGCCTGGTCTTGCCCATGGGGGAGGCTCAGATTTCCCTGGGGTCAGATGATTAGTGGTAACCTCCTCCCTCCAGGGTCAGGGATCTTTCCAGAACCACAGGTGCCTGGCTCGATAAGGCAGAAGAAGCAACAGGCTCAGTTCTTTCCTCCACTAGACCCCTGAGCACAGAACTGTAGCCCGGTGTGCTGGAGGCGGCTCAAACCAGCTCTCTAGATTCAATTGTTAAATTTTTAACGTGAGCGTTTGCACTTCAGAAATCAGCAAGCACTGTGATGTATCAGTGCTTGATTTATTGCTTTGTGGATCATACAGACTTACGAAAGTGATAAAGAAAATAATGCTTAAAAGCATTTCATATGTACTTTCTTTTTCTTTTCTTTTCTTCCTTCCTTCCTTCCTTCCTTCCTTCCTTCCTTCCTTCCTTCCTTCCTTCCTTCCTTCCTTCCTTCCTTCCTTCCTTCCTTCCTTCCTTCCTTCCTTCCTTCCTTCTTCCTTTCTTCCTTTCTTTCTTTCTTTCTTTCTTTCTTTCTTTCTTTCTTTCTTTCTTTCTTTCTTTCTTTCTTTCTTTCTTTCTTTCTTTCTTTCTTTCTTTCTTTCTTTCTTTCTTTCTTTTGAAACTCAGTGGTTAAACATTTACCAGAACACCCCTGGCTGTAAAGGGACCAGAAAAACCACTTAGTCAAAACCCTTCATTTTACAGGTGATTAAAAATTGAGACCAGAGAAGTTAAGTGACTTATCTAAGATTCATACTTTAGTATTTTAGCTACAAATCCATCTGGTGCCCTCTCCACTACATCCTCTGCCTTCTTTTCTTTTTTTCTTCATTCTTTTCTCTTTTTTTTCCTTTCCTTGTCTTTTCTTCATCTTCTCTTTTAAAAAATATTAAAAATTACTAATTTTATGACTTGTATAATCTCTGCCCCCACCCATCTCATAGCCTTATACTTAGCCTTTATACTCTGCAGGTGCTTATAATAGCTAGCATTTAACAATGTCTGGTATAGATAAAATGGATAGATGATAGATAGATAGATAGATAGATAGATAGATAGATAGATAGATAGATAGATAGATAGATAGATAGATAGATAGATAGATAGATGGATGGATGGATGGATGGATGGATGGATGGATGGATGGATGGATGGATGGATGGATGGATGGATGGATGGATCCTTTTTCCAGCAGTGTCCAAGTCTTCATGACCCCATTTGAGGTTTTCTTGGCAAAGATAATGGAGTCATTTTCCATTCCCTTCTCCAGCTCATTTTACAGATGAGAAAACTGAGGCAAACAAGGTTAAGCAACTTGCCCAGGGTCACACAGCTAATAAGTGTGTGAGGCCATATTTGAAGACTCATCTTCCTGATTCCAGGCCCAGCACTCTATCCACTGAGCCACCTAGCTACCCTAAGCATTTATATAGCACTTTACAAACCAAAGGCACATTCTTCCCCAAAAGCCACCTCAGTCCCCAGGGAGAGTGGGTTCAAACTTAAAGCAGTTGCTACACAACATTGAGCTTCACCAGTGCTCATGACTTTGTGCCAGCTCCAAGGTGAAGGAGGACCTGAGTCCTCTCCCCCGATCAGAGGCCCTTCCTTGTTTGCCACTTGGAAAGAGGGAAGAGCTTCAGTTACTCCCCTTCCCCATGGGAGATGTCTGTTTGTAGTTCTAGCTCGGTAGCCATCAAAGAGGCATGAAGTAAGTGGACCCTGGAAATAATCATGGCTTACCTGCACATGCTCCAAGGTGGAGAGCAGGACCCTTCATTATGCACTGTTGAAAGCAAGCTTAGAAAATACCCCCATGTGTTGCCCAGACTGAGCCCTCCTTGACCAGTCTCCTGTCATACAAATACTATTTGTTTTCCTTAAAAAAAAAAAAGTCAGGAACTTAGTCTTATCCTGCCCCTGCCCTCCAATAAAGGGTGGAGTGGAAGAAGAGCAGCTCCTTATCTCATCCCCTGCAGTCCCCAGAACACACGGGGCGGGGGGGGGGGGAAGAAGCTAGGGAGGCAGCATTACTTTAAAGGGTTAATAGAATCATGAGGAAGGAGGAACAAATCTTGAGGATTGCTATTTCTTGACCTCCCCCTTCCAGTGCTTCCCCAGGATTAAGATGCTCTCGTTCTAACTTAACTAACAGTGTTACACACACACTCACACAAACACAGTCCATAATGGACATGTTCACAATGACCTACTCCCCTACCATCTAAACCCTGAGCCTCCCTCAGTAATAGCTAGTATTTATATATGGCTCTAAGGTTTACAAAGCATTATTTAATTTGATCTTCACAAGAACCCTGTGAGGTAGGTGCTGTTATTATCCCCATTTTCCTAGATCAGGAAATTAAGGGTGAGAGAGAGCTTTGGTGACTTGCCCAAGGCCATGAAGCTAGTATGTATCTGAGGCAGGATTCAAACTCATATCTTCCTATTTCTAAGTTTAAGACTCTATCTGGGGCCAGCTAGATGGCGCAGTGGTTAAAGCGCTGGCCCTGGATTCAGGAGTACCTGAGTTCAAATCCAGCCTCAGACACTTGACACTAGCTGTGTGACCCTGGGCAAGTCACTTAACCCCCATTGCCCTGCCAAAAAACAAAACCAAAACAAAACAAAAAAAGACCATCTACTGCCACCATCTAGTCATCATTCAGCATGAACATAGGGACCTTAGATGCCTTTGAGACTCATTTTACAGATGAGGAAACTGAGGCCTATAGAGTTTAGGTAACTGGCCCATGATTACACAGTTATTGAATGTCAGAGGCAGGATTTGAGGCAAGAGGTTCCTGCCTCCACGTCCAGCTCTCTGTCCACTATGCCATACTATTGGTTTTTGTTTTTTTTTAGTGAGGCAATTGGGGTTAAGTGACTTGCCCAGGGTCACACAGCTAGTAAGTGTTAAGTGTCTGAGGCCGTATTTGAACTCAGGTCTTCCTGAATCCAGGGTCGGCGCTCTATCCACTGCGCCACCTAGCCGCCCCAATGCCATACTATTGTTAGCCCTCAGTCTTGGCTTTCACTTCTGACTTGGGACCCCAGGTGAGCATGGCTATCTTCCTGTTGGGGTCACAGCTCTCTCCTTCTCTGTGCTCCTCCCAGCAGGATTACTTCTTCTGGGAAGACTCTGGTCCCTGACTGACCCTAGCCCAGCAGACCGGAAGTCATCTCCTTGTATGGTTTGCTGCTTGACCAGTTCTGGCTTGAAATTTCTATGTTTCTGGGACTGAGCCCATTAATCCTCCTGCATACGTGTGTGTTTGTCTCCTTCTCTCCTTTTTCTGTGTGTGTGTGTGTGTGTGTGTGTGTGTCTCTCTCTCTCTCTCCCTCCCCTCCCTCTTTTTCTATTTCTCTTTGTCTCTCTGTGTCTATCTGTCTCTCTGTCTCTGCCTCTGTCTCTCTCCCCCTATCTCTACTAATCTTTGGTGCCATTAAAGTGACAGGCTTAAAAATCAGGTGTCACAAATGCTATGCCCTGAACATTTGTCTAGAATGTGTTTACAGTAGATTGTCTGAGCTAATTAACTACACTATTTTACACCTCTGGACTTAGGGTTCAAGCTTAGCAGGCTTGCACAGAACGGTATGCATATTAAGATGCCTTGGCATCTTTAAAAATAGAACTGACTAGAGCATCAGTTTCCCCATTCCTATTATGGGTGTAATAAAGTCCTAGAATAACATGGAAAAAAAACACAAGTGTTGAAAAGCATGTGACAAGTAGTAGCCCCAGGAAGTAGAGCTCCACCTCCTGGGCCTCAGGGTACCAGTGACCAGGCCAGGGCCACTCTCAGGGCCCTGTAGAAGGGAGACCCCTCTAGGACAGCAGTGACATGCTTTGGTTTGGTTTGGTTTGTCATCTCCATTGTCTGACACAATACTAATACACAGGGGATTTTGTTGTTCAGTCATGTTCAACTCTTTGTGATCCCAGTTGGGGTTTTCTTGGCAAAGATACTGGAGAAGGTTGTCATTTCCTTCTCCAGCTCATTTTTACAGATGAGGAAACTGAGGCAAACAGGGTTAAGTGACTTGCCCAGGGTCACACAGCTAGTAAGTGTCTGAGGTCAGATTTAAAGTCAGATCTTCCTGACTCCAGACTAGTCATTATACCACCTAGCTGCCCTACCTAGTAGATACTTTGAAATAAATAAAAGTTTGTGGGATTTCATCCCCTCCACAGCTGTGCCCCTCTGAGAAGAGACAGGTTCCATTTGACCAACACTTGCCTAAAAACTTACTGGGTACAGTACTGTGGTGGGTGCTGGGAGAATGAGTACTAGATTTGGACTAAGAGGCCTTGGGTTTAAACCATAACTTTGATGCTTACTCTCTGTGAGATCATTGGCAAATCACTTAAAGTCTCTCCGGACCTCAGTTTCCTCATCTGTAAGATGAAGAGGCTAGACCAAGATCGGAGGAACCAAGCTCTGAAGTGCTCCAACCAGGTTAAAATGCAATTTGGAGGGGCAGCTAGGTGGCGCAGTGGATAGAGCACCAGCCCTGGATTCATGAGGACCTGAGTTCGAATCCAGCCTCAGACACTTAACACTTACTAGCTGTGTGACCCTGGGCAAGTCACTTAACCCCAACTGCCTCACTAAAAAAAAAAAAATGCAATTTGGAAATATCTAACAAAATAAATAAAAATTCAGTAGAACATAAATAATATTAATATGTGGTTTTCTAAGTCAATATGCAGCCCACAGGGCTCTTTTGCCTATTTGAGTTGGACACCACTAGACTAGGTGACCTCTGAGGTCCTTTCCCAGGATCATACAACTATTAAGTATCACAGGCAGGATTTGAACCTAGGTCTTATATAGTGAGAGGCAGGATGGAAGAGTGGATGGCAAGCTAATCTTGGAGTCAGGAAGACCTGGGTTCAAGTGCTGCTTCTGACACATACAGGCTTATGACTCTGGGAAATCTAGGAGTAGAAATTGCAAAGCAGGTACTGATCTGTATCCATGGAGGGAGTTTCTGTACTGAGAGTTCTCTACATGGATGAAATAACAGATCTGATCCAATTTATATAGTTCTTTATAACCATCAAGCCTGTATTATCACATTTGACCTACACAACAACTCCATGGTATGTATAGGACAAGTATTATCATCATACCCATTTCACAGATGAGAAAAGCAAGGCTTGAGGCAGCTAGGTGGCGCAGTGGATAGAGCACCAGCCCTGGAGTCAGGAGGACCTGAGTTCAAATCCGGCCTCAGACCCTTGACACTTACTGGCTGTGTGACCCTGGGTAAGTCACTTAACCCCAATTGCCTCACCAAAAAAAAAAAAAGAAAAGAAAAGATAAGCTCAGACTGAAGTAGAGTGACTTGCTAAACAACTGGTAAATCACAGAATGGAGACTCTCAAAGACAGGTCTCCTAACCGTAAGTCCAGGGCTTTCTTACTCAAACATAGGGCTGCCTCTCCATTAGGGTCACACTGCCAGTTTAACCCATGATCATAGGAAGCCACAAGATTTAGAGCTTAGGTGGAACCTCAGAGGTCACTGGGAAGGATCTCAGAGGCCATCTAATCCAACTCTTTCACTTTGCAGATAAACAAACTGAGGTCTAGGTAGTTTAAGTGACTTGTCAAAGATCAGGATTTGAACCCAGAGTCTCTGATTTCTCATTGCTTTTTCCGTTGTACCATGACAGAAACAAAAAGGTAAAATCTTCCAAAACTTCCCAAAAATGAACTATTTAACCAATGATGGTTTAGAATTTCTTTCTACAGCTACGCAGGTACATGAAACAAAAAATAATTTTACTTAAGACCGAAAGAAAAAAAAATCCTTGGGGCAGCTAGATGGCGCAGTGGATAGAGCACCGGCCCTGGAGTCAGGAGTACCTGAGTTCAAATCTGGCCTCAGACACTTAACACTTACTAGCTGTGTGACCCTGGGCAAGTCACTTAACCCCAATTGCCTCACTAAAAAAAAAAAAGAAAAAGAAAAAGAAATCCTGCTCTCAAGCTCAAAACTCTCATATGAGAAAACCTTTTCTCATGGAGTCATAGTATTTGAGAGAAAAAAGAGACCCCAGATGTCTAATCCCTCATTTTTTTGGGGGGTGGGGGAGTGAGGCAATTGGGGTTAAGTGACTTGCCCAGGGTCACACAGCTATCAAGTGTTAAGTGTCTGAGGCTGGACTTGAACTCAGGTCCTCCTGAATCCAGGGCCAGTGCTCTATCCACCGTGCCACCTAGCTGCCCCCTACCCTTCATTTTACAAATTCCTTTTCCTCCCTCACCTTCAAACTCTCCTCTGGTATGGATTTCCAGGACCAACCCAGAATTCCAGAGTGGGGGGGAGGAGGGGGGGGAGAGCATCCCTGGCCTGGACTTTATATTCTGACCTCCAGACCCCCAGTTCAGCTGGAGAAAGTGCTCCCATCCCTCCACCCCCATCTGCCTTCAGTGTGGTTCATGACTAGCCAAGGATACAGAGGTGCAGCAAATCACCAACACCTGACTAGATTTGGAATCATTACATCGGGGATTCTTTTCTCATGAAGTCTTCCTGGGCTTAGCCATTTACCTGGTGAAATCCACCCACGAGATTCCAACACCTTAAAATAAGGAAAGCAAGCCCAAATCATTCTCTGTCATTAATGACCAGAGGAATCAGTCTAGGACTGCCCGAAAAGATGCCACTCTTGAAATCTCTGAAGACTAGGGTTGGAATCCTGGCTTTGATCCTTACTGTTGTGGGGAACAAAATATATCAATTAGATCTTTCAAAAACTGTGAAATACTATTTAAATAGAAGGAGCATCACACTTGGGGTCAGAAGATATGGGTTCAAATCTTGATTACAGCATTCACAGCATAGCCATAAGCAAGTCACACCCTCTCTAAGACTCAGTTTTCTCATTTGTAAAATTAAGATAACGCCTTTGCTACCTATCTTATAGGGTTATAGTGAAAGAATTGAAAGCAAAAATTTTCTCTTTTTTTTCTTAAATCACCTACACCTAGCACTATATATATATATATATATATATATATATATATATATATATATATACACACACACATATATACACATATATATGTACATTAGGGGCTTAACACATGTTCATTGAATCAGGTTGAAAACACTTTGTAAAACCTGAAAATGTCATAGAACATATCATCATCATCACACATGACTTATTATTAAATAAAGAGCATCAACCCATAAGTAATAGTATCAGTAATAATCACTAGCTCTGTTACCTTGGAAAAGTAGTTTTTCTGGGTACCAAATTTTCTTCCCTTATTAAAAAAATGAGGTTGAACTAACCTTAAGGTTCTACATCCTATAGTCCTATAAGATGATTCTACCCGAGTCAGAAGATCTGGATTGGACTTTTAGATACGACATTTACTAGCTGTGTGATCTTGAGCCATTCATCAACCTTCTCTGAACCTCATCTGTAAAATGGGCATAAAAATATTTTTCTACCTACTTCAGAGAGTTATTAGAAGGAACATGCTTTGTAAACAGCATTAGCACTATATAAATGTGAGCTTTTATTACAATATGAGCTATTAAAAGTCTTAAACTGGGGCACCAGGTGGCAAAATGGATAAAGCACTGGCCCTGGATTCAGGAGGACCTGAGTTCAAATTTGGCCTCAGACACTTGAAATTACTAGCTGTGTGACCCTGGGCAAGTCACTTAACCCTCACTGCCCTGTCCCCCCCCCAAAAAAAAGATTTAAACAGGAACAAAATACAAGATGGGCATTTGTTTCCTCTTTTAAACAGCTTATCTCTGAGAGCTAAGTACCTTCAGTGGGCTTTAGCCCTTCTCAAACTCAACTTATAGCTAAGAGCTAAGTACAGAACAGTGAATGAGTTCCCTTATGAGTTCCCATAATGCATATATAGCCCTATATCAGATTTTCACAGTGGAGAAGGTACGTCACTGCCCTAGGCTATTATGATTAAAATTGAAGTAGTGGACTACAGGAAGGAAGGAAACACACATATATTTATTTGTTTGTTTGTTTATTTATTTATTTATTTATTCATTCATTTTTGCAGGGCAATGAGGGTTAAGTGACTTGCCCAGAGTCACACAGCTAGTGTCAAGTGTCTGAGGCCAGATTTGAACTCAGGTCCTCCTAGATCCAGGGCCAGTGCTTTATCCACTGCGCCACCTAGCCACCCCCACAAGCTGAATTTGAAGAGAGAGGATGTATGTATTTTGTAGGGAGGAAAAGAAAAATGGGAAGATGGTACAAAAGAGATTGCTCTTCTAGACATACAACATTCATAGGATCATGGGATTCAGAGCTGGAAGGGACCTCAGAGCTCATCTACTCCACCCCCCTTGTTTTACAGATGAGGAAACTGAGACCCAGAAGAGTGATGCAATCTACATGGGTACTAAGTATTGCCTATTTCCAATTTTTTGGGTGGGGGAGAATCAAATATTTTAGAGCTGGAGACCCAAGTGCATGTTTTCGAGAAGAACATCTTTTTAGATCCTTACAATAACCCTATGAAGTAGTTGCTATTATTATTATTTTTTTTTTGCAGGGCAATGAGGGTTAAGTGACTTGCCCAGGGCCACACAGCTAGTAAGTGTCAAGTGTCTGAGACCGGATTTGAACTCAGGTCCTCCTGAATCCAGGGCCGGTGCTTTATCCACTGCACCACCTAACTGCCCCCAGTAGTTGCTATTATTAAACTCATTTAACAGGGAAGAAAAGTGTGGCCTAGAAAAGGTAAGTGACTTGCCCAGAGTCACACAACTCATCAGGAGGGGAAATAGGATTCGAATCCAGGTCTTCCTGACATTAAGTCCAGCACTTTGCCCACTCTACCATCCTTCCTCTGAGAAGAAGAACCCATTCATAATGGGTTGATGCCCACAGCATTCTTATCAGCCACTCCCACTGCATTGCTGAATAATAACGTTGATTATCCTGGAATGGGACTGGATAACAAAAGCAGAACTAAGAGGGGAGGGAGGAAGGTAAACATCAGTATTATCCTTAGGAAGCATATCATTCCATTGATTAATTCAGGCTAATTAAGAGGCAGTAATGATAGCCATGTCAGCAGATACAGGAGGTGGCACGTTGCTGCCTTCTGCTTTCTGATCCATCAAGTCTCTGCTGATAAGGATCCCTAGAACAAGAACTCAGATTTCAGGGCGCCATGAACTAACTTGGATAGGAAAATAATCTCCATCTCTGTTTTTCACTCGCCTCTAACTGAAATCTGACATTTCCTTCAAGTATCTAAAAGCAGTATTCTGGGACAGGGTTGGGAGGTTTCACCAGCCTGTTGTAGGGATCCATGGTACCTGGTGGTACTTGGTGGCACAGTCTTGTGATTCCTGCTCCTGGAAGAGGCTGAGGTTTTGAGTTTAAGAGAAACTGCAGCCCCATAGGGTGTCTGAACTAAGTCAAGTCTTAATATGCCAAGTCTCTGGGAGTGTTGGACCACCAGGCCTCCCATGAAGGAGGGGCAAACCAGCCGAAGTTGGAAAAAGAGCAAGTTAAAGTTTCTGATCAGTCTAGGAAAGATAGAGAGTCTTAGCCTTAAAAAAAAATTAAAGAAACCTTTTTCTAAAACCTGTTAGAACCTGTATCTGATTTCTTACTGCATCAGGGATGGGGAGAGGGGGAAGGAAATCAGGGATAGAATTTGCAACTCAAAATTTTAAATAAAAATGTTTAGTATTATTGAAAAAAAACTATTAGATTACCCACTAGTGGCTAAAAGGGATACACTGGGAAAGCAAATGCAGTGCTTCCTGAGGTTTTACAAAGAATCTCTGGACCCACAAGAGGAGCTGTGAACGTTGAATATTTTACCCACTCTGATCTGGCCCCAATAACTTGTTCTCTGGTCTTCTAACCCTGGAAGACTCCCTGCCACCTGCTATCTGAAGGGATACCAAAGTGTCCCCTGGATCCAAAGTTACTCTGCACATTTCTCTTCTTCTTCTTCTTCTTCTTTTTTTTTTTTTTGGTGGGGCAGTGAGGGTTAAGTGACTTGTCCAGGGTCATACAGCTAGTAAGTATCAAGTGTCTGAGGCCAGATTCGAACTCAGGTCCTCCTGAATCCAGGGCCAGTGCTTTATCCACTGCACCATCTAGCTGCCCCCACTCTGTACATTTCTCAAAAGTTGGAGACCAAATTTTTCCAAGGGGTGAAGATGGAATAACCAGGCTCCCTAGTGTCTGGCTCCATTATTGAAGTTCATCTTTGACAGGCCAGTGCCTGAGAGAGGGGAACTTCTAGTCTGTGGACCCAGTGTCTGGCTTTGGAATAGCCACATAGCTTATTGTATGAGAAGAACCAAGGAAGGGAAGCCTGGCTTTGCAGCTGAAGTTCATGCCTCCCTGAGAGGCTACAACAGAAAAGGAAATGGGATGGAAACAAAGAGTGTGTCAAAGGCATGGCAAGAAGAGCCTAGCAGCAGCCCTGGAGTCAGGAGTACCTGAGTTCAAATCCAGCCTCAGACACTTGACACTTACTAGCTGTGTGACCCTGGGCAAGTCACTTAACCCCCATTGCCCTTCCAAAAAAAAAAAAAAAAAAGAAGAGCCTTGGATGGAACATGGGTCATAAGTGTTCTAAGGACTAACATCTCTCACTCAAGTAGAATGGGTGCACAATGATAGGCAACACTGCTGAGTGGAAAGTAAACTGATCTTAGAGTTAGAAGAACCATAGCTTCACGGAACACTTTAAGGGGAAGGAAACTGAAAGGATCTAGTCCAACCTCCTGACACCTCAGTGTCCTTAACACTCTGAATGAAGCAACACTGATCCTGAAGGAAGTCCACCTGGACCTAACTCTCCCCTCTGCTGCTGGGCTTTGGCCCTGACCTGCAGCAGCTATCACAGATCTAGCTTAATCAGGCCCCATTAGAGATTTAAAGCCCAGGGTCCCAGCATTCTCCTGGAAGCACTGAGGATGGCATGTTTTCTTTAGCAATTATCTCTGCATTGTTGGCCCTAGCCTTCCCACCCCTGTCACATACCTGAAACGCCTTGTTAGGTATTCTCTACTCTCAGGAAGACATTATTTTCAGTACCCCGTCAGTGAGTAAAGAGACATCCATGACCATTGAGTACCCTCTTACTAGTATTCCTCTTGATTGAATGTGTAAATCCACTAAGCTCTGGAGACCTATAAGTCAGTGAGTTGCCTTTTAAGTCCCAGGCGCGCTAAGCTCTGGAGACACAAAGAAAGGCAAAGGACAGTTTTTGTTCTTAAGTAACTCACAGTCTAATGGGAGAGACAACGTGAAAATAACCATGTCCAAAGAAGCTATCTGAAAAATAAATTGGAAATCATTAATAGAGGTGAGGGACTAGAAATAAGGGGAATTGGGAAAGGCTTCCTATAGAAGATGGGATTTTATCTGGGACTTAAAAAAATCCAGAGAAGCCAAGAGGTGGAGATGGGGAAGAAGAGCATTCTAAGCATGGGCAACAGTCAGTGAAAATTCCCAGTCAGTAGGTGGAGTACCTTGTTTGAGGAAAAACAAGGAGGTTGGTATCCAAACAAGTGATTCCAGAGATTCCAACTTTGGAGGAGAGCTTAGCTGTAAATTTGATTTAATAATAATAGCATGAAGGGGCAGCTAGGTGGTGCAGTGGCCCTGGATTCAGGAGGACCTGAGTTCAAATCCAGCCTCAGACACTTGATACTTACTAGCTATGTGACCCTGGGCAAGTCACTTAACCCCCATTACCCCTCACAAAAAAACAAAAAACAAAGCAAAAATAATAATAGCATGTTATGGCACTTTAAGGTTTAGGGAATTTTTCTTATAATAACCCTGTGAGATGGATGCTCCAGATGTTGTTATTATCTCCACTTTACAGGTATTAGTGGAAAATAGCAGAGGAACAATCAATGTCTGATACCAAATTTGGGGTTGGGATTAAATCAGACCTCAATGGCTTCCTGTTTGATACTGAGTCAAAGGATATTTTATATAATCCTAGAGCAGGAGAGAGGCTTTTTCCATTACAGCAAAAGTGTTGGACAAGGACCGCTAGCTCCAATCCTCCTTCACCGAGGTTACTTGGGCTTGGCTCTTATTGAAACTTCAAAATGGTTTTCAAGGCCTTGATGCTGGCTGCCAGGAAGGAACAGGATGAGAGTTAAAATGGCAAATGAAGAGAGGCATGGGGTGTGCATTTTTTTTCACTAGCCTCAGGACAACTTAGCAGGAGGTATGTACTGAGGGGAGAAGGGACACATCCTGTGTCCTAAGACAGAGAAGAGGTGAGACAAGTTCATTTGCCCTACCCCAGGTGCAAGTGAGAGCTGAGATTTTCTCTGTGAGGAAGATGAGAAGTCATGGTCTTGACAGACATCTTATTGACCCTTTTGTGTGGCACAGACAAAAAAGTAAAAAATGTATTGACTGGTCCCAAGGCATATTGGCCCAGGGAGGACTGACACTCTCATAGAAAAGCAGCATCCATAGCAGCATGTGACAATTTCAGGAGATAGCAGCAGCAGCTTAAAAAGGAAATAGGGACAGGAGAGAGCAGAGCTTCAGCTGATCACAGCCCTGCATCTGGAGAGGAGTAACAGCAGCAGGAAAGTTCCAGGACCACACCGATGGACAGTCAAGAGGCAGGGCTAAGAAACAGTGAGGCATGGCTACTTATGGGCAGACAGAGCCAAAAGAATTCAGGCCAGAGAAGTATTATAGGTGAAACACCCAATCCAAATCACCCAAATCACCTCAGAAGGCATTGGGTGGAGGTTCAAGCCACTTTGTACTCGGATTGAAAGGGACCATAGGGGCAGCTAGGTGGATAAAGCACCGGCCCTGGAGTCAGGAGTACCTGAGTTCAAATGCGGCCTCAGACACTTGACACTTACTAGCTGTGTGACCCTGTGACCCTGGGCAAGTCACTTAACCCCAATTGCCTCCCTAAAAAAAAAAAAGGAACCATAAAGGTCACCTAGTCCAACATAAACCTGAACAGGATCCCCCTCAATAACATTTGGAAACCCTCCAGGCCTTCTTGCTTTTGCCCTCATTATAGCATCCCCACTGTATTCTTACTTTCGTGACCAAATGTTCCCAACATTCCCAGTTGATAGAAGGATAGAGAACATTAGATACAAACATCTGGATCAGTGGAAAATGAATTCAATTCTCTTGGAAGCAAAAAAGACAGACACATTTCTTTCAAAGGGTCCACAGAAGATTCAGAGTAGTAAGAGGACAAAGATTTGAACTTCCATAGTTATCCAGCTAGATGTCTCAACGGACAGACTGCCAGGCCTGGAGTCAGGAAGACATCTTCCTGAGTTCAAATCTGGCCTCAGACACTTACTGCCTGTGTGACCCTGGGCAAGTCACTTAATTCTGTTTAGCTCAGTTCCTCATCTATAAAGTGAGCTGTAAAAGGAAATGGCAAATCACTCCAGTATCTTTGCCAAGAAAACCCCAAATGGAATCACAAAGAGTCAGATGTGACTGAAAAATAACTAAACAGGGGCAGCTAGGTGGCGCAGTGGATAGAGCACCAGCCCTGGATTCAGGAGGACCTGAGTTCAAATATAGTCTCAGACACTTTACACATTTACTAGCTGTGTGATCCTGGGCAAGTCACTTAACCCCAATTGCCTCACAAAAACATAAAAATAAAATAACTAAACAGCAACAGAACTAAAAGTTATTCAATGTAATGCAACAAAAATCTACTGAAGGCATATTATGTGCTAAGTACAGTGTTAGGCACTGGGGATATAAAGACCAAAATAAAAAACTCCCCCTCCTGAAGGAGCTTATTGAGAGGAGGGGAGGGTAGACATGACACAATTCTTTAGATAACTATACAAAATATACACGAAATTAAGACAGAGTCTTGGGGGGGGGGGGAAGATGATGAACACTAACAGCTGGAGGGGAGAGGACCACAAAAGCCTCCCTTAGCAAGTGGTTCTTGGATCGTGCTTTGAAGGAAGCTAGAGATTCTGCAAGGCCAAGGGGTGGAGGAAGGGCCTTCCGGGCATGGGAGATAGCGTGTAGGCAGGAGATGGAGTGCCTGCCATGAATGAGGAGCAGTAAGTAGGCCCATCTGCCTGGAACATAGTGTTCATGGCTGGGGGGGATGGGACAGGGAGTGATCAGTCTGGAAAGATAGGGTGGGGCCAGCTTGTGAAGGTATGTTTTTTTACCTTTAACTTTGATATGGTTTCTCCTCTCTAGTCTTCACCTTCATACTCCATACTGTCATACAGTCCTATATAACTTGAAAGGACACACAAAATCTGCTCATTTCTGTGAAAATGTGTCATTAGCAGGAGTATTTTGAATTTGACCATCATAGATGAATTAGTTGTGCTAAGAGGTTGGAGGGGAAAAGAGGCTTGGCAGGTTTGAATAATAACATGTCATCTTTATATAGCTCCTTAAGTCTTACAAAAGTGCTTTCTCCACAACAACCCTGTAAGGGAGGAATTATAAGGATTATCCCCATTGCACCAATGAGGAAACCAAGGGTCAGGGAGGGTGCTCAGGGTCACACAGGTGTAGGATCCAGGAATATTTCATGAGAATAAGTCCAGTACCATTTCCTCACATTGGCTGCTTGTGGATGATTGCCAATCTCCAGATTTTTATCTGTGCTGAAGGTACTATACACTAACTATATCAAACTCCAAAGTAAAAGTAGTAATGGTTGTCCTTTAGATTCTAGGCCCCCACAGGTCTGATCCTGGGATTAAGGTGGTGGGGCCTGACCCCCAGAGGATGAGTTTCTCTCTTTGCCTCATTGCTTCCACCTGGAGAACTCCAAGAAAATCGACAAAACGTGGCCCGTGTCTAGGTTTTCACAAGTGGGGGTAACAGAGTTCCCAATTCACCAAAAAGCATTTAATATACATGTATGTAGTATGGGATGGCCTGGCAAATAGTAGGAGCTTAATAAATGCTTGTTGACTTTATTTGGAGAACAACTTGACTGAAACCTTTTTGGCAGCCAGAAAGTTTGAACACTATTTCTTGTTGGGTTTTGGGGTTTTTTGGTTTTTTTTTTTTGCTTTTTTGCAGGGCACTGGGGGTTAAGTGACTTGCCCAGGGTCACACAGCTACTAAGTGTCAAGTGTCTAAGGCCAGATTTGAACTCAGGTACTCCTGAATCCAGTGCCAGTGCTTTATCCACTGCACCACCTAGCTGCCCCCCCCCACACACACTATTTAGATCCGTTAAAAGGCTCATAATGAGAGTAAACCAAGCTGTTCAGTAAAGCCAATGTTTGTGGTGAGGAGAATCCCAGAACTTTGTGGCCGGAAGCAGTCTTAGAAACCATCCATGCCCATCTTCTCATTTCATAAGCAATAATAATAGCCAATATTTACGGAGCACTTTGAGGATTCGCAAAGCATTGGCATAGCTATCTCCTTGAAATTCTCCCTCACAGCAGTCCTGCAAGGTAGGCGCAAGAGATATTATCTCCTTTTTATAGATGAGAAAATGGAGGTTCAGGGAGGGTATGTGATTCGCCCAGGGTCATACTAGTAATATGACCCTGGATAGTCCACTCAACCTGTCTGAAGTTTTGTTGTTGCTGTCATTATTTAGTCATTTCAGTCATATCTGACTCTTTATGACCCCATTTGGAGTTTTCTTGGCAAAGAAATTGGAGTGGTTTATCATTTCCTTCTCCATCTCATTTTACAGATGCAGAAACGGAGGCAAATAGGGTTAAATGACTTTCCCAGGGTCATTCAGCTAATAGGTGTCTGAGACCAGATTTGAACTCTATGCACAGTACCACCTAGGCTGCCCTAAGCGTCAGAGTTAGAATTTGAACTCAGACCTCCCTGACTCTGAGTCCAGAATTCTATCCGTTGTACCATGTTGTCTAGGAAACCTAGAGAGGTACTAATTCTTGGCTATCTCCACACAGCTACTTAATGACAGAGTCAGGTCTAGCTACATGATTCTACAAGGTTGTTTTCCTATGTATTACCATTTTATCTCTAATAATTCAGGGAAAGAAAATGAACAGTTCGTGTAAAGTCAGCTTTGCATATGGATATCCGGAAAGCAACAAGTTTATCCTGTAATGATTTATGATGTAGGAAGAAGCCATGGCAATCTTAGAATCACAGAATGATTTTGTAAACCTCCTTCCTTTGGAAAACTGGTTTAAAAAACAATAACAACAACAAGCAAAATAAGACACACTTGGAGAGAAAGAACACATCTTATTATTCTTCTCCTTTTAAAATAGGTGTGGTGACAAGCCACATTACCTTTGCCAGTGGGATAAAGTTCAGGTTTTTTTTTTAATATGCTATATATTTTTAAGCGCCTCGATTTTTTTTTCCAAGTTCCTTGTTTGCTTTTAAAAAATAAACACCTGACTGAGCAGTGCAGCCCAGTTCTCTGGTGCACAGGTTACTGTTGTGTAAAACCTGCCTACCTAGTGTAGGTGGAGCTCACCCCCTTTCCTAATAGCTCCTCTAGTCGGCCACACCCTTCTCATTAAGCCCCAGCAAACGCCCTGGCAGGATTTCTGGCTTACCCAGAATGCACAGAGCCAGCACTGTTTTCTTCCACTCTGAACAATAGGCTTTGAAAGAGTTAATCCAGGCTGGGGCCTTCAGGCCTCAGAGGGCTCAGGATTCCTGCTTTGCCATTCTCACTTACTCAAAAAACAGCCCAGTTCCAAAGACGCAGCCAGGCCCTACAGACAGGGCTGAGTCTATAGTTTTCCCTTGGGGGAACCTTCAGAGCACCGGAAACAATTTTTTAAAAAATAGACTCATCCTATTTGGAGAGCACTTTTATTTGAACAGGGGAGATTATACTATAGACATGAGCTTGTTCTTTCATTCATTCATTCATTCTTATACTGTGGGTCCCCACCAGGTTAAAAATAAGGCTTGTGATTTCTCTTTTCTAGATAAGGAAATTGAAGTACAAAGGATGGAGGGCGGGAAGGGTAATATGGTGGTGGTAAGGTAGCAGGGTGGGAGAACTGGGTAGGGCATCCTTCCTCACAGATGGGTAAGGAAACCCTGGCCCCTTCAATATAGCGCCAACCTGATTCTGGCCCTTCCCTAGTTAACTTCCAGCTGTACAAATACACCTCCAGATTCCCTACCCTGCCACCTAGGCCTTCCAAAGCTACTGAGTCCTGGTTCTACCAGTTCTGGGCAAGGACATGCCCCAACTGGATCTGGCCAACCTGCCCACACACTCAGCTTCTGTACAACTCCTAGCATGGCTCGGCCCTCTGCTCTCTTCCTCCTCCTTCTAAAGCCAGCCCCTGAGCCTGGGCCAAGGTGGCACCACCCAGCACCCAATGGACTGCCTATTGCCAAGGGTCCTCTTCTCCCAAATGGGATGACAACCTCTCCCACCCTATTTTGCCTGCTACACCACCCCACCATTGCCTTCCAACAGGAGACACACAGTAGGTTCATGGAAGCACTGATAGGGAATATCACCCAGACAGAGTGGCATTTGGTGGCATGAGGAAGAGACCAGGGCTCCCTAACCCAACAGCTTCATCTCATCTAGTTGTTATTTTTTTTGTTGGGTTTTTTGTTTTGTTTTGTTTTTTGCTAACTCAGGATTAACCAGATTGGGGTTAAACAGGTGGAGACACGCCGACATTTACAGCAGCTGGGCTTTTCCTGGTGACATCAGGTGTTTGAGGGTGGAGGAGATCTCTATCCGTGGTCACAGGATACCTGTTTGTCTAAAAAGCTAAGATAGAGATCTGGGCAGTCTAGTATGCCCTGAAACAGTGGAGAACACTGAAGGGAAGGCATCTTGGTGGAAGCAGAAGGAGCACTGACCTGGGAAGTGAGAGGCCTGGGTACTAGTCCACAGGCAGTGTAGGCTCATGGGAAGAACCTGATCGGCCCTCTGAAGAGCTGAATTAAGATCCCAGCTCTGTTACTTACTATCTGCATGACTTTGGACACGTTGTTTAATTTCTCTAGGGCCTCCCTTTCCTCATGTTCAAAACTGGAGGTTCATAGGTTCTCAGTGATTGTAGCATTGAAATCTAGAAGAGTCTTAGAAATATAATGCTTGGGGCAGCTAGGTGGTGCAGTGGATAGAGCACCGGCCCTGGATTCAGGAGGACCTGAGTTCAAATTGGACCTCAGACACTTAACACTTACTAGCTGTGTTGACTCCAATTGCCTCACCCAAAAAGCAAAATAAAATAAAACAAAACAAAAAAAGAAATATAATGCTAGGCCCAGAGCCAAGAAGATCTGAGTTCAAATTCAGCCTCAGATACTTACTGAGACCCTGGGCAAGTCACTTAACCTTTATTTGCCTCAGTTTTCTCATTTGCAAAATGGGGATAATAATAGCATCTACCCCACAGGGTTGTTGTGAGGATCAAATGAGATAATATTTAAAAAGCACTTAGCACAGTGTCTGACACATTGTTGTTCGGTCTTTCAGTCTGGCACACAGTAGGTACTATATAAATGTTAGTTATTGTTATTGTTGTTGTTATTTACACTATACACCCCTTAAAAGTAAGGATTTTTGCATTTTTGTCTTTGAATTTCCAGGCTCTATCACGATGACTTACACATAGCAGGTCCTTAATTGTTGAAATGAAGTTGGGTTATCTAATCTAACCCATCACAGCCACAATTTTATCAGTATTCACATCTCATCATTGCCCTCTGCCCCTTCTGATTGGACAGGACCATGTGCTCCAGGGCCTCTGTTTAAGGAGGTGGTTCAGCACAGTCTTCTCCCTGTTTCCTAGCAGCTACATTGCTTTTGAACTTCTCCATCATTCCTGTCTGCTCCCATGTTTTTCAGCTTCATGTTGTGTGTTGCCTCCCTTTATTAGATTTGAGGTTTCTTGAGTGCAGGGACTCTCTTTGTTCTTATTTGTATTTGTATCTCTGGGGCTTAGCACCTCGCTATGCTGGCAAATAGTAGGAGCTTAATAAATGTTTATTGACTGACTGAGATGAGGAAACTGAGGCTCAGAGAGGTTGATTGATTTGCCCAGGGCCATGGGATCATAGATCTACAGCTGGAAGGGTCCTGAGAGGTCATGTAGTTCAACCTCTTCTTTTTACAGATGAAGGAACTGAGACTCAGGGAATTTAAGTGACTTGCCCAAGATCATACTGCTAGGAAATGGCAGTACCAGGATTTGAACATGGGTCTCCTAACTCTAATTGCACTGCTCTCTCCACCAAGGTCCCTTCCAACTATGACATTCCAAGAATCTATGATTCAACTGGTACTCTCCATCTCCCTACCTTCCCCACTCATTAATGCCCAACCTAATTTGGGGAATTAAAAATTACCTCCACCTAGATAGAAGTTAGGTGGGGAATAATGCTTTGTGGGTGATAAGCAAAGGATATCATAGGTCTCTAAGGCATCACACCCTCTTGTACCTACAGACTCAACAAGCAAAAATGGGCCAGACCAGTGGGGCAACCCAAAAGGTATTCAACTCAGCCCTCCTATCTCAAGATCCTGGACTTCATTATTGGGATAGAGACCTCATGCACTTACCAGGCTTTCCTAAGCTTGTTAGAGAGAGAGAAGCAAAAGGGGAGGAGCTCTTTGGAACCCACAGTGATGGGTTATGGACCCTATAGGGGACAATGGAATAATAATAAAAATAATGATCAGAATCATTAAATAACATTTATATAATGTTTTAAAGCGCCTTATGTATACTATCTCATTTGATCTTCACAATGCTAAGAAATGGATGCTATTATTGTCTCCATTTTACAGATGAGGAAATTAAGGCAGGCAGTTTAAGTTATTTGCCCAAGGTCATGCAGCTTGTAAATGTCTGAGGTAGAATTGAAACTCAGGACTTCGAGGTATCTGCTTCGGAAACTTCTAAAGTAATAGAGAATAGGAAGATTACAGGAAGACCCGGTGGAAATAGAAGCCAAGCAGTGGGAGATGGGAAGAAGGCAAAGATCTGTATATACTTGGAGGAAAGAGATTCCCTGAATAATGCAGTCAGGAGAGGAAAGGACTGAATTTAGGGTCAGGAGTACTAAGTTTAAATCCTGCCTTTGAGCAAGTAATTTTTTTTCTGGGCCTCAATTCCCTCCGTTGTTAAATGAGAGTGCAATTCCATATTACTCCCCTTCACATCCTCTCCATTCCAGGCAAATTGGCCTGCTAACAGTTGCTCTGTGCCTTTTTACATGGGTGGTCCCAAAGGTCTGGAATCCACATCCCCTTGACTCTGCCTTATACAATCCTCCAAGGGCTGCTGACAGACCACCTCCTTCCTACATGAGGCTTTTTCTGACCCCTCCCCCCACTTCCCCTTGGTACTTTTTCCCTCTTGAAATTGTCTTATATTCCTTTATCAATACTTTGCATTTTCTTATCTGTGAATATATTGTTTTTCTCCCCTGACCCCCAAAGAATAAACTCCTTGAAGGGCAGGCACCGTTTGATTGTTATCTTTGTACCTTCAGAGTCTAGCACAATGCCTCTCAGATTGCAAGCCGGTCAACTTTTGTCAAATCAAATCGATAAGTTCAGAAGGTCAGAGATGGGAAGGAACTTAGAAGTGATCTGCTCCAACCCCCTTATTTTTACAGATGAGGAAACTGAGACCCAGAGAGGTGGAGTGCTTTGCCCAAGGTGACTCAGCTTGGTTAGCAGCAGAGAGCTACAAGGGACCACTGCTTCCTGACCCACTGTTCTTCCTGTAATATCCCCAAAGCTTTAGCTTTCCTCCACGGTACTTCCTGTCCTCTGATATTATCAGTAACCTGGCCATCAGTCTGCAAGATAAAGCCAGGGCTTTCCCCATCTGCTTCTGTTGGCTGCCTAATGACTAGTGTCTCCGATGTGACATCGACCTTGGCACAGTGGCCTAAATAAACTTCTGAATGGAGCTCAGGTGGCCTCTTTGGCAAACCCTCCCACAGCATGTGAGCATGAACCAGTGTTCCCGCAAGGGACTCGATCACACGCCCACCTCCACACTGCCACAGCTGCTCCCCTTGCCACCTTTTGCTGGTTCTGCAAGAGAATGTTTGGAATCGTCCCCATAGGGGGTGGGGGGTGGGGTGAACCTGTGGAGGTGGCAAAGTTCAGGGAAAAGAGAACTGACTTGGAAGTCAAGACCTCCTGAGTTCAAATCTCAACAACCCTTGACACTTTGTAGCCCTTAAGCAAATAAATGGCTTAACCTCTTTGGGCCTCAGTTTCCTCTATTGTAAAAGGAGAGGGTTGGACTAGATGGTCTCTGGGGGTTGCTCCGGGACTTAGATGTTGGGTTCTACTTTTGCAGGGGTCATAGGACCCTCCATCTAGAAACAGAAAGGATCTTCAAAGTCATCTGATTCCCCTGATCAGGGAAACTGAGCATGTATTCTGGTCCCTAGCTGAGGGACCAGTGCCTATTTGGAAGTCCAAGGGAAAGTGTGTGTGTGTGTGTGTGTGTGTGTGTGTGTGTGTGTGTGTGTGTGTGTGTGAAGGTTTCCAAAAGAGAAGAGGTCAATGTCGGGTTACCACAGATCTATAAACAATCATCTTTACTGCCCCTTCCCCTCCCCCGCCCCTCCAGGCACTAGGAACTCATCAGTCATTCGGTCAGTCAGCAAACATTTATTAAATTTCTACTATGTGCCAGATCCTTTGTGAAGCACCTCAGATACAAAGAAAAATAAAAATAAAATAAAATAAAACAAAAACTCCAGTTCATGCTTTCAAGGAGCTCATGGTCTACTGAGGGTAATGATAACAATGATAATATATTGACCGAAGGATGGCAAAGCACTTTACATCTCTGATCTCATCTGTGGCAGCCTGGCATGTGCACACACCTCAGCAATGGCCCGATACACACATGCAGCTCCGCTCTGCTCCCTGGTCTTTCCTCTCCAGTGTCCCAGCACTGAGAAATAGCTAAGGCACATCACTTCCCAGCAGGGCCT
Organism: Dromiciops gliroides; assembly: GCF_019393635.1. Taxonomy (NCBI): domain Eukaryota; kingdom Metazoa; phylum Chordata; class Mammalia; order Microbiotheria; family Microbiotheriidae; genus Dromiciops; species Dromiciops gliroides. The sequence goes on along the minus strand of NC_057862.1, from coordinate 472,894,889 downwards.
GATCCTTTCCAGGGAAGGGGGCTGCTCTCTGGAAAGCCTCCTAGCACTGAACTGCAATTCCTTGGCGAGCACAGGTTGTCCCACTGAAAACATGACCTCTTTTACACAACACCCAGCGATGACCTCAATTTCACTTGGCATTAAAAGACATCCACTTTAGTGCAGTAAACATTCATTAAAGCACCCACTATGTGTCAGGCCCTGTGCTGGATACTAGGGACACAAAGTCCAAAATATCCCAGTCCCTTCCCTGAAGGAGTTTACATCCTACTGCAAGTCATCAATCCTGTTTAATCTTTCATTCATTTGCTCAGTAGATCAGTCAGGCCTAGGTAGACAATGCTTTTACCAAGAGCTGGGGTGTGGGAATGTGAAAAGAAGACTTGAACTCTAAGGCTGGTTCACAAGGCATCAGATACTCTGGCATGGGTGGTTAGTGACTAGGGCCCCAAGGTGCCAAGAAGCAGAATCTCGTGGGGAGCTCGGGTTTTTGTAGGTCTTCCTCAGGGCATTCCCAAAGGAAGACTACTGAACATCAAGCTCACAGTAGGACTGGGGAGAGCAGCATGGCCATGAATCTGGGAGGGAAGAATGACAACACAGGCAACTCTGGGAGATGGCCTACGAGTCCATTTTTCAGGATGGGGAAAGAGCCTTTTGAAAATGGTAGGAGTGAGGCAGCTAGGTGACGCAGTGGATAAAGCACCCTGGCCCTGGATTCAGAAGGACCTGAGTTCAAATCCGGCCTCAGACCCTTGACACTTACTAGCTGTGTGACCCTGGGCAAGTCACTTACCCTCATTGCCCTGCCCCCAAAAAAACCAAAAACCAAGAAAGAAAGAAAGGGGCAAGGGTGAACCTTTGCTGTTTCTCAAGCTTGATATTCCACGTCAAGACTCTGAACATTTTCTCTTACTGTCCCCCATGCCTGGAATGTTCTCCCTCTTCTTCTCCACCTCCTGACTTCATTCAGGTCCCAGCTAAAAATCCTCCCTTCCACAGGCAGCCTTTCCCCAATTCCCCTTACTTCTAGCACTTTCTCTCATTGATCCTGCCTATAGCTTGTCTGTCCATACTTGTTTGCGTGTTCTCTCCCCCATTAGACTGAGCTTTTTGAAAGCAGGGACTGTGTTTTACCTTCCTTTGTATCCTCAGTGCTTAGGGCAGTGTCTGGCATATAGTGGGTGCTTACTTTTCATTGACTCACTTAACCAAAGGAAACAGTGGTGTCTGGACAAGAGTCTGAGACCAGAATGCAGGGCAAATGTAAAACACTGAGGAAGCTGGCTGCTCTGTTCTCCCACTTTTTTTTTAATAGAGGTAAGCTGGAGAAATAAACCCTCCACTGAAGAGATAGGGGGCAGTTAAGTGGCATGGAGGATAGAGTGGAAGGCCTTGAATCAGGAAGATGCATCTTCCTGAGTTTAAATCTAGCCTCAGATACTTACTAGCTGAGTGACCCTGGGCAAGTCACTTAACCCTATTTACTTCAGTTTCCTCATCTGTAAAATAAGCTGGAGAAGGAAATGGCAAAATACTCCAGTATTTCTGCCAAGAAAACCCCAAATGGGGTCTCAAAGAATGAGACATCTCTGAAACAACTGAACAACAATAACAACAAAGAAAGGAGAGAGAACTGAGATTGTTTTTCTTTCCATTTGAATCCTAGTGGAAACTGAAATCAACTCTGAGTTTATGAAGAGGACTTGGTTTTGATTCTGCTGGGGCTGAGGCAGGGCCTCCCCTTCTTGGAAGAGTTGACAAGCTTCTTACCTAGACACTGGCTCCTTCTTCCCTGAGGAACCTTGACAATTCAATTAAATATTTGTGAAACAACCCCAGAGCTAAGACTGGGGGAGATGCAAAGTTTAGAAAAGAGAGGGTGGGGGCAGGTAGGTGTCTCAGTGGATAGAGCACCGGCCCTGGAGTCAGGAGGACCTGAGTTCAAATCCGGCCTCAGACACTTAACACTTACTAGCTGTGTGACCCTGGGCAAGTCACTTAACCCCAATTGCCTCACTAAAAAAAAAAAAAAATTAAAAAAGAAAAAAAAAAGAAAAGAGAGGGTGCTTGTGCTCCCCAAGCTTATGGCCTATGAGGAAGAGGAAGAGTAGGAAGAGATAAACAATGATAATAATCATAATAGTTCACACTTAGAGAATACTTTGAGGCCAACAAAGTGCCATGCATACATTATATTGTTCAATCCCTGCAACAACATATTATAATTATTCCCATTTTAGTCAAGGAAACAGATTCTGAGAGGTTCGGTGATTTTCCCAGGACTCACAGGTGGTAAGCATCAGAGATGGGATTAAGGCCTTCCTGACTCTAAGCACTGCTGGCCATCCCACGAGTTGTACACATACACACACAAGGATAATGCAAATAATATGTGTTGGGTACACTAGAGAGCTGCCAAACAAAGTGTTAGGTGGGGTCCAAAGCAGGAAGGGTCTTTGTTGACCAAAGGAAATCAGAGAAGACTTCCCATAGGAGATAGCACTGGAGTTGGGCTTTAAAGGCTAGGCAGGAATTCAACGAGGAAGGAGGTAGAAATTCCAAACAGAGAGCACAGTCTAGGCAAAGGTGGGAGGCTGAAAAACTCAGGTCATACTTAGGCCTAGTTGTCAAGGTGAGTTCCCTTAAATGGATCCTAAATCTGCCTTTTCCATTTTCTACCCCTTCTTCCTAGCTCTGCCCTCAGAGGTCTGCAGAACAAATCTAATCCTTCCTCAAGTACCTGAAGCCAGCAGACTATGCCCCTCAGTCTTCTCTTAGACTGGCTAAACATCCTCAGTATTTTTTTTTCTTTCCTTTTTTTTGGGTAAGGCAATTGGGTTTAAGTGACTTGCCCAGGGTCACACAGCTAGTAAGTGTTAAGTGTCTGAGGCCGGATTTGAACCCAGGTACTCCTGAATCCAGGGCCAGTGCTCCACCTAGCTGCCCCTCATCCTCAGTATTTTCAACCACTCCTCCTATGGTATGATCTCATGATTTGGGGGCAAGGAGAAATCCATTTTGGCTGGAGCAGTGTGAGATAAAGCTAGGAAGGGAAGATGAAGAAGAACATGGAAGCCTGAAATCTCTGACGAAAGAGTTTAAAATTTATCTGAGAGGTAAGAAGGAGCCATTGAAGATTTTTGAGCAGAGGAATAACACTAGATCTACTCATAAGAAAGATTATTCTGGCTGTGGTAAGAAGCACAGGTTAGAAAGGGCAGGTGTGATGGAAGCAGAAAGACTCAGTGACTATCTAATAGCCCAGGAGGGTGGAGATAAAGGTCTGTATTCAGGTTATTTGTATTGAGAAAAGCAAAAAAGGGACAAATGAGGAGGATATTTCCAGGCTTTCAGACTTCAAAACCAGTTCTACCACTAACCCAACCTCTTCCCTGGCTCAGTCTCCTAACCACAGTCCCTAACAAAGAGTTAAATTGGCACCTCCCATCTTTGTCCCTGCCAAACCCTAAAGGGAAGTGTTGATAGGTCCCAGGTGGGCTTCTCTTCCCAGCCCTGCCACAGGTTTGCTACACCGACCGTGGGACTGGAGGTAGAGGAGAGGAAGGAGAGTGCTATTTTCTCCTCCTGTTCCTCAGGTTCCCCACACTCTGGGAGAGGAACCATATTAATGCACCCTTACCAGCCACCCCTCTCCCCGTCCTGCAGAGTTGTTGGAATTCCAAAGCACAGTTCTGGGGGGGGGGGCGGGGGGCGGCGTCTCCACATATTGATGCACTTGGGAGTAGTACAGTGATTGGGAGTGCCCTAAAAGTCGTGCCATCTTAGCCCTATTAGTCAGATGGCATTACACTGTACCCCCATTTAGTCTGAGGCATAAATACATTCATACACACAAACACACACATACATCTTCACAAAGAAAAGCATCATAAGTAATTCTATTCTGATAATTTCTTGACTTCCCACCTCTTAAGATAAGCATGACACAAAGCTGGGCCTGGGTCTTATTAATTAATGTACCAGTAGGCAGTCTCCAAGTATATATTAAAGTGCTTATACTAAGGGGAAGCTAGGTGACAGAGTGGTTAGAAGGCTGGGCCTGGAGTCGGGAGGACCTAAATTCAAATCCAGCCTCAGATACTTACTAGCTGTGTGACCCTGGGCAAGTCACTTAATCCCAATGATTTCCAAAAAGCAAAACCCCCAAAATCCAAATATGTGTTAGGCATTGCACTAAACTCAGGGGTTAAAAAAGAGAGAGACAGATGAGACAGTCCCCAGCCTCAAGGACCATAGCTACATCCTAATAGTGGAACATATGCAGGAGAGTAGGGGCCAAGGAAAGGAGTTCTGGCTTAGAGGGTTCTAAGGGTTTCTAAGTGGAGCCCCAGGGCAGTAGATGCTCAGGCCTCTTTCTGTAACAATTTTTTGTTTCCTGAGCAATAACAAAAGGGGGGAAGTTTAGGAAAAGGGACACATGCAGGGCAGATAGCAAAGTGTCCATACTGGGTAGCCCCTAGTTTACTAGCTGATGGCTGCCTAGGATAGCTATCCCCAACTTACAAAGAACTCCTAGATGTGAACAGGCACCAAGTCCAGCCAGTGGACCCCAGCCTGTAGAGGTACCCCTTTACCTTTCCTCCCTCTCCACAACCAGACCCTTTTTGCTAGAACCCCTAATTCAATCAATGCAACTCAAGGCAACAAACATTTATTAAGCACCTACTATTTTCATGGTAGGAATAAGAAGATTTCAAGAAAACAAGGGCCCCTGCCCTCAAAGAACTTACAGTTTTGAGGGAACACAAAATGAACAGAAAATATATACAAAATTTTCCAGAGGGGAGCACTATCACCTGGGGAAATTGGGAAAGGCCTTGGATAAGAGGCCAGGCTTAAATGGAGGTACTCTAAGAGGAGGAGGGGAGGAAGAGAAAGTCCAGGATGACTCCCAGGTTATGAACTGCCCTTACCACACCAAGCAATAAGTTGTGACCTCTGTGCCACTTAAGAGGATGACTGAAGGAAGGTTAGAAAAGGTGAGACCAAGCGAGAGTAGTGATAGGTTGGCTGGATCATGGATCCAGAGCTGCAAAGGACCTTGCAGCCATCTGGGTCAACCTCTCACTTTATAGGCTGTGCCAGTCCTCACCCTTATCCCTACCTTCAAGAAATGCCACCAATCAGGCCTGGCCTAATATTAATTACTCATCTTTATATAGCACTTTAAGGCTTTTTAAAAAGCTCTTTCTTCAAAACACCCCTGCAAGGTAGGTAGGATTATCCTCAATTTATAAGGGATGAGAAAAATTCAGGTTAATTGACACTTGTGGTTAGTGAGTATTGGAGGCAGTGTTTGAACCCGGATCTCCTAAATCCAGGCTCTGAGTTTCCTCTCAGAGGAGGCTGGGAGGAGTCCTTTTAGTTTAGCATCCTCAGCCACAACTACATTCCAATACATTAACCATCCATTGAAATGCTGGGGCCCATTTAGCCTTCCAATTATACTTTAATTCAATAATCATTTATTTAGTACCTACTGTGTACTAGGCATGCAAAAGACAAAAAAAAAAAACAACCCAACAACACAAAGTCTCTGCTGTAATATATCTTACTGATAAAAGTAAAAATTAAAATTCATACTTATATAGTACTCTAAGGCAGAGTAGTGTCATGGAGAGTAATATCCATGGACTTGGAGTCAGAAGACACCTGGGGATCAAATTCTATTTAAACGAGGTCCCACAGACAGTGAGCATCCAAAGGCAAGATTTGAACCCAGGTCCAATGAGTCTGGAACCAGTGCCCAAGTAATTTGAAAAGGGCTGCTTGTTCTCTTCTCATATTTTCATCAAGGATGGATACCCTTGATGTGTTTGTGGATATTTCCCATAAGGATTTTTATAGAGATTTAGAAGTAGACATATGGCTAGTAGTTGCTAATATTCTCCCACACCCCTGTCACCTTCTGGGGTAATAATATGACTTGTGATTTTTTCCCAATGCTTTGATATCTCTCCCTCTCTTAGATAGCTCAAGAACAGACCCTTCACAGTCACAAAATTTTACAGCTGGAAGGTCTTGTAGGGCCATCCAGTCCAATGCATGCTTGAAAAAGAATTCCACAACATACATCTGACCCAGCCTCTGCTTAAAGTCCAGTAATTTAGCCTTGTTGTAAGGAACAGTTTCCTATTAATCAGAGCTATCTATGAATGGAATGAGTTGCCTCAGAAGATTGAGTTCCTCCTCAGCTGAGGTCCTCAGGCACATTGAATAACAGGCACACTGTTTGACCTGGGGCTGAGGATTTTTATATTTTAAGACAGCTTCCCTTCCCACTAAGGAGCCTGGCTCTGGGTTCAAGTGTTTGTTGTTTAGTCTTGGGGGAACCTGGCCCCACAAAGGGAGTCCAGCTTTTTTTTTTTTTTTTTTTTTTGCAGGGCAATGAGGGTTAAGTGACTTGCCCGAGGTCACACAGCTAGTAAGTGTCAAGTGTCTGAGGTCGGGTTTGAACTCAGGTCCTTCTGAATCCAGGGCCGGTGCTTTATCCACTGAGCCACCTAGCTGCCCCCCCCCCCAAGCTTTGCTTTTACTCTCTAGCCAATTATGCCTCAATGGTCTTCTCTATCGCAAAAGAAATGCACTAAAAGACTCATTAGCATACATTGATGGATACTTAAATCATGATACAAGAACCCATTAGTTCTATTCTACTCTCCCAAGAGGTTGAGGCTTAAAACATTAAAATATGAATCATTTCATGGGATTGTAGAGCAGACTTTGCCTAGACTCTGAACTGTTGAACAATTTACTAAGGTTCCTATCTTCTGGAAAGTTAGAGAATGACTTGGCTTCATCTTCCTGGTTGTGTTCATCTTCTTTGAGAAGGTGTTTCAGAGGTCACCTCTACTTGGCGACCAGCACCCAGATCCAGTAGCTCCCAACCTCAAAAACTCACAAGGTCGCCACCAACACTAGAAATGCCCACCTCAGGATATCTATTCAGTCAACTCTGCTCACGGAATGGAACACAAAGGAAAAAATAAAAAGGCAGCTAAGAACTGGAAATAGTCTGAGAAACCTTTTTTTTGGGGGGGGGGGCGGGGGAATGCAGTACTAACTTTACTCTGATCTAGATACACTCCTTCCTCCTGACCTTCAAGGAATTTTGAAGTATTAATGTTGTTTTTGTTCAGTCACATTTGACACTTTGTGACCCCTCATGGACCATACTGTCCATGGGATTTTGGATATGATATTGGAGTGGTTTACCAGTTCCTTCTCCAGGTGATTGAGACAAACAGAGGTTAAGTGACTTGTTCAGGGTCACACGGCTAGTGAGTGTCTGTGGTCTGATTTGAACTCAAATCTTCCTGACTTTAGGCTCAGTATACTATTCACTGAGTTACCTAGATGCTTTCTGGAAATGTTAAATTAGAAGCAAAGACAAGAATTTAAAATGAAATTATCAACATAAGTAAGTGTTTCCTGGTTCTCTGATCATTTGGAAGCAGAGCTGATCTGAACACTCATTTTCCTGGAACAACAGTAGGCTGAAAAGAAAGAATAGAAATACTTAGTATGACTGTTTTAAAAGTTAGAGAGACATAGTTTCTGGATAATTAATCGTTTTATTAGTCATGCTAGCATATAATTAATAAAAAGGGTCAATGACACTCTCAAATGCCAGAGACCTTTCATGGAAGCCATGCAACACTTACATGCCCTTGGAAGAGTAGTTGTTCCTGAGGGTGGAAATCAACTCTGATTGGTTAACAATTAATGAGAGAATTAATATTATTATGAGAGTTAACCTATTCTAATGAGGGCCTTGGGTACGTGACTCTGATCACTCAGTCTTAGTCAAAGAGACTTATCTATATTCATGTTACCCAGTCTTACAAAAGGGAGAATCCACATTTTCCCAGACCTGTTTGAATAAAACATAATGGGCCAGAATCCATCAATTCCTAAACTAAAATGTCTTTACCTTTTGAACAGATCTGAGTTCTCCCTCTCAGTATCAGCTCTGTACTTCAAAGACTGCCTGAATAATGTATCGGGACTGATTTCTGAATGAGGAAGTAGAAAAGGGGAAAAACCTTGGTCCTGATTTAATAATTAGTTATTAATACATGAGAGAAATAATCATATCTCTCATTAGTTTTTGTCCATCTTTACTGTGATTGTCTTAAAAATGCATTAATGATAATGGGGGCTTTTGGAAAACCTTTCCTTTAGCAAGCTACAATGTAGCTTGTAGCAAGATTACAATGTAATCTCCTTTTCATTATAAATAATATAAAAATAAATAAATAATAGAAATGACATGTATAACCCATATCTGATTGCTTGCTGCCTCAGGGAGGGAAGGGATGGAAGGAGAGAGAAAAATTGGAACCCAAAACTATAAAGAAAAATGTTTATTACATTTAAAAAAAAACAAAGTTAAAATGATATATTTTACCGAGGCATTTCTAATAATTCTTGTGACTTGAGAACTGCTTGCTGTAATTTTGGTACCCCATGTGTGGTATAAGTACACAGTGGTTTTTTGTTATTAATAAAATGATTAAAACATCAAAAATAAATTTCAATGTGAGCCTTTACACTTTGTAAATTAGCAGATGCTTTAAATCAGGGATTGGTTCATTGTCTTCTTGATTGTCTAGACTTAAGAAAGTGATAGGGAAATTGTTAATAATGAAGAGTAAACATTAAAAAACATATAAATATCTTTCATAAAGATGGCTGTGGTAATATCCCACTGAAGTTAAAAAGATCTGAGTTGAAATCCTTCTGCTAAACCTCTGGGAACCTCAGGTAACTTTTTAGGATTCATCTATTAAAAGAGTCCTAGATTTGGTTAGTAACCTATGATGGTAGCTCTAGCTCCCATACCAGGGTCTATACCGATGAAATTGGAACGTGCATCAGATTTATGTGTTCTATTCCACTCTTTCCGACTCCACTACATTGCCACTGCTTCAGGCCATCTTTATCTCTTACCTGGATTCTTGTAACAACCTCTTTAATGGTCTCCCCACCTCCACACTTTCCCCTCTTCAATCCATTTTACATATGGATACTGGCTTAATCTTCCTAATACACAGTTCTCATCACTTCAGGTCCAGGCTCATAAAATTTCAATGGCTCCTCATTGCCTACTGCCCTCAACAACCTGGCTCCCACTTACTCTTCTGACTTTATCTCCCACTTCTCCCTTGTCTTTTTCAGCCAAAGTGAACCATTCATCATACAGCTTCCTACAATCCCTCACTTATGCTATTCCCTCCTCCTACAAGGACCTTCCCCCTCCCCCTTCTCCAGTTTTTGTCTATTGAATCCATCCTTCGAAACTCAGATGCCCTCTCCTCCATGAAGCCTTCTCATGATCCCATCCAGAAGAATCTCCTTGCCATACCAAAGATTAAACCACTTTGCTTGCACTATTGTGGCATTCACAATGTTCTATCTTGCATCCATCATTGTTAGTGTCTTATCTCTTCTGCATGACCTTAAGCTCCTTAGGAACCAGGGCTATGTTTATGTACTTTTTCATGCCTCTCAATTCCTAGGACAAGGCCTTCCTTCTAGCAGACACTTAATACACATCTGTGTGCCTATTTGTGTGTGCAACATTTGATTGAACTGCTCTGGGCTATCCCAACAATAAGGGGCATTGGCATGACCAGGACTGACTCTTCTGAGAGAGCCCTACACTTACATCCAATGACCTTTTCAAAGTCAATGCCATGGACAGCTAGTTGGTACAATGGATAAAGATACCCCCCCCATCAGGAGGACCTGAGTTCAAATCTTCCCTTTGACACTTTAGCAGCTATGTGACTCTGGGCAAGTCACATCCCAAATGTCTTCCCTTGAGAGCCCCATGTTCTACAATTTCACAATCAGTTTTATTTCTTTGCTTTTTGAAGCACAAACAAATGCACACACTAATTTAGTCTTAGCCTATTTTTATAGTTTTGCTAATGGCTGACCCTGCAAGGTACCCCAACCCAGACTGTCCCCCATACCTAGTGTGTTCTCCCTCACCTCCACCTCTTGTAACCCCTGGTTCCCTCCAAGGCTCAGCCTTTCCTAATCCCACCCTTCCCTGTCATTAGTACTTCCTCCTTTGAAATGATTCCATATATAACTTGTATTGACTTATCTGTTTAGATGTAGTTTCCCTCCCCTCCCCAGAATGGAAACTTCTTGAGGGTATGAACTATTCTGGTTTTTGCTTTCATATCCCTCAGGGGCTAGCACAAAGCCCAGCACATAGCAGATACTTAATAAATATTTACTGAACGGAGTTGCTGAATTCTTGCCGTCCAGTTACCAGTCCGGTTTGACTGAAGACAGACAGCTTTACCTTGGAGAAAGGATGTGTAAAAACCAAACCAAACCCAAAACCTTCCAGAGGCAATACCAAAGGCAAAAGGGGGGATGGGAAAGGAAAAAAAAAACCCAACATCAAGCTCTTCAATCTTAATTAATTTTATTCTACAAAATGCTACTCAGTTTAAATTGAAAAAGCAAAAAACAAAACAAAAAACCCAAAACAAAAAACTTTTCAATATGTTCTTTCTTCCATAGCAGCAAGCTTTTCCTAATAAGCTTTCTCTTTTCTTATGTCCTTTATTTTTTTGTTTAGTGCAAATACTGTAGGTTTGTATTACAGCAAAATAACAAAACAAAAAATATACACTGCCAGAGATGCTTCAGGGGCTGAGCAAGCTCAAGATCTTCACAACTACACAAAAGGCTGCGAGCACAGGCCCTAGGCCCTGCCTTGGACCTCATCTTGGGCAAAAAATAAAAATAAAAACAAAAATAAAAATAAAAATCACTATCACTTTAAGAAGGAAACAAAAAAGTAAAACCCCAAATTGATGCTCAAGAAATAGTTCAATTCCTCATCGATCTGTATGAATCTTCGACTTGTTTTGCCTTTGAAGGTCTTACAAGCAGGCTTCAACGTTTGTCAGTGACATATCTCTACTACACAATGATTTATTATTTTGAACATATATCAAAATATATACAATTCCTTTCTCCTCCCCTTGCCAAAAAAAGACACCCTGATACCTATTCTCTATACACAGACGACTATTTTCTTTTTCACTATTAATTAACCACAAACTAGAATAAATGGAATTAACTTTTAATCACACAGGGAGAGAAAACAATTTCTAGGGAACAGGGCTCTGCTCGTATTTTCATAGCATGCTGGACTTCTTCCTGACCTCTGCCCTGAAAGGAATGACCACCCATTTTTAGACACAAAACCTCTTTGTACATTTTATACAAACACAAGTCACAAACCATTTTAGAAGGGAAAAAAAAGCATCATCAGCCTAAAAAAAATCTTACTAAAAAAACACAACAACCCCAGAACTGAGTATTTTAATGCTTTCTTTTTATAGTCAGGTTTAGAATAACACAAAGAAAATGTAAACATTTTAATAAATAATGAAATAAATGTAGATTGCGTTCTCCCTCCATCCCCCAATGTTTGACCCAACCCTTTAGGATCCTGCTTGTCACTAGCATGCTAGGGGATTCAGGAAATAAAAACACAAAATAACCCCTTTTTTAATTTTTAGGGGGAAAAGGAGCATGGGAAGCTATTGTTAGTGGTGGTTAGATTGGGTTTTATTTGTCGGAGCAGTCACACAAACACATTTGCCTGCTGATAGGGAAATCTTGGCTTTTCAAAAGAGGAGGGCTAAACAAGCAAATGATGAAGGCTTCAGATAGGTTTGGCTAAGCCATCAGAAATAGAAAATAGGATCGTATTAGCCTCAAACTGTCTTACCCTGAACTTGCAGTGTGTCCTAGACTATCCCAGGCTAGTCTTGGACTGTTCCTCCAAAGGGAAGGTGCTAAGGGAAGAAACAACAGTATCATCATCTCATAGATTTTGAGCCTGAAGGGACCTCAGAGACCAATTAGTCCATTGTTTTACAGATGAGGAAACTGAGGCCCAAGAAGGATGCCACTTGCCCAAAGTTCACAAAGGTAGTAATCATGACTGACTCCAGAGCCAGTGTTCTTTCTAGGAGATGAACCAAAGTAGAGGGGTGGAAAATGTCAACTTCAAGAGAAGAGGAAGACAGCAGAGAGGGAGGAAGAGGAGAGGTAAAAAGGAGGAGGAAGAGGAGGAGAAAGAGACTCAGAGATCAGAGATTTGGAAGCTGTGAAGGATCAGAGAAGTCATCTAGTCTAATCTCCTCATTAAGGGGATGAAGAAGAAGGATGGGAAGCAGGAAAGGGAGGAGAGGAGAAAGGCAAAGACAGCAGCTACTGTGATGATAACCCTTTCATTTCTAACAAGACCATTACTGTGGAACCTCAGTGGGGCACCATGCCATCCCCTCAACTCTAATCTCAAGAAGAGTTAGAGATAGAAAGGAGGAAACAAGCCATCCTTCCAGTGTCTAGTTAGAGAAGGAAAACTACCCAGGGGCAAAATCCAGGATACTCTAGCAGCATTGACTGCTCCTCAAGAAAAGGAGAGGAAACCTTTCACCCCTCCAGAACATGAGCTGTGGGGAGGACTGCAGCCCATGGAAGGGAAGAACCTCCATGGGAGCAGAAAAGAGAAACACCACCGGCAGCCTTTGCTTAGTTTTGTTTGTCTGATTCTTCAGAGAATGACTCAAGACATTGGACCAGAATGGATGTGCACAGCCCACTAGGCAGGCAGGAGAAAATGTTTGTTTTTTTTTCCCCAAAAAAACCCCAAACCAATTTTCTTTTCTTGGAACTGGCCCTGGCAATTTCCTAAGCTTCACCTAGATCCTCCCTCCCTTCCCTGTCAGTTGGCCCTCCTCGGTCCAGCCAGAGAATAGCTTGTTCTCAGAGAGGTCAGCCAGGCAGCAGAAAGGACTGGGCGTTCCATACTCTGGCTCAGAACGTGCCCCAGCCTTCTCAGAAAGCTGCTCCCAACCCAGTCTGACTCCAGAATGATGAGCTGCCTCACTGACCCTGATACCCTGGGAAGCAAGAGCAGCCCCCATCCCAACCAACTCAACTCCAACACTCTTTTCTAGGAGTCAGCTGACCTGACACTAACTCCTGCTTGGAGAAATTTATGTGTGTTTTCGTGTGTAGATGCATCAATCTCTCTGACTGTTCCCCTGGAAGGAAGTGGTCAGAAAATTGAAGATATTAATCATCACTTAGGTGCAAATTTTATCTTCCCTGAATAAAACCATTATCTTTGTGAGAGTTCCCACAGAAGAGCAGGTCCTGAGTGGAGAAGGCCTCAAGTTCTAAGACCTTTTGAAGGTGTTATATGGGTCACTTAGCTTTGGCCCACAAATGGTCCCAAAGTTAACATGGCTTTCTGTTCAACTCAACAAACATCCCTGAAGGCAAGCACTATCATTTTTGTCTCTGTATCCCCAGGACCTAACAGTGTCTGGGACACAGTGGTAATTAATAAATGTGTGTTGCCTCATTGATCTAAATGTGAAAAATGTAAGCTCCTCAAGGTTAGGGACCATTTTTGCTTCTGCTTTTGTATCCCCAGAGCCTAGTGGAGTTCCTGACACATAGTAGGTACTTAATAGATGCTTGTTGAATGAATAAATGAAGTCCCATAATCCGTGCCTACTCATTGTCCAGGGTAGCTTCAGTGGAACAGACTTTGACCTACTTTCAGGTCAGTCCTGGGCAAAAAGGGAAGTAAAAGATTTTTTAAGACCAGAAAAAAAAAGCAGCTTCATTTAACATATATGCATATAAAAGCAAAGGGCTCCAGCTTGGATACCAATGCAACTAGAGATGATTAACCCTTTAAAAGTAAGGCATACCTCATTCACTTTCCATCACCTCATGCTGGGTCTTTGGCTGACTCAGGAGTTCTCTGCTTTAACTGGAAGTCAGAAACCCAAAACATTCAAGTTCACTTAGGGGCTCATCTTTCCACAGCCTCCTGGGCAACCAGGAAAGAGTTTCCAACAGGGCCAGGCAATGTGGAAATGGAATTGGTCTTAAAGCATTTTGCACTGGAGTGTTTTGTTTTAAGAAAAATGTGTATTTCAACGAGATCCCATCTTTCTCCTAACCTAGGTTTTCCCAGTATCTTACATAGCAATCACTCACTCTCTCTCACACACACACACACACACACACACACACACACACCCCACCGCAGATGTAAGGGACCTATTAGATAGGAGTTATGTCAAATACCTAGCTAGATGACCAATGGATGTTGGGTACTCAATCTATATTATATAGGACATGTAAAGTGATCTGGGTGAGCCAATGAGGCAGCTTAATGTCATGTTGGACACTCCAGGGTCCAATTTAGAAAACTCCCCACTGGGCTTGATTTAAAGAAACATTTTTTTTTTAAATATGACCCAATCTTTGGAGCCTAATTGCCAGCAAGTGGGTCTCCTTCAAAGGAATGCCTCCGTGGGAGTGGATTTAAACCAAAGGAAAACCTGCCAAAGTGGCTGGATCAATTAGTCAGGAGGAGCAATAGGAACCAAGTGAATGGACCCCAAAGAGAATCCCCGGCCTAACCCCAGGACCAGAGGCATTAGTTTGAGGGGTGAAGGGAAAGGGGCTGAGCCAGGCAGAAGCTGTCTTCCCAATGGAGGCCAGATGACTCTCTCCCCACATGTAAAACAAGGCTCTCTGCTCTCCATCAGCAGCAGGGGGGGAAAGCTTATTTCAGCCATTAGCAGTCAGGGGGATCAAACAGATCTGGCCCCATTCCTAATAAGCAAAATCAGCTCAGCGACCCCAGCCAACTGCTCAACCACTGCATTGCCTGGACCAGAAGAGAAAGTTGGGGAGGAGGGAGATTAAATGGGGAAAAAAGGTCTCCTTCCACCAGGTAGCAAAGTGCCAGAGAGGGACAGGAGACAAGTAAGGGCAGAGGGGTTGAGATGGGTCTGTTTGAGCTTGGGTGCCAGAGAGAGCTGCAAAAAAAACCCATCTTAGCAGCTACCTCCTTCTTCCACCCCACCCCACTCCCCATTCCCTTTTTATCCTAGGCCAATGCTTTTTCATGGTGTCTCCCCTCAGTGCTGGGGAGGGGCCGCCTCAGTAGGGATGGGGAGAGTTGGCCCACGCTCATTAAAACTCCGTGGGTGGCGTCACTCTGAGCGTCTGTAGGGGGAGAGGGTGGAGCCTGGAGAGGGCTGCCTTGATTCCCAAGGGAGGGAGGCTTTGGGAGGCAGGCCGGCAGGCAGGCAGGCCAGGCAGGCAGGCGGGAGAGAGAAGGGTCCCTGGCCCAAGTGGAGAGGCAGTAATTATGGGAGACGCCCTGTTCGAGGCAGCATCGGAGAGGGGGAAGCCAGCTCTGGCAACCTCCTGGCTTTGTTGGCGCTATTCCTAGGTTGGTAATTAAGCATTTTGCAAAGCCAGCTCTGACTGCACGCACACACGCAGGCACGCTCTGCCTCTCATCTCCTGCCTCCACGAACACCTTCTTCTTCCAGCAGACACAGCAGCTGCCTCTCCCCAGCTCTGCACAGAGGGTGGAAAAGGCCAGGGGGCTGGCTCTATCACAAGCTCTGGGAGGTAGGGATGGGGCATGTCTCTGGGGGGAGCCTTTGGTGGCCCATTTCCTGGTTTTAGGCCCAGTATCCCAAGCCACACACTTCAGACTCAAAGAAAATCATTTACTCACAGCCCTACCTCCAGAAACAAATAAAGATTCTTAAGGGAGTCTTAAGTGCTTAGACCACCCTCATGAAATGTCCTAGAAGGGTGAGAAACAAAAAGGGAGAGAAATTGATATAAGGGGAGTAAAGCTGAACAGGAATGGTTTGAGTTGGAGGGAAGGCACCAAATGTGCACCCCCCTCCCCCACAACGGGGAAAGGAAGCCAAGGAAAGAAACCATCACTCCAACATACAATATCAGAAGAAAGGGAAAGCAATGGTCCACACCGACTTCAGGGAGATACGAGTCCACAAAACAGTTCTCCCAAGTTCTGAAGGTAACAGGAACTGCCTATGGGATTAATGAGGGAGTCCCCACTCCGTCCACGGGTCTGCCCTGAGCTCCTTCGTACTCCTTGCCAGATTCCACTTCATTCTCCCCAGAGCCAAGCTCTTCTGCAGTGTCCCTCTCTCAGTTGTCACTCATTGCCAGTGTGCTGGTCCCTGGGAAGGAGACAGTGGAGAAGGTGGAGGGTGGCTTCCCTTCATTCCTCTCCAGAGCTGGGAAGGACAGCACCCAGCGGGGTTACAAAGCCAGGAGAGTGGGAGAGTTCAAGGAGTCTGAAGACTGGTCCCCGCTGCTGCTACTTCTCCGGTGGGCCTTGGAGCATGACTCAGAAGGGGATACAGGGGATTCCTGCTCCAGCACGTTTGGGTAGGTAAAGACCAGGTTGGAGGTGCCCGGGGTGATAGCTGGAGTGGAGGTCACCACAATAGGGGTATTGAGGGGCTCCTCCCCATAAAAGCCCCCAGCAATGTTGATGGGCTTAATGACGGACCTCTGGGCCTTGTCCAGGGCTGAAGAGGAGGAGGATGGGATCTCTTCTTCCAAGGGCTCTTGCTTCACCACAACAGTACCTACCCCGCCGCCGGGGCGCATGGACTGCAGGCTGTGGGATGGCGGGGTCCGACGCTCTTCAGGGCTGATTTTGCATACAGGCCCATGTGCCACCAGCATAAACTCTAGCTTCTCCTTCTCCTTCTGCAGCTCAGCTATTTCCTTCTGCAGTCCCGACTTCTCTTCCTCTAGTTCTTCTGTTTCCTGTTGGGAGAAGAGAAATTAAGTGAAGTCAAATGAAGGAGCCCCCATTTTACCTTCTATGTTCTCAATGTTGATGTTCCACAGGACCAAAAGATCAGAGACCAAGAGCTGGAATGAACCCCAGAGGTCACCTGGTCCAACCCCCTCATTTTACAGGTGAGGACACAGAGGCCCATGTTCATACAAGTAGTAAGTAGCAAGAGTCAGGACTGGAATTCCGGCCCCTGATTCCAGAGGACCACTGTACAATGTTTCAAGTCCAGACTCAGGACTGACTACTAACAATTTCTGTGGACCCAGACATCAAATCAAAGAAACATGGAGTCTTCCTGTAAAGACATCTAATTTAACCTGGACCTGAACAAGGCTGCCCAGGTGAAATCAGAAGACACCTGCTACTCACTCCACTCTCCTTTTCCATATTTGTTTCATATCATTCCCCCTGTGCCCTAAACCAAAGTCAACTGCTCTCCCACCCACCCTAACATACTGTTCCCTTTGCCTAGAATGCCTCACCCTCCCCTCTTTCCTCACTGAATTCTTATCCATCCTTTAAACAACAAATCAAATGCCACTTCCTCCATGAAGCCTGACCTGTTACCCCTAGTTAGTAATGACCCTCCCCCAAGACCTCATGTAGCACTTTCTTTGCAGCCTTCAAATGGACTTGTCATGGCTGTATTCCAATTTTCTGTGTTTTCACCTTACTAGGAGAATACCCTTAGACTGCCATGAAGAAATCACGTAAAGGGATCGGACTAGATAATCTTTGAAATTCTTTTAAGTCCTAGATTTGACATCCTTTATGAGCTATGTTTTAGCTAAGCTTTGTTTTTCCCTCTGGGCCTAGCCCAGAGTAGGTGCTTAATTAAAGTCTTTTGATTGAATGAATACGAATAAACAAATGAATGAAAAATAATGCCCCACCTCATCATCTTGGACCCAAAGTTAGAGATTCTAAAACATGTGGAGGGTAAAATGCCTCTTGTCTTCAAAGTCCAATCTAGGTTAGCACAGAAATGGACCAAGGGGTATTTGGAAAAGAGAGGAAAATGTAATTTCCTAGAATAATCGTGGGCATCCATTGCCAGTATGTGGGGCTGCTTTACTGAACGAGGTCATGTCCTCATAGGACATCCACTACAATCTTCTCATTTTACAGATGAAGAAATGGAGGCCTAGGGAAGAAGATCAGCTTTCTCAAAGCAGAATATGTCACAGTGATCTCCAGTTTAATGTCCCCTGTGCATCACAAGCTCAGCATATTTAAAATAAGAACTGAAAAACCAATGCCTCCTGGGAAACTCTCCTTTTCTTCCTACGCTCCATCCTCCCTTCCAACTGCTATCCTCAAACTCAAACTCACTTTCTCTTTCAGGCAGCTGGGCTTGGAGTAAGGAAGAACTGAATTCAAATCTAGCCTCAAACACTTACCAGCTGGGTGACCCTGAGGCAAGTCACTTAAAACTCTGTTTGCCTCAGTTTCCTCAACTGTAAAAAGGAAATGATAATAGCACCCACCTCTCAGGGTTGCAGTGAGGATCAAATGAGATAATATTTGTAAAAAGCACTTAAGGGGCAGCTAGGTGGCACAGTGGATAAAGCACCAGCCTTGGATTCAGCAGTACCTGAGTTCAAATCTGGCCTCAGACACTTGACACTTACTAGCTGTGTGACCCTGGGCAAGTCACTTAACCCCAACTGCCCCGCAAAAAAAAAAAAAAAAGGCACTTAACACAGTGCCTGGCATATAGTAGGTGCTATATAAATGCTTATTCTCTCCTCCTTCCCTTCATCTCCTCCCCAATTCCATGGAAATAGATTTCAAGACTTCAGGGTCAGCTTTTGTTCTTCACCTTTCAAGGAAGATCATATAGCCAGTGAAGATATAGCAAGAAACTCCCTAAAGGGAGTAAATACCAATCTACTCCTCTCTCTACACATTGTCCCCCCCCACCCTTCCCACCCAATGCAAACCTCTATTTAAGGAAGAGTAGTAGACAAGAGTCATACGAAGCAGGAGGTGAAGGAAAGTTAGAGGAGAAAAGCAAAGTTTCCATCTGCCTCAAGAGTTTGACAAGCGTCATGGGCTCCTATGAGAGGTTTCCTGTGGAGGATGTGGCCGAGGGACCTGTGAGAGGAAGGGAGGGGCAAGGCGCACGGCTTCAGAGAGGAACATGGGGACTCTGCAAGGGTTTTCTCTAGGCTTTGGAGGGTGGCTCAGGGGAATGCAAACTTTCTGAGGGCAGGGACTATTTTGTTCTGGTCTTTGCTGCCTCAGCCCCCAGCAGGTGCTTAATTAATATCTGTCAAATTGAAGCAATGGGGGCTCTGGGGTCAGAGGGCCACGGTTCAAATCCCACTCCTGCTAATCACTTATTTTGTGGCCTTTGGGCAAGTGACTTATCCTTTGGGCCTTGGTCTTCTTATGTGTAAAATGATGAGGAAATTGGACTAGATAGATGGTCCTGAGGTCCCTTACAGTTCTAAACCTATGGTCCTATGAATTAACTGAATGAAGATTTGTGGGGAAAGACATAGTTGGAAAGTTTTCAGATACCAATAAAAACAATGTCCAGATACCAAGATGAAGATTAATCACTGCTGCCTCCCACGTAACCCTGGGTAAGTCATGTAGCTGCCCCTGGACCTCAGTTCTCCCTTCTATCAAATAAGGGTTTGCACTCGATGGCTTCTGAATCTTCAATCTCCAAAGCCCTGATCCAGTGATACTAAGTTATGTGGTCTCCTTCTTACCTCTTCACTTTCTCTGCCCCCTCCCCACCTTCTTTACCCATTTATATGGATCTATTATCACAGATTTTCCCACTAACTTAGGGTTTGAGAAATCAAGCGTCCTCACGCAATATCTGACAATAACCCTGCCATCTAATCTGGGAAACTCAATGCTATGGAATTCACTTGAAAAAAGCCATCATGGACTCCAGGAAGAGGCAAGGTGGTCTAGTAAACAGAGACCTGGATTTGGACTCAGGACCTGGGCTCACAGTCTGACCCTCCCACTTCTTACTTCTGTAATTCTGAGCAAGTTCCTTCAACTCTCTGTATCTTGACTTTCTTATCTAGGAAATGAGGGGTTAGAGTAGATGAACTGCCTGGTCCCTTCCTGCTCTAGATACTTTGCTTCCTGGTAAACTAAAAGAGTGCTGTTCATATGGGAGGGTATCTCTCATGCCAAAAGAGAGGTGGCCAGAATGCACTATCCTTCCCAAAGACATCTTTGAATGAAGCTAGAAGAATTGGGACCCAATTCAGACCTTCTATTTTCTCTTCTTAGGGGGTTGAGCTTTAGACTCTCTAGCTGGGATGATGTTGAGACTTGGTCAGATCAAGGGTCAGGGAGGGAAAGGTCATGGACACCAAAGAGGTTGAGTGATTAAGGAGCTAGAGAGAGTGACTCACAAGGTCAGAATGGAAGTGCCAAGACCACAGAGAAAAGCTCATTTGACATGGTGTGGAGTGAGGTTAGGATATTCATGCCTACAAAGGACATGAAGAATTTAAGGTGCACAGTCATAGAATATGACACAGTTTTGTCCAAAATGGAACCCAGACTATGGTGTTCAGGGTGTAATGATTGGAATGACGCCACCTGCTGGAGACTTACTGTAGGAAAGCTCTGCCATGAGGAGAAGGCGTCTGAGGCCAAGCCATGCGGCTTTTCTTTGGCGGCAAGAAGTGACGTTTGCTTGTGGGAGGAAGAGGGGGCGAGGCTGGCTCTCTCCCGCTCTTTCGCCAGGACTCTCATGGAGAGTGGAGCAGGAGAACTGTAGCTCCCCAAGATAGATAGATGAATCTAGGCCTTTCTCTCTTTCTTCACCAAATTCTTATTCTCCTTAATAAATGCTGAAAAGTCTAAACTCTTGCTAAAGCTTATAACTTATTGGCAACCACTCATTAGATTTTAGATAGTATAGCTAGAATTTTAGCCCCTTACAAGGGAAAATATCTTTTTACTAATGAGAGCTCTTAGACTGGGAGAGAAGCTCTACTAGATGTAGCCCCTAACTTCTGAGGTTTTTAGAAATGGAAGGCCCTAAATTCTGGAAAGCAGACTGACTGTGGGCAGAACCAGGCTCACACTGATTCTTGAAGGCTGGAAATTTTTGATATTAGGGTAGGGTCCACGTCTTCACCTGATTTTAGGATTGGGGGAATGCAGAGGTCTAAAGAAGACAAGATTTCAGAGCATTGAGCCTAGTGCCCTTCACCACAAGCAACAGTTCTTACCGCTTGGAGCTTCTCAGTCAGCTCCCGGCGTCGGTTACGGCACTTGGCTGCAGCAAGCTTGTTCCTCTCTCTCCGAATTCTTCGCTTTTCTTCTTCTTCAGGAGACAGCTAAATGTGTGTACAGAAAAGAGAAGAGAAAACAAAGAAATGATAAATGATAAGAATTGGGCCAGTCTCTCTATACTGTTTTTCAGAAGGTAATATTTTAAACCAGGTAAGATACACCTTAGGGATGAGGTAGGAAAAGTAGGAAGCTGGCCCGGGGTTCAGTAGGGAGAGACATTTAACTTGAGAGCACAGTTCCAGGTTTCTTCACAGCAAGGAGTGAGTAGCTCACTAAGCAAAGACACATCAAGAGAGAGAGATGTCCAGTATTGAAGAAGAGAACAGGGTCTGTTCTCTGTGAGGCAAAAAAGGACCCTGGGATTTGCCAGACATGGCCAGATGACAGATTTTGTCATGTCAGCCCCTGATGCTTTGCCAGGAACAAAGAGTAAAAGCTGGGAATGCACACTGGAGAGATTTCCACTCGTTGCCTGGCCTGACCCCACCTGCATAAGCTGTTTCTTCCAAACTCTAACTAATTATCCCTCCCAACACTTATGTCATCCCTGCCAGATTCATTATCCCCATTTGGCAGATGAAGAACCCAACCCTGGAATCCCCAGAAGAGCAAGAACAATACAGGGAATCTCTCCTGTTTCCAATGGGGTCCAGTATTTGTGTGTGTGTGGGGGATGTATCAGGACAGTCAGAAAGGACCTTGTGATGCTACCCATACTTAAATCTTCCTTAGACCCTCGCCTGGGAGGAAGTCCTGGATAGGTATGATTTACCTCCAATGAGGCCACATGAACAGTGAGAAAACAGCCCTGGATTTGGAGTGAGTCAATGGGTTCTAATTCTTACACTTGTCCCTTATTACCTCTGACCTTGGGAAATTCACAACCTGTGTAGGCCTCAGTTTCCTCAACTGTAAAATGGAAGAGTTAGATTTCATGGTCTCCAAGGTCCTTTCCAACACTAGAGCTATGATACTGCTATTGCACACCTATTATGTTCCCAGGACACCTAGATGGCTTGGTGGATACAGCACTGGGCCTGGGGTCAGGAAGACTCACACCTGACCTCAGACACTTACTAGTTATGTGACCCTGGGCAAATCACTTAACCCTATATGCCTCAGTACCCTCATCTGTAAAATAAGCTGGAGAAGGAAATGGCAAACCCACTTTGGTATCTCTGCCAAGAAAACCCCAAATGGGGTCAAGAAGAGTCAGACACAACTGGAAGATGACAACTACGATGACGACAACGATGACCGTGACAACGACAACAACAATAAGAACAACAACAATGTTTTCAGAACTGGCAGGGAGGGAGAAAGTTGCAAAAGAAGGGAAGTACACGGTGCATGCCCTCAACAAGCTTATAGTCTCTTCCCCTACCCTAAATACATCGTAGGGTGTTTGAAAATCTGGTCATGCACACATTCCAAGGATACAGGCCAGTGTGTGGCCCATATAGTCACGGAACTAAACAGGCAAGCCTGCCATATAGAACTGTTGGCATAACAGTTCTTCCAAGATTCCCCACACCACCAGGAACGCACTAGTAAAGGCACTGGATTTGGAGTTCAGAAATGGGGATTCATTTTCATAACTAACAATTACTACAGTGTGACCTTAGGCAAAGCACTGAATCTCTGAAGTTCAGTTCTAAGTCTCTGATCCCTATAATCCCAGGCAAGGATTCAGGAGAGGATAACCAAAGTCAATGGAAGCTTCAAAAAGTCCCTAGCTTTTTCATTGTGCCAGCAGCTAGGTGGCACAGTGGATAGAGAGCCCAGCTTGGAGTCAGGAAGACTCATCTCCTCCTTGAGTTTAAATCTGGCCTCAGACACTCAGTAGCTGGGTGACCCTGGACAAGTCACTTAACCATGTCTGCCCCAGTTTTCTCCTCTGTAAAATGAGCTGGAGAAGGAAATGGCAAACCACTCCACTATCTCTGCCAAGAAAACCCCAAATGGGGTCACAAAGAATTGGACATGACTAAACAATAGCTTCTTCATTAATATAATAATAATAATAATATAACAATAATAACAGCTGACATTTATATACTTCTTTAAAGTCAAAAAAACAAATACTCACTGAGTAAAACACTCTACTAAGGTTAAAGGCACTGTTGGGGACATTACTTTCAAGGAATGTGGACACAACTTAGTGAACTCTAAGTGGAAAACCTGAATCATCCTCACCGGGCACTGGAAGTGTAAGGATACTGCCCACCCCCAGGAAGCAGCCTGTATTCTGGTCAAAGAATAGAGTGTAGCATCCATTTTGACATCCATCCTATTGGAATGTAAACTCCCTGGACAGCTAATGAAACATTCCTCACTTTCCAAAAAAGAAGTGGGTGGACCACAGAAGCAGAATCATGTATACACTGTCAGATAGTCAAACTGTTTTTCTTCATTATGACAAAGGGTTCTATGGAGGAGGGGAGGGGAACATTTATAGAAATGACTGTGATGTAAACAGAGAAACATTCAATAGCTCTTTTGTTGTTTTTGTTAAGAATGTAAGCTTCTGGGGCAGCTAGGTGGCACAGTGGATAAAGCACCAGCCCTGGATTCAGGAGGACCTGAGTTCAAATCTGGCCTCAGACACTTGACACTTACTAGCTGTGTGATCCTGGGCAAGTCACTTAACCCTCATTGCCCCATAAAAATAAAAATAAAAAATAAAAAGAATGTAAGCTTCTTGAGGGCAAGGAATTCACTTTTGACTTTGTATTCCCAGAACCTACTTTGCACATACTTGGTGCTTCGTAAATGTTTGTTGATTGATTGATTGACCAGGCTGAATCCAACATCTGACTCAGGGCTCAGTTCCCAGACAGTTCAGGAGAATAAAAAAAGAAAAAACTGTGGTACGGTCCCCACAACTAACTGGATTCTTCATTCCAAGATCCTCTGCAAAAAGACTGACCAGTGCATCAGAGGACATGACCAGCTAACACTAAACCTGATGACCCCATTCAACAAATTCACTTCAGCAGACATTTAATGAGCATCTACCATGTACCAAACATTGTAGCAGGCACTAAAGAATCAAAGACAAAAATGATCTTGCCTATGCTCACCAGAAGCTTGCTCAGTCTATGATCTATAGATATGAATTTGTCATCCTTGAAGACTCAACACTGATGGTACTACACTGAGTCCCACCTCCATCCATCAAACATATCTTTAAAAAATATGTGAGGCCATTGCCTGGACACAAAGACAGTCTAGGGATACAAAGGATGGTGAAGAGAGAGTGAAGCAAACAGTGTGAGGAAGTGAGAAGAGACAACACTAACATCCCCCAGAAGCTATACAGAAGCACCTGGGCCCCCTTGTCCACTGCAGTCTCCTCAGGCATGTGGCTTAAGTAGATGATTGCTGATTTGACTCTCTGGCTCTCCAATTACCCACAGGGGCAGTTAGGTGGTACAGTGGATAGAGCGCCCAGCTTGGAGTCAGGAGATTCATCTTTCTGCATTCAAATCTGGCCTCAGACACTTACTAGCTGTATGACCCTGGGCAAGTCACTTCATCCTATTTACCTCAGTTTCCTCATTATTAAAATGAGCTGGAGAAGTAAATGGCAAACCACTCCAGTATTTTTACAAAGAACATCCCAAATGGGGTCACAGAGAATCAGCCATGCCTGAAACAACTCAATAACAACAAGCTTTGCCTAAGGGTTTGCTATGGCTAAGCTCTGCTCCCACCTCTACTCTCCACCTATACTTTTGCTTTCTGCCAGAGTAGCAAAAATTTCACAGCAAAAAATACATCTAACAGTCAAAATGCCCAATCAATTAAACTGCCAACAGTGTCTAACAAGAATGATGACAATAATAAAAATAGCAATCATAATAGTAGTAATGTCTTATATACACCAAATCATAAGCATAATAGATTTTCAGCTAGAAGGAACCTTAGTCTTCTTTTTTTGTTTGTTTGTTTGTTTTGGCAAGGCAATTGGGGTTAAGTGACTTGCCCAGGGTCACACAGCTAGTAAGTGTCAAGTGTCTGAGGCCAGATTTGAACTCAGGTCCTCCTGAATCCAGGGCCGGTGCTCTATCCACTGCACCACCTAGCTGCCCCTGAACCTTAGTCTTCTAATCCAATCCTCCCCTTCATTGTATAGATGAAGAAAGGGCCAGAGAGGTGAAGGAACTTGCCCACAGTCATTCAAGCTAGCAAGTGACAGAATATGAGTTCAAATCCCCTGGCTCCCAAAGCAAGGCTCTTTCCATTTTACCACACTGCCGCCTCTGTACAGAGCACTTTAAAGCTTATTCTAAAGGGCTGTCAGATCCATCATCTATCTCCTCTGATGTCACCCCAGCCCTGTTAGGCAGGCAGGACAGGTCTTATTATCCCTATTTTTACAGACAAAGACACTGGGGCCAAGTGAAGTCAAGTGACTTGCCAACATGACACAATTAATAAGTGGCAGAGCAAAGCTTCAGAACCAGGTCTTCTAAATCCTAGCTGGCCACCTGGTCCATACCTGGTATGACAACCACCACCCCTCCAGTCTCCCAGATTCATAACCTCTGTGTTATCCTAGCTTCCTCACTCTCCATCACCCTACACACCCAATCAGTTGCCAAATCTTGTTGATTCTATCTCCACAACATTTCTTGTTCCTGTCCCCTCTCTCAACAGGCACAGTTGCCACCTTAGTATAATCCTCCATCGCCTCCCCCCTGGATTATTACAACAGCCCCTTAATTGATGCCTCTCCCCTTTCAACCTATCTTCCACAAATCTGCCAATGTAATTTTCCCCAAGGGCAGATCTGACCATGTCATACTCCTGTACTCAACAATCTTCTAGGATTAAAAATAAACTCGTCTCTATGACCTTTCAAGTTCTCCAAACCTAGCCCCCTAAGGGCTGCCCTCTATACAAACTGGCCATTTCACTCTTCCTCCCACAATACTCTCCATCTCCTCTTTCCGTGCTATATACTGATCATCTCCCATGTCTGTCAGCCATCTTCATCTCTTCCTCACTTTCTTGAAGACTCAGCTCACTAGTGACTACATGAAGCCTTTCAAGATCCATCTAACTGCTAGTGCCCTCTGTCTTTAAACTACCTGGTAGGTATTTGGTATTTATTCAATATTTACATATTAATGGACATTTTGCCTCCTTCTCACTTGAGTGCTAAGTCCCTGAGGGCAGTGACGGTTCCATTTTTGACTTTGTGTCCCCAGAACCTAGCACGGTGCCTGGAACATAACAGGCACCTAATAAAATGCTTGTTGATTAATTAAGGAAAGCCTTTTCTAGATGGAATTAAATGACCCTGAGGTCCTTTCTACCTCGGAGATTCTATCATGATAGGACATGATAGACTCCGTTTACAACAGAAGTCTCGTCACCCAGTGGCGGTGCCTCCCCCTGGCACGAGTTTGGGCTAGAAGGGGCTTTGAGGGGCATCACTGAGATCTCAAGGTACTCAGTGCTGGTCTTCTCCCGGTGCTCTATGTGAGTTTGGCAACTTTTCTGAGGATCAGGTTGAAACAAGTTTAGCAGCAGCAAGAACATCATTGCTGTGTCCCTAAGTGTTCAGTATTGGCCCTGTTTTAGGTACTGTACAGTGGGTAGCAAAGTGTTCTCATCGGATCACACAGACAAGTGACCTTAACATGGGGTGGCCTGAAGCTTCCTAAAAGAGACACAGAGCTGCTCATCTCTTTAGGTGCTTGCAAATGCCTACCTTTTTTTTTTTTTTTGAGTATGACATCAAATGAGATCATGGATACAAAAAACACTTTAAAAACTATTAAGCCGCGTTTGTGCAAGTATATATACACACACACACACACACACCCCTGTGTGTATATACATGTGACACATTTACATGTATGATTATTATTACTATAAGCATCATGGCATTGTGGATGGTGGCAGAAAGACATGGGTTCAAATCCTACCTCTAACACTGGCTATGTGACCCTGTGCAAATCACTTAAACTCTCAGTGTCCCTTTGAGACCGTTAACAACAGAACTGTTGCTGATATATTGTGGTATAGTAAGAATTCCTGGGAGTTCCCTTTACTGGTAAAATCACAGGTCAGGTCCCAAATAAATTATTGCTATTGTTGTTATTATCATGCACAGGCGCCATGTTCTATGTGTTATCTGAACACCATCCTAGCTAAGCTTAGAAAGGCTCATCACCAGACTGGAAATAGGATGGGGTTTTGGTTTTTTACCACAGCAAGTCTCAAAGACCATCTACTATGTAAGAGAGAATTGGCCATCTGGGTTGGTGAAGGGATTACCCCCACACCAACAAAATAATACACCCTTGAAATGCGCAAACACAAGTAATACATGGGGACAGTATTGGCATATCCTTCCCTACTGTTTCAGTCCTTCCCTTTCCCACATCCCTAGATCCTGGAAAAAGTTTAGCCCAGAGGTCTCCATGCCTGTTCCCAACCTCTCTACCCCCTCCTTCCCAAAGCCCAGTCCTGGGAGGTGTGTGGCAAGCTTGTCAACATAGGAAGTATCCAGGGAACATGAGATCAACATTGTCAGAGCGTGTGTGTGTCAGCACTAGCGCCCTCCCCACCCACACACTGCACGCACCCTCCCCTCAGAGCCCCGGGCCTCCAGAAAACAAGCGCTCAGAACACAAGCAGGTGCCAGAGCCATCCTCTGCTGAAGCACCCCTCCCACTGGGTGATAGGATCTTAAGACACTAGCTGTAGACCTAGAAGGAACTTTGGTCCAACCATATAGTCCCGCCCCTTCCCTTTACAGATGAGGAAACTGAGGGTCAGAGAAAGGTAACTTGCCCAAGGTCACAAAGGGAGTAATTATGGAAGAAGTGGAATTTGAACCCAGGTCCTCTGACTTCAGGTTCAACATTCCTCCCACAGTGCCAGGCAGGAGGGCCTGGGGATGTTGTTAATGAAGCTGACATACATTTCTTCCTGGTGTTTGTTATACTTTGAGGAAAGAGGCTCAGTGATATCCCAGACAGAACTGCATTTCCTCTACTCTGGATCCTCTTTTATGTTTCTTGGGGTGATCAGGAGGAAACTGAATCTAGTGGAAAAACCATTTAATTTGAGGCAAGGAAGAATGGAAAACTATGGGAAGGGACAGACAGGAAAGGAGAGGATAGAATAGCATAAGATAGCATAGGATAGGATAGAAAAATAGAGAAAATAGGGGACTCTGGACCCAGAGAAACTGGGTTCAAGTCCCACCTCAGACTGTATACTATACAGGTGAACCTGGGCAAGTCATTAAAAAATTTAATTAATAATTTTAATTTAACTTAATTATTTAACCTTCCTAAGCCTCAGTTTCTTCATTTGTAAAATGAGGAGTTTAGACTATATGACCTCTAGAATTCCTCCTGATTCTAGATCTTTGGTCCTAGAATAGAATCAAAAAGCTGTAAAAGACTCTAGAGATCACAAAACACAACTATGTTGTTTTTCCCCAATAGAATATAAATTCCTTGAGGACAGGGAATATTTTGTTTTTGATTTTGTATCTTCAGCACCTGGAACCTACCAGCTACTTAACAAATTCTTGCTGAATGAAAGAAGATAATCCCCTCACTTTGCAGATGAGGAAAGTGAGGCTCAAATAAGTGAAGAGACTTATCCAATGTCACTCATCTCGTTAGTGCCAGAGCTGGTATCAGAACTCAGATCTCCTGACCACCAGTTCAGTGGTATTTCTAACTCTTCCTGATGAGTGACAGTTCTGAATTCCTGGCTCATGATGTATCATCAGAAAATGTCTCTTGTTCCTTCCCTTCCTCTCACAAACAAGTAAAAGCCTCCAGCCAGATTGTATTAGGACATTAGTGTGAGTTAGGCATCGCTCATAGAGAGGAAGTGCATGCTATTCAGCATCTTCCTGCCATGTTCCCCTACAGCCCTTAAAGAGTCAATGCCTCTCCCAGGGTGCCTGACTCACCCCTGGGGTCATTTATGTCCTGGGAGAGTCTGGCTCACCAATGTCTATAAAATCTTTTGAGGTCCGTGGAGAAAAGCACATTAATGGGAGACATCATTATGATTGTTGATCTTGAAGGGTGGCTCAATTACAAGAGACCTCGTTGGAAACATCAGGGCACTTAGTGAATGAAGCCTGATTAATATGAGCTGCCCTGTCTGACTTGGACAGAGTTTAATCACTACAATAGACAGTGTCCCAGATTAGTCGAGGGCTCCCCTGACATCATTCCTATGGAATGACTTCCATCTTCCCTTTTTCTTTCCCCTTTGGGCTCCAGCTCTGTCTGAAGGCTCTCTGCCCCAGCATACCATGCAACCCTGCTAATGCCAAGGGAAATCGAGCTTCTTGTAGAGGGAACAGCAGCAAAGCAGGACAGGGAGATGCCAGGGGACGACCAGCAGACATTCACAGTTTGGGTAGACCTGGGTTCAGATCCTTCCCAAGTTTGCCATTAAGCAAATTGCTTAATCTCTCTCTCTCCCCCCCTTTCTCTTTCCCCCTCCTTCCTTCCTTCCTTTCTCTCTCCCTCCTTCTGTCCCTCTGTCTCTGTGTGTCTCTGTCTCCGTCTCTCTCTTTCTTCCTCTCCCTTGTTCCCTCCCTCTCTTCCCCTGGGATTCCTCAGCAAAATGAAGGGGTTGAATCTTAGCCCCAAAGAACACAAGTCCTTCCCCCTCACTAGACAGGTAGGGGGTTGCAAATGCAGACTGTTGCATATGCTATCAGTTTTTGTTGTCTGCTCTTTGTTAAAGAGACAATTCAATGTGGGAAAGGTATACTGGAAAAATGACTCTGGTTTTATTTTTAAAGCATCAATAAAACTTTAAAATAAATAAATAAAATGAAGGGTCAGATAGATCACAGAAATACAAAAAGTCTGAGTTCAAAAGGATCTCAGGGCCACAAAGGACTAGCTGAACAAGAACCCCTGCTACCACATCCCTAACAAGTTTCCATGCAAGATTTTGATTAAGACCTGTATGAAGGGAAAACTCACTACCTCCAAAAGTAAGGGGGAACCCACTACTTCTCAAAGCCACTTATCCCACTTTGGGATACCTCTAATAGCTAGTTCTAATTTACTTCCATTAAACTAATACCTTCCTCAATAGAACTTCTCCTTACTCCTAGTTCTTTCCACAGGGGTGGGGGGTGAGGGGGCAACAAGTCTAATTTCTTTTCCTGCTACAAATAAATGAATACAGCTATTGTGTACCATGCCCCCCCAACCAAGTCTTTTCTTCTCTCCCCCCAGTTTCTTGCAAACAATCCTCATACAGCCTGATGACCCTAGTTACCATCTTAGGAATATCCATCCTAAAATGGGACTTTGGGGATTTTCTTTGCGAAGATACTGGAGTAGAATTCCATTTCCTTCTCCAGCTCATTTTATATAGATGAGGAAACTGAGGTAAACAGGGTGAAGTGATTTGCCCAGGGTCACATAGCTAGTTAAATCTGAGGCTGGATTTGAACTCTGGGTCCAGTGCACTATCTGCTGAGCTACCTAGCTGTCTTCCCTATAGCCCTGTTGGGATAGATAGATAGACAGAGATAGATAGATAGATAGATAGATAGATAGATAGATAGATAGATAGATAGATAGATAGATAGATAGATAGATAGATAGATATAGATCTCTCTCTCTCCATATATATATATATATATATATATATATATATATGTTCTTTGAGAAAATGCTGGTTTCTTAATAGAAACAAACTCTATAATTCCAAACAATACTGAAACTATCGATGATAACAGCCAGGTGTGCCCACCATTCCCCTCTCAAAGAAAGAACAGATTCATAAACTGCTCAGAGTGTAAAAGGACCTAGGGCTCCTCCAAGAAGAAGTCTATCAGTAGAGTGGGCATCTCAAGGAGGGGCACTGGCACTGGTCTGCCTCATGGGGCTGACTGCCCTGGCCTGGTGTGCTCTGTACAAGTTAGCAATGTCAATGCAATGTGACAGGGAACCAAACTGGGAGCTGTGTGACCAGGCTCTGAGGGAAAGATGCCTCCCCTGGGGAGCAGGGCCTTTGTCTCTGGCAGAGCATTCATACAAGCTGCCCCCCTGTCTGGAAGGAACCCTCACCTCATCTCTGCCTTTCAGAATCCTTTTCTTCCTTCAGGGCTTGGCTCAGATATCACCTCCTCTAGGGAGCCTTATCTGATCCCCACCCTAGTTGTGGATTCATTCTTTCTCTCTCTCTCTCTTTCTTAATTTGCATTTATTTATCTGTGTATATGTTATATTGCATGGCTCAGTGGATAGAGCGCTGGTCCTGAAGTCAGGAAGACCTGAGTTCAAATCCAGCCTTACACACTTACTATCTATGTGACACTGGGCAAGTCGTGTAACCTCGCTTGCCTTAATCCACCAAAGAAGGAAATGGCAAACCACTTGAGTATCTTTGCTAAGAAAACCCCATGGACAATATGGTTCATGGGGTCACGTAGAGCAGGACATAACTTAATGACTAAACAACAAAAATATGTCATATTACCCTCAAAGAATATAAGCTTCCTGAGGGCAGCAACTGTTCCATTTTTGTCTTTATATCTCTAGTGTCTGTGTCGGTACTTATGAAATATTTGTTGAATAATAATATTCTCTAATAGGCATATCGTGCTTTAAAGTTGGCAAAGCATTTTAGAGGCAGCTAATTGGCACAGTGACTAGAGCAAGGGGTCTGGAGCCAGAAAGACATGAGTTTGAATCTGACCTCTGACATTTACTAGCTGTGTGTTATTGGGCCTCTATCTGCCTCAGTTTCCTCAATTGTAGAATAAGTATAATAATAGTATCTATCTCCTAGAGTTGTCGTGAGAATCAAAAGAGATGGTATGTGTAAAGTAATTAGCATAGTGACTATCACATAGCAGGTATTTAATAAATGCCTATTTCCTTACTTCCTTTTATATACATTTTCTCACTTGATCATCACAACCCTGTGAGATAGATGCTATTTTAGCCCCTTTTCACAAATGAGGAAAATAGAGCTCAGAGATTAACAGAGTAGCCTAGAGTCCCATGCAGCTAATGGAAGGCAAGATTTGATTCCAAGTCCTATTGTCATGTCTAATTACTAACCCACTATCCCCTCTTGCCTCTGGAATGAATTGAATTGAATTTTTTTCCTTTGGTCATATATCATAGATTCAGAGCTGGAAGGTACCTCAGAGACCAGCTAGTCCAAAGCCATCACATTACAGATGGGGGAAACTGAGGCCTCCTGAGGTTAAGCGACATTCAAGGTGAAAAGGGTAGTAAATGTCAAAGGCCAAATTTGAACGTAGGTCCTCTAACACCAGAGCCAGCACTCTCCTGTTATATTTTACTCTAAATACTATCAGAACATTCAGCAGCAGAAAGAGCTTGGGGTGAGAAATCAGGGTGGGGGGGGGCAAGGATCAAATCCCTATGAGGGTACTCGTTCGTCTCCTCAGACAAGTCGCTTCCCCCAAGCGGGCCTTGGGTTCTTTATTCATAAAGTAAAAGGGATGGAGGCTGGGTGACCCCTCAGCCCCCTCCCAGCCATTGATCACAGTACCAGATCCAAGTCTAGACCCCAGGTGTCAAACTTGTCTTCCCAACCTATGCCTCCTTTTCCTTGGTAATGTGGAAAATTTGATGCTGACCCCATTCATAAGGAAACTTAGAAAGCAGCTCATAAAACTGCCTGGCACACACTTTGAAAGTTCAATAAGAGCCCCATAAATGCCCAATGGCAGCCATTTCCTGGATCCTCCAAGGGCGTGGAGAGACCATGGGGCTCTGCCCTCTGCATACTCACCAAGCCCAGTCCAACTGAGAGGCCAAACTCAAAGACCAGCCAACCCCTCTAGAAAACATAGGCTCCCATAGGTGGGTTTGTTAATCATTTAACATGTCCTGGGTCCCCCTCAGAGGTATGGCCACAGAGCCCCTGCCCTCCAGCTGGTCATCCTTCAAATGGTTGCTACCATTGACTTAAACCAAGCCACTTAAAGCAGAAAGAGGGTCTGCTATGATGGCTTCCAACTGCATGGCTACTGGATCCCTGCCTTCCTGAGGCAAATCATGGGCTCACAGAACCAATACCCACTGGCCAGACAGTGAGAGAATGAGGGTTCAAATCCCACCTCTGACAATGACCATCTGTGTGACCATAGGCAAGTCAAATAACTTCAAGACTCAGTTTCCCCAACTGTAAATTTAATGGTTTGAGCTAGACAGCCCGTGAAGTCTCTTGCATCTCAAAAGTCTATGATGTTATGACCTCAAAAGTCATCTAATCTAATCCCTTGCTTTCTAGATGAGGAACTTACGGCTCACAGAGCTTACCCAAGGGCAAACAGGAAGCATCAGAGACAGGATTTGAACCCAGGTCCTCTTACTCCAGAGCTGGAGGTCTTTCCATTGTATCAAGGGCACTACTGACAACCTTATACATACAAAATGCTCTTCTTTTCCTATCGTCCTCCATGAAATGAAGATGGGATAATAATTCGAAAACCCTAAAAACATCCAAATCTGAGATTTTTGCTCCATTTTGCAACTAAGAAGGCACAACTGATTTGAAATTAAGTGACTTGCCCAGAGCCTCACAGCTAATAAGTGTCTAAGGCTATATTCGAACCCAAGTTTTCCTGACTCCCAGTTCAATGCTCTATGCACACTAGTCAAGAGTTCTGCTAGTAAGCACCAAGTCTCCCAGCCCCATCTTCTCCATCTCTGTAAAAAAAAAAAAACCAAAATGCCCACTCTGACAAGGTTTCCCAAGCTTCCTTGCCTGATTCATTTTCGCAAGTCCAAGTTTTACCTGTTCATCTCTCCTTCTCCTGCCCACAGTGGTGCCGATGGTCTTGATCACCCCAGGTCTTGCGAGAGTCATGTGTCCCGGGACCGAGGCGAGGCCTGGCAGTGGGCTGTAGGGATGGGAGCGGGTGTATGGATTCGACATGGAGGTGATGACTGTGGGCTGCACCATCCACTGGAGATCCTGGCTGGTGGTAATGGCGTTGATGGTGGGGATGAAGGCACTGCCAGATCCTGGCATATCTACCCGGAATTTCTAAGAGGAAGGAAAGAAAGAGATACAAAATAAAATAAGACTAAGATGAGAAGCAAATGTGGGCAGAAGAAGAAGGTACCAAGAAGAGAAAACCAGGAGAAGGCAGGACCCAAGATGGGACTGACCCAGAGGCCTTAAACAAAGTCTTCAGCATCCATGACGCAAAGGAATCCTGCCTGGGCACGAGTCTTTCCATTCCAGTCTGCAGCCCAACTATAGGAATGTGACAGAGAAATAAGGCTGTCAACACATCCAAAGCTGACTTTTAAAATAGATGCAGCAGCCCATCAGTATGCACACAACCAGGCACTCTCTGCCCCTCACCCATGCAAGCTGTCATGATATTCAGCAGAAGGGCCTCCTGCCTGGGTGTTCAGAGAGGCTTGGGATTCACAGCTGTCAATCATTCCCCTAGGTGCAGGAACTCTGTGGCCAATGACCAATGAGAGAAGCCTTTAGAACACACCACTTTCCTATGAGGATAGACCCCCATTGAGCTGAAGGATTAGCATTGTGGGAGAGGGTCCTGGGGCCCCTGAGGGTGCAAACAGGCAGCTCTTTCTGCTTTCAGACTCCATGCTTGTCACCTTTCTGCTCATCTGTACCAGAATATTCATAACATATCCTTCTTACTCCATGTATCCATCTATACGTTCTCATAGGAGTTATCTGGAAGATTCTTTCTCCTAACCAAGAAACCTCAGAGCTCTAAAAGGTTCTTTGTCTCCTATCTATCTCATCCCTCAAGAAATGCTGATGAGATTATGATGATGATGATATTCAAATATGTGATTTCATTAATATAGGAAACTCCCAGTATGGGGGGGGAAAAACCTTCCATGGACACAAATTGGCAATTGACACTCTTAGAGAGTGTACCCTGAGAGAAGTAGAATGACTTGTCCAGAGTCACACAGCCAGTAGGTTTTGAGGAACACTCTCTTTTGGTCTCTACCCTGCCTCTGCCAGGCTACACTGTAATGCTTTTTTGTGGTATGCTTTATGAAAAAATCTATTAAAGGAAACAACTTGGTTTCTCATCATAGGAAGAACTCAACGTCCTTCAGTGATGAGTTGGGAAAGGAGAGATCACAGCACCATGGACTCTAGAGCCAGAAAGTGCCTTAGGAGTCATCTCATACAGCCCCAGCATCTTACAGTCAAGGACCAGAGGCCCAGAGGGGTCGGAATCTTTTGCTCCAAGTTTCTAGCCTTTAGTGGTGAAGAATAACCAGAAAACTTCATGCTCCTGGTGTTTCCACCTAAGCCTCTGTGAATGTTCTAACCTACAGAATCTCTAACAGATAGAACAGAAGCTTACTGAGAGAGGAAGAGATTATTTCATCTTTGTCTGTGACTCCCCCATATATAGCCCAGTGCCATGCATACAGTAAGTACA
Source organism: Dromiciops gliroides (assembly GCF_019393635.1). Classification (NCBI taxonomy): domain Eukaryota; kingdom Metazoa; phylum Chordata; class Mammalia; order Microbiotheria; family Microbiotheriidae; genus Dromiciops; species Dromiciops gliroides. The sequence goes on along the minus strand of NC_057862.1, from coordinate 472,859,424 downwards.
TAATACAAGCTCATCGTTTGACCAGTTAACCTGAAGGGAATAAACAGAATATAACACACCTACAGTCCAACAACCTGCTTCATCCTTGCCTTGAAAACCCAACCACCAACTCTTCCTGGGGTCCTTCAGTGGAAATGGAGACCTAGGAGTTGGCAAGTGTGGACAGAATGTTTTCATTTCAAAACAAGGAGCCACAAGGCTTAAAGACTCGGAACGAGAGGCAGCTGGCTGGCCATAGCAAGACAGAGGAGTGCTGAACTTGGGAAGACGGGAGTTTGAATCCTCCCTCAGTTAAGAGAGGAAAGAGCAACAGCCTTGGAGTCAGAGGACCCCAGTTCAAATCTTCCCCTGCTACTTGCTACCTGTGTGACCTTGGGCAAATCATTTAACTTTTCTGAGCCTGGTTTCTTCATCTGTAAAATGAGAGAGTTGGTGTAGATGGCCTCTAAATTTATCTATGCATATGATCCTATGAACTAGCTGCCTTTGAGTAGAATGGGGGGGCCAAGAACCCAGTGATGAAAGACCCCGTCCTTTAGGACTCCACAAGGAACACTGCCCACTGTGATGGATTTTGGGGTGCACCTTCCAGGGAAAAGACGACTAGGCAAGAGAGATGACTTCCTCAACTACCCTCTGGGAGGCACTCTGCATTCAAACCCAAAATGAAACAGTTCCTGCCCTCAAGGAGCTTACATCATACTGTGAGAAAATAATGCTAAGTATAAATATGTGCAAAATGTATACAGAATGAACACAAAGAAATATCAAGGGCTAATCACTGGGACAATCAAGAATGACTTCATATAGGAGGTGACACAAGCTGACCCTTGAAGGGACCTGCCTGGAAAGAAAGAAAAGAAAGGGCAAGGAGCCAAGGGGGCATCATTCTCCACCGAGAGAACAGATTTGGGTGGGGGGGATGAGTGAGAGAGTTGATGTGTATATGTATATATGTGACTAACTTGTAGCATCCAGGATTCCACCCTTCCTAAGGTCATAGGAGCTAAAAGGAACCCCAGAGGTCATTTCATCCAACACTTTCAATTTATAGAAGAGGAAATTAAGGCTCAGAGAGATGTGCCCCCAAATCACATTAGTAGTCGTTTGTGTCCCCATGTCATAGTATAAGTAACTCCTGGGAAAACTGCATTCTCTTTCTCCTTTTGAGGGAAGCAGCCCACATTTACATCCCACTTCTCTACCTTTAACTGAATGTTCTTGGGATCTTCGATGAGCAGGTTTGGAGTTCTCTAGAGGAAGGCATCTTCCTCAAAGAAAGTATATTTCACTTTCTTACAAAAGGAACCCCCCCCCTCCACACATTAAACTCCCAGGAAAAACTAGAGGTTGGACAATTAAGATTAGGAGGTAAAAGGCCCCCAAGAAAAGTTTGGCTGAGGTTGCTACTGGCATTTCGGTTTGCTTTTTAGACAGCAGGTCTACTAAATGTATTCCAGAGATCCCATCCGCCAGATTCCTTGCAGCAATCGGTCCTGTCTAGACAAAACAAGCCAGCAGTAAAAACAAGGTTGTAGGTAATGAGGGCCTCTGAAATGCTTGTACACCTTGTTTCAGACAGGAGGTAAATCCATCTGGATAACACCCTGGCACAGAACTGCAAGAAAAGCCATGTCCCATCCCCAGAGGGGCCTGGGGCCCTGATAAAGAATGCTTTTGTCTCTGAGGAGCCTTTCTGGGAGACACACAAAAGTCTAAATTAGATCTGGCAGATGTGCCTTGTCCCAGCTCTGAAAACATTATTCAGGAAGTTACGGTGATGCAGGAGAGAAGTGGTGAGATTGGCAGTTTGTGGTCCCTGAAATGATCCTGGCATCCCTTTGTGCAAACATGACCCTAGAATCAGGTCAATAATGCCACACTGAGAATAAATCATGCATCCCCAGCAATGAGTTAGCATCAACAGAAAGAACACTTAAGGAGGGCTTCTGGATCTGCATAACTTACCCGGCATGAAGTCAGCTTCCTTCACATTCAACATTTATAAAAAAGTATTTATTCAATTCCCTCGATGTGCCAAGGCACTGTGCTGCACTCACGGAGAATACTACGGTGAGGAGGGAACTTAAAATTGAATCTGATTGAGTAGAATCATGGAATCAACTGAAATATATAATAAGTGCTCCAGCTAGAAACACAGAAGGAAAGGTCAATTTTATTTTTGTCTTTGTCCCCTCAGTGGTTAGCACAGTGCTTGGCAGCTCAGGGGCATTATTTAATAATTGTTGGTTGAATTGAACTGATTTGAGTTGAATTGGTTTCCTGGGGGTGCCTTCTACCACTTTGAGACTCTCCTTCTTTGGACAAGCCTGACGATGCCAGGGAACTCTGGTGTACCACATGTGCCCAGATACGTGTCATCTTCCAGCTCAAATATTGAATCATTTGCAACAGTCAATAAGCATGCATTAAGTGCCTACTGTGTGATGATCACTATGTTAAGTGCTATACACTAAACCACATACCCTGAGATATTCCAGGTAAGCTAAAAGGCTCAGCAAAAAGATAAGAAGATAACACCCATCGAGGCCCTGGGAAATTTTGGAGAAATGATATCCTCAGAAGCAAAGAAAGAAATAAAAACAAGCTTCAGCATACCCCAAAGGCCATGGTGTCCTGGCTCCTTTCTCTAAGTTTCCTGAGACTCCAGGCCAAAACATTCAGTGGTCAGCAGGCCTATTCCTGCTGTTTCATCTTCAGGCTCCAGAGGCCCTAATAAACTCCCGGATAGACCAGTATCCAAAAGACACCCTAGCAGGGTGTTGGCTGAAAATACTGGGCTCAGACCTACCCCCACCCCCACCCAAACTGTGTATGGAAATGACATCACTGGACCTATTGTCAGCACCTGAGGATGTGTGCAGTGGAGCAGCCAGAAGGTCACTGCAGCCCAAAGGATAAAGAGCAAGTCTGAGCCTTAGGGAAAACTACCTTTCCGAGAACCTTGGATCCAGACATGGATATCTGTAGCGCTCTCCCTCTCGGTCTCTGTGTCTGTGTCTCTCTCTCCTTTTCTTCCTGTCCCCTCTCCCTCTCTGCTTTTCTCCCTCCTCTCTCCACTTCCCTTCCTCTCTCTCTCTTTCCCTCCTTCCTCCCTCCCTCCCTCTCTCTCTCTCTCTCTCTCTCTCTCTCTCTCTCTCTCTCTCTCACACACACACACACACACACACACACACACACACACACATCCATCCACCACCACCACCACCACAGGAAGACAAACTTGTTAGCTGTCTCTAAGTATCTGGAGAAGTCATGTGAGAGAGATTAGACTTATCCAGCTTGCCCCCTAAAAGCAAATTTCAGGAAGGAACATTTTAACAACCTGAGCTGTCTTCCAGTGCGTTTCCAGGTGACTAAAAAGCCTTTAAGAAGAAGCTGGATGGGGGGCAGTTAGGTGGCACAGTGAATGAAGCACCGGCCCTGGATTCAGGAGGACCTGAATGCAAATCCAGCCTCAGACACTTGACACTTACTAGCTGTGTGACCCTAGGCAAGTCACTTAACCCTCATTGCCCTGCAAAAAAAAAGAAAAGAAAAAGAAAAAAAAAAGCTGGATGACCACTTGGGGATGTTCTAAAGGGAACTCCTGATCAGCTATGGATTAGACCAGATGACCTTTGAGCTCCCTCCCAACTGGGGAGATTCAGAGATGCTAACTAAGATCCAGGCTCCAGCATTTCAATAGTCAATTTACTTCCAAATTTTGAGTTTGCTATAGATGGTGAACACCTTATTCAAGTACCTCTCCAGGATCAGGATTTAGGATCCTATTTGAAATAAACAAATGGCTTGTCCTAGATAAAGTCACTTGAGCTGGTCAAAAATGGCATCAAAGATGCCAATCCAAGGCAGTTGGTCTTGTTCCATCGCCATTTTTTTTGGCATTTCATCATTGGAGCATCATCTTAGACCAGGCTTCCAAAAAGAATTATAGCAGGGATTCTGAAATTGGAATCTGTAGACTTTTTTTTTTAATATTTTTTACTTCAAAGAGTACTTTGTACTCTTATGTATTTCATTTTATGCACTTAAAACATCGCTCTGAGAAGGAGTCCATAGGTTTCACCAGACTGCCTAAGGGGTCTATGTCACATACACACGCACACACACACACACACACACACACACAGAGTCAAGAATCCCTGGATTATAAACTCATAATCTGGAGCTGGAAGAGACCTTAGAGGTCATTTAGTCTGAACCCCCTCCCCTTATAGATGAGAACATTGAGACCCTAGGAAATAAAATTGCCCCAAGTCACATAGATAGCAAGTGGCAGAGTTAGGATATGAACCTGGGGTAAGGAATAGAGGCAATTTCTGAAAAAAGATCATCTTCTTTCCATTAATGCCACAATGCCCCTGAGTGTTTTGTTACCAAAGCTGACCAATCTTCTCCCGATGTTACAGGGCTGGGAGGGACTCACTGATGTCTGTGATAGAATTGTCTTTCCTCTCCCATGGATCCCTTCTCCAGCTTCTCAAGGTGGTCAGGACAAATCTCTCCTATCTTAATGGGAAATGAATGGGGTGAGGTGAGGGTACAGTTCTGAAGGGTGAAGATGAATTCCTCAGGTATTTTTTCATTTTCCTTGCTTTGTTAAAAAAAAAAAGGGGGGGGGGGGCTGGAAAAGGTTCTGGACAAATCTAGACCCAAATGTTTTCTAGCTACCTTTCTTTCCCTCAAATGGCAAGTTACACATAGAAGCTAGATGAAATTCCATCCATTCATCCCTGGTAGAGTATAAATTCCTTGAGGGCAGGGATGATTTCATTTTTGTCTCTGAATCCCTAGCATTTAGCACAGTACCTGGGCACATAGTAATTATTTAAATACTTATTGATTGAATGATTGGAGTGTCCTACCCTGTATCTCAATTCTCCATTGGACTGTCAACTATCTGAAGTACTTCCATTTATCTCACAAGGAATTCTATTTTGTCTCTCACCAGTCTCTTCTCCATAGTAGAATGGAAGCTTGTTGAGGGCAGGTGCTATTTCATTTTTGTCTCTGAGTCCCAGGCACCTAGGACAGTGCCTGGCACAAAGTAGGTACTTTGCTAAATTCATATTAAGTAAAATCATCCTACTTAAATTAACAAGCAAACCTTCTCATCTTAGGGAAAGCTATACCATCTTTCCTCTGAGATTCTTCTGAAATTTCTAAAATCAGGGTTTGTGGCCTTTTTAAAAAATATTTTGTACGTCAATATGATTGATTTCCTTTGCACTCTTTGACATCTTGGCAAGACAAAGAAAAGAAGAAAGATAATCTATAATCATTTAAAATTATAGAAGCACGAATTTAGAGCTGGAAGGGATGAGGCACATCTAGTCCAATCCCCTCATTTTACAGATCTAGAAACTGAGACCCAGAAAAGTAAATTAATTTGCCCAAGTTCACATAGGTAGCAAGTAGCAGAGCCAGAATTTGAATCTTCAATTCCAAAGCCAGGTTTTTTTTCCCACCGTGCCTGCATACAGGGATTTGTAAATTACTTCTTCCTGGGCTCAGGGCTGACATATTTAGTGTTAAGTTAATTCCGTGTGTAGCTATCAGAATGAAGGATCATAGAATCATGGATTTAGAGTCAGAAGGGAGCTTGGAAGTCATCTGTTTCAACCTCTTCATTTTATAATGAGGAAATAAAGTCTAGGGAAGTTGAATGACTTGCCTCAAATCACATACATACTCTTTCTACTGTATTCCACATTTTCTCTATCTCCATTTGAAGGGACTAAGAAATTATTTGATGTTTAAAAAAAGGGAAGGAGAGCCCTAATACTAGACCTAAAGTCAGGAACCACCACCTATAGTAAGAACAACTGTTGAGTAAGCTAATGATCACTGTGGTGATTTATATATTCTTTTTTTTCAGGGTTACTTCTTCTCAAAGATTCTATGAAAAGAAAACCACAGGAAGACCCTTTGGATCAAGGTCTTTCTGAAAACAAAACCTAGTCATGAGTGAGTGAATTCTCTATCATTTATAGAATGGGCTGATACTATATTCTCTACTCAAATCAAGTCAACAAGCATGGACTAAACATCTACTATCTGCCTCACTCCTAAGGCAGCTCTGTTTTTAACTGAAAAATACCCATCTTTTCTTTTCTCCTGAGCACAGTGGCAAATTCTGCCACGTTGTCTGTCCGGGAAACAGCCGGGAGGACCGGGAAAAGCTGTATACTGCATTTTCCCTCTCCAAACCCAACAAATTAAAATTGCCAGTCAGTCAAAGCAGTATAGGGTTACAGAATATATGGTTATGGCCATCATTCATACAAAGGCAGCAGCCTCCAGAATCCACCACGCACAAGATACATGTGGCAAGACTATCAAGAAAGGGGGCATTTCAATGACAAACATTTGTTAAATGCTATCTATGTCCAAGGCCCATGCTGGGGGGTGGGGGGCAGGGCAGAGGGCAAGACAGAGATAAATAACCATGGTACCTGCCCCTCAGGAGCTAACATTCCACTAGAATTAGCATGTACACATGCAAATGAACACTGCCTCATAAAGTAGAATGGTTGACTTAGAGTTGAAAGGGACTTAGGAGGTCAATTAGTCCAACCCCCACATTTTAACAGACCAGGAAACTGAGGCCCAGAGAGATTTATGACTAGCCCAAGGGCATACAAGCATTAAATGATGAAACTGGAATTTGAACTCGGGTCTCTCCAACACCAAACTTAGAGTCTTTTCCACTCTCACAGGCTATCTCCCAAAGCAATAACCTTGGGAGATTATATACTTATCTCCACAACGTTGCCACTGCTCAGCCTTATCACTTTTCTAGCCATAGTTCATTGCTGATCAGAGACTGCCTGTCATATCTCAAACACCCTCCTTCTTCACCAGCTTCCAAAGGTTTGAGACCGCATTCAAAGATGAAATCTACCCTCAGAGGCTAAGGATTTACTGTTGCTTCCCTTCTCTCCCCCTCCCTCTCCTTTCAAGGAGGTCATCCAAAAGAATGGCCTGCAGGTTGTATGAAACAAGATGGCATCAACAGATTAAGGGTATGGCCTCCTCTATGAAGGGCTGTTATGAAAACCACAGAAGGTGGTCAAAGTTCTGATCGACTATTTAGAGAAGCAATCTCCTTGCTTTCCATGCCTTTTATGCCAGCAAGATGGTGTTCAACAGGAGGGGAGCCAAGTGATGGGAATCCATTAAAATTTCAGTTTGGAGGACTGAAGCCCTCATTCACCCAATTCTAGAGAGTTATATTTATCTTCTGAGAGGAGGAGGGGAAAAGAACCTACCCATTCACTTTGATGATAAAGTGAAGCTGACTTCTACCAAGAATCAAGAGAAATCAAGACCAAATTCCTTCAACAATGCTATCTGATCCTGATTGATAACATCTTCCTGATTTAGGCACCTCCACCACCACCACCAAATTTAGGGGGAAAAAATGTCCGTGTCCTTATTTTGATGTCATTAGGAAAGTAACCATGGAAAATGAGTGATAGAACACATATACATTGTGGTGACCCAGATGAGAAAAACATCTCTGCTTCAACCAGATGCATTCAACCAAGTGAACACATTTTTCATTGGGAGATAAGAGTTCAAATGGAAAACAGTTTCCCCATTAAGGACAGATTAAGCATATTGATATTTATCTCCCTCTAAAAACTAGACCAACAAGAGCACTGAAAGTCAAGTTAAAGCTTGGGATTCCAAGGAAGACATTTCCAGGGACGTTCTTGAGAGTGCCCCCTAGGGGGCACTCAAGAAGTATGGCTGGAGATGCCTTGGGAATCTCAGTCATTTCTGGTAAAGTTGTTTGAACTTAGGAATGTCCCAGCCTGGTACTGTTGGTAAAGTTCACTCCCAGGGAAATATTGTGTGTGTGCGTGCATGCATGGAGTGAGGGGGCTGAGGGGGAGGAGGAGAAGGGCGAGTTTGTGAGGATAGGAGATTGATTCTGGTATTCCTTGATAGGAAAACAGGAATCTAGTGCCCTTGATTTATTATCCCAAGTTATCTGAGAAATGGTCAGCCTTGGAAAAGTTCTGAGTTTTGTTTTTGTTGTCTTTTATGTGTGTGTTTTTTTAATAAAGAGGGGCCCAGCTGATGAAAACAAGTTATGAAATAACCTATGTTTGTGTAACTGGCTAGATTGCGTAATGCTCCCTCCCAGAGACCGTAAGTGTTGAGAAGGGAGGCAGAGAAGGCATACAGATCTGGGAGGTGTTTTCCTAGGAAAGGGAGGAAGAAGAAAAAAAAATCCCCTATGCAAAGAAAACTGGGGAGGGGTGGGGGAATAAAGAATCACAGACAAGCAATCTTTGGGAATAAAACCATGAACTGGAGCAGGAAATATTTTTCATGCTTCAAGTTCCAGCCACATTCAAGACTAGAAACTTACCCCCAAAAAAAGTTTTCTGAAAAAAATGTCACTCTCCCGCATGGTCCTGTGCTGTCAGCCCAAGCCCTTTGAAGGAGATGGGTGGGAAAACAATGGTTGTTTGAGTTTGGGCAACATGAACATGTTTGTGCTAACCAGGAAGGTTCGAACCGGCAAGCAAGAGGCTAGGAAAATGTGTCTGGGGGGGGGGGAGGGGGGGAAAGATGTAATTGGAAAGGAACTACCGTTGACCCACTCTGTTGAAACTGCCAGAAAGAGGCAGCTCTCCATCCTCTTTCCACCATTCATGTCCCAGACTAAAGGAAACTAGGGGAAATAAAGTGATGGCGGGTTTTCTGGCCTACAGTCATTTACCATGAGCCTTGCCAGCCTATGTCTCTGAAAGGGCCCTCGCACCTACTTGTGAAGTAACTAAGGCTGGCCCAGCAACCACTCCCTACCTTCAATACAGTTTTGCACAGAAGCTGCAACCATGATGGAAAAAAACCCTAGTGACCAGACCAAAAAAAAAAAAAAACACCAAAAACCCCAATCCTCCAGAACTATAAAAGGAGAGGGTGGTTCCAGAGCTTGTCTAATGCCCGCATTACCTTGAAAATCTCTCTGGTTTGAAAGGCGCCTCAGACTTCGGATGGCTGAACAGAACTGGCAGGCCATATGAGAGAAGCAGTATACCAGGTTATTATCAATTGCAAAACCTTCATGTGTTACAGCATGCTAGGAATTAGCCAACACTTGCTTGCTGTTTAGCTAATGAGGCTCCATTATGCTCGGCTGGAGTCATTTCTCTTCCTCCTTCCTATTGCTGTTTCCCTGTTGGATTTTTGATCCACAGTAAGGCATTGCTTCAATTTATATCATGGGCTCCAAAGGCTTCAGTGACACACATTATCCAGTTGGGAATGATTCTTTGATTGTCCTAACTTTTCATCCCATCCCAACTAGGTCAGAAATAGGTTTAGCAAAGTGACTATAACACTGAAAACCATTGTCCCCACTCAAATAACAGCAAAACAGATAGGGAAGAAATGAGGAAAAACCAAATGAGTAGGATTCCAAGGTGGTCTGCTCTACATCTGGATGAATGTGAGATTGAAGAAAGGGGAGGGAAGGCAGAGAGCAAATGATTCCAGTCCAGTAGTAGAAATGGGCATGAAAGCATGGCACTTTTTGACTAGGGTATAAACCTATGTACAATTTTAGTTTAATTGTATTGGACTTAGGTAAGTAAAACAATTGAGATTTTAGTTTTCAGAACAGTGTACTACAAAATCTAGGGAAGGGGTGTGTGGTGTGTGTGTGTGTGTGTAGTGTTTGGCAAGGAGGGAAGGTAGAAGTGGAAACCATGCATGGGTCTAGTAAGGGGTGAAATGTCACCAATTCTGACTATCACTTTGGAATAAAGTATCCTTTCATAGGTACAAAAAAATCCTTCTGGGCTTCTTCCAACAACCCCTTTCATATATATATATATATATATATATATATATATATATATATATATATATATATATATAGAGAGAGAGAGAGAGAGAGAGAGAGAGAGAGAGAGAGAGAGAGAGAGAGAGAGAGAGAGAGAGAGAGAGAGAGAGAGGAGATATATACCAAATCAGAAGAGTGGTTTGCACGGCAACCTCTGGCTGGTACCCCACAACTCTTCAGGAAGATTTGTAAACCTAGGGAAGTAGAGGCTACTTTCTGGATTTTGGCGGGCCTCATGAGTTAATGCAATGCATAAGACAAGCCCATCTATGTAAAGGTCTGTATGAAAATGATGATGATACCCCATAGGGACATCACTATCCCTATGCCACCACTATCTTTCTGGTTTTTATAAGCAAGCACAGCTCCATAGACACAATTGTTCTGACTTCAAACCAGTTGAGCTACTTTAAACATATACAAACGACATGCTTTTTCAGTTCCAAATACCATCCCCAAATCAGAGAGGGCCCTGAGTGTTGTTGCCCACAAAAAGGTCCACTGGCAGGCCTTTTTTCTAGAATGGGGAAGGCTCCACAGAGGAGATGAGAAGGGAGACAGGTTGAAGGTGAGGACGGACCTCTCAAGGTGGGCATGACTTGGGCTGAATATCTTTGGTGCAGACTGCCTTAGGGAAAGGCTAGTGAGTTGAGCATGGGTCAGCCTCTTTGATGATGAGCCTTTCACTCCTGCCATACCCTGGACCTCTAACCACTTACCCTCACTCAGGCACATAACTGAATAGATACTCGATCTAAAGCTTGAAGGAGCCTTCCAGGTCATGTAGTTCCACCTCTTCACTTTACATCCGAAGAAACCAAGACCCAGAATGGTAAAGTTACCTGCCCCGTGTCATAAAGGCAAAAAGTGGCAAACTGCGATTTGAACACAGCTCCCAATCCCTCACTCTTTCCTCTGCAGTGTGACACTCTCCAGCTAGAAGTAGTCCAAAGCATATCCCCTTGACCCCAACCTCTTCCGTCGGGGGAGGGGGGGGGTCTCTCTACAAACATGGCTGAAAGGAGGAAGGGGGATCCTCATGGGCATCAAGCTATGGATTCTGGAGAAAGTGGATGTTTTCCAGGTCTTCTTGTCCAATCTGTGGGGATTCTGGAGTGGTGAGAGGGGGAAACACCAAGAAGCCAGCAGGCTAGCCCTGGGATAACGTTATTTTGAGTTAAAGGAATAGGGTATTGGAGGAATATATAATTCCGTCCGTCTGGGAAAAAGAGTTGGGATGATGCAGTAGGTGGGAAGTCATTGCCAGTGCTTCACATCTACGTGTTCCCCCCTTTTCCCCCAGAAAATAAAAATGGCAAGAGGGTGGGAGAGGTTAGAAGAAACGAGACCCTGAGCAACGCATTCGGTTAGGGTTCTTGGCCCAAAGACAAAAGAGAAAAAGAAAGGCAGGAAAAAAGGCTGTCTGGGCTAGGAGAGGGAGGGAAAGAGGAAAAGGAAGGGCTCGCTCCCCGCCAGGTGCATCCAGGAAGCCAGCAAGCTCCCCGGCTTACCTGCTGGCCGCCGCCGCCGCTGGAATAAGACTCGGCGTGCGCTGGAGAGCCGCTGCTGCCCCGGGACGAGGTGTCAAAGTTCCCGGGATAATCCTGGTACATGATCCGCGGTGGGAGCCCGAGAGGAAACAGGGTGTTTGTTTTCCCCCACCCTCCTCTTCCTCCTCCTCCTTCTTCTCCTCCTCCTCCCCGCCTCGCACTTGCTGGAGCGCTCTCGCCCCCGACGATCTCCTCTCCGGGTAGTCTCGTATTTTTAAACCCTTCCCACCCCCCACCCCCAGGCCGAGTGCTTCCAAACGCTCCCGGGGCGGGGGGACGAAGAAACGAGAAAAGCGTGAAGTCGACTGCGATGAGCCCCGGAGAGTGGCGCGCTCAGAACTTCTGCCGGGCACCAGCTGGCCGCCTGGCCCTTTCTCTCTCTCCCCAAAGTCCGACCCTCCCTTCGGGCCCTCCCACTCGCCCTCCCCCTCTCCACCAGAGAGCGGGGGGTTGGGGTGGGGGAAAGAACCTAGATCCTTGCGGAAGGGGAATGAATCGAGGTCCGCAAAGAAAATTGGGGCAGGGGGAGTAAAGAGAAAAAATAAGCTTGGAAACCAAACTAGCGAGCCCCGTCAGTGGGAGCCGTGGACATTCAGCTAAGGAACCTCGCTTTGAGAAACTTCTGCGGCTATTTCCTCCTTAAAAAAAAAAAAGGCTGAGAATAAACTTCCTGTGGATCGAATAGCCGCCCGAGTTTCAGAGGCTCTGACACTTGACAGAACGATAATAATCTGAAAAAATTCTTGGAAAAAACAAACAAAACCCCAATAACCTTCTCCACCCGCCCGAAGGCTCCCCTCCAACACCAGCCAAAGGGAGGGAAAATCTTTTTCCTTTGAATGGACACCGAACAAAGCTCGGTCCCTCCTGCCCTAGTCCTCCCGGCGGCTGAGAGTGTCAAGCCCAAGAGCCTTTTAGAGCAGAGCTGCGCTCTCCTTTAATTAGGGATCCTGACACTGGCTTCCCTGCCCTCTCCCCCGCACGCGAGAGGTGGCGATGGGGCTCCTTTTCCCCCCTCTCTCCCTCTCTCCTTTTCTGTCTTTCTCCTTTCCTGGTTGCAACTGCAACTCCCCCTCCCTGCCTCGCCCTGTCCCCGTCTCTCTGGGTCTCTCTCTCTCTAGCTCTCTCTCTCTCTCCCGATGGTGCGCGCCGAGCCCCAGAGCTCTGCCTGCCTGGGATGACTCAGTGCAATGGCATTAGTTCAACTCCACACTCTTTATTATCCAGCCCCTTGTACCATGTGGATCGTTCACTCACGTCAACCCCCTGCTCACCAAACCCCACCTTGCAGAAAGGAGCGGGCGGGGGAAGGGAGGGGAGGGGAGGAGAGAAGGGGAGGAGGAGGAGGAGGACAGGAAAGGGGAGGGAGGAAGAGAGAGGAGGAAGCTAGAAGAGGTTTCTTTCTTTCTATCCCCTCCAAAGCTAAAGGGCACTTGACACCAGTCGGACACCTAGGAGTGAGGAAAGAAGGAAGGAGGTGGCGGGGGGCGCAGAGACTGGGGAAAGGGGCTGAAAGGGGGAGGGGGCACGCCCGGAGCTCCAGCTTCTCTCTCCCCCCTCCCACCCCCCGAGTGGAACGCCCCGGAGTGGATTTCTAGCAGTTCCCCCCCACCCCCACCCCTTCCCCCCCCGTGCTCGCTTTGGTCTGTTCCATTGGCGCACTTTGCCAAAGATGGTCATTTGCGTTGCAGGACGTGAGTGCGGGTTTCCTTGGTTAGGGTGACGTGGTGGGAGAGGGATTCCCTCGCTCTCTGGCTTACCAGAGGCTTCAGAACTCCACTTAAAGAAGAACTAGGGCGGGAGAACAGAGAGAGGGGCCTCGTCTGATCGGGTTTCGGCTTAGCCTTTCTTTTCTTTTCTTGTTTTAATTACAGTGACAAAGGACACTTAGGGAACGTTGTGAGGCGCGGCCGGGAGAGCAGTCTGGTGCCTGGCTGCCTGCTGTGTTCAGGGACACTGAGAGGTGGAGGTCCAAAGACCAAAGCATTTTGCAGCCTTGGGTGGGGCCGGGGACTGGTTCATTCGGGCGCTCCCAGAGCGCTCTTCTTGGCCCGGGCGGAACGCAACAGAACCTGGGTGCCGGCTTGGGTGATGCCAGCTGTTTGCAGCTGGATTGACTGCTTCGTAGGATCCTCAAAGATGGAATGAATGATTCTAATGACATCCCTGTTGCTTCAGTGCAATACAATTAGAACGCATCTGATACGTATTAATAATACGTCATAAGCAAATCCCAAACTATAACTGATTGGGATGGGGAGTGGAGTGAGAGTAAAAGGAGGGGTGTAGACTAGGTCGTGTCTTCGTCTCTTTTCGCCAAAGAGCGAGATATCCGGGCTCCTGGGCCAAAATTTTCTCTGATTCCCCGGGCCTGCAAATCTGTTAGGTGGTTGGGATCGGTAGTCGTTCGAATCTCAGATCTGTCGCTGATTGGCTGTGGGGCCTTGGACATGTCACATCAGTTTTTCTGAGTCTCCGTTTCCCCGTCTAAGGACCCTTTTAGTCCCTAATCAAATGAATTAATATTTGCAAAGCTCTGGGCACGGTGCCTGGAACATAATAAATAGGTGGTATATAAATGGTTCCTTAATCTATGATTGTCTGTTCGTGACTAGGTTTCTTTATTTGTGCAAGGTGTATGATGGGGGGAGGGGGTGGAGAGGAGATGGAGACAGTGTCTTCAGAGAGCTTGAAGCCCTTGGACTCGTGTCCCGAGCATTCTCTTGGACGCCAGGTCGGGAGCATTTAAGCCTTTCCCCAGCCGCTGAAACCTAGGAATGCGGCCCAGCGCTCCCTCCGGGCTGTTGTTTACATTTCTAACGCACATTTAGTCCCAGCCGAGGCCAGCTTGGGGCGGGCCCCGGCTGTGCCTCTGCCCCTGACCCAGCCAGCTCGGAGAGAGTGCATCTCGTCCCCTCCTACAAAGGCTAGAGCACGCTTGGAAGGAGGCAAGCCAGTTTTCGGAGTTTGCAGGGGGAGGAGGAGAGATGTCAGCGGCCGTGGAAACAAAGGTTTAGGGGTTTGCTTGTGTTTTGTGTCTTGCTTGTGTTTGGTTTGGCTTTTTGGCCTCACTGGCTTATTTATTTATGTAACTTTCCCAGAAGGATGAGTAAATGCAGATCTTTGACGCAAAACGGATCAGATCCTTCGCCGGCAGCAAACCCCGAAAGCTAAGGGCGGGGGGTAAGCGGAGAAAGAACAATCGCGATTTTTCCACTTAACTCCCCGCCCTCGTCCCCCTCCTGCCACCAGCGCTAGCCCTGGGGTAGCTGCGGCAGAAACTGACTTCCCACCTTGACCCTACCAAATTTACGTTGGGGGCGGGGGGGGGGGGGTGAAGAGAGAAGGAAGGACATGGGACAGAGGATGTCCTCCGCGCCAAGCACTTGTGTGATCCCCGCCCCTGTGCCGCGCGAGAGCCGGGAGACCTCGATCACTTTTAGTTTTGCTTTAGTTTTCCGATTCTTCAAGATAGAAGCTGCTTCCCCGTTGGATTCCCGCCCCCACCTCCATGCTCAGAAGGCCTGATGTTGCGTGGTCTCACCCACACACCCTTTCCAGTCATACCTGGGAGGGGGAAAGCTTCTTCTCAGGCTGCAACTGGAGAGCTTGGCCGGGGACTTGAACTGGACGTTGCGGGCCCCCCCCCCCGACTCTAACAGTTCTTCCCAGACCTCTTCTCTCATGCCCACCTGCTTCCATCACACCCCCCCCCATCCTTTTCCTTTCTTGCGGGTTCCAGTAAAGCTGGGGAGTCCCATACACGTCTGTGGAGCATCATGGAACAGGTGCTGATGCAACCTTCAAGGAGCCCCCTTTGCCCCCCCCCATAACCCAGATGAGAAGCCTTCCATGGTTTCCCATTGCTCATTAAGAAAAGCCCAAGGGGCAGCTAGATGGCATAGTGGATAGAGCACGGGCCCTGGATTCAGGAGGACCTGAGTTCAAATCCGGCCTCAGACACTTAACACTTACTAGCTGTGTGACCCTGGACAAGTCACTTAACCCCAATTGCCTCAGAAAGAAGGAAAGGAAGGAAGGAAGGAAGGAAGGAAGGAAGGAAGGAAGGAAGGAAGGAAGGAAGGAAGGAAGAAAGAAAGAAAGAAAGAAAGAAAGAAAGAAAGAAAGAAAGAAAGAAAGAAAAGCCCAAAGTTTCTGTAGTCTTGGTATAGCTACAAAACGTTTTCAGCCTAAAATCCCTCTCTGCCCTGTACTACCTTGGCACTCCAGACAGACCCGGTTACTCTTTGTCCTCCATATTCACCTTGCATTTATGGTGCCCTTCCTTCCCTACTGACTATTTTCTCCCATCTAGGGCTGATCATCCCAACCATGAGGGATCCCATTCAGCTCAGAACCCTCAGAGCAGTTCGCTTGTGTCACCATTATGGGACTTAGGGAATGCTACCTTGTATTTTAATTATTTGTGTACAGTAAAGGAACGTAAGGCATGAAATTGATCTAATGAATACATTATAAGCAAATGGTATTTTATTGTAGTTCCATAGATCCCTCATCATTTAGAAGATGAGAGACTAGAGATCTGCACACTTTAATGGGTTATGTAAATATGAGGTATTATTAGAACATTGTTCCCATAATCATATTGACATGAATATAGCATTTTACAAATGTTATTACAAAAGCCCTGGGAGGTACTTATTACATACATTATTATACCCATTTTACAGATAAGGAAACTGAGGTTCAAATAGTTTAACTGACTTGCCCAAAGTCGCAAAGATAGAAAATACCAGAAGTAGGATTTGTACCCAGGTTTTCTTGCCTTCAAGTCCAATACTCTTCACTATCCCACACTTCCTTTTGTGGAACACATGGTTCCAATAACACTGTTTCACTCTGAACTGTTGCATATTTCTAGAATCAATTAAGCACCTTAAGTGCAAGTATACCTATGCAGGGCTTTCTACTCTGATAGATTATAAAATCCTTATGGGTAGAGATTGTCTTCTTCCTTTTTTTCTTTTAAAAAAAATTCTCCACAACTCCTAGCTAGTCTTGTTCAAAGAAGGTATTCGATACATTTGTTGAATGAATGAATGAACCCTCCTTCTTTAAGTCCCAGTTGAAGGAATGCATGGAATAAAGAGGAAAGGAGACAGAAAGGATAACTTCTCATCAGCTTTCTTCAAATTGACCTCAAGTCATGGAATCATATTGCCCTTTACATTTTACAAATGAGGAAACTGAGGTCCAGAGAAAGGAGGTGACGTCTTATGTCACACAGTGAATCAGTGGTAGAGGTGGAACTAGAACCCAGGTCTCCTGACTTCTGTGGACTTTAACTGGCTCCTGTCACTCTCACCACCCAGACTAGATTAACTCCATTTTCCACCCAGGGTAACATTTGGTCTCTGGCAGTAACACCAAGGAATGGTCCGTGAGAGAGCATGGCAATTGTTTTTCATAACATAGATCTCAGAAACCTGGCCCAAACATCTCTACATCTTCCTAATAATAAACTTTCATACATTTATCATCTCTGAATTTCTCTCTATCCTTCTTGAAGATATAGTTATACACAAACATATATATAATTATTTAATTTATTATTTAGCTATTGATTGATTGATTGATTTCTACCAAAAGGGAAAGGTTTCTCTCAAGAGAAAGATTTTGTAAATTACTGAGGACTACTTTAATCTGTCCTAAGGTTCTAAGGAAGAGGGTAGGGCTTCTCAAAAAGCTAGTGTTCCAGGTTTGACGCACATGTCTTTTACCCCAAGTTCATTCCTTATTTGATGTATGGAATTGAAGTATCATATTAAGATTTAAAGCCAGGAGAGAACATAGAGATCACCTAATCCAACTTAAGTCTCATTTTACAGATGAAGAAAGAGACTCAGAGAGTCTCTTTAAGTGGTTAAATAAAAGTTAAGAGGTTAAGTAAGAATTTTTCAAATGTGACTGAAATCTTTTGTTTTGACAACTCCTTCATTTCCAAATATACCCGTCCCCTCTCCCTCACCCTGAGAGCCATTTTACCCTTAGAAAGAAAGGAAAAAAAAAAAAAAGCTCAGCAAAACAAATCAACACATCAACCAATTCTGATAGTGTATGCAGTGTTTCACATCCATAGTTCCCATATCTACAAAAAAGGGACTGAGGTTCTTTTCTAATCTCTTCTTCTGCCTCCAGCTTGGTCATTTTAATCATGCAAGATTCTGCTTAATTTTAAAAATTCTTTCCATTCACATTGATGAAATCATTGCATATATTGTCTTCCTTGTTCTAAGGGCTCAAGGCAATACTGGATTTCAAATCAGAGGACCTGGGTTCAAATTCCAACTTACTTTTTTACTTTCTATGTTATCTTGGGCAAGGTATTTTACTTCTCTATAGTTCAGTTTCTTTATCTGTAAAATGAATAGGTTGGCTTTAAAAGAACTCTCAGGTCCCTTCTAGCCCTAAATCTAGAATGATTTGGTGACAATGAGGATGTGATAACTGCTTTCCAGAGCATGAAGGGCTATCTTGATGAGAAGAGGGAATAGACTTGTTTTGGTTGGCTTGAGGGCAGAACAACAAACAATAGAGAGAAGCAAATTTAGACTTGAGTGGAAAAACTTCCCAACAAACAATTGTTCAGTCAACTCAGACTCTTTTGTGAACCGATATGGGGTTTTCTTGGCAAGGATACCAGAATGATTTGCCATTTCTTTCTCCAGTGGATTAAGGCAAACATTGGTTAACTGACTTACCCAGGGTCACACAGCTAGTAAGTGTCTGAGGCTGGATTTGAACTCTGGTCTTCCTGACTCCAGGCCTAGCTGCCTCAACAAACAATTAGGATTATGCAAAAGCAGAAAGGGGGTATCGGACTTCCAGTCCTCAGAAGTTTTCAAGCAAAGGCTAAATGACCAGTTGTCAGGTATGTTCTCATTCCCATAAAAACTAGATGGCCTCAAAGGTTCTTTGAGCTAGAAGATACTATGATTTGCCAAAGGTCATACAGGTAATACGTGGCCAAGTCAGGATCCCAAACAAGGTGTTGACGCTCAAAGAGGTTAGTGATTTCAGATGCAAGTACTCTTTCCAGGAATCTAGATAAGGAGGAAGGTTTAAAAAAAATTGTAACTTTGAGGGCAACGATAACATTTAAACGCTGAAATTTTCCTAAGATCAGATGGTGTAGTTGATACAAGCATATTTAAATTAGATGCAAAAATCTCCCACAAACCATATGCAAACAAGGTCCTTCTTACTATTGAACAGTTGGACTTGGCCCCATTCAACTCCTCCAGGAATCCACTTGACACTGTGAATGGGTGGACTTAGGGTGGGGAGAGGGGATTTCTTTACAAAGATTTTTTTTTAAGCCTGATGCATCTCCATGATAAATAAACAGCAATGATATCCAGAAATATCTTTATGAGTCAGGAACAAAAATCACCCATGGTTGGAATATTTGTCGTGTCCATAGAAGAGGAACAGGGAAAAATTCCTCTCAGTTCCCTTTCTAGAGATAGACCAGTGTACAGAGGGGAAGGACAGCAGGTTGGGAGGCAGGAGCCCTGAGCACCAGCCTCAGTTACGGCTATCTCCTGACCTGAGCACATTTCCCCAAAGCCCTCTGGAACCTCTTAGTATCCTCACCTTTAAAGACCTGCAATTGCACTGATACAGGGAACTCCCAGGTGAGGAAACTTACCCTACCTGTACAGTATCTTCTCTGCAACTCATAACCTTAGTGGTTGTTCAGTCATGTCCAACATGACCCCATTTGGGCTTTTCTTGGCAAAGATGCTGGAGTGGTGTGCCATTTCCTTCTTCAGCTCATTTTACAGATGAGGAAACTGAGGCAAACAGGGTGAAGTGACTTGCCCAGGGTCACACAGCTAGTAAATGTAAAATGTCTGAGGCCGGATTTGAACTCAGGTACTCCTGACTCCAGGGCCGGTGCTCTATCCACTGCACCACCTAGCTGCCCCTGATATATTAATTTTAAAAAAGAAACATACACATATGGTTTTCTAAGTCAATATTCACCCTGTAGGGATCCTTACATACAATTTAGTGGCCCACATTTCTATTTTACAGTACCCTTCTTCTCCTGTGAAGTGGAGATCATAATACCTGCCATGCGTATGTCACAGAATTACTAAGAGCACTGGGCCTGAAGTCAGGAAGACCTGATTTCAAATTAGGCCTGACACTAGCTGTGTGACCCTGGGCAGGTCACTTTTCCCTGGTTGACTTAGTTTTCTCATCTGTAAAATGAACAGGAGACAGAAGTGGCAAACCACTGCAGTATCTTTGCCAAGAAAACCCCAAATGAGTCACAGAGAGTCAAACATGATTGAAACAACTGAACAAAAACAACAACTAGGGATTCCGACCTTAGTCTTCTGACTTGAGATACAATGTTCATTTCTCCACACCACAAAGGCCTCACACTGCACCAGTTAGACACTAGAGATACAGGGGCAATGCAGGCATTCAAGTTCTCATGGAGTTTACATTCGACTGGGGGGAAGGGGGACAATAATACATATTATATATAATATATACACACATATATACATATATACACATATATACATACAGAATAGCTAGGTAGCTATGACTATATGAAAAAAAAACAATCAGTAAATCAGTTCTCAAACTTTTGGGTCTCAGGATCCCTTTACACTTTTTTTTTTTTTTTGCAGGGCAATGGGGGTTAAGTGACTTGCCCAGGGTTACACAGCTAGTAAGTGTCAAGTGTCTGAGGCCGGATTTGAACTCAGGTACTCCTGAATCCAGGGCCGGTGCTCTATCCACTGCACCACCTAGCCGCGCCCCCCCTTTACACTCTTAAAAATTATTGAAGACCCCCTACCCCAAGCTGTTGTTTTTGTGGATTATATCTATCAATATTTACCACTTTAAAATTATAATGTCGGATAGAGCACCGGCCCTGGAGTCAGGAGTACCTGAGTTCGGATCCGTCCTCAGACACTTAACACTTACTGGCTGTGTGACCCTGGGCAAGTCACTTAACCCCAACTGCCTAACCAAAATAAATAAATAAATAAATAAAATAAAATAAAATTATAATGTCTTAGTATTATTATGGAAACAGTTTTGATTTCTCCCTTAAAGGGTCTTAGGAATGCTCAAGGGTTCCCCTGATCCTGCTCTGAGGACCACTGCAATAAATCACAACAAAGAGGTGAAGGCCTTAGCAATTTGGGCCTCAGGAGAGGCCTCATGCAGAAATTGATGCTTTAGCTGAGCTTTGGCAGGAACTAGAGATTCTAAGAAGAGGAAGGAAGAAAGGAAGGAATGCACTTCAGGCATTGGGAAAACAGCTGGGCAAAAGCAGGGAGTCAGAAGATGCATAAATGAGTAACTTCAAGGCTACTAATTTGGCTAGACCATAGAGTCCATGGATGGGACTATGAATTGAAAAAGTATATTTGGGCCAGATTGTGAAGAACTTTAAATGCCAAACAAAGGAGTCTTTATTTGATTTCAGAGGTAATAGGGAGCCACTGGAGTTTATTGATCAAGGGAGTAATATGGTCAAACCTGTCCTTTAAGAACTGTAGGGAGGATCTACTACTCATAAAGATCCGCTTAGAAAGACTTAAGAATGCATTCGTGGTCATTTCCAGTAAGGCTGCTAAGGAGCTAGAAATAGCAGAAAGAGATAAATTTCTTCCATACTCCTCCAGTCACCAGAAAAACTTTATCACTTGCCAGGCCCTGAACCCACACTTCTTCTGTCATCTGTAGTACTCTGCTAGATCAAAGGAACCCAACAAGATCTTGCTCAGTCACTAAGTTGACACTTTACCTTCCCACACAGGGTCATGGTCCAGGCCTGTTTTTAAAGGGTCCTAGGTCTGAGCTCAGATGTTAGGTATGGAGGGATAGAAGCCTACAGCTGTACCCCACAGATGAACACTGGATGTTCAGGATATATCTGGGTTAGAAAAGTGACAGTGTGTATTGATGAATGGATGTCAGACTGATCAGTCCTTGGTGATAGCCACCCCCCATTTAGTGTTTGAGAAGGGATGGAAAGGGACAGCTAGGTGGCACAGTGGATAGAGCACTAGCCCTGGAGTCAGGAGGACCTGAGTTCAAATCAGGCCTCAGACACTTAACACTTACTAACTGTATAACCCTGGGCAAGTCACTTAACCCCAGTTGCCTCACAAAAAAAAAAAATATATATATATATATATATATATATATATATATATATATATAGAGAGAGAGAGAGAGAGAGAGAGAGAGAGAGAGAGAGAAGGGATGGAAGACAGTGGCTGCTGGTCCAAGCCCTGGGGCTCAGCTGCAATGACCAAAGGCTTCTTCACATTTTCCCCTGGGTTTGTTCCATATGACCCTGAATGTTAACTCTTTAGGAAGAGGGCAGTCTGGAGTTCATGTGTCATGTCCATTTATTTCCCCAGTAATCCCTGTGTAGGTCTGCAGGCTGGACTAGGGCTACTCCCAAAGCAGACACAAGGTACATGACATGTCCAGTTTAGAGATGGAAGCGATTAAAGGCCATCTTGTTCACCATACTCCCTCATTTTAGAGATGAAGCAGCTGAGGCCCAACAAGGTTAAATGACTTGTCCAAGATCACATAGGTAGAAGAGCCATGATTTGAACCCAGGTTCTCTGACTTCAAATCAAACACTCATTGCTCTATCAAAGAGAGGTGAGAGATGGAGGCATGTCCAACAAATTTAGCCCAGAGCCACATGAGAATCACAATACCATAGATTTAGAACTAGAAGGGACTTTAGAGACCATTCCCATTTTAGAGATAAAGAAACTGAGGCCCAGATAGGGTAAGTAATTTGCCCAGGGTCACAGGAAGGATTCAATTCCAAGTCTTCCTGATTCTAAGTCCAGTGTTATAACCATTGCACTACATTGCCTTTCCTGTATGAGTGCTTTGGAAGTGACCTTAACCTCTTGTCCCTACAGAAGAGGTGGGTGCCCAGTCGGTGGCATGCATGAAAGGGTAATGCCTGACAAGGTCATCTAGCCATCAGTCAAAAGGCATGTCTTGAGCACCTACTTATGAAGATTCAAAATTCAATTAAATAATCAGTTGATTAACAGATTTATCAAACACCTGGGTACTGGGCATTGGGATTACAAAGACAAAAAGGGAAACAGTCCCTGTCCTCAATGAGCTTGAATACCTATCAGGCTGACCATATTAAGAGAGTGATCTTGATAAAGTAATATGGGAGATTTTTGGAAGAAGAGCTCACTGTTGGTTGGATGGAATCAGGAAAATTTCCCAGAGAGGAGATAGTGCCTTAGTCATTCAAAGAAGGAGCTTAACTGGTAAAATTGTTGGCATCTGTGCATGTCTACTCCAGGCATGAGAGAGAGCTAGATTCTGAATCAGAGGACCTCGATTCAAATCCCAGTTCTACTACTGAGTACCTGTGTACATGGACAAGTCACTTCAACTCTCTTGGGATCACTTTCTTAGAGTAGTGACCTCTAAGTCCGTTCCAGTTGTAAATCTATGATCTTATAAGCCACATTTCTTGCCCTCAAAACTTAAAATCTTCCCAAGGAGGCTTTAGCAATACTTTTGAAACAATCCAAGTACAAGACAATTTAAGAATCAAGGGTTATATGATGTAGTAGAGGTAGTAAGAGGGGCAGCTAGGTGGTGCAGTGGATAGAGTGCAGGGCCTGGAGTCAGAAAGACTGATTTTCCTGAGTTTAAATCTGGCTTCAGACACATACTATCTGTGTGACCCTGGGCAAGTCACTTAACCCTGTTTGCCTCAGGGTTAAACCTCAGTTTCCTCATTTGTAAAATGAGTTGGAGAAGGAAATGGCAAATCACTCTAGTATCTCTGCCAAGAAAAGCCCTAATGGTGTCACAAAGAGTCAAAAATGACTGAACAACAACAAACTACACAGGTAGTAAGTGGCTCAGAGAAAGGCCAGAGATTGAAAGAATGGCTGAACTTTAAGCTTTTCCCTCTGGCCCTATCACTAGAAACCTCATCGGTAGTCAGTGAAATGCACTTTGGTCTATGACACTTCTGGCTGCTAGAATGAGCCTGGCACACAGGTGCTGACCTGCTCTTTAATTTACATCTTAAAATGTTCCCCAAGTTGCTGATTAGAGTTAAAACCAGAGCAGAAGGTTGGCATTGCCCTGGCCTCCTAACCATGCCCATGTGCCTAAAGGTCTGCTTCTAAGTCAGGAGAGGTCTGAGTTGAAATCCCACCTCTGTCTGACACTTGGGTTCTGTTTCTCATCTGTAAAAGGGGACTGGGTAGGGGCAGCTAGGTGGCGCAGTGGATAAAGCACTGGCCCTGGATTCAGGAAGACCTGAGTTCAAATCCAGTCTCAGACACTTGACACTAGCTGTGTGACCTTGGGCAAGTCACTTAAACCTCATTGCCTCACAAAAAGGGGGGGGGGGACTGGGGGGAAAGGGTTGGACTAGATGAGCTCCAAGGCCCCTTCTAGCTCTGGATCTGTGATCTTACGTGTCTGTATTCATCTATCATCTTCTACACTTAGGCAAATTACTTAACTTTTCTGATTATCCATTTCTCTCCATGTAAAATGAAAATAAAGGACTAGATGCCCTCTTAGGACCCTTCTAGTTCTGAATCTGTGAGCTCTGAGTCCTTTTCTAGCTATGGAAATCTGTGAGCTTTTAACGCAAAAAAAACCCAGCTACTTTTGTTCTGCAGATCACTTTGATTGCATTGGCTCTCCTGGGATTTGACACCTGCAGGGAATAGAGTTCTGGACTGATGAGTTTACAGTTGTGGGTCAGTGGGCTAACCCCATGGGAACCAGCCGCCAATCATCATTTCCTCCTCTCACCACCCCACGTGCTCCCTCCCCTCCCTTCTTCTGCCCCCCCTTCCCCCTTCCCCCCTCCCCAGGCAAATATAGAAACTCTCTGTACTTTGGCTTCCTTGTCCTCAGAAATGACTAAATCTCACCATTTCCTGCCAGTGACTTTTTAGTATTTGAAAGGGTATAAGCTGTTCAGGGAAGGAAGGAAGGAAGGAAGGAAGGAAGTCAAACAGAAAGACAAATGGCTCACAAATGTTCTTAGATGATGAAATAGGAAATCCAATTCAATCCAACAAGCATTTATTAACTATCTACTATGGGAAAGTGACTGTGCTAAATACAAAGATTTAAAAAAAAAGATCCTTGCCTTCAAGGGGCTAATAATCTAGGAAATAAGAAATGTGTGTAAATAACTATGATAGGAGCTAAGGAGAGGTCTAGAGAAAGTGCTAAGAGAATTCAGTGTTTATGTATGTGTCTATGGGGAAGCAGCCTGGATTCCTACTGCTCTGAACTCTGCCCGCATGGGTTGGGCGAAGCTGGCTAGGTTGTAGCTGGCTTTTTTTTATCTCTGTTCATGGTCTCAGTAGAGAATAGTGGGATAAATCCTTTCCCCTCCCTTGACTTTCTTCTAACAAAGCCTAGGAGCATATTCTTTACTACTTTGATATATACATAGATACACAAAAACATATATATGTGTGTGTGTGTGTACACACACATATATACATACATATACACGCACATATATACACATGCACATATATGTATGTATGTGTGTATATATATGTGTATATGTATATGGCGTTTCATGTTATCATTGACCTCCTTGTAGTAGGTAGGTGCTGAGCAGAGAGCTCTCTAGCTCTTATATACATACACACACACATATATATACATAAACATATATATATGTATGTATGTATATGGCGTTTCATGTTATCATTGACCTCCTTGTGGTAGGTAGGTGCTGAGCATTAGGGTGTGGGCATTTTTAATCACTTTCTTATCATAATTCCAAACCGATTTTCAGAATGGTTGGATCAATTTGTCATTCCAGCAGTAGTATAGCAGCATGCCTGTCTTTCCCAGTGACCGCCTCTCCTACATTGACTCTACCTTTGTTTAAGAGAATATTGGGGTTTTGGGTGCTATTGCTTTCCTTTTTTGAGGTTTTTCCTTTTTTTGCTCTGATTCTTCTCTAATAACATGACTAATGCAGAAATGTTTAATATTATATATATATATATATATATATATATATATATATATATATATATATATATACACACACACACACATACATATATATAACCTATTACCTGCTGTCTAGGGGAAGGAGGGAGGGGAGGGAGGGAGAAAAATTTGAAATTGGAAATCTCATATAAACAAATGTTGGAAACTATCTCTACATGTAACTGGAAAATAATAAAATACTTTTATTTAAAAAAAAAGAATATTGGGGGCAGCTAGATGGTGCAGTGGATGAAGCACTGGCCCTGGATTCAGGAGGAACTGAGTTCAAATCAGACCTCTGACACTTGACACTTCGCAGCTGTGTGACCCTGGGCAAGTTACTTGACCTTCATTGCCCTGGGGAAAAAAAAAATAGAATATTGGCCATTTTTCTTGGGGTGGGGTGAAACCCTAGAGGTTTCTTGTTGTTTATAAAATTTGTATTTCTCCCATCATCTATGATTTGGAGCAATCCATGATAAGGTTGTTAAAGTTCTCAGTTCTTCTTTTGAGAACTGTCCATATGGAGAGGCAAGGTAGTAGAGTGGGAAGATGCTATATTTGGAGTCAGGGAACCCTGGATTCAAATCTTTTCTCTATTTTATAGTACCTGTGTGATCTTAGTCTTCACTTAAATTCAACAAGCCTCAGTTTCCTTATTTGTATGTGAAGGAGTTGAACTCTGCGGTCCCTTCCAGTGAATTTCAGATCCTATATCCTTTGAGGAATGATTCAGTCCAATCTTTGTGTCAGTTTCCTATATATTTTGGAAACTCTATAGGCCTAGTAGCATGAAGAAACCCAGAGATGCTAGGCCTTAGAATTAGGAAAAGAAGAAAGGACTTCTCAAGCAGTAAGGACCCTTGGCGGCTTTGCATACCCGGCTTCAGAGCCAAACAATAGCTATATCTCATGTTGTTTTAAAACTTTTTTTGGTATTTTTAGTTCAAAATTCCCTCCCTCCCCAGGCCACCCTATGGAGATACCCATTATACATGGGAAATCATACAAAACATATTTCCATATTAGCCATAATTTTTTTTTTAAAAAGCAAGACAAAGTGAAAAACTCTGTTCTGAGTGTGTATGGAAGCATACTTTTTTCACTTTTTCTATTTTTCTTGCTTTTTCACCGCTCATGTTTACACCCAATTGAATGGAGGCTTCCTGAAGGTAGGAACTGGATTTCATTATTGTATTCCCCAGGACTGAGTATAGTACCTTGCACCTGGTAGGCCTTTACTATATGTGGGATTAGATTGAATTGGAGTTGAATTTCAAAAACAGACCTTTCTCTCCAAGTTGTTGATTAGATTTTAAGCCAGGGCAGAAGGCAGACATTACCCTGGCCTCCTAAAGATGCCCTGGTGCCTAGAGGTGTGCTTCTAAGTAGGGACTAGAGCCAATAACTATAGGGCAAAAATATGGGCAAATACAAGGTCATATTGTTATGGACACTGATTACTGCCTGAACTGCTGGACTGGGCTGGGCATTCCTGTAGTATCTCCTTCACTTATTTTCATTAGCAAAAGGCAAACATTCCCACCCCAGCAATTAGGAGTCCACTCCCTCACTGTGGTGTAGCTTATCACTGGGAAAGGCTGAGTCTGGGGTGGAGTGATTCTGCCTCAGGAGCCAACTAACCTAGAATGTTTTCAGCCTGGGGACAGGAGGGGCCTCGGGTTAGACATAAGTTAAAACTTCCTGCAAGGAAAGAATTGGCACTGCCTCTGAGTAGTAGAATGCAAGCTTCTTAAGGGCAGGGATTATTTCCTTTCTGTCTTTGTTTCTCCCCAAAGCTTGTGCGGTTCTGCACACCCTGTAGACATTGGATAAATGTTTGTTGAAAGACTGCATTGTTGATTCCTCATGACTCTGTGGACCATACTGTCCATGGGGTTTCCTTGGCAAGGATACTGGAATGGTTTGACGTGTCTTTCTCCAGTGGATTAAGATAAAGGTTACCATACTGTTTCTACTTTTTTTGGTTTTGTTTTTTCTTTTTTGAGGTTTTCCCCTTTTGTTCTGATTCTTCTTTCACAGCATGACTAATGCAGAAATATGTTTAATGTGATAGTACATATATAACCTATATCAGATTACTTGCTGTCTTGGGGAGGGGGGGAGGGAAGGAAGGAAGGGAGGGAGAAAAATTTGGAACTAGAAATCTTATAAAACATAAAACTATCTCTACATATAACTAGAAAATAATAAAATACTTTTATGATTAAAAAAAAAAAGACAAAGGTTAAGTGACTTGCCCAGGGTCACACAGCTAGTACATTTCTGAGGCCACATTTGAACCCTGGTCTTCCTGACTCTAGGCCACTGAGCATCTGGCTACCCTAAGATAATAATAAGACAGGACTGAAAAAGTCCTGTCTGAAAGCAAAGGGATGGACTTGGTGGCTTTGTTAAGTCCTTACCCTCTTCAAGATGCAAATTAAATTCCACATCCAAAATCCCTTCTCCTCTTTTCACACCAAATTGAATCCAGCCTCACTTACCTTTCCTATTCATCAATGTGCTCACTATCCCATCCCCACTCCCATCCGTTCTGACTCAGGTGCACTCCTGGATAGCCCAGGGGAGTCAGACCTGAGCACTGCTTAGCGGCTTATTCAGATGAAGACATCTAAATCCCAAGGGTCCAAGCCCTTGCCACGTTCTGCCATGAGCTGCCCAGCGGAAACTCTGCCTTCCTCTTCTTCCTTCCTCCTACATTCCCTGTGGGCCCCAGGTGCATCGGCTGACCTATTCCCTATGACCGTGTCCCTGCCTCCAGGAAGAGAACAGGTCCTCCCGGGAGGGAAACAGGCCAACCACTACCTGCAGATATGGCTGTCTGTTTCATTTGCCAGACAACAGAAAGTCACTTCCCAAATTTGCCTGTCTTTTTTTACCACAATAAACAACTAAGGGATGGGGCTGAAAATAGGTACACCCCACCCAAAAAAGGTACAAAGCTCACTTCAACTCTACTTAAGAAGGATTTATTAAGTTCTTACTCTGTGTACCACTTCAATACAGAGCTGGATACAGCCCTAGAGGACAGATTCTCCACCCCCCACCCCCTTCGTTTTACAGATGAGGAAAGTGAGACCCAGAGAAATTAAAATGACTTGGCCAAAGTCACGCAGATAGTAAATATCAGAGGCAGCATTTGAACCCAGGTCTTCTGATTCTAGAGCAAGGTCTCTTTCTACTCTACCCTGCTGAATTCTTTTTTTTTTTTTTAGTGAGGCAATTGGGGTTAAATGACTTGCCCAGGGTCACACAACTAGTTAAGTGTTAAGTGTCTGAGGCCGGATTTGAACTCAGGTACTCCTGACTCCAGGACTGGTGCTCTATCCACTACCCTGCTGAATTCTAATAAGGGAATTTTACCACACAGAATTTGACCTGGAATTTCAGAGCTAGAGAAGGACCTTGAACATCACTTACTCCAACTCCCTTATTATACAAGTAAGGAAACTAAGGCCCAGAGAAGAGGAAAGAGTACTAGTTTTGAAGCACTGGGACTGGAATCCTAGGGCTATTGATGATGACCTCTTTGACCTTGGGTAAATCATCTCACCTCTCAGGGGCTCAGTTTCTTCATCTGCAAAAGAAGATGGTTTAAGGGGCAGCTAGGTGGCACAGTGGATAGAGCACCGGCCCTGGAGTCAGGAGGACCTGAGTTCAAATCCAGCCTCAGACACTTAACACTTACTAGCTTTGTGACCCTGGGCAAGTCACTTAACCCCAGTTGCCTCACTTAAAAAAAAAAAAAAGAAGATGATGATGGTTGAGCTGGATGACCTCCAAGACTCCTTCCAGCTTGGATCTATGTTCCTATGATTTGCCCAAGGACAACAAAGCTAGTATAAATTCTCTTAGGGAGATCAGAGAAAGAGGGAAAAGTCCTATATGCATGAAAATATTTTTAGCAACTTCATTTGCAATGGCAAAGAACTGGAAACTGAGGGAGGTGTCCATCTATTGGGGAATGGCTGAACAGGTTATAATATCTGAATGTGATAGAAGACTGTTGGATGTAAGAAATGATGAAGGGGTAGTTTCAAGGCAACCCCAAAAGACTCATACAAAATGATGCAGAGGGCAGCTAGGTGGCACAGTGGATAGAGCACCAGCCCTGGAGTCAGGAGTACCTGAGTTCAAATCCGACCTCAGACACTTGACACTTACTAACTGTGTGACCCTGGGCAAGTCACTTAACCCCAATTGCCTCACTTAAAAAAAAAAAGGTCAAAATGATGCAGAATGAAATGAGCATAACAAAAAGAAAAAATTGTACAGTCCTGTCTGACTTTTCATGCCCCCCCCCCTTTTTTTTGAGTTTTCTTGGCAAAGACACGGAGGCAAACAGGGTGAAGTGACTTGCCAGGAGTCACACAGCTAAGAAGTGTCTGAGGCCAGATTTGAACTCAGGGAAATGACTTCCTGACTCCACGCCCAGCACTCTATCCACTGTACCACCTAGCTGCCCCCAATGATATGGTAAAGACAATCAATTTGAAAATCTTAGGAACTCCAATCAACACAGCGACTAACCAGAGAACTCATAATGAAACAGGCGACCCTACCTTGCCAGCTGAAGATCCCCACCACCTGCTATGGGCTGTGGGATGGTCAAACTTCCACCTGACAACTGGATCAGAAATTTAGGACCAGGAGAGAGCTCAGAAGCTTTGAAAGTCTTGAGATGAGGCTCAGAGACGGGGTTGGGGACTTGCCCAGGGTCACACAGAGAGGGACAGGTTTGAGACCAGTCTCTTTGGCTTTGCTCTCCACCAGATGGCTGGTTAGAAAAGGGGTCAGATCTGTCTTTGACATCAACCACCAGAGGGGCAGTTCACATCTTGATTCATCTCACTGTGTATTATAGACTATTTTGCTTGCTTCAGTTGTCTGTCTCTTGGGTCTTCTCTGAGGGATTCAGAACTCAGTCCTAAATTGGTTTCTCTGGTACACACACACACACACACACATTTTCCCTTAAGCACATAAACATGTCCAACCAAACACATGCACACATGCTGTTCTCTCGCTAACGTTCATGCGTGCACTTCTACACGAACTCCCTCTTTGGTAATCGAGAAGCTGTTGAAAGACAAGAGATAACATGCCTGCCTGTCTCGCCTACTCTTGCCCTCAGTCCCAGGCAAATTAGGACCAGCCCAGGTTGCAGGGCAAAAGAACATCAATTATCAGGAAAATGAGACTCTGCATTTTAGAGGCCTTATTTTTGGGGGGGGGACTGGGGGGACTTTTAAAGGAAGTACCCTCTCTCCTTCAGGAGACTTCCCAAATCCTGCACCCGCTGCAGCCTGAATTTTTTTTGGGGGGGGGGCAGGGCAATGGGGGTTAAGTGACTTGCCCAGGGTCACACAGCTGGTAAGTGTCAAGTGTCTGAGGCCAGATTTGAATTCAGGTACTCCTGAATCCAGGGCTGGTGCTCTATCCACTGTGCCACCTAGCTGCCCTGCAGCCTGAATTTTTAAAAGTCTGTTCCTCATTCTTCCATGCCAGGCTCTCTACTTTTCATGAAGAATGTTTGCATGTGGTTGGACAAAACAGTATTCAGGCCGTCTCTTCCATTTGTTTAAAAATATAAAGATAAATAAATACATCAGACCATCGGGAAAGCTGAAATCCAGCAGCAGATACTGGTAGCCAACTCCTGCAAACATCTGTCTTGGGGATATTGGCCGCCATAGCTGCCTTCAGCTGCCCAGGGACAGAAACACCCCTTATCTTGTACCATCCGTGTGATAATTGACAGAACAGCCAGAGCCCCAGCTGCCAGAATTTTGGGGCTTCACACCCCCTCTCCCTCCAACCCTGGAGGCATCAGCTGGGAGGTGGTGTTGTGGGCCCACCTGCTTGCCTCAAAAGGCAGTGATCACTTATGCAAGAGCCCTCAGAGACAGGAATGCAGCCAGAGCCTGTAACTATTTATTACCTCCCCATCCCCCAACTCTTGAGAAACCAAAAAGCAAATATATATACATACATACAAATATATATAAACATATATATACACACATACATACATACACATACATATCTAAAATAAGCATATATTCATATATATTATTTAAGCAAGGGGAAAAAATGGCACTCCCTTGTCCAAGAGTCAGAAAATATCTTTGTTAATGAACTTTGAGGTTTTGTAAATAGTTTGGTTTGAAATCTTGTTTTTCCTAAGTCCGGTGAGGTAAACCTTTCCCCCTTGACCTGGACCGTAGTGTCAAGGACCTAGTGCTTGAAGGGTCCTCAAAGACCATCCCACCCACCTCATTTTACAACTGCAGAAACTGAGGCCAAAGAGATTAAATGACTTGTCTAAGGTCATATGTAGGTAGTAAGAGACAAAGACAGGATTGGAACCCAGGTCCCTTGAGTCCCCAGCCAGAGTTCTTTCCCACTGTACCTAGAGCCTCTAAGTCAGCTTAAGGGTGAAGTCCCTTCTATCTTCACCTTCCCTCCCCTCACTGCCTTAATTTCAGGCTCAACTGTGTGCATTTAGGGCTTAATTAAACTCTTGTCTGGCTTCAAGAAGAGACATTTTTTGCCTGAGGGAGTTCCCTGCTGTACATTGTGGGGGTGGGCAGGCCTGAACAGGCACTCAGGTGACTGAACACCTGATAGGAGGGGGAAAAAGTTTCAGGTGCCTCCTGGACACAGGGAAAACTTTCTAGAGAAGAAAAAGAAAATGGGAAAAGGTCCTCCAAAAAGCTCCTGGATGTAGCAAATACAAATGATGGAGAGTGTCCAGCTGCTGCTGCTGCTGCTACTGCTGCTGAGGCTGCAAAAGATGCCCCAACAGGCTCCATGGAAGACACACATGCTGAAGCACGCACACACACATGCTGAAGCACGCACGCACACACACACACACACACACACACACACACACACACACACACACACACACACACACACACGGTTGGTGTCTCATTTAATTATTTGCCGGGTCACTCTGTCCAGGTCGCCCTGTTCTCTGAGCCTCACCCAAGTCTGTATGAACTCCAGCCTGGGGCATCCCCACCCCAGTCTCTCCCGCCCAGCTTCTTTGCAATCTTGGCTAACTCCATCCAAAGGGTGCACTTTGTCTCATTAGCAAGGTCAGAGTTGTCCTTTGACTGCTGGGACCAAGTCCTAGTGCCGGTACCTCC
This sequence comes from Dromiciops gliroides, assembly GCF_019393635.1. Classification (NCBI taxonomy): domain Eukaryota; kingdom Metazoa; phylum Chordata; class Mammalia; order Microbiotheria; family Microbiotheriidae; genus Dromiciops; species Dromiciops gliroides. The sequence goes on along the minus strand of NC_057862.1, from coordinate 472,826,755 downwards.
CAGAATGCAGGACATTTCCCTCTCGTGGAAGTGGAAGGAGTGGCCAGAGGCCATGGTTCTGTGGAATCAGGGGACTGACTGCCGAGATGGGGACTCAGACATTGTCTCCCCTTCCCCCTCCCCCCTTCTCTGATCTCACTCTATAACAAGTATTATTTGGCTTCTACTATGTTCTAGGCACTGTGCTATGAAAATAAAACCATCCCTCTTTTCAAGGATCTTCCTATATTCTACTGAAGACAACGACATGTCCATAGATAAGTAGATAATTTGAGGAAGGAGAGAACATTTTATCAACCAGGGGAATCAGGAAAGGTTCTCCATAGGAGCCGGCCCTCAACTGAGCCTGGAAGGAAAGTAGGGATTTTAAAAGAGGAAAATGGATTGTGTTTCGTGCATGGAGGTGGGGCCTTGCCCGCACGGATGGAAGATGGCATCCTGGATTTGGGGAACGGCTGGGAGACTGGTTTGGATGGGAAATGGAGTGATATGAGATGTCTGTAAAGGCAGGCTTGAGCTAGACTGTGGAGGGTTTAAATGCCAGGCTAAGAAGTTGCTATTTTATCCTAGAGGCTATGGGGTGGTGTCTCCTCTGGCACAGTGAAGTAGAGACTTGCTTCATCTCTGGAGGGCAGGGACCTTTCTCCACAAGCAGGGCAGGCTCTTGGCAAAAGTGCTTAGCAGAGCTTGAAATGTTTTCCCCAATTTCCCTCCCTCCCACCTCAGCCCTGTCTATGTAGGCAGCAGCAGATTCTCTGGGGCTTAGGTGAACTGGTACCTTCCCCTGGCCTAGGCAGAAACAGGGTCGGCCTGCTGTGCCAAGACACCTGCCCGACCCTGTTTAATAGGCTCTCAGATTCAAAGCTGGAAGGAACCTATGGGGCTATCTTGTCCACCCACTCACCCACCCACCCCCGATGTGAAGATGAGGAAACTGAGGCCAAGAGACTTGTCCAGGGTCACACAGGTATTTTGGCAGTCAGGATCTGAACTTGGGTCTTTTGGTTCTAAATTTCAGCACATCATAGAGCTTCGAAGGCATTAATTACCTTCTTGCTCAGCACCATGGCTTTGTAAGGCAGTCCCTTCAGCAATCAATCAGCAAACATTTATGTAGCAACCATTATGCACTGTGCTAGACACTGGGAAATACAAAGATAAAAGCAAAACAGTCCTGCTCTCAGGAATCTTACATTCTTAGAGGGAAGAAAACATGCTCATATATAGATATATACAAAGTTAATAAAAGGTAATGCTGGGGGGGGGGAAGGCCAGGAAAGACCCCAGATAGAATGTGGAACTGGTCATCAGTCTCACCTGGTCCATGGTAATGACAACTGAATTAATTTCTGTTCCTCGAGTCTCTCTTCCCATCTTCCATATGTCTATGTCTGCCCACATGATCTTCCTAAAGCAGAAATATGATCATGTCAATCCTGTACTCAATAAAATTCAGTGACTCACCATTATCCTTAAGATCAAATACAAGCTCCTCTGCTTGGCATTGAAAGACCTTCACAACCTGGCTCCCACCTAACTTTTTTTGGGGGGGAGGGTGAGGCAATTGGGGTTAAGTGACTTGCCCAGGGTCACACAGCTAGTAAGTGTCAAGTGTTTGAGGATGGATTTGAACTCAGGTCCTCCCGAATCCAGGGCCGGAGCTCTATCCACCATGCCACCTACCTGCCCCTCCCACCTAATTTCAAGCCCTATTACAATGTTCCCCTTCACATAGACTATGGTCCAGTCAAAAAAAGACTTCTGCTGTTCCTCACACACAATAATTTTTAATAGTATTTTACCTTGTTCCAATTCCATGTAAATGCAGTTTTTTTAACATTCTTTTTTTTTTTAAATGTTGAGTTCCAAATTTTCTCCCTCCTTTCTTCACCAGCCTCTCCAGCAATTTGATATAGGTTATGTATGTGCAATCATGTGAAATATATTTCCATATTACTCATGACGTGAAAGAAGAAACAGATCAAAAGAAAAAAAGCCATGAAAAAAAGGAAAGGGAGTGAAAATAGTATGCTTCAATCTATATTCAGACTCCATCAGTTCTTTCTCTAGAGGTGGAAAGCATTTTCCATGATGGGTCCTTTGGGATTGTCCTGGATCATTGTATTGCTGACAAGAGCTAAGTCTTTCATAGCTAATCATTGCACAATGTTACTACCTCACACACAATATCCCATCTTTGACCTCCACACCTTTCCACAGGCCACCCCCTATGCTTGGGACACCTCCATGAGGCCTTTGCTGATATCTATCCAGCTGTTTGTACCTCCCCCACTCCCAAATCAACTGATTTTATTTTATGTACATTATATATATGGTTGTTGTCCTGCAACTAAAATGACATCACTTTGTTAGGGTCAAGGTACAGTGTGTCCAGCTGTCAGACCAATGTGAACTCAGAAGGCTCTACCTCAGGTGAGCACAAATGGTCTGTATACTTGCACACACATACATGTATGTATTTGTATATATGTGTATATATGTATATGCAGATATACCATATGTATTTTTATGTATATTATCTATTACATATACTTATATATGTACACATTATCTTCCCTCTGCTTAAGCTCCTTGAGGGCAGGAACCGTTTCATTTTTGTCTTTGCTCAGAGTATAGCACAGTGCCTTGCAGAGAGCAGGTTTTTGCTGCTTGCTAGCTTGACCTGCCTTTTGGACATATTACACTGGAGTCTCCTGAGCATCTTAAGTGACTCCTTATCTTTTTCTCTGAGAGAAAAGACCATATTTGGACTCTTCTCAGAGTCATGAAGGCAGAGTAAGTTGAGTTTCAAATCCCTGACCTAAGTTTTGTTTGTTGAAAGTTATGTAAGGTATGCTAATACAGAATATTGTAATAAGAAGAAGTGATTGGTCAATGTTATGTGTAAATAGAGTATTGAAATGATTGAATACAATTGGACGCTCTTGCCCAGAATATGTTAATGCCTAGTATTGTATTTGGTGCAATGTAATTGGTCAATACTTGGTTCAATGTGATTAGTTGATACTGTATAAATAGGGGATGGGAATATTGAAATGTGATTGGTTAAAATTAGGTAGTGGCATATTGGGAAGACTGTAAACTCTAAGTACTCTACCGATGAGGAAAAGGGAAAGAGACCCTTTGCATGTTAGGAGTAAGTATAAATATCTGTGTAAAACTTCACATCAGTGTACTCTCTGCCACATTCAGGAGAATGCCCACCTTCATGAAGATATGTAAAAGAAGCCTTCAACCATACTGTATTGTACACTTGTATTATTTGATCTGCAACACTTATTTGTTAGCTGCATTTCTAACATTCTCCAAACCCACTCCTTTCCAGACTTCCCTCTTTCTGTTGAGGACACAGTCACCCAGGTTTGAAGCCTCAGTGGCATGACACACTGTTCACTCTCAGCTCACATGGCCAATTAGTTGCCAGATCTTGCCATTTCTGTCTCCACATGCTCTCCGAATCTCCACTTTCAAGACCAAGAGCTGGCTTCCAGTCCCTCATCCCCTCTCAGCACAACTATCACAGTAGCCTCCTAATTGCTCTCCTTGCCTTTCTTTTCCCCATTCCAGTCCATCCTTCATGCAGCTGCCAATGGAATTTTTCCTGAAGCACAGATCTGACTGTGTCATCCCCTCCAATGCCTCCCTATTATCCTGAAAGATCAAATATATAACCTCCTCGGTTTGACATTTAAAGCCCTTCAAACCTGGCCCTGCCCTGCCTTTGAGTCCTTATTATGCATGACTCTTCCTTCCAGGCAAGCTAAACTTCCAGCTGTTCTTCACACTTAGCCTCCATTTCTTGTCTCCAAGTCTTTGCCCTGGCTGTCCTCCATGCCTGGAACATACTCCCTCTTTACCTTTCCTTCTTAGAATCCTTAGCTTCCTTCAAGCTGTAAGGTTCAGCTAAAGTACAATCCTCTCCAAAAAGCCTTTCTTGGCTCTCTTCCAATGCCCCCCACATCTGCTAATGCTTTCCCCAAATATGTTGTATGCACCTTTTAATATATATCCATTTTATCTGCCCATGATACATTGAAAGCGATAAGGACTCTTTCATTTATGTCTTTGTATCTTTGGTGCCTAGCCAAGTGCCTGACATATAGTAGGTATTTAATAAATGATCAGATTAAAGAATCCTTAATAATCATATAGTCCAACCCTCCTTATTTTATATATGAGGAAACTAAGGTTCATGGATGTATAGTGACTTGTCCAAGTTTGTTTGTTTTTTTTTTTTTTTAGTGAGGCAATTAGGGTTAAGTGACTTGCCCAGGGTCACACAGCTAGTAAGTGTTAAGTGTCTGAGGCCAGATTTGAACTCAGGTACTCCTGACTCCAGGGCCGGTGCTCTATCCACTGCGCCACCTAGTTGCCCGACTTGTCCAAGTTTAAACAAGTGGCAGAGTTAGGCTTCAAACATAGGTCTTTTAACTTTGAATCTAATGTTCTTTTCACTATACCATCCCATGATAGGGAAACTGAATTTAGGAAAATGAAAAGTATTTGCCTAAAGTTTACCAGGTAAGTGAATGAGTAAGCCCCACTCAGAATCCTGGTTTCCTGATGATCGATCTTTGGTGATTTTTATCCTCCTAATTACATATAAAGACAATTTTTAACTTTCATTTTTTAAAATTGACTTCCAAATTTTTTCCCTGCCTCCCCCAGCTCTTTCTCTCTGAGATGGTGTGGGGACCAATTTTGAATTGGGGAGTGTTAGCTAAGTGGCTCATCGCAATATTGGGGCAAGGAAGGAGACCAGCAGCCTCCCTCAAAACAGAACAGGATTTATATTAACAAGAACGAACTTAAAAAAAAAAAACAAACCACAAACAGGATCAGTAGGATCAAGGGAAAGGAAATAAAATGGGGAAAGGGAAATTATACAACCTTAAAAGATACCACCTCCCAGGAATCAGCTGAGAATATGCAGTAGACCTCCTGTCATTCCAGCTTCCAGCTAGAGTGCCCAATTCTCCTTCCCCAATCCCAGAAAAACCCCACACAGCCCCAGCCAATGGGATGGCCGCTCTGACAGTCACATGACTACCCTCAATAGGCTTCCAATCATTATAATTTTGCCAGGCCCCTGTCATCGAGTGGTGATGATGTGAGGTGCCAGTGCCATGGCAATGGCTACAGCCAGTGGGTTGAGTACCTCGCAGTTTGCGGCACAGGCCAGTGCACGCTGAGGCATAAAAACCTCAAATAGCAATTAATTCTTTACAATGGTAAGCAATTTGATATAGGTTATATATGTGCAATCATATAAAACATATTTCCATAATAGTCATGCTGTGAAAGAAAAAAATGGAACAAAATTTTAAAAATTAAGAAAGTGAAAAATAGTATGCTTTGATTGGCATTCAGACTCTATTAGTTCTTTCTCTGGAGGTAGATCATGAGTCCTTTGGAATTTTCTTGTATCATTGTATTTTTCTTTTTTTGGCCAGGCAATGAGTGTTAAGTGACTTGCCCAGGGTCACATAGCTAGTGTCAAGTGTCTGAGGCCAGATTTGAACTCAGGTCCTCCTGAATCCAGGGCCAGTGCTTTATCCACTGCACCACCAAGCTGCCCCCATATCATTGTATTATTAAGCAAAGTTACATCATTCACAGTTGATCATCATACATTATTGCTGTTACTATGCACAATGTTCTCTTGGTTCTGCTCACTTCACTTTGAGTCAGTTTGTGTAAACCTTTCCAGGTTTTTCTAAAATCAATCTTCTCATCATTTCTTATAGCACAATAGTATCCATACAACTTGTTCAGTCATTCCCCAATCGATAAGCATTCCCTCAATTTCTAATTCTTTGCCACCACAAAAAGAGCATAGATATTTTTGTGCATGTGGGTCCTTTTTTCCTTTTTTATGATCTCTTTGGGATATGGACCTAGTAGTGTTGTTGCTGAGTCAAAGGGTAAGCACAGTTTTATAGCCTTTTGGGCATAGTTCCAAATTCTTTCCAGAATGGTTTGATCAGTTCACAACTCTACCAACAATGCGTTAGTGTTCCAATTTTCCCATATCTTCTCCAACATTTATAATTTTCCTTTTTTGTCATAATAGCCAATCTGATAGCTGTGAGGTGGTACCTCAGAATTATTTTAATTTGCATTTCTCTAATCAATTGTGATTGAGAACATTTTTTTATATATGACAATAGATAGCTTTAATTTCTTCATCTGAAAACTGCCTCTTCATATCCTTTGACCATTTCTCAATTGGGGAATGACTTGTATTCTTATAAATTTAATTCAGTTCTACGTATATTTGAGAAATGAGGCCTTTATCAGAAACACCGACTGTAAAAATTGTTTCCCAGCTTTCTGCTTTCCTTCTAATCCTGGTTGCATTGGTTTTGTTTGTGTAAAACCTTTTTAATTTAATGTAATCAAAATGATCCATTTTACATTTCATAATGCTCTTTATCTCTTGTTTGGTCATAAATTCTTTCATTTCTCCATAGATCCGACAGGTAAACTATTCCTTCCTCTCCTCATTTGCCTCTGGTATTACCCTTTATGTCTAAATCATGTACCCATTTATAGTCATCATTCTAACAGCCACAATTTGCTTAGTCATTCCCCAGTCAATGGGTATCCACTTTGTCCCCAATTCTTTGCTACCATAAAAAGTGCTACTATAATATGTAAAAAGTAGGGCTTTTCTTTTTTGTCAATGACCTCCTTGTGACATATGGAAGGATTACTTTTAAAAAATAACTTTGATATCTCAGAGGGACATAAATGAGCAAAGTTGATCAATATATAGGAAAAATCTGAAAGTATATGCTATGTTTTATATGTATGGACCTCCTACCTCCGCTAAGGAATGGGAAGAGCTGTCCCCTTTGTGGCCAACCTGGTTTTTTTTGTAATTTTGTAATGCAGGATCAGGGCAGTGGATAGAACACTGGACCTGGAGTTAGGAAGATCTGAGTTCAAATTTGACCTCAGACACTTACTAGCTATGTGACCCTGGGCAAGTAATTTACCTCTGTTTGCCTCAGTTCCTCATCTGCAAAATGGGAACACAATGGAGAAAGAAATGGCAAACCACTCTACTATCTTTGCCAAGAAAACCCCAGAGTCACATAGCATCAGACATAACAGAACAACACTTTTCTTTTTCTTTTTTTTTTTTTTTGGTGGGACAATGAGGGTTAAGTGACTTGCCCAGGGTCGCACAGCTAGGGTCAAGTGTCTGAGCCCAGATTTAAACTCAGGTCCTCCTGAATCCAGGGCTGGTGCTTTATCCACTGTGCCACCTAGCTGCCCCCTACTTTTCAATGCATGTTGTTATATCCTCCCTTTAAAAATGTTTTATGGAACTTTTGCCCAGTTGGATTAAATTCAGTTCAACCAGTATGTGTAAAGTGCCATTCACTGTGCAGGCTTAGGAAAACAAAGACAAAAATGTCTTACCTTTGAGAAGCTTCAAGGTATGAAGGAGACAACATGTATACAAGTAAGTAAATATTTAGCATATACACAGTAATACAAATTTATTTCAAGAGGGAGAAAGTGCTAAGAATTAGGAGAATCAAGACAGGGCTAGTCAGTGTGGGAGATCACAGTAGCTGAGCTAAGCTTTGAAGGAAGCCAGGGATTTTTTAAGGCAGAAGTAAGGAGAGAGGGCATTCCAGACATGGACAGCCAGTTTTGAAAAAAGCCTAGATACAAGAGAGAGAAGGTCATGAGTGGGGAACAGCTACCAGGACAGTCTGAGTGGAGTGGTTGTTAGCCACCCTCTGTGCAGCTTTCTTTTCTTTTCTTTTTGCAGGGCAATGAGGGTTAAGTGACTTGCCCAGGGTCACAAAGCTAATGTCAAGTGTCTGATGGCGGATTTGAACTCAGGTCCTCCTGAATCCAGGGCTGGTGCTTTATCCACTGTGCCACCTATACTGCCCCCTTCTTCAGCTTTCAATTGCACCACAGACCTTTGGAGGTCAATCAGCTTTACTATCCCAAGGGAGGGATAAGTCTAAGCCTGCAATGGTCAAGGTATACCAAAGGCCATTCATAATGAGATCACAATCCTGCTATATTCGTTCTTAGTCTGACTACATTTGGAAGATTGTGCTAAGTTCTGGGCACCACAGTTTACAAAGGAAGGGAAAAAGAAAGAAGACAAGTATTTATTAAGTACCTACTATGCATCAGACAGGCAACTATGTGGCACAGTGGATAGAGCACTGGACTTGGGTTCAAATCTGGCCTCAGACCCTGGGGCAAATTAAAATGATTGAGAGAAGGAAATGGCACACCACTCTACTCTATTGGCCAAGACACCCCAAAGGAAGAACTGGATATGACTGAACAACAACATGTACCGGACACTGGGTAGAGAGCTTTACAGATAGTGTCTCTTCTGATAGGTTATTATTTCATTTAAAGGACATTAATAATAAGTTGGAGAGTCCAGAGGGGGACAACCACATGCCATATGAGAGATGGCCAAAAGAATGGGGGTGTTTAGCTCAGAGAAAACGAAACTAAGAGCAAAGGTAGAAGTTTCAAAGAGGAAAATTTAAGCTTGATGTGAGTAAACCAATCAGTCAGTCAATTAGCATTTATTAAGCACCTTCTGTGTGCCAGGGACTAGGAAAAACAAAGGCAAAAATGAAATAACCCCTTTTCTTAAGGAGTTGACATTTTATTAAAGGAGATAGCGTACCAAATAAATGTGGATTGAGGAAACTCAAAGTAAATACAAAGTCTCTGAGTAAGAAGTAGTTAGGGATGGAGGCCTGGAGCACTTGGAAGAGATCAGGAAAGGTTTCATGGAGAACGGGGTGCTTGAGCTGCTTCTCGAAGGAAGTGGAAGATTCTGGGGACATTTTCCTAATGATTAGAAGTGCCCCATAGTAGAATGGACAGTCTTAGAAGGTAGTGGATTTTCCCTCACTGGAGATCCTCTGACAAAGACTAGATGCCAGCTTATCGGCAGTGTTGGCAGTTGTTCATGTATAGGTTGGATTAGACGCCCACCAAATTTCCAGAAAACTCTGAGATTCTGTCATTCGGGAAGAGGTGCCAGACCATGGGAGAGAGAGGAAAGTTGTCAGATGGCAGAAAGATGGGAATGTGGCATTTTCTCCTGAGTCTCCTGAACTTACAGATCCTCCCCCAGAAAGGCTAAGGTTGTGATAGTACAACAATACTATTCCTTGGTCTGTATCTTGGGCAATGGGTGTTAGCCTCAGTTACCAGTCTTTGCCCAAAAAGGGCCCCAGGAAAAGCAGAAGAGACCAGGGAATTGCCTGAGTAGGTCCCAGAGAATCCCCAGAGGGGAGGGATCCAGGGATGCCTCCTGGCCAAGTTGGGTGATTGGCTTTTGTCTAGGCTCACCTTGTTAATTTCCTGATGGGATGATACCACAGGTGAGGATGGGAGGACTTTTCATCCTGTCTGGGAGGACCTGGGGCTGTCCTTATCCAAGGACTTCAAAGCTCTTTTATTTAAAAAAAAAATCATTTTCCCCAATTACATGTAAAAACAATTTTTAACATTCGTTTTCAAAAAAATTTGACTTCCAAATTCCCACTGTCCTTTTTCCCCCTCATTCAGAAGGCAAGCAACTTAATATAGTGGACTTCAAAGCCCTTGCATATGGGATCTCACTCATTTTCACAGGGCCCTGTGTGATGTCCAGGGGAATCTGGGATGACCCTAAGAAAAGCCGTTGGTCAGTGACTTGCCTAGGGTCACAGAATGTGAGTGGCAAGAATGCCAAATACTCCTAACCCCCAGGCCACTTACCTACCCATTCACCCTGAGGGACTTGACAGTGGCATAAGGCAGACTGGCACTCAGAGTCCCTCCACCCACTTTTGCCAAGCACTCAGCCGATCTAGACACTGAGCTACATGTGAAATATTGCTATGACTGTTGGAAGGCGTTCCACCAGCAGGCTCCTTGCCTGTGTCCCTGGTGACTACTGCTACTTGGACTTTGGGAGCCTGAACTATCTGACCATCTTTCCAGAGGTTCAGGGGCTCTGAGTCTAGTCCTGGCTGTGCCCGTTGACTTGCTGTGTGGCCTCGAGCCAGTCTCTTAGTTTCTCCATGTCTTGTTTTCCCCACCAGTAAAATGAGACTAATCGTTCTCAGCCTCCCGCACTGGGGTGTTGTGAGAATTAATTAAGGTTTATAAAATGCTTTGAGATCTGTGGATGAAAGGACCTGGAGAAGAGCAGAGTATTATTATCCGTTATTATTATTGTTATTATTCCATCCAAGGATCTCAAAGCCCCTTATAGACACTAATTAGTACCTTGCAGGGGTGTTTTGAGGATGATTAGACCCATTTCACATATGGGAAAACCTAAGCCCAGGGAGAAGCCAAGTCAGACCAGGTCATGAGTTAAGAATAGCAGAGGCAGGAACCAAAGCAGGAGTCTTCTCTCTCAGGGCTTCTCGGTCCATCTGTGCTAAAGCCCAGACCCTCTGTCGCTTTTGACACAAAAGGTGCCAGGAAAGGGGTCACAGAGGTTGAAGAGTTCCCTGGACAGTTGCTGTAGAGGCCCATATCCCCCTGATCCTACCAATCCATGAAGTATTCCTCCAATCCCCACCTGGCATGATCCTCCATAAACTGAGGATAATTTTTTTTTTGGTGAGGCAATTGGGGTTAAATGACTTGCCCAGGGTCACACAGCTAGTAAGTATCAAGTGTCTGAGGCCAAATTTGAACTCAGGTCCTCTTGAATCCAGGGCCAGTGCTCTATCCACTGCGCTATCTAGCTGCCCCTAAACTGAGGATAATTGACTATCTTCTAGCCTTGCTGCTTGATTTATTGACCCTTAGTGAAAGAGTCCAAGATGTGAGGAATTTTTCTCCAGGAAGATCTTAAGATCGCTAGGTTAAGGAATTCCCCTACCCAGATCATCCGTGTCTCATTCCTTTTCAGACTGCACTTTGGACTTCCTCTACCATCGCCATTTCCTTCCTCTCTCCCCTTTTCCTTTTCATATTCCTCTTATGTGTTGTATAGAGTGTTGGACCTGGAGTCAGGAAGACCCAAATTAAAATTCAGTCTCAGACACTCAATGACTGTATGACCCTGGGTGAGTCACTTAACCCTCTTTGCCTCTGTTTCCTCCTCTGTAAAATGAGTTGGAGAAGGAAATGGCAAACCATGTCAGCACCTTTGCCAAGAAAACCCCACTGACAGTGTTGGTGTGCTATGGTTCACGAGGTCAAGTAGAGCTGGACAAGATTGAACAGACTGAACAACACATGATAGCTGATCTTTCAAAACACACAGTGTTTGCTCAGCCAAGTGATTAGAGGCCAGTGTGATTGGAATCAGGCCTGTGGTAGGTGAGGCCAGCTAGGCACAAAGACCAGAAGCCAGATGAGGCCTACCCTGGAGAATCCCAGAATATTGAGCCCTTGTCTGGAACAACTCAGTTAGGTAAGAGGGTGGCATGATATAGTGGGGAGGGTCTTGGAACTGGGTCCAGGACACCTGGGTTTAACTCCTGCCTCAGATATTCACTAGCCATAAGGTGGCTAAGTAGAGAAATGGCTATAGCCCTAGGACTAGAGTCAGGAAGACTTGAGTTCAAATCTAGCCTCAAGACATTTCCTGGCTGTGTGACCCTGGGCAAGTCACTTAACCCTGTTTGCCTCAGTTTCCTCATCTAGAAAATGGAGACACACTGGAGAAGGAAATGGCAAACCACTGAAGTATCTTTGCTGAGAAAACCCCAAAAAGAGTTCATGAAGATTGTTATTTTGAGGATTAAATAAAAAAAATATTTGTAAATTACTTTGTACGGTGCCTGGCACTCAATAAATGCTTGTTTCCTTCCTTCCTGTTTGATCATGAACATATCACTTGTTTTCTCAGAGCCTTAGTTTCTTCATCTCTAAAATAGGAATAGCAATACTTATAGGGTCATTGTGAGAAAACAGCCTTGCAAATCTTAAATCAACATAAAAATGTGAGTTACTATTATTAGAGCAGAAAGGAACCTTATATAGATCATCTCCTTCCCACCTATTCCCCTCCTAGAGTCATTTGATAGATGAAGCTGTGAAAAGAACACTAGATTTGGAGTCAGATGACCTGGGTTCAAATCCTGCCTCTGCCTTTCCTGTCTTTTTTTTTTGCGGGGGGGAGGGGGGGAGGGGGGAGGCAATTGGGGTTAAGTGACTTGCCCAGGGTCACACAGCCAGTAAGTGTCAAGTGTCTGAGGCCAGATTTGAACTCAGATCCTCCTAACTCCAGCGTTGGTGCTCTATCCACTGTGCCACCTAGCTGCCCCTGTCTTTACTGTCGTTGTGATCTTGGCCAAGTCACTTAACCTCCATGGGCCTCGGTTTCCTCATCTGTAAAATGAGGGGTTTAGACTTGATGGCTTCTGAGATTCCTTCCAGTTCTAGAATTAGGAACCTATAACAACTCAAACACTAATTAGACCCTCTAACAAAGCAGTTCATTTTCTCCCTGGAGATAATTGGGAGACCCTTTCTCTATGAAGCCAACCCAGCTGCTCATAAGAATTGCACCACGTGGGCAAGCCTTCTATAAAAAGAAATCAAAGGGCCCAGCAGTAGTCATGTAGAACTAGCTGGCACACATCTGCATACTGAGGTCAAGAAGCCTTGATTCCAGGGGCATAAAATAAAATCAGTGAGCTAATTCATTCAACCAGACATGGAGGTTTATTCACAGATGATACTCAGTGCAGGAAAAGTAATAGGACTTGCCCAAGGTCACCTGGCTAGTGGGATAGCAGAGCTGTCCTGATTCTCAGCCCAGTGCTGCTTCCAGGGTGCCATGCTCTCTGCCTTTCTTCCATAAATGCATTATAGATTAGCTAACTGATCATTGGGAAAACAGAGAGCATACCTGGGAGAGAATGGGGGTGTAAGACACCTAAGTTTGAATGGAGGTAGGGGCAAAGAACAGAATGTAGAGACCTGGCTAGGATAGGAGGCAGCTAAGTATAGCACAGGGCAACTAGACAGCTCAGTAGATAGGGTACTAGGCCTGGAATGAGGAAAACCTGAGTTCAAATCTGGCCTCAGACACTTCCTAGCTGTGTGACCCTGGGCAAGTTACTTAACCCTGTTTGCCTCAGCTCCTCATCTATAAATTGGGAACACACTGGAGAATGAAATGGCAAACCATACCAGTATCTTTGCTGAAAAAACCCCAAAAAGGGTTCATGAAGAGTTGGATATGACTGAAAATGCCTGAACTATAAAGCATAGCAGAAAGAGCCCTGAATTTGAAGCCAGCAATCTTAGCTTCCAGTCCTGTTTCTGCCCCTAACTAGAAGAAGTATAATAGTAAAGAAAAAAACAATCATTTTGGACCTTGGGCAAATCACTGTGCCAGCCTTGGCCTCAGGCTTCCCATTTGTAAAATTAATCAGCAGAGGATCTTAATGCATGTATCTCTTGAGAGTCCACAGACTCTAGGTTAAAAGAACTTGGGGCCCAGATCAATGTGCCCATACATGAGAACTCCAAACTTAAGCCTTATTATCAGGTTATCCCTTGGGGCAGACAAGGAAACTTTATTTGCTCTGACTCTTCAGCAAGGACCCCCAAGACCATCTCCAAAGTGATTTGATTCGATCAGTCAAGTATTTATTAAATAATTACTATGTGCCAGGCTCTTTGGGCCTAGTCTTGGGAAGCAAGAAAGGATCATTGCGTTTTTGGGGGGGTTTTTTGGTGAGGCAATTGAGGTTAAGTGACTTGCCCAGGGTCACAAAGCTAGTAAGTGTCAAGTGTCTGAGGCCGGATTTGAACTCAGATTCTCCTGAATCCAGGGCCGGTGCTTTATCCACTTCACCACCTAGTTGCCCCCATTGCATATTTTGAACCCCATTAAATGTGTTGCAAAGCTATATGGTATCAGAATGAGGAAAGGACTTGCCCAGAGTCTGAAGGGGAAAAGGGACAATAGGCTCAAGGGAAGAGAAGGAAAGATGTTAGGGGACTACCAGATGGTCTAGAACAGTTAAGAACAAAGCAAAGGAAGGAAATAACAGGCTACTTTGCTTGATCAATAGATATGAACCTACTTTCTGCCTTCCCTCCCCCTATCCCAACTCTCCATTGTGTCTTTCTATGTGAAGTAGAGAGAGCATTGGATTTGGAATTAGAAGATTCTAGATTTGAATATAGGCTAAATTACTTGCAACCTGTGTGACCTTGAACAAATTACTTTACTTCTCCATGCCTCTATAAGTTCATGGGGTTGGGCTAAGTGAATTCAAAGATCCCTCCTAACATGCAGATCGAACCATACTATTTCTATTGTTTTTTGTTGTTGTTGTTTTTCTTTTTTGAGGTTTTTCCTTTTTGCTCTGATTCTTCTCTCATAACATGACTAATGCAGAAATATTTTTAATGTGATTGTACATACATAACCTATATCAGATTACTTGCTGTCTTGGGGAGGGGAGAGGGATGGAAAGGAGGGAGAAAAATTGGAAACTGGAAATCTTATAAAAACAAATGTTGAAAACTATCTCTACATGTAACTGGAAAATAACAAAATATTTATATGAAAAAAAGATCCCTCCTATTTCTATCTAAATCCAAGTCTTAAATACGGGGGTCTTTGATGGACAATCTGTCACTGGGAGAGAGGGTTGAAAGGATGAGCCAGAATTCAAAAGACCATAGGAATTATAGATCAGAGTCAGAAAGTTCCTAAACAGGTCACTTACTTAGTCCAACCTTTCCCTTGCTTTACAGATGAAGAAACCAAAGTTCAGAGGCACTAAGTGACTTGCTCAATGTCATGTAGGTGACAGCAGAGGTGAGATTCAAACCCAGATCTTCCCACGGCAATGTTGCTGCATAAACCACTGAGGTAGGACTGCATTTGCAATCAAGATCCCAAGATTGGTCCAAGAAATTATCAGGACTTCTAAGAGATAGATTTGGATATCCATTGACAACATAATTGACCAAGTCCCGGAACCAGGTTAGGTATTTTCCTTTTCCCTTCTTGACATGCATGTAATAGGAAGAATGTAGCCTTCTGTTCTGATTATTCTCATTCATTCATTCATTCATTCATTCATTCATTCATTCTGTCTGTCTGTCTGTCTTTCAGTTAGGTGGCATAGTGTATAGAGCTCTGAGTCTGGAGTCAGGAAGACCTAAGTTCAAATTTGACCTCAGGGGGCAGCTAGGTGGTGCAGTGGATAGAGCACTGGCCCTGGAGTCAGGGGTACCTGAGTTCAAATCTGGCCTCAGACACTTAACACTTACTAGCTGTATGACCCTGGGCAAGTCGCTTAACCTCAATTGCCTCACCAAAAAAAAAAAAAATTTGACCTCAGATACTTCCTAGCTGTGTGACCCTGGGCAAGTCAGTTAACCTCTGTCTGCTTCAGTTTCCTCAACTGTAAAATGAGGATAATAGGGGCAGCTAGATGGCACAGTGGATAGAGCACCGACCGTGGAATCAGGAGTACCTGAGTTCAAATCCGGTCTCAGACACTTAACACTTAACTAGCTGTGTGACCCTGGGCAAGTCACTTAACCCCAATTGCCTCACTAAAAAAAAAAAAAAATGAGGATAATAATAGCACCTACCTCCCATGGTTGTTTCAGGGATCAAATGATATATCTGTAATCACTTAGCATGGCACATAGTAGGCACTCCATTATACTTGTTTCCTTTCCTTTCCCTTCCCTTTCTCTTTGTCTCCTCTCCCTTGCTTATCCTTACCCTATCCCTTTTTCCAGGAAGCTAGGTGGCACAGTGGATAGAGCTGCAGGTCTGAAGTCAGAAAGTCCTGAGTTCAAATGTAACCTCAGAAACTTACTGACTGTGTGACCTTAGTCAGGTCACTTAACCCTGTTTGCCTCAGTTTTCTCCTCTGTAAAATGAGCTAGAAAAGGAAATGGCAAACCACTCCCCAAATGGGGTCACAAAGAGTCAAACATGACTGAACAACAATAATCCTTCTTTCCATTCCTATCCATAATCCTTTTTGGAGATTCTAAGGAAGCCAGATCTATCCATTTTCCTTCCTCTCTTGATAAGCCTTTGAATTTTCATGTCTCCATAAGCATCTTGCCTTATGTCTTCACTTTCCTCCTTAAATTCACTGATAGTCTAAAGAATTGACCCCAGGCTCTATTCAAACGTCTGGCATTGCAGAAGCATGAATTATTATTTTTCTTACCCTCTCCCTAACATGCCTGTACCCCAAGGCTGTTAGGATGGGGCCCCCCACTCTCTACCTTTGCTACTTAGCCCCTGGAAGATTCAGATTTCTCAGCTCTCCTGGCCTAGGTATACAAATACCTAAAGTGAACTGAAGGAAAAAATGGGTTTGTCCATGGCTAGGCCAGGAGAACTGGCGAGATCTCATAGAAAATGTAAGCTCCTTGAGGTCAGGCACTGTTTCTCTTCTATCTTTGCCTCACTAGTGCCTAGCACACAGTTCTTGGCACATAATAGATCCTTAGGAAACACCTGTTGATTGTTTATAATCAATTAGCCATTGCAACCTTCCAAAGATGCCAGACTCCAACCCTAAACCCTACCACAGGCCAACAAAGCCCAGCCTGGGAATTGAAAGAGCATATTAGCTCCTTTCATTACACTCCTCATTAGCTTCATTGGAAAAGGAAAGGCACTTTCACAAGCCCTCTGTGGAGTAGGTGCCACAAGTATCACGATACCTTTTTTTCAGATGAGGAAATTAAACCAAAGGAAACCCAAAGGGCTGGACACAAAAAGGGAGAGGATCAGAGTATCCTGGTTTTCATCCTCACTGGTGGATGAGGAGGCTGCCTAGATGACAGTTGCAAAGGAATAATCCTAGACCGAGACGGAAGTTGAAAGATATTGAGGCTGGTTTCTCAGTGCTAGCTAAAGAGTACAATTAACAGGGCAGCTAGGTGGTACAGTGGATAAAGCACCGGCCCTAGATTCAGGAGAACCTGAGTTCAAATCCAACCTCAGACTATGTGACCCTGGGCAAGTCACTTAACCCTTATTATCCACCCCGCCCCCCAAAAAAGAATATAATTAACCTGGGCAGCACCAGAGGGGAAATTTGGCCTCAGGCTTTTAAAAACAGAAAAACAATATGATCATCCTGACCTAGGGAAATTCAGACAGGGAAGAGCTCAGAGACAGGGCAGACACTTCCTTCTTGCAGGGTTCATTCTCATGTGGTTTGGTGCTGTCATATCTTCCTTTAATGATGGAAATATAGACTTGTCTTCTATTCATTTAAAGATGGAAATATAGACTTGTCTTCTTCCAACTTCCCCCCTTCTGCCCGACCCTTGGCCTTATGCCCTGCCCCTTCTCCCAAACCATTTCCTGTGGTCAGTCTAGGCCTCCAGTTCTTTCTTGATGGATCTACGCAAACATTTACTGTGCTTTCTGGCTTTTTAAGGTCATGTCCAGGAGCTCTAGCTTGGGTTGGTGAGCAGGGGAGGTGGGAAGGTGAAACATCTCTTCTTGTGCAGTAGGAAACTCTATTCGCAGAGGGAAGTAACTGACCCAAGGTTATTCTGTCAATTATTGACAAAGCTAGGACTAGAACCCACATCTCTTGACTTTCAATTGTGGCTTCAACACTTAACCAGCTATATGTAGGACTTCATCTAGCCTGGCCTCAGCTTCCCCATTTTCAAAATGGGAGTAATAATATTTATACTACCTTCTTCACCAGGTTGTTATAAGGAAAACATGTAACTTTAAAGCAGTATAAAAATGTGAGTTATTACTATTGTTCTTGTTATTATTTCCACCTTCCATGTTGCCTCAGCTCGAAGTGTATACATACAGTGGCTCCCAGTTGCCTTCAAGTTACATGATCATCTCCTCAACCCTACCTAGAGTCCTATGTAGAGCTAACCTCCCCCTGGAGACTTATTTTCTTTCACTTCCCTTTATGAAGTCTATGACCTCCAACCAAACCAAACTACCAGCTGCCATAATGCCAGTTTCATGATGCCATCTCTTGCTCTGTGCATCTGTACAGGTGCCCCCATGACCAAAATACCTTCCCTCCCCATATCTCCTTCAAGCTGTTTGAATACTTCTCTGTCTTCAAAGTCCATCTCCTATCCCCCGAAAGAGAAAAAGCTATCTGTACAAAAATATTTATAGCAGCTCTTTTTGTGGTCACTAAGAATTGGAAATCAAAGGAATGCCCATCAATTGGGGAATGGCTAAATAAGCTCTGGTATATGATGGTGATGGAATATTATTGCACTATAAGAAATGATAAGCAGGATGATTTCAGAAAGGCCTGAAAAGACTTATATGAACTGATGTATAGTGAAGTAAGCAGAACCAAGAGAACGTTGTGAACAGTGAGAGCAATATTGTTTGATGAAGATCTGTGAATGACTTAACCATTCTCAGCAATACAGTGACCCAACACCATCCGAAAGGACTAATTATGAAACATACTATCCACCTCCAAAGAAAGAACTGATATTGATGAAAGGAAGACTGAAGCATGCTATTTTCACTTTCATTTTTTTCTTTTGTTTTCTTATACAAAATGACTAATATGGTAATGTTTTACACAATTGCACTGTATAACCCATATCTGATTGCTTATTGCCTCAGGGAGTGGGGAGAGGAGGCAAGGGAGGGAGGTAAGGATAAAATTTGGAACTCAAAACTACATATAAAAATGTTTATTATTAAAAAAAAATAAGTCCGGGGCAGCTAGGTGGCACAATGGATAAAGCACTGGCCCTGGATTCAGGAGGACCCGAGTTCAAATCTGGCCTCAGACCTTGACACTTACTAGTTGTGTGACCCTGGGCAAGTCACTTAGCTCCCATTGCCCCTGCAAAAAAAAAAAAAAAAGAAAAAAAAAAGAAGTCCATCTCAGGTGCCAGCTAGACCATGAAGCCCTACCTTGTCATTCCCCTCCCCACTCACCCCTGTAAAGGCTAAAATTCTAGCTATACTGTATAAAATATCTAATGAGTGGTCACCAATAAATTATAAGCTTTAGCAAGAGTTAGACTTTTAAGCATTTATTAAGGAGAATAAGAATTTGGTGAAGAGAAAGGCCTAGCTTCATCTATCTATTAAAGGAAGAGAGAATTCCTAGCTCCACTCTCCGCCAGAGTCCACACAAAAGAGAGTCAGCCAGCGCACCAGCCTCCCCCTTCTTCCTCCCACAAGCAAACATCACTTCCTGATGCCAAAGAAAAGATGCATGGTCTTGCCCTCAGAGACCTTCACCTCATGGAGGAGCTTTTCTACAGTAAGTCTCCAGCAGGTGGCATCATTCCAATTGTTACAACCCCAAAACCTGAAAGTGGAAGTCACATTGGTTCTGAAATCAGATAACCTTGGTTAAAATCTAGCCTCAGCTGTGTGACCTTGGACAAGTCATTTAACCTCTCTGCGCCTCAGTCTCCTCACTTGTAAATTGAGAGGATTGAACTAGTTGGTCTGTGTGGCTCTTACAGCTGCAGAGTTATGATCCCCTAATCCTACCTATACATCTTGTAGCATCTGTCTGAAGGTAATTTACAGTTACAGTTTGTGTACTTGCCTAATTTGTTTTACTAAATTGTAAACTCCTTGAGGACAGGACTTCTTTCCTCTTAATTTCCCTTACAGGCAAATGGCATTTAATGAATGTTTGTTGAAGTGCATTTAATGCAGCAAGTGCTTATCTTGGAGGAAGAGAAAGGAGGTGTCCTGAGCCTGGTTGATTAAAACATCACCACAGTCTTGACCTCTAATTCCTTTCAAATTGAGGTGGAGGTAAGCCTGGAATTCTAAGAGGTGGAGGTGAAGAGAAAGAACATCCCAGGCCTGGAAAACTTGAAAGGAAGGCAAATCACTTACCCTCTCTATCTTAGTTTCCTCATCTGTAATGTGGGGAGAACAATACTTGTGCAATCTATCTCACATTTTTTTTTGAGAAAGTGCTTTTTAAATAGTAAAATACAATCTAAATGCATCATTACTACTACAACTACTACTTTCTCTTTTTAAAAATATCACCACTCTTTCTATTTTCTTTTTCTTTCTTTTTTTCTTTTTGTTTTTGTTTTTGGTGAGGCAATTGGGGTTAAGTGACTTGCCCAGAGTCACACAGCTAGTAAGTGTCAAGTGTCTGAGGTCAGATTTGAACTCAGGTCCTCCTGACTCCAGGGCTGGTGCTCTATCCACTACACCACCTAGCTGCCCCCCCCTTTTTTTTGGTGGGGCAATGAGGGTTAAGTGACTTGCCCAGGGTCAAACAGGTCTTCCTAACTCCAGGTCTAGCGCTTTATATACTGTACCATCAAATTGCTATTCTTATTAATATCATTAATAGTATTAGTGGTTGTATTATTATTGCTACCACCATCAAAAGAACTGGCTCCATTCCAATTGGTTGTGTAGTAGATATGCTAGGCACTGTATGAAAGAACTTAAGTCATCAGGGTCCTTCCTGGTCCTCCAGGAGTTTACTTTCCACCTATGTTAGGAAGCAAACTCAGCTATTCAGGCTAGGTGATAGGTGGCACAATGTATAGAGTACTAGTCCTGGAGTTAGGAAGACTCATCTTCATGAGCTCAAATCTGGCCTCAGATACATATAAGCTGTATGACCCTGGGCAAGCCACTTAACCCAGTTTGCCTCCATTTCTTCATCTGCAAAGTGAGCTAGAGAAGGAAATGACAAACCACTCCAGTATCTTTGCTAAGAAAACCTCAAATGGGGTCACAGAGAGTTGGGCATGACTGAAAAATGACTTAACAACAAAAATTAGTGAGATGAGGTAAATGTTGACATCACCCATAATGAAAGGCGTCAGGGCATTTACTTGCGGTGGAGAGAAGCAGTCCATTTCCTGGCCCAACCACGTCTCTGTAACTATGGGCCAGTGGTTTCCTCTCTCTCAGTCTTGGTTTCTCCATCTGATAAACTTGGGTACCCGGCTTCACAGAGTGGGGTGAGTCCTCAGACTTAGGAGGAAAAAGGTAAGAGGACCGTGGCCCCTTGTCCACCCCGCCCCAAGTCCTTCCCTTCATCCACTGAGCACATTTGGAGAGGTTCTGGCAGAAGCCACAGTACCCCACGTCGTGGGGGCAAGGTTCCTGGACCTTTGGCAGCTCCCCTGACAAGGAGGCTAAAACTGTTGGGGTGGAGGGTGTCTGTGCAGCCATAGCAAAGGTGGTGAGCCATTAAAGGAAAGTCAGGCAAAATGTCCAGGATGGATTCAATGGCTTCTAAGTTCCCTCCATGCTCCATAGCTCAGATCCTGGGGAACAGGTGAAGGGAGGGGAGGCTAAAGCAGTGCTCTCCTTCCCCCCCCCCACCTTCCCCCTGCTTTCCACTTCCCCTAGTTCCTGCCCTTATGTACCAGTTAAGAGGCAGATTAGCTTCCCTAGGGTTGGAACATGCACACAAAGGAGGAAGAACAAGTACACCCCAGAGGCAGTGGTGAAGAATAGGGGAACCACTGGGCTTGAGGTAGAGAAAAACAGAACTGGAATGGTTTTCCACTGACCCATGACCATCACCGCCTGACCCCTCCCTGCTGCTCCCCTTCCCTCAACTAAGCCTGACTATCCCACCTCTCATGACTCCAGCCATGTGATCCCCCAACCAGAGTTCTGATCTGGTGTGGAAACCCCCCCACCCTTGATCTCACTCACAGCCAACCTGACCATTCCTCCCCTCCAATTGTGGTTCTTAATCTGGTATGACACACACACACACACCCATCTCACTCCTAGCCAACCCTGACATTCCCTCTCCATAACTCCAGTTTATAATCTCATTCCCCAGCCAATTCTGATCACACCCCCAGGCAACCTTGACCATCCCTCCTCATAGCTAACCTGGAACTACTAGTACCCTGGCCCCCACCAATGCACCCTGATCACAACCTCATCCTTCCCTGAGCATCCCCTCCTTAGCACTGTCTCAAACGGACATATGCTTTCATACCAATTCCAATCACACTCCAGGGCAACCCTGCCCCTCCCTTCCTTGACTACAAGCTATACTGTGGTTTCCCGCACTAATTGTAATTATATTCCCAGCCAACATTGACCATTTCCCAACCTATCTCCCACCGTTGTACCTCCCTGTACCCTTTCCATCCCTCACATCCATGCTTGCACCACTTACTGATTACCCATGCTCCTGAGTACGAGCAAGGACAATGTGGTATAGTGGAAAAGCAGAGAGTTTGGATTCAGAGGACCTAGGTCTAAACACTGCCTCTTCTCCTTATACCCTGTGTCTTTGGGCAATTGGCTTATACTCTCTGAGCTTCAGTTTCCTCATCTGTAAAATGAGGGGGTCAGATTCAATAACTTCTAAGGTTCCATTGAGCTCTAAACTGATGAACCTCTGAACCTCACCGCTACCATTATAATGATCAGGGGGCAGCTAGGCGGCGCCAGCCCTGGATTCAGAAGACCTGAGTTCAAATGTGACCTCAGACATTGGCACTTACTAGCTGTGTGACCCTAGGAAAGTCACTTAACCCTCATTGCCCTGCAAACACACACACACACACACACACACACACACAAAACCATTAAAATGATCATCATTGCCATTCAGTACAATAAAGACCCATTAAGCACTTCCTGTGTGCACAACACTGTGCTGGACTCTGAAGAAGATACTACATTTTAGTAAGACAAATTCCATCCCTCAGGGAGATTATAGTCCAAGAAGTGGATATGGCCTCTATATACATAATTCTTTAGAATGAGTGGGAACAGAACAGACTGGTATTTCTCTCTCTCTCTCTCTCTCTCTCTCTCTCTCTCTCTCTCTCTCTCTCTCTCTCTCTCTCACTGGCCCTGGATTCAGGAGGACCTGAGTTCAAATCCAGTCTCAGATATGTGATACTTACTAGCTGTGTGACCCTAGGCAAGTCACTTAACCCTAATTGCTCCGGAACAACAACAACAAAAAAAAGATTAAGTGCTGGACTAAGAAATTCAAGGGGAAAATTATATTAAATTCCTTGCCAGTTCAGATCCCTAAAAAGTACCTGTAGGCTCTGGGGAAGGGTCCATGCAGAAAAATCTAGACCAGGAGCATAGCACATAGAAGCCTTCCAGTGCAGAAACCAAGGGTGAGCCAAAGAAGCCTAGAGTCTGATGGTATGTGCCGAGGGTAGAGAGATAGGAATCAGGACAGTTTATAGTCCAGGTCAGAACTTTTTTTTTTTATGTATAAGGTATTTTATTTTTTCCATTACATGTAAAGATAGTTCTCAACTTTTGTTTATACAAGCTTTACAGTTTCAGATTTTTCTCCCTCCCTCCCCCCTCCCCTAGACAGCAGGTAATCTGATATAGGTTATATCTATATATCTCTATACATATACATATAGATATAGATATATATACACACATATATATATACACATAATAACATTAATCCTATTTCTGCATTAATCCTGTTACAAGAGAAAAAATCAGAGCAGTGATGCAAAACCTCAAAATAGAAAAAAAAAAACAACAGCACCCAAAACAAAAGAAATAATATGGTTCAATCAGCATCTATACTCCACAGTTCTTTCTTTCTTTTTTTTTCTTGGATTTGGAGATCCTCTTCTATCATGAGTTCCCTGGAACTCTTCTGTACCATTGCATTGGTGAGAAGAATATAGTCCATCACAGTAGGTCAACACTCAATGTTGATGATACTGTGTACAATGTTCTTCTGGTTCTGCTCATCTCACTCATCATCAGCTCACATAAGACCCTCCAGGTTTCTCTGAACTCTTCCTGCTCATCATTTCTTACAGCACAATAGTATTCCATTGTATTCATATACCACAACT
Organism: Dromiciops gliroides; assembly: GCF_019393635.1. Classification (NCBI taxonomy): domain Eukaryota; kingdom Metazoa; phylum Chordata; class Mammalia; order Microbiotheria; family Microbiotheriidae; genus Dromiciops; species Dromiciops gliroides. The sequence continues at coordinate 472,802,938 of NC_057862.1, read as the reverse complement.
TGTCCAGCCATTCCCCAATTGATGGGCACCCCCTCAACTTCCAATTCCTTGCTACCAGGTAAAGAGCAGCTATAAATATTTTTGTACATGTGGGTCCCTTTCCCCCTTCCATGATTTCTTTGGGCAAAAGACCTAAAAGTGGAATTGCTGGGTCAAAGGGTATGCACAGCTTTATCGCCCTTTGGGCATAATTCCAAATTGCTCTCCAGAATGGTTGGATCAGCTCACAGCTCCACCAACAATGCATTAGTGTTCCAATTTTCCCACAGCCTCTCCAACATTTATTATCTTCCTTTTTTGTCATTTTAGCCAATCTGATAGGTGTCAGGTGGTACCTCGGAGTTGTTTTAATTTGCATCTCTCTAATCATTAGAGATTTAGAAGATTTTTTCATATGGGAATAGATAGCTTTGGTTTCTTCATCAGAAAACTGCCTGTTCATATCCTTTGACCATTTCTCAATTGGGGAATGACTTGGATTCTTATAAATTTGATTTAATTCCCTATATATTTTAGAGATGAGGCCTTTATCAGAAGCACTGGCCTCAAAAATTGTTTCCCAGCTTTCTGCCTCCCTTCCAATTTTGGATGCATTGCTTCTGTTTGTACAAAAATTTTTTAATTTAATATAATCAAAATCATCCATTTTGCATTTTATAATATACTCTATCTCTTGTTTGGTCAAAAACTGTTTTCCTTTCCAAAGATCTGATAGGTACACTATTCCTTTCTCTCCTAATTTACCTATGGTATCACCTCTTATGTCTAAATCATGTATCCATTTTGACCTTATTTTAGTATAAGGTGTAAGATGTTGGTCTATGCCTAATTTCTGCCATACTATCTTCCAGTTTTCCCAGCAGTTTTTGTCAAATACTGAGTTCCTATCCCAGAAGCTGGAGTCTTTGGGTTTATCAAACACTACATTACTAGTGTCATTTACTACTGCATTTCCTGAGCCTAGCCTATTCCATTGATCTACCACTCTATTTTTTAGCCAGTACCAGGTCAGAACTTCTTAAACTTTTTCCTCTTGATCCCTTTTCACCTGGGAAATTTTTGTGCAGCCCCAGGTATTCAGGTATATAAAATAGGTATACATAACCTTTTACTGTTGCCAAATTTTTCACAACCCCCACATTCAGTTATGCAATCCACAGTTTAAGAAGTTAGGGTCTAGGAAACTTCATCGAGGGCTCAGAGACATATAGAGCCTAGACAAAAAGGGCAAAGATTAGGGTATACCCTGGATCATATTCTTCCTCAGAAGTTGCCTCCAGTGCAATGGGCTGGCCAGCCCCTCCCGAAGAGAAGAGAGGAGAGGAGAGGGGAGGAGGACAGTCCAACAGACAGAGACAGAGAGAAAGAGAAAGAGGCAAGAAGATAGAGACAGAGACAAAACTACCAAGATACAACAAATCATTTTCTTCATCAGTAACAGTGGAAACCACCCATTTTGTATCTATTATCACAGTTCTTGGTGTACTATTTGAGGAAGTTGAAATAAAACTAGAAAAAAAATTTTTAAGTGGCAAGAGCAGATAGACTGAATATTTCTGAGGGGAATAAGGGATTGAATCCCTAGTTATCTCTAAGAGGGGAAGATACCAAACAATTAGGGGAAAACATAATAGTTATCACTATTTTTAAAAGTAATTGAAAGGATACCTATAAGAAATAATGCATCTGTCTACTTTTCCATTTTCATACCATTTTCTTGAGAATAATTTACACATGGATTGAAGGTATTTTTGACTTAAAAAATGTGTAAAGAGAATAAGCAGATATTGGCAACAAATATTCTACAGCAGACCATATCCTTACAATTAATTATATATTTGGCTGAAAAATTCAAAGAATACAAGATTTGACTCTGTGTCTTGTTTTTGTTATTGATTAAAAAAAATTTGATTTGGAAGAAGTTCAGCTTTAAAGGCTATATTCCACTAATATGTCACCCATGCCTATGTAATGACAATAGAATATTCCTTGAAAGATACAATAATAAAGATACTTTGCTCAAGGTGAGGGGTGGGGAGATAAAATTAAAATATAAAGAATCCACTAATCATCTTCTAAAAGAAATTCCAAAATAAAAATTTTCATTTGTGGTATATCACTAAAATCCAGAGCTTCCAGGTTAAAAAAAAATATAGCAAATATCCATAGAGAAAGAGTTGAAATACCAAGGGCTAGAGCTAGGACAAAATTGAATATGCTTCAAGTAATCTAAAAAAATGCAGGGTTAGCAATCAAAATTTCAGAGACGGTAACAATAAAAATTGATTTGATTTTAAAAAATAAACAGAAACTGCATTATGCTTAAATGTTCAATAGACAATAAATTAATATCAATACTTGACATACAGGAACCAAATGCTATAGCATCTAAATAAATACTTAAGGGAAAAGTTAACCAATTTATGCAAAGAAATGAACGTAAAACTACAATCATTGGGGATCTCAATGCATTCCCACCCAGACTTAGAAAATTTTAACTGAAAGATAAACAATAAAGAAATTAAGGACCCAAACTGCATTTTAGAAAAGTTTGATATGACAGATATTGGTGATTACTGAATAGGAATAGAAAGGAGCATACATATTTCTCAGTTTGGCATGGCATAGTTACAAAATTAACCATGTATTAGGCACAAATACCTCACAAACAAATACAGAAAAGCAGACATATTAAACACATCCTTTATTAACCACAATTAACCACAATTATATTAATAAGGTCATAAATTTAGAGACCATTGAGTTCAATCCCCCTGATTTACAAGTGATAACACTGAGGCACTTGGAAGCTAAGTGACTTGCCCAGGGTTACACAGCTAGTAAATGTCTAAGGCATGATTTGAACCTCAGTCTTCCTGACTCCAAAATCAGTGTCTTATCCACTATTCATAGTAATCAAGAATTAAAAATTAATTGGAGACTAAATAACTTAATCCCAAAGATTCATGGGTAAGAGAACATATCATAGAAATCATAGAAAATATTATCAAAGAATGACAACAATGAGATAACCTTCCAACAACTTTTGAGATTCAGACAAAGCAATCTTGAGGTGAAAATGTATATCTCTAAATACTTTCATCAACAAAATGAGAAAGAACAGGTCAACAAATTGGGCATGAAACAAAAGAAAAGAAAACCTAGAAAAATGTCAAATTTTTAAAATGTTAACTAACCACAAAAGTAGAAATTCTAAAAAAAAAATCAAAGAAGAAATTAGCAAAAATCAAAAGCAAGTAAAGCACCAAACATTGAATTGATAAATAAAACTAAGTCTGGGTGTTGGTTTTTTTGGGGGGGTGGGGAGGGGACTGGGAGGGAAACAATGGAAACAATCATTAGATAGTCCAATTAAAAAATTTAAAATTTTAAAAATAGATTATCAGTATCAAAAATTAAAAAAGGAGAAATTGCATGCAACAAAAGAAGCAAAAATAAAATATATTATTAGAAACTATTTTGCCCAATGATATGCCAATAAAATTGACAAATTAAATGAAATGGATCAATATTTCAAAAAATATATAAACACAAAACAATTATATAATATTATTTAATTTTTTTCTTATAGCCACACTGGAAAGTAGGTGCTATTTTATCCCACTGGAAAGATGAAGAAACTAAGTGTTAGAGGTTAAATGAGTTGCCCAGGGTCACATAACTAGTACATATCTGATGTTGGATTTGAACTCAGATCTTCCTGACTCCAGGTCCTGCACTCTATCCACTATACCATCCAACTGCAAAGAAGAAACAAAATTATCTCTTTTTGCAGATGATATGGTCTTCATAGAGAACCCAAGAGAGCCAACTAAAAAATTAACTGGAGAATGTGCTTCATAATTAGCAATAACTTCAACAAAGTTGCAAGATATGAAACATGCCCACAAAAATGATCAGCCTGCCTACATATTACTAGCAAAACTCAGCAGGAATAAATAGAAAAAGAAATTCCATGAAAATCATTACAGAATGTATAAAATATTTAAGTCTATGCCTAAGAAACATGCAAGAATTGTGCTAATACAACCACAGAACACTTTTTTTTTACAGATATAAAGACAGACATTAATAAATCTTGCTCATAGTAGGGTCATGCACATGCAAAAAATGACAATATTGCCCAAATTATTTGTTCAGTGCCATATCAACCAAATTACTAAAGGGTTGCTTTAGATAAATAGGAAAAAATAACAAAATACACCTGAGGACAGAAGGTCAAGAACATCAAGGGAAATAAGTGGGAGGAGAAGAAAGGAAAAGAGGGAAGCAATACTGTATTTCAAACTATACCACAAAGTAGTAATTGTCAAAACTATGCGGTTCTGGATAAAATAATAGAAAAATATATATACATTCACAACATACAGAAGCCAAAAGATAATTTCTAATAGAAATAATTCATAATAAATGGATTACAACACCCCATGCAAATGAAGCAGTCCCTCTGGGATACCTTCTCAACTTAGCATTCACAGAGTTGGGTTGCAGGTTGGGTCCCTAAGGAAGGAAAAATGACTGTTACTGAGTAAGAAGTTACTCTGTAGATCCATAATTGCAAAACTATGTCTTACAACTTCCCATTGGTGAGTTTACTTTTAATAATGAATCAGCTGACACAATTAGCTTAAAAACAAAGGAATTTATTAAGAAGAGAAGGTATAGAATATCACCCTTTCCCCTCCCCCCTATAAACCTGGGGATCACTGTCCCACAAACACAGTGTCAATAGGAAGGTGGGCCCAGATTTAGAGTACATTGGTAGGGAGAAATACACCTATAGGCAGCTCACACTTCTAGAACTACAGGGATAAATGCCCTATCTCTTCTCATGGTACTTTAGAGCTTCTGGTCCATGATTGATGATGGGTCACTCATCGGTGTTTCTCAGATCTGTTCTCTACAGCTGACTTGTTTCTTTCTAGAGTTTTTGTTGTTGAGTCATTTCAGTAGTGTTTGATTCTTCATGACCCCGTTTGGGGTTTTCATGGCAGAGATACTGGAGTGGTTTGGCATTTCCTTCTCCAGTTCATTTTACAGATGAGGAAACTGAAGCAAACAGGGGTAAGTGACTTACCCAGGGTCACACAGTTAGTAAGTGTCTGAGGCTGGTTTTGAACAGAGGTGTTCCTGAACTCCAGGCTAGGCAATCTATCCATTGTACCTTTGAGCTGCTGAAAAATGGGAAGATAGCTCCTCAGTTTCTAATTCTTGTTCACAATGAAAAGAACAGCCAAAATATTTTTGTACATTATAGATCCTTTTTCTTCTTTCTTTGATTTTTTTGGGATGTAAGCCTAGTGGTGGTATTAGTTGGGTCAAAGAGTATGCATGGATTCACAACAGCTAGCATTTACATAGCCCTTTAAGATTTGCGAAGTTCTTTATAAGTATTATCTCATTTGATCTTCACAACAATCCTGGGAGGTGTTATTATTATCCTCCTTTTCTGATAGGGTAACTGAGGTTGAGACAGGTTAAGTGACTTGGCCAGGGACACACAACTAGTAGGTGCATGAGGCTGGATTTGAAGGTAATTCTTACTGAATCTAAGTCCAGTATTCTAACAACTTTATCACTAGATTGCTAGCAGAGTGAGAGAGAGGACACTGTCCTCAGACGCCATCTAGTTCAACCCTTATCTAACCAAACCACTTTACAATATTGCCAACAAATCTCTGCTTAAAGACCTCCAGTTAGGGACAACCCACTAGCTCCCAAGGCTGTCTGTTAGGAAGTTCTTCTTGACTTCAAGTCTAAATCTGCCTTTTGTAACATCAACCCACTGCTATTAGTTCTATCTTCATGAGGAAAGCAGAAAGATCTCTCTTTTCAAATGCTTCAATTCAATAAGCATTTATTAAGCTGCCTACTATGAGCCTACACTATGCTCGGTAGTGGTGATACAAATCAAAGACACAATCAGCCCCTTCCCCAAGGAATTCCCATTCTACTGGGAGAAAACAGTATGCCTATAGATAAGTAACAAAATATGTATATGAAGTAAATACAAATGAATTTTCATAAGAGAGATAGGGAAAGGACTAACCATTGAAGGAATCAGGAGAAGCCCTACATAGGAGGTGCCACTTGTTGTTGTTTGTCCTTCGTTCTCAAAGAAGACCATGACAGATATCAAGACTTGCAATGAATTGCATTTAAGTGAGGCAGGGTTGTGCAAAGTCACCAGCCTCACTTTCTCCTCCAGAGCCATCTGGGTCCCATGGCAAGATACGTTATCAGGACGATTGGAGATGGCCCCAGATGTTTGAGGCAATTGGGGTTAAATGACTTGCCCAGGGTCACACAGCTAGTAAGTGTCTGAGGTGAGATTTGAACTCAAGTCCTCTTGACTCCAGGGTCAGTGTTCCATCCACTGTGCCACAAGCTGTCACTTGTTCTGAGTCTTGAAGGAAGTAGGGATTCCAAGAAGTAGAGCTAAGATGGGAGCACATTCTCCAGGCATAGCAGGCGGTCATGAAGGTGGATGGAACATCATCCCAAACAAGTCCTCTCTTTTCAAGGCTCATCATCACCTGTTCTTCAGCCAATCCTAAGATAACACGTTCTCAAGGTTTTTCACCAGCTTGGCCACCCTCTTCTGGCTGTGTTCCCATTTATCAGTGTCTGCTACAATACAGTACTCAGGAATGACCATCACACTGAAGAATGGTCTGCCTAGGACTAGGACAGTCGAGATAATCAGCTCCTTTGTTCTGGACACTGAGCCTTTTTTCATGAAGCTTGGGGTAGGATTTAGAAGTTTGGGGTAAATGTCATACTGTTAATGAACATTGAGCCTGAGGTCCTTTAAAATACCCAGATCTTTCTCACACAAGCTGTTGTCCAGCCATGTGTTCCTCATTCTACATATACGAACTAAAATGTACATTTTACCTTCTTAGAGTCAGCCCAATGTTCCATCCTGTTAAGACCTTTCTGGATCATGCCTCCAGTATCCTGTCCTTGGCCTTCTTCTCTTCTCCCTATGCATTGTCTCATTTACTGATCTTATCAGCAACTCTGAGTTCAATAATCACCTCTTTGCAGCTGATTCTCAGATCCATTTATCCAGCCCTAACCTCACTTCTGACCATCACACATCACCAACTGCCTATGGGACATCTATTCAGATGTCCCATAGGCATCTCAGACTCAACATGCCCCAAACAAAACTCAATATCATTTCCGCCAAACACTCTCCTCTTCCAAATTTCCTATTACTGTCAAAGGCGCCACAATCTTCCCAGTTATACCAACTCACAAGTCCAGTATCATCCTTAACTCCTCATTCACACTTACCAAGTATAGCCAATCTGTTGCTCAGCACAGTCATTTTTACCATCATAACATCTCTCCTATATGTCCCCTTCTCTCCTCTGACACTACCACCAGCCTAGTACAAGCATTCCTCATCTCACTAAGTCTCTTAGTTGGTCTCTTTGCCTCAAGTCTTTGCCTTGGCATGATGGTCATTTATGAGCACCATATTGTAGAAGACATTGCTAAGTGGGAGCACAGCTAGAAGAAGGTGGGCAAGCTGGTGAAAAATCTTGAGAACATTCCATTCCAGTGAAAAATTGTTAAAGAGATTCTCTTACAGTGCAGTTCTGACTATTTCCCCCTCCCCACTACTCAATGTCAATTCCTAGGCCACCCTACTGTCTCCAGGACAATATATAAAACCTGTGTGCCTTCCCCTTCTTACCTTTCCAGTGTTCTTGCTTCCCTCCCATACTCCATGATTTAGTGACACCCAGCCTTCTTGCTGTTCCTCACACACAATACTCCGTCTACCAACTCCATGCATGCTCATTGGCTGTCCACCATGCCAGGAATGGTCTCTCCTCTTCACTTCTGCCTCTTGGCTCCCTTGCCTTCCTTCAAGACTCAAATCCCACTTTCCAAAAGGTCTTTCCTGGTCCCAATGCCCTACCCCCATTCCTCCCACAGATGGTGCCTTCCCAATGGCTCATCTCCCATTTAGCCTATATAGCTTATGTGCACATAGTTGTTTGCATACTGTCTACCCCCATTAGAATGTGAGCTTCTCAAGAACAAGGATCATGGTGTTTCTTCCCTTTCTTCATATCTCCCAGAACAGTGTCTGGCACATAGCAAGCTCCCGTGGACTGACTGATCAATTACTTATCACTCCTAGCTTCTTGTCATCTGCAAATTCAAAAAGCATTCCTTCATTCAAGTCACTGGAAAAATGTTGAACAACAAGACAGATCCCTGGGGCTTTCACTAATGAACCCTCTCTCCAAGATGACATTGAGTAATGACTACTCTTTGGGTTTGGTCATTCAACTAGTTCTACCTAAACATGCTATTTTCTAGCCCACATCTTTCTATCTTGTCTGCCAAGATGGAATGAGAGACTTTGTCAAATGCTTTGCCACATTAGCCAGAGGACCAATCTCCCACCCACCCCTCCTCTCAGTGGCCCTCAGGTCTGAGCTTTGATGGTTCTGCCTAGGAGGTAGCTCTTCTGGTCACCCATTATCCTCGAAGGATCTAGGTTCCTAGTGGTTATTCTCTCTGTACTCTTCTTCCCCTACCTAGCTCCGGGCCAGTACTCTTTGTCTTGTAGGAGTAGTGAGTAATCACCCCTCCTTGCTTTCATCATGGTTAAGAGGGGGCAGTGGAGTCTTTTTTAAGAGTTCACCCACTCAAGCCACAAAGATTGCTCTGCAGAAACTTTTAAATGGGCCGCCCTGTGTTTAGAGTACAGGGATGCTGTCCTCCCCCAGCCTGCTTCTGGTGACTAAGCAGATGGATGGGATTAACTAGCTTGTAGCTGTGGTCTGGAAGAGGGGTTCTCTAGGCTTTTGGTGGAAAATCCTTTTAGTCACGGAAAGAGAAACATCAGGCATGTGATGATTTGCCTAAAATGGATCAGTACTGATACCATGGAGCAGGGGGATCTTAGCAGAGTGGCTTTGGCCAGAGGAAGGTGGCGTGGGAAAAGAGCTGAGAATGACTAAGGGGGAAGTCCAGGTCTTTCTTTTTAGGGCCACTCTGAACAATTCTATGAAGTCAAGCTTCCACCTGATGTTCTTGGGAATGGATTTTCCATCTGACTCTCTAAGAAAATGTTCCAGAGCATGGGGATTCTGAGTGATTTTAAGAAGTTTCCCGTGAAGGTTCATTAGACCTATCTTCCTTCCCCTGTCAGTCAACTTTGGAAAGAAAAAGTGGGGTAAAGAGGGTATGCAAGCAATAAAAAAATTGTTTCCCTCAGAGGTTGTCCCATAGATGCCCAGAGCTGAGAGCCACCAGGATGTGTGGTGAGTGGGAAGTGAGAACCTAGTAGCCTTTCATAGCCCTGGGAGAGTTGAGAATAGCCCAGATAGTCCCTCCTGGGCTCTCTGCTAATTTGGCTATGATCTTGCTAGATGCACATATTGGGGATTGGTTTGACTAGCTTACAAAGGCTGTATTTCCCCTGTAGATGCTTATATCTAGGGCAATGGTTCCATACCCTACCTAGAATCAGGTGAAAATATATTACAGGATCAACCTCAACATATCTATGATTCAAGGATGGGAAAGGGGAGGTGGGAATGATATTCATGAAAAGGGGAGATGGGGAATCTTTATGATATCAAAAATATAACATTTGTATTATGTGTATATGTATGTGTGTGTATAGATATATATCTATATGTATATGTATATAGATATATAGATATATAGATATATAGATATAACCTATATCAGATTACCTGCTGTCTAGGGGAGGGAGGAGGGGGGGGGAGAAAAACCTGAAATTGTAAAGCTTGTATAAACAAAAGTTGAGAACTATCTTTACATGTAACGGAAAAAATAAAATACCTTATATGTAAAAAAAAAATATATATATATATATAACATTTGAAAAGTGCCTAACACAGTGCCTGGCACATAGTAGGCACTATATAAATGCTAGTTGTGGAGGCAATAGATGGCAACATGGTTAGAGCACTGAGTCTGGAATTAGGAAGTTCTGAGAATCTGATCTCAGATACTTAATGTTTGACCCTGGGCAAGTCACTTGACTTCTGTTGCCCTCAGCATACTCAACTGTAAAATGGAGGTAATATCTTATACAGTCATTGTGAGAATCAAATGAGATTATATATATATATATATATATATTTTGTTTGTTTGTTTTGTTTTGTTTTGTTTTGGGGTGGGGGTGGGGCAATGAGGGTTAAGTGACTTGCCCAGAGTCACACAGCTAGTTAAGTGTCAAGTGTCTGAGACCAGATTTGAACTCAGGTCTTCCTGAATCCAGGGCTGGTGCTTTATCTACTGTACCACCTAGTTGCCCCCAATATATATATATATATGTTAGTATTGTATCTAGTATAGGAAAGCAGATGTGCCTTTCTGATAAAACTGAGCAGTACCTTCCACATCTCCCTCCAAAGGAACCCTTCCTTCAGCCATTTCCCAGAAGTCCCTAAGTTCTTCCTGTGTTGAGAAGAGGAGGATTCAAAAGGAGTTGACCCTTCTCTTGATTCACATTGCCAATACCTTCATTCTGTTCCTCATCACTTTGCCTGAATTATTGCAATGGCCTCCTAACTATTCTCCTTGCCTCACGTCTCCCCACTCCAATCCAGCCTCCATAGAATGGATGATGTGGCTCCCTATTGTCTCTAGGGTAACATATAAACTAAACAGTTTTAGTTTTTTTATTTTGTTCTTTTTTCCCGTATAAATATTTTATTATTTTCCATTTACATTTAGAGATAATTTTCAACATTTGTTTTTATAATATTTCTAGTTTCAAATTTTTCTCCATCCCTCCCCTCCCTCCCCCTTCTCTTTGGGAAAAAGTCCTAATAGTGGTATTGCTGGGTCAAAGGGTATGCAAAGCTTTATAGCCCTTTGGGAATAGTTCCAAACTTCTCTCCAGAATGGTTAGATCAGTTCACAGCTCCACCAACAATGCATTAGTGTTCCAATTTTCCCACAGCTTCTCCGACACTTATTATTTTCCTTTTTTGTCATATTAGCCAATCTGATAGGTGTCAGGTGGTACCTCAGAGTTGTTTTAATTTGCATCTCTCTAATCAATAGTGATTTAGAGCTCTTTGTGTTTGGAGTTTCTGGGCTTAGCACCCAACCCCCCCCCCCCAGCACTTAATAAATGCTTATTGATTGAATTCAATTCAATGGCATTTTTAAAGTACCTACTATGTACTGGGTATTATACTATGTGTTAGAGAGAAAAAAACCCCAAGAATGAAAACATTTCCTGCCCTCAAAGAGCTTACAATCTACTGAGCATAAACAATACTTAGACATAACAAGGAAACAAATAGAAACTATACAAAGCAATACAATAAACTTTAAGAGGGAGAAAGTGCTAATAAGTGGTGGGGACAGGACAGGGGGCAGATCAGAAAAGGTTGGTCAGGTCAGAGGTGGCATTTGAGCTAAGGCTTGGAAGGAGCAAGGGACTTGAAGAGGTGGAGGGAAAGAGGAGAAGAGGGAACAATAGTATCAGGCATGGAGGTGGGGAGGGAATGTTCTTCAGATGGAACAGCAAGTGTATAATACTCAGTTTGGAAAGATGGATCAGAGGCAGATTATTCCAAAGTCCCACGTATGGGCAAGCTAGGTCTTGGCATAAAGGGCAATGAAAGAGCAGAGGCCAAAGGCACTGCCCTCCCTGCACCTCAGTTTATTTTGCAGTGGCTCAAGGCCAAGGACATAGACCCACACACTCTCTCATGAAGCTCTTCTGATAACTCTTGGTGCTGGAGGCAATGGCATGACCTGGGTGGTGTCCTTATCCTGATCCTCTTCCTTCAGCATCCTCTTCAGCATTTAGGGGGACAGGAGGAACCAAGGAGGGAATGCTTAGATTCATAGATTGTTAGATCCAAAATCTCATTTAGTCTAACGGTCTCATTTTATAGATGAGGAAGATGAGATTCATAGAAATGAAATGACGGGCCCAAGGTTACACAGTTGGTGCCAGAGCCAGGACTCAAAATGCTCAAGAAACAGTTTCCTGACACTAGTATAAATAGGCTGCTCTTGGATTTCTCAACTATTTTCTCTTGGTCTCACTTCACACCCTCCTTTAGGTGCTTAACATCTTAATGATGGTGATGATGGCCAAAATCTATCTAGCACCTTAAGATCTGCAAATGGCTTTTATACACCCATTATTTATTTATTTTCTATTTATTTGTTTATTTATTCATTTACTTATTCATTCATTCATCTATTTGTGTGTTTATTTATTCATTTTTTATACAAACCTCACAACAATCCTGGAAGAGAGGAATTCTTATTACCCCCATTTTACAGATAAGAAAACAGAGTTTTAGCAAGGTTATGTGATTTTCCTAGTGTTAGTGCCAATGAATATCTCTTCAAATCCAGGTCTTTCCCACTCCAAATAAATCACTCCATCCACTGTGCTGTTGTTCACTCCTGGTTGGCCATCCTAGGTCCTGGCTGTCTGTCTCCCTCTGTGGATCACTCTCTGGGCCTGCGCATCAAAGCTCTGTCTGCTTGTCTTCCATGGCCCTTCTGGATGATTTGACTTTTTGTTCTTAGCCTCCCATAATGCTGGGAAATTCTTGTCCGTTCTAGGCCACACTGGACATCCTTCATCCCTTCCTGTGGGGATGCCTTTCTTCTCTAGAGCTCTACAATTTTCTATTTAGGGGTGGCAGCTTTGTTGTTGGGAAAGGATGAGTTTAGGTTTCCATTGCCTCCTGTTTCTGGTTCAAGAGAGAGACAGAGAGAGACACAGGGAGACAGACCCAGAAAGCTAGAGGCACAGTGTGTTGGGTGGGGGTTGGCAAGTGGTAAAAGGGGACAAGTTGGAGAAGTAGTTCCCACCTCCCCCTCCCCCACCCCCAACCTCAGGGCAACACTTACCTAACTAATCTGTCTGTGGAATGATCTTGGCTTTGAAATATGTTGACAGGGGGCAGCTAGATGGTGCAGTGGATAGAACACCGGCCCTGGATTCAGGAGGACCTGAGTTCAAATCTGACCTCAGACATTTAATACTTACTAGCTGTGTGACCGTGGGCAAGTCACTTAACCCCAAATGCCTCACTAAAAAAAAAAAAAAAAGAAATATGTTGACAGAATCCATAACTGCTGGGTATGGGAGTTTGAGGCTGGGATTCCTGCACCTACTCCTAGAAGGTGTGTCTGTGATAGTCAGGCTAGGCAGGGGGTGGGGAGACTCTGGGAAATTTTGGAGCAAATGAAGAGAGGTTGTAAGTTTATTTTGCCAGGGAAACAATGGAGATTTTGGTGACATCGTTCTAAAGATTTTCGCACTATTTTTCATCCTGAGCACAGTTTGGGAAACACTTCCCTAGGGTTTCCTTCAGCCAGAGGCTGATTCAAAATGATGATGGAGTAGGTGATTGAACTGGTGGAGGTAGTAGTAGTGATGGTGATAAGAAGGCCTTCATTGTTTTATTCTTTCTCCAGGGTTTCTTCCTGGATTCTCTGCGAGTTCTTTTGCTAAAGGATTCTAGAGGATGAAAGACAGTGTAGTATAATGGTAAGAAGAGCTGTCACTAGCAATGTTATACCTGAGGCAAATGGTTGGGGTGGGGAGGGGAAAGAAGTGAAAGGATGAGGCTAGGGGATGGGGGAAGCTTGCTTTAGAATGCTTTCAGTACCCTCTAACTTTCCTAGGCCCAAGGCCTACTATCCCCACCCTAGTTATATATTCAGTGCCAGAGCTTAGGTAGAAAAACTCCTAGAATGGGTGAGTATGCCCTAGGAAGGGCAGAGTAGCCTGTCATTTTGCATTAAGTCAAAATGCCACTTATGGACTCAAGCTAAGATCAGAAGGGTGAGTAGTAGACATTTCCTAATTCAGATATACCATCAAGGGCTAAACATTAGATTGTGAAGAAGGAATTATGTCTACCAGAAACTAGGCATCTGTGCAGGATCTACTCATGCCCCAAATGTGCCTCTTTCACAGTGCAAAATTATTCTGAATTTGGAATCAGTGGACCTGGGTTCAAATTCCAACTCTGATTAAAACTATATGACTGGGCCCAGAGGCATAAGAGGCGGGGTGGTTGTCATTTAATCTTTCTGGTCATCAATTCCTCATCAATAAAATCAGGTTTGGGGATGTGGATTCATTGACTTCTAAAGGCTTTTCCAGCTTTAGCTCGATGATCCAGTTCTCCCTACCTGGTTAAAAATCATTCTATCCCTTCTGGGTGAGCCATCCTCCAGTCACTTCTTAGAATTTTCAAAGTCCTCCATCATGTTCTTCCCAAAGTATCTTTCTAAGAATCAGCTAAGAGACAGTTTCCGAAGTTGTTTTGAGTTGCATCTGAGCTAAATATTTCTTTCATTCTATTTTGTTGTTTGTCCTTTGTGAAGAGGACCAATGACATTGTGGGGTGATGTCTTGACTTGTGTGTTAATTAAATAAGTGGGGCAGAGCTGCACAAAGTCATCAGCCCCACTTTCACCTCCTGAGTCACTGAAATCCAGTGTCAAAACAAAAGTCAAGATGACTAGCAATGGCCCAAGATGTGGTGGGTAATCTTGGTGTAGATTTGTTCCTTGATATATTTTTGTTTGTTCCATGACATATTTCTGTCATATTGGTCCATAAGTCAGATAATCATCACTGAAGGATGAGGTCAGTGAACTAAGCAACTGATTGGTAGAAAGTCTATGGAAAACTGTTAAGTAGGTGAAATTTGTTTTTCCTACTCTCCTATGCTGTTTCCCTTCTTCCTTTTAGTCCAGTTCACCCACCCTCCAAGCCAGAAGCCCAAAGCACTCCCTCTTGTGGTGCCCCATCCCTCTCAGCTGGCTAACTCTCGGAAAGAATCTGATTAACTTATTCACCTAAATGCAGGTAAGACAATGGTATGAAGGGAGGAAAGTGTTATGGGCTCATAACCAGGAGTTGTCCTGGGTTCAAGTCCTGGGTCTGATGCTCACCAGCGGTGTGTCCCTGGACAAGTTACTAAACCTCTCTAAATCTCTGTTTCTTCATCTGCAAAATGGGAATTATATTATATACCTCACAAGGTTGTTATGAGGATCAAATGAGTTTATGCATATAAGAGTCTTTGTAAGCTTTAAAATTCTATATAAATGTCAGCTGTTATTAAGGTGCTTGGTTTAGGGGTATCTGGAACTATGATTTCAATAGCATAGGGAAGTTCCAGTGTTGAAACACCTACTACTAAAGCAGGTAATAACAGAAGCTAACACTTATATGAGGCAGCTAGGTGACACATTGAACAGAGCACCAGGCCTAAAGTCAGGAAGACCTGAGTTCAAATTCAGCCTAAGACTAACTGTGTGACCCTGGGCAAGTCACTTTACCCTGTTTGCCTCTGTTTTCTCATCTGTAAAATGAGCTGGAGAAGGAAATGGCAAACCTTTCCAGTCTCTTTGCCAAGAAAACCCCAAATGGGGTCATGAAGAGTTGAACATGACTGACTAAGAACAACACCAGCAAAACACATTTATATAGCACTTGCTATATGCCAAGCATTGTGCTAAGCATTTTACAATTATTAACTCATTTGATCCTCAAATAATGCTGGGAAGTATATGCTATCATTATCTCTATTTCACATATGAGGAAACTAAGGCAAACAGGGTTAAGTGACTTGCCCAGGATCATAGAAGTTATGTGGCTGAGGCTGGATTTGAACTCAGATCTTCCTACCTCCAGGTCTGGCTCTATCCACTATGACACCTAGCTGTCATCTATCTGTAAGGCATCGCTTTAAAGAGTTGTCTGGGGGCACTAAAGGGTTAAGTGACACAGAGTGCACAGTGACCCAGCTTGTAGGTGTCAGAGGTTGATTCAGCAACAGTTGCTTTTTCCGGGTGGTTCCACCCCACACCCAAGCATCAAGCTCCAAGTACCATCTCCAGGTATCCTATAACCTCCATACTATTGTCTTGTCCCTACACTATGGAGCAAAGGGGATAGAAAACTGGCCTCAAAGCCTTAAAACCTTTGAAGCCACACATGTATGAATTTCCATCTCTGACACCTATTAATCATTATCACTT
Source organism: Dromiciops gliroides (assembly GCF_019393635.1). Classification (NCBI taxonomy): domain Eukaryota; kingdom Metazoa; phylum Chordata; class Mammalia; order Microbiotheria; family Microbiotheriidae; genus Dromiciops; species Dromiciops gliroides. The sequence continues at coordinate 472,786,870 of NC_057862.1, read as the reverse complement.
AAACCCTCAGGGTTGGGGCAGCTAGGTGGCGCAGTGGATAAAGCATCGGCCTTGGATTCAGGAGTACCTGAGTTCAAATCCAGCCTCAGACACTTGACACTTACTAGCTGTGTGACCCTGGGCAAGTCACTTAACCCCCATTGCCCCGCAAAAAACCCAAAACAAAACAAAACAAAAAAACCCCTCAGGGCTCCCTTCACCTCTGAGAAAATTCTGATCTTCATCTATAGAAGCAATTTCCTTACCTGGGAGTTCCCTAGACCCCAGAAATCCCATCTCCATTAAATCGCGATCCCTATTAAAAACTTTATAAGCAACTAGAACTGCTCAGTGGCTATAGTTAAATGAATTTATTTCAGTGAATAAAATGTCACTAGGATATTTTGACATCGCCCTCTAAGGGACTATCAAGATCCTTTGCCTATAGTTTGTCAACTGCTTTTCCTCATCTGGTGGAAGTTAGAGGGTACTCCCTTCTTCTAAGTCTCCTCCTTTCACTTTGCATCATTTCTTCATCTTTCCAGGCGATTTTGTATTCCTTATACTTGCGGTTCTTAATTGCATTCTAGCATCCCTTTTACGTCAATGGACCACAATTTATTTAACCATTCCCTCATTGTTCTAGGGTTTTGTTTGTTTTGTTTTGTTTTGTTTTGTTTTGTTTTGCAGTTATGTATAAAGAGCCCAAGAAAGTCTCTAAAGAGGCACCACCATCAGAAAGAGCACTGGCTTTGGAGTCAGAAGACCTGGGTTCAAATCCTACATCTGTCATTTACCAGCTATGTGCCTCTAGCCAAGAGTCTGTCTCCTCATCTCCAAAATGAGAGGTTTGGATTAGGTGGCCTCAGAGATTCTTGCCAGCTCTTAATCGATGATCCTAAAACCATCATGATGGGCAGATGAGAAAGGTAAAAGTCACTTTTGCTGTCAGTTGACCTAGGAGAGTCCCAGATTAAAGGGACGTATCCTCCAGTCTGACCTCTACCTCCTTTGCTCTGGGTTCTGGCTTTTTAGCAAAAGTCACTGATAAGTCAGGATCCTCAGCCACCACGGGCTCATCCCTTCACCTCTAGGAGCCAGATGCCAGTTAAATGTCAGCAGAACAGAATTTCCCACACATTCTGCCCCATCCCTCTCAACCACTAGATTGATTCCAGTAGATTGGGAGCTCTTTGTGAGCAGGGGCTATCTTTTACCTCTTTTTCTAACCCTGACACTTAACACACAATGCCTGGCACATAGTAAATGCTTAATAAAGGTTTACTGACCACTAGGGCCCTGGTGAAGTAGACTGACTTTTGTCTTGGTGTTCTCAGAATCTGGGCCATCCCGGTGGCCCAGTGAATAGAGTGCTAGAGATTTATCTTCCTGAATTCAAATCTAGCCTCAGACACTTACCAGCTATGTGACCTTGGGCAAGACATCTTACCCTCTTTGCCTCACTTTCCTCATCTGCAAAATAAGCTGAAGAAGAAAAAGGAAATCACATCACTATCTTTGCCAAGAAAACCCCAAATGGGGTCACGAAGAATTGGACACGACTGAAATGACTCAACAACAAAACCTTGGCATCTAGCAGTGTTGAGCACATTGAAAAATTGTAAGCACTTGAAAATTACTTGTTAGTTGCTTGCTTAACTAGAGTCAGAAGTCTGTTGAGTCACAACTCAACTATATATGTGACCTTTGGCTAATTACTTAATTTGTCTGAGACTCAGTTTCCTCTTCTGTAACATAGGGATAACATTCCCTGCCTTGACTACATAGTCTCAGAGTTGTGAGGTACCAATCTGGTGGGTTTTTTTTTTTAAAAAGCACTAGGGGCCAGCTAGGTGGCGTAGTGGATAAAGTACCGGCCCTGGATTCAGAAGGACCTGAGTTCAAATCTGGCCTCAGACACTTGACACTAGCTGTGTGACCCTGGGCAAGTCACTTAACCCTCATTGCCCCGCCAAAAAAAAAAAAGCGCACTAGGCATAGGTTGTACATTTGTCCTTCTGAAAGGTTAATGCCCCTTACCTCTTACCTCTCTCCTGGTGGTGAAAGGGATAAATGAACTTTTTAATTTTTGTATCATAAAAGTATTTTATTATTTTCTACTTACGTGTAGAGATAGTTTTCAACATTTGTTTGTTTTGGGTGGGTGGGGCAATGAGGGTCAAGTGACTTGCCCAGGGTCACACAGCTAGTAAATGTCAAGTGTCTGAGGTTAGATTTGAACTCAGGTCCTCCTGAATCCAGGGCCAGTGCTCTATCTACTGCACCATCTAGCTGCCCCCTCCACATTTGGTTTTATAAGATTTCTAGTTCCAAATTTTTCTCCCTCCCTCCCTTCCCTGCCCCCCCCAATACAGCAAGTAATCTGAGATAGGTTATATATGTATAATCACATCAAACATATTTTCTGCATTAGTATGTTGTAAAAGAAGAATCAGAACAAAAGGGAAAAACCTCAAAAAATTAAAAAATTAAAACAAAAAAGTAGAAACCGTATGGTTCAATCTACATCTAGATTCCACAATTCTTTTTTTTTTTTTCTGGATGTGGAGAGCATTTTCCATCATAAGTCCTTTGGAATTATCTTGGACCATTGTATTGCTGAGAAGAGTTAAGTCTATCACAGTTGATCAGCACACAATGTTGTTGATACTGTGTACAATGTTCTCCTGGTTCTGCTATGAATTTTTTTTTATTAAGGCAAAGTTTACATGGGTAGGACGACCCACTTAAATCGTTCCCTAATAGAAAGCAGGCCATTTGACAAGGGAACAATTTGCCCAACAAAAAAGCCAAAAACAAAATAAGACAAGAGAACAATTTCTGCGATAGTCTTTCCAGTTTCTGGTCTCACCTGGCTCTCAGGTGCTCTTATAATTGGACAGACAAGTTTATTTTCTGAAAAGAGACTCAGTCTCATCACACACCTCTCCTAAGGAAGATTTCTATTCTTTCAATATAATCATTTGAGGCCAGGTCATCTTCTACGAAGCACAATGTTTGTTAAGCTCCTTCCTACTCCCCTTTTTTAAATTGACCCTCCTAGGGGGACTAGGTGGCGCAGTGGATAAAGCACTGGCCCTGGATTCAGGAGTACCTGAGTTCAAATCCGGCCTCAGACACTTGACACTTACTAGCTGTGTGACCCTGGGCAAGTCACTTAACCCCCATTGCCCCGTAAAATAAATAAAGAAAAGAAAAAAGAAAGTTCTTCCTTAAAAACAAAAACAAAAACAAAAAAACTGCCCCTCCTAAATTGAGCTGTAAGTAGGGTGAAGCAACTGGAGCTGAGTCCCAGGAGAGAAAATTTAGAGAGTGATGGTAACATCATCCCAGGGCAAACTTCTTCATCCTAACTCCTGGCTTTCCTTGACCCAGTCCTATATTTTTTAACAACAACCAGTCTTTCATCCACACAGAAACCTCATCTCTGATTTACTTTCTCCCCCTGGCAAGATTTACCCTATCTCTATACCCCTAGCCCCAGGTATAAACATTCTTAGTTATACCTCTGCTGCTAAGAAAATGAAATAGCCCAGTACTCTCCCTCTTGGACCACTGAACTAATACTTGCCTCTTTTGTTTCTGGGGAACTTTCATTTTGGCTGCAAATTAGCTCTCTGATAGGCTCCTAGAGGCATTACTGGTCAGCACAGAATTTTAGAAAGGCCTCTAGCCATCATCTGCTCTAACTCCTCAATTTATATCTAAGAAAAATGAGGCTGCTAAAGGTGACTGCACTAGTCCAAGTTTTAGGGCCCTTTGTCATTTCCCATTCTACGATAGGGGGTTGAGAATCACACCAGGGCCCAGAGAACACCCCTGCGGGTGACCTTCTTTGGAATCACTGAACCAGAGATCCCTGGAAGGAGAGAGTCCCGACTCCAGCCTGCTGACGTCCATCCATCTCTCTCAGGGGGGACTCTCCTTTCCTGTGGTTTTATTTGATTTCTCCCCGTTTCTTCCCATCCACCCTTTGACCGGAATGGCTCAGGCTCCTCCCTCTCTTCCCTCCTTATACATCAATGACTTTTGCTGAAAAGCAAACACCAAGAGCCTGGCGGTTTCTGGGTGTGTGGTTTACCTCAAGACGTCATTTTCCTCCTGCCAGATAAATCAGAAGTTATTTCTGCTTACATATAGTTTCAGTTGTATGGGGGTAATGGGGTCTGGCACTGATGACTTCAAGTTAGTGTTCAGAAAGGTATAGTACAAAGAAGAGGTCTGAGTCAGAAGTCAGAGGACCTGGGTTCAAATCCTACCTCTGACATTTATTGCCTATGGGATCTTAGGAACATCACTTAACTCCTCTACCTGTGTCTCACTGTTCTTTAAGGTCCTTCCTCTAAATCAATGGATGACCTTATGCTCCTCCCAGCTTGACATCTTCCTGCCCCCCCCCCACCCCATCAACTGTTCCAAAGCAGGCTGGTCTAGTTGGCCCAGACTCAAAGTCAGCCACCTCATTACGTGATCTTGTGCAAATCACTTCACCTCTCTCTGCTTCAGTATCATTAACTAGAAAAAGAGGGAGTTGGTCTACATGATCTCTGAGGTCCAGTTGAGCTCTGGGTTCACAGAGCACTGGGGCTGGAAGGAAGGAAGGATCTTAGCAGTCATTCTAATACAGATGTAGGACTAGCCAGGGTCACAGAGTCAATTTGTATCAATTTCAGTTGTGTCCAACTCCTTGTGACCCCATTTTGGGGTTTTCTTGGCAGAGTTACTAGGGTGGTTTTGCCTTTTCCTTCTCCAGCTCATTTTACAGGGCTAAGTTACTTGCCCAGGGTCACACAGCCAGTAAGTGTCTGAGGCCAGATTTGAACTTACAATGAGGAATCTTCCTGATCCCAAACCCAGCATTCCATTCACTGTACTACCAGGTGCTTGGATTTGTAGAATAGGAACCAAAATACAAGTTTCCATCCACTGAGTAAATCTAAAAAGTTTGGATTCTCCAAAATGGGGTATGGACTTTCTAGATTTGAACAAACCAGAGGTGTTTGGGAGAAACTAATTTTTACAATTCAACTACAATTTTTGCTTTCAAATGTCAAATGTTGTAAGGAATAACAGTGGTCAGAAATGGACCATTACTCCCTGGTCTGTGGGAGAAATTGCTCTGGGCAGTTTCCCCAAGTTGGGCCTGGACAAGAGGTCAGGTAGAGAAGGGAAATTACAGTGTCCAAGGACCAGTTGTGCTAAGCAACAGTTGGTCAGGCCAGTCCTTGGACAATCAAAAACCATTTTGTTACTAGATTCAGCTTTGAAGCCTTTTCATAATGGTTTAGTCAATCACTCAATTAACAAGCATTTATTAAGCTCCTACTCAATGCCAGGCACTAGACTAGGGATACAAAGGCAAAAATGAATTAGTCTTTGCTGTCAAGCACCTTACCTTCTTATTTTATTTTATTTTATTTTATTTTTTTAGGACCTTACCTTCTAATGGGAGAAGATGACATGTAACAGATATGTGTGTACACAGTATATACAAATGATGAGCATATAGTACAAAGCAATTTGGGGGAGATAAATTGATGGAATCTGTAAAGGCCAGACCTAGAAGGTGGAACCTGGGCTGAATTTTTAAGGAAACCATGGAAACTGAGACTGTGAAAGGAAGAAAAACCTATTCAGCCTGAGTGACAGCTAGGCCAAAGGCACAAAGATAGGAGGGGGAGTGTAGCATGTGAGGAGCAGCACAAAGGCAAGTCTGGCTTGAGGGGAATAATGTGGAAGAAGACTGGAGAGGCAGGAAGATGCCAGGTGGCACAGAGTGTTGAAGGTCACACAGAAGCCTATAATTGATTGGATAGGTGTGGATAGGAGCCCATGGAGTTTACTGAGTAAGGAAGTGATATGGTTAAACTTTCTCTTTAGGAAACTCACAGGTGACCATGAGGAGAATGGAATGAGAGATGTGGAAGACCCACTGGAGTTTGCTTTCCACTGGCATACCCTTTTTTTTTTTTAAGTGAGGCAATTGGGGTTAAGTGACTTGCCCAGGGTCACACAGCTAGTAAGTGTTAAGTGTCTGAGGCCAGATTTGAACTCAGGTACTTCTGACTCCAGGGCCGGTGCTCTATCCACTGCTCCATCTAGCTGCCCCCTGGCATACCCTTTTAAGAGCCCAAAGTCACACACACACACTGCCCCCTGCCCCCACTACACTGCAGCATTCCTAGGAATTAGTAGGATGTCTATGGAAATTTCAATATTAAGACAATGTACAGCTTTTTTTGCCAAGTAGGATTTTGGGTCCTCCTTTTTTGGGTGATGAATTAACCAGCCATGGTTACCTTCGAAGACCATCACTAAGTTATAGAGGAACCGTAATTTGTATTAGTAATATACCCACACGCATGAAATGACAGATGATTGAAGTAAATAGATTGATAATACCTTTACAGCTATGGGTTATGGACTGAAATAGAGCCCCTTGGTGGAAGAAGCTACCCCTGTCTCAGAGCATCAGACTGAGACCTATGGAGTGTTGATGAGGGAATTCTCATCCATAGTCCATTTATACTGTCAAGTCTAATTTGCTAGATGGGTAACTTTGAACAAATCAACTTACCTCTCTGAACTCCAATTTCCTCATCTGTAAAATGGAAAATAAAATATTTGCACCTCACAGTGTGGCTTGACGATCAAATGGGATAATGCTACAATGAAAAGTGTGCTGAGGGGGCAGCTAGGTGGAGCAGTGGATAGAGCTCCAGCCCTGGATTCAGGAAGACCTGAGTTCAAATCTGGCCTCAGCCACTTGACACTTACTAGCTGTGTGACCCTGGGCAGGTCACTTGACCCCAATTGCCTCACACACAAAAAAGAAAAGAAAAGAAAAGAAAAAAAAGAAAAGTGTGCTGGACTAAGAGTCAGAAGACCTGTATTCTGGTCCCAACTCACCCACTAATAAGCTGTATGACCTTAAGTGATTCACTTGCTTCTCTGGGTCTGTCTCTCTCATCTCTGAATTGAGGGCAGTGGACTTGTGACTTCTAAGGTCACTTCCAGCTCTACCATCCTGTGATATCCCATATATGTAAATAACCTTATTTTCTTTTTCTTTTTTTCTTTTGGTGGGGCAATGAGGGTTAAGTGACTTGCCCAGGGTCACACAGCTAGTAAGTGTCAAGTGTCTGAGGCTGGATTTGAATGTAAATAACTTTGTAACCACAAAACTTATCAAATATGTATTGCCCACACCCTCCTTGAACACCATCATTCTTGTTATTTTTCACAAGTGTGATCTCCTGAGCTCAATCTGTCTGCTCTGGGGGCATCTAAATTCACTCTGACTGAGGTCTATAGCATATACATTGGAAAGAGTATTGACTCTAGTCCCTTCCCACCTGACTGTAATACTTTGATTTTTGTGGACATCATGCCCCATGTAGCCTCATCATCCTGCCCTGGAACTCATACCTCATACCTCATCAATACCCCTTGGGCTCTTGAGTGGAGATGGAGAGTGCCTCCCAGAATCTCCATTTAAGAAGGGTACCCAGGCCACCATGTCTTCATTTCCTATAGTGCTGCACTCCTCTGGACTCCTTGACCATGCCAGGTACCTCCCTCCCTCCCACTTGTCAGTTTCTCTTTGCATGTTGTCTTCCCCCATTAGATTGTAAGCTCCTTGAGGTCAGACTGTCTTTTTTTTTATTCCCAATACTTAGCACTTTGCCTGTCACATAGTAGGTGCTTAGTAAATATTTATTGATCAATAGAGGACTTAGGTTCGAATCCTGCTAATGTTTACTACCTACATGACTTTGGGGAAGTCATCTAATCTCTCTAAGGTCTCAATTCATCCATCTCTAAAAATTCAGGGAGTTCAACTAGATGGCCTCTGCAGAACCTTCCAGTCTCTTCCCAGATTTGTATACTGGGTATCAGGATGACAGTCTTGGGCAAAGCTGTAATTAGGGAAGAGTAATTGGGACTTTTCCTGAGGATACTAGAATTTAGCGGGTGCTGACATCATTTGCAGTTCCTCAGCAGTGCTGAAACAACTGAATTTAGCCCCTAGTTATAAAAAATAATTAGTTAAAATAGGACTAATAAAATAGGAAGCTACCAGATGACTTGAATCCTTTCTCTCAGAACCACAGCCCAGTGAACTTCTCGCTGGCCCAGGCCCAGGCCCAGGATCTCCATCTCCCTAACATGGATAGTCTGGGGTCCTAAAGTGTCTCTTCCAAGCATCGACTGCATCGATTACTTCTATTCCATGCATACAGTGCTGCTTATGATTCTGGTCATGGACTACATCGGCTTGCCAATCTGACATTGCCAATCTGACAACCATTCCATGGCCAACTAATTCCATGATTCCATGGCCCTTATCTTATCCAGAGCCAACATCCAACTCCCCCATTTTCTGGGCACATTGTCTCATGGTGGAAAATTCAGTGATTCTAGGTCAGCTGCTTTGTGGAAGGAGCTGAGTTATCCCAAGGCAGATTGGCTCCTTTCAATTATGTTTGTTGGCTAGGCTAAGGGAGTCAGAGCTGAACAAAAACTGATAGAGGCCACATGGGTGGTCTCTGGGATGAGGCCCCAGAAGCCAAGGCCTGACCTGCTCCGCCCCAGGCCCCTCTGCTGATCGTGTCTTTGGCCTTCAGTGCTGGGACTTGGCTGGAAAAAATCTTGAGAAAACAGAGGCTTATCCCTACAGGGACTGAATGACTGGATTGGTTATCCAGACAACTCTCCCTCAATCCCCCATATCATGAAAAAACTCCCTACATTATTCCCAACCATCTGCAGCCCAATAATTACCAGCTCTTAGCCCTGGTCAAGGATCTCTAGAATCATAAGAATGTCTGGCCTTCAGGATCTGGACTATAATGGTGTTTCATGCCTACGGTGGGGGGGGGGGGACCCAATGTCCACACCATTGTACTTTCTGACTTCAAGAACCTTCCTGAGTTGGGAACTAACTCTGCCCTCCTGCTTGTCTTTACTCCATCGATAAGAAAACTTGCAAAAGGATCTGACCTTCAGTAATTCTGTTGTCTGTGAAGGCAGCTGCATTCCTCTATAACCTTCCTCCTTTCTAGACTCTTGGTTTGACCCTCTTGGGTGCCTCACCCCATCTCAGCCTCCCTTTCCTCTCCCCTCTGGTATTTCCTCTGTTTTTCCTCCATCTGTCTCACAGCACAAAGCCTGGAACTCCCCCAGCCCTTTAACTGGGCCTCAGCTGAGCAGTGGCAAGGTTCCGTGTGTGCACACAGGACGAAAAGGCCCAGGCAGGAATGCAGCCCGGATGCCAATGGCCAGGGTTTAAGGAATGACAGAGGGGAAGGAGGGGGAGGAGTTGGAGAAGGAGGAAGATGTTGCCTAAGCCAAGACATGAAGTGAGGGTGTCTAACAAGCTTAGGTCCTGCTGCTCTTCCTCATTGGTTTATGAACTTGGGCTCCAATCTGAAGTATTTGGCCAGGAGCTAGGTTATCACAGGCAAACTGTCTTGTTCATATCTGATGGCCCTTTGGGTCTGGGGAGCTTGACATAAGGGGCTCTCTGAAGAGCGTGCCTTTGGGCATTAATGGAAAATACCAGGCAGAAAATATTGGATTGAGATCTTGAGCAGGTTACGCCTACTTTCTAGGCCCCAGATTCCTCATCTGCAAAATGAGGGGGTTGTATTAGTGCATTTGAGAGCTGGGATTTATCACGAAATAAATTCCTGCATGCCGTGAGAAGAGGATTTTTTTTGTATGAAAATATGCATTTATTAGAAGTATTATAAGCTAGCTTGCTTTTCATATATCTGGGTGTTATACCCTATACCTCTTATCCCAGCTCTATCCCTTACCGGATGTGGTTAAGCCATTTCCCCTTTCTGGTCCTCAGTTTCCCCATCTAATAAATGGGAGGGAAGTATTAGACGAGACCATCATCAAGGTTTCTTTCTCCTGAGCTAACATTCTAGGTCTGTGGGTGACAATCTGGGAATAGGGGTTAGGGATGGGGGAGGAGGGAGAAGCAGGGAAAGGAAGAGCACTTTTAATAAGCACTCAAAGGATGTTTTCTTAATTAAGCATTAAGATTGAGATTGAATGACCTAGTACAAATGCCTTTTCAATTAACAAAATTTGAGGCACTGATCCAGTGGGAGCAGGTTTTCCTCGGTTCCCTGGCCCGCAATGTTAATGATTCAAGGCTGTGCTGGAGAATGAAGCTAACTGCAGCCAGCCTGGCCATCCATCTCATCAACTCTGCCATGCCTGCTCAGGGAAAGACGGGAAAGATGCAGAGCCAAACACCCTGGCTAGATTTCTCTCTTAGGACTGTCATCAGGGGAGTGTTTGGTCAAGGTTAAGGAGACCTTAGAGCTTGTGGGACGAGCCCCGATGTTGTTATTAGTGTTATTATCTTAGCAGGAAGGCAGCTATATCCCAGCTCTAGCACACATCGGGTATGTGACATTGGGCAAGTCACCTCATCTCAAAAGGAGGGAGCTGGACTAGGTGATCCCGTCCAGAACTAATCTCCTTACTGACCGATTGCCTCAATCAGCAAGCATGTATTAAGAACCTACTAGACACAGCATTAGCACACATACAAAAGCAAGACAGTCCCTCCTTTCCAGGAGCCAACATTCTGCCACAGGGATACACGTTTGCAAGGAAATAGAAAATTTATGGAAAATAAGTACAAAGTGATTTGGGGTACTGGGGTACTAGGAACTGAGGGAAATCAGGAAAGGCCTGATTGGATATCGTGGGGGCAGGGGAACAGTAAATAAGAATTGAGTTGAGGATGGAGAAATAGATGGCAAAAGAGCAAAAGTACAGAGAGTTCTTTATCCCTACCCCCCCCCAAAAAAACCCCGACTCCTCCAAACAAGACTAAAAATGCACCAAACTAGGGGTGGCTAGGTGGCGCAGTGGATAAAGCACCAGCCCTGGAGTCAGGAGTACCTGAGTTCAAATCCGGCCTCAGACACTTAACACTTACTAGCTGTGTGACCCTGGGCAAGTCACTTAACCCCAATTGACTCACTAAAAAAAAAAAATGCACCAAACTAAATCCTGGTTGGGAAAGCCAAGAAAAAAATCACAGCGAGTTGTTTTTCCAGCCCAGGTCAGCATAGAGAAATAGAGAAGTCTACAGACATGGAACAGGGGCTGGTTTTGGGTAGATCAGACAGAACATTTTAACACAAAGAGAGCCTATGAAGTAGGGCAAGAAGAGGTCCCAGATACAGAAGAGAGGGGCCCAAATTTGTATAGGGCACAGGGATGGGGGGGCATTACAGGGAAAAGAGAGGTCACCAGCCCTGAGCTATGTGCCCTAGGGTATGTGCCACACATAGAAACAAGTCCAGAAGCAAGCAACTGCTATGTGGTTCTGACCCCAGGAGTGAAATAGGGTCTCAGTTCCAGCTTCTACCCCAGTCTGAAGCCTTCAGAGGAATAAGTAGGGCAGGAATCTCAGACCAAGGGGAAGCTTTACCTCTCAATTTGGAGGTAGGTAGTACATTTCATCATTAGTCCCTTAAAATCATAGTTGGTCCTTCTGATGATCAGAGTTCCTAAGTCTCTCAAAGTTCTTTGTCTTTACAGTATTATTGTCATTGCATAAATTATTCTTCTGGTTCTACTCTCTTCACTCATACGAGTCTTTGTAGGTTTCTCTGAAACCATCTCCATTATTTTTGATGGCGCAATTCTATCATATTCATATACCATAACTAGCTCAACCATTACCCAATTGATGGATACTCCCATGGGTATAATGGATACAGCTGGAGTTAGGAACCTGGAGTAAGGAAGGTGTTCTAGGCTGGACTTGACTCAGGCCAGCATCTCCTGCAATATGCCTGACACATAGTGAACATTTAATAAATATTTGCTGATTGATTGAAAATAATAATAATAATAATAATAATAATAATAGAAAATGATCAGTCCCCTGGTAGTTTAGGTTCAAAATTGCAATAAAACCTAGAGTTAACAAAAAATAAATTTACTTAGCCATTGAAGGATATTCAACAAGGATAGGCATTGAGGACACCTTGAATTGACTGCTTATTATTGCCTCAGTTACCCACTGGTGATTTACCAGCCCAGTCTCAGAGAACCCTTAGAGTTCCTTGTGGCTACCTTATACTCAGGTGATGAGGAAGGAATCTCAACAGTGGGAGCCTTTAGTTCTCTGAATCAATCCAGGAAGATACTGATTACTTTGGAAGGGGAATTTAGCCTAATTTGCATGAGAGAAGGGTTAGGATATTGCTGTTATCACAGAGGATCTGGGTTTGAATCCTGTATCAGTCACTTCCTAGCTGTGCAAATGTAGGTAAACCATGTCACTAGGCCTCAATTTCTTTATATATAAATTTGAGATGAAAGCAGCATAACTTTGGGATAAAGGGAGCACCTGCTGGATGGGGAAAGGCCTTGGGCAGGAGTTTGAGCTGAGCTTTGAAGGAAACTAGGGATTCTAAGAGATAGAAATAAGGCCCATTCTCAGCCTCAGTTTCCTCATCTGTAAAATAAAGGTTTTGGACTTGCCCAAAGCCACATAGGTAGTTAGGGTAGAGGTAAGATTTAAACATGGAATCCTTTCTTCAAATCCAATGCTTTTCCCACTGCACCTATGACTATTAAGTGCCAATTGTGTATGCAGCACTATGGTCTTAATGAGGAGGTACAAGATATCCAACTTTTCCCCTTTCTCTTCCTTCTCTTCCTCCTCCTCCTTCTCTCTTGTATAAGTTTCTCTTTATCTTCTCTTATCAGCTTCAATGGGTTCAATTATGGAATGACTCTCAAATCTATATATCCAGTCCTAATCTTTTTTCTCAGTTCCAGTCCCATCTGAGGGACATCTCTGACTAGATGTCCTATCAGTATCTTCAATTTAACACGTCAAAAATGAAATTCATTGCCTAAACCCTTCCTTCTTTCAAAGTTCACTCTTACTGTTGACAACATTTCCATTCTTCCAGTAACTCAAGTTCAAAACCTTTGACTCATCCTCCACTCTTTCTTTTCCTTTCATGTACTCAGAACCAATCAGTTGCTGAGTCTTGTTAATTTTCCCTCCATATCTCTTACATCGCTCCCTTCTCTTCTCTTTTCTCTTTTCTCTCCTCTCTTCCTCACTCCTTCTCTTCCTCCTTCTTTCTCTCTCCCTTCCTTCCCACCTCTCCCTCCCTCTCTCCATCCTTCTCATTCCCCTTCTTCCCTCCTTCTCTCTCTCCCCCTTCCTTCCTCCCCCTCTCTCCCACCCTCTCTCTTTCTCACTTTCTCTCTCTTTCTTCCTCCCTCCCTCTCCCTCCCCCTCCCTCCCCCCTCAAATAGTCATGTATATACTTAGTTTACTTGTTGCATCTCCTCTTCCCACAAACATCTAGAATGTAAGCTACTTGAGCACAAGGACTGATTTTTGTTTTGTCTTTGTCTCCTTAGCACCTAGTAATATGCCTTGTACACATTGTTGTTCAGTCATGTCTGATTCCTCATGATCCCATGGACACCAGGCCCTTCTATCCTTCGCTATGTCTTAAAATCTGTCCAAGTTCATGTTTGTGGCTTCCATGACACTATCTATCCATTTCATCCTCTGTTATCCCCTTTTTGTTTTGCCTTCAACCTTTTCCAACATCAGGGTATTTTCCAGTGAGTCCCATCTTCTCATTATGTGGCCAAAGTATTTAAGTTTCAACTTCAAATTTTGGCCTCGAATATAGCAAGGGTTAATACATGTTTGTTGAATTCAGTTGGACTGGATTGAAATAAAACAGGATGTCAACCATCAAGAAGCTGAAAATATATTTGAGTGCTGATTATCTCTTGCCTGGACTATAGTAATAGCTCCCCAACTGTTCTCTCTGCCCTCCACTTTCTCCTTTCTCTAATCTATTCTTCCACACAGCTGCCAAAATAACTCTCCCAATTCCCAAGTCTGATCAGTTTGCTTTTCTGCAAAACTAAAAACAAACAAACAAACAAACAAAAACCCCACCAATTTCCTTGGTTCCCTATAGTCTATGGAACAAAATACAAACTCCCCAGTCTGGCCTTCAAGGCACTGCATTGTTTGGTTTCAACACACATCCTTTGTTTTCACTAGGCCCCTCTGGTCTAATATCCACTCCTCAATTTCATCCTATCATTTCTTGCCTCAGAATCTTTGTTTCTACTCACTGTCCCCTGGCCCACACATAGAAGAATCCCCTCCCATATCTGTCTCCTGAAATCCTTTCATTTCTTCAAGGCCCAGTTCAGATCCAATCATCTCTAAGAAGCTTCCCCTGACTGTTTCAGATATAAGAACTCAATCAGCACTTTTTATAAGTCTTGTACTTTATAATATAATGTATAATATAATATAATTCCATAGGTGCTAAGGATACAAATACAGAATGATAGACTCCCTAGCCTCAGGGGGCTTCCATTCTACCAGGGGAAACAACATGTACACAGATGAGTAAAAAATAAAATATACACAGAATTGATACAAAGTAATTTCCAGGGGTGTTGGGGGTGGGAGATGGGAGAGGGACATTCAGAGCTAGAGGGATCACTTAGAGCCTCATGTCAGAGGTGGCACCCAAGCCAAGCCTGGAAGGGCTCCAGGGATTGCAAGAGATGAAAGTGAGGATGGAGAGCTTCTTGGGTGTGAGAATAGTTTGTGCAAAGATACAGGATATGTATAAATGGACACAGGAGACAGAATTTCGGGTCAGGAAACTAGCAACTGGACCAGTTGGCTGGAAATTAGTGTTTGAGAGTGAAGTGAAATCAGTCTAGGAAGAAAAATTGGAGGCAGAGTGTGAAGGGCTTTTGATGCAAAACAGAATTATTTGTATTTTATCTTCGAAGCAATAGGGAGCCACTTATGAGCTCTGAGCAAGGGAATGACATGATTGGACTTGTACTTTAGGAATGTCAATGTGGCAACTGTTTTGAATAAGAATGCCAGTTAAGTTTGGGCCATCTCTGTCTGAGCTCCTTCTTTTGTTTTAGAAAGTAGAAATGGATCTCACAAACTCCATGGTATGTCCTTGGTGACCCTGGATGTTAATATAGTGCAGACCTCTCCGCCTTTCCCGTCTATTTTTAGACCACTAACAAGTTCATCAATATACAATTTTGGAGTCTTTTTTTCTTCTTCTGTGAGTTTGTGTCACTGGACTATGAGGGCCTTCAACTCTAGATACATCATCCATGATGAGGCCTATCCTTGAAGCCTACCCTTTCATAAGCCAAGGCCACTTCTATTTCATGATGAGGCTCTAGAGTCCATGGAACACACTCACTCAATTTCTGTTGACATGAATATGCCCAGTTAACTATCTCTACCTTGAGGCAGAATGTCATAAGGGCCATAATATTTTTGTTTGTTTATACAAATTGCTAAGAGAGAGCTTATGAGGGAGGGAACAGTTGTATCCTATTGGAATAAAGGATGTGTGTTTGAAACCTGACTCTGTCACTTACTACCTGTGTGACCTCAAGTAAGTCACATAACCTCTCGGGGGCCTCAATTTCTTCATCTATAAAATGAGGGGGTTAGACCAGCTGGCCTCCAAGGTCTTTTCTGACTCTCAATCTATCACTCTAATTATCTTAATGGGATCAGTGGAAGCTTTATAGAGGAGGTGGCATCTGTACTGGGCTTTGAATGAGAGAGACATCAGCAGGTGGAGATAGGGGAGGGAGGGAAAAGGAATCCCAGGCATGGGGGACATTGTGGACAAAGGTGGGGGAAGAGTAAGACAAGTTCAGGAGATGATGGCTATTCCTATTTGACTGGAGGGATACTAAGGATCCCTCACCAAATGTCAGTAACTCCCAGAGAATCCCTATCCTCAGAACTAGGAGGTTTGGATGACTCTCTTGCCCTTTCTTTAGAGGCTGATAATGGGGGAGCAGAGAGGTCTGCCTACCCCAGAATATTATTGGACATTAGCCAAATATTTAGTGTGTGTTGTTTTGTTTTGTTTTGTTTTGTTAGGGAAGAGGGGACAATATCACAGTAATGACCTCCTGTTGGGAATGTTATACGGGGCATTTGTGCTTTGGGTAGGAACTGCAATAGGTAACACCCCCTTGCCCTGTCTCCAACCCGGTCAATGTCTATTCCACCTATAAGACTATGATTATGTGTATATTTTCCCACCCTGAGTAGCCATGAATGACAATGCAGATGTATATGGGGAGATGGGGTATTTTAAAAGAACTACATTTGAAGTCAGAAAACCTGGGTTCAAGTCCCAGCCCTATCACTTACTAGTTATGTGACTTGAGCAAGTCCTTTAACAACTCTGAACTTCAGTTTCCTCATCTGTAAAACAAGAATTAAAAAGCCACACACTCATACTACCTGCCTCACAGGCTTGGTTTGGGGAAAATGCTTTGTCAACCTTATAGAGATGTAAGCCATGATTATCTTTTCCTTGGTCACAAGAGGAAGAGGGGGGGAAAAGAGAGACGGTTTTTCTGCTTAGGCTACCCAGTTGAATCCCTGCAGCCAGGGGCCCCTGTTCAAATGGTTGCAATATCCTGCCCACAAATTCCAGTACATCTCCATCATACTGGCTGGTCCAGGCCACAGGAGTCAAGTTTTCGGGGCTCCATCCTTACTTCTACTGATTGGCTCTGTCGTCTTAGGTAAATATTTTTGCTTCTGGAGCTTGTACCTTCAACTCCCAAACTAAGATTATCTCTGCTTCTGTCTGCTCCTGAGCATGGAAATAAGTGAGATAATGTCTGGAAAGTGACTAGAGTTCCCAGGAGGGCCGTGCTCTAGAAATTCACAAGACCCACATAAACAATAACAGTGAAGTGATTTCAACGTTACTGGCAGATTTCTTCAGAATTGAGAAAACATCTCCACTGGGGACAAGGAACAGGCCTGTATGGAACCCTGCCCTGCAAATGGAAGGAAATGAAGGATCATGGAATGTCAGATCTAGAAGGGACCTCAGAGGTCATATATTGTATGTTGCCCCTTCATGTGCCCCCCTGTTCCAGTCAGACTGGCCCTTGGGCTATTACTTGAATACAACGTTACATTTCCTGCCTCTGAGAGTTTGCCTAAGTGCAGTTCCCCTACCTAGAATGCAATCACTCCTCATCTCTGTCTCAATAACTCCCTAGCTTCCTTCAACAGCACAACTCAGCCCTCACCTTCTATTCAAGAGGTTAATATTCTCTTTCTATCGAAATTACTTTGTATGACTTCAAATAGATTTTATATTTACTTCTTGTGTACAGGTGGTGTTCCTCTCTTCTTCCCCTTCTCCCTTCTCCACCCCAGGGGAATGTAAATAATTCCTTGAGGGCAGGGACAATTTTTTTTTCTTTCTATTCTTAGCACATGGCACAGTGCCTGGCATATAGTAGGTATTTAATACATGTTTGTTTAGCTGAGCAGAATTGAATTGAATTGACTCTAGTCTAACTCATGCCTGAGAAGGATCCCTCTCTAGAACAGTGATGCCCCCTAGAGATTTAGTCCCACACCCTTCCAGTAAATCCCAGGCCTGCGTGGTATGTTCTAGGATCATACCTCTCTCCAGTCAGCTCTTGGAGCAGATATCTCTGACCCTCTCAGAGGACTGTTGCCATCCCAGGCTCCCTACAAAAGACATTCTGGGAAGAGGCGTGGACAGGGAGGATTACACCAAGAAGGCCCCAAACCCCCGAGTGACACATTTTATTTTGAATTTTTTTTGGACAGGGCTCATCTGGTTTTAATCCTATGAAATTTAAAAAATGTCCCTGGGAAGGAACATCTTCTATTTTTAAGCTCCTCCCAGATGGGTAGGGCAAGATGAGCTCTAACTACTTCTGTGTTCTTTGGGGACCCAAGCTGTGGGAAGCTCTATCTCCAGAGCTATCTCACTGAGACCAGGAATCACAGGCCCTGAAGAAAGCCCATTGAAGAAACACCCTTCAGATCCTTGGAACCAGAAGCCTTCCCACATGAAGCACTGGAGAAGGTCACAGTATATGGACAAAAGCATCAAACAGAGAGATGACCTAAACCTTTGTCCTGGCTCGGCTATTAGTTCTTGGACAAATCAGACTACTTTCCTGGGCTTTTGTTTTCTTATCAATAAAATGGGGCTCAGATGATCTCTAAGGTCCCCTGACCAGCTCTAACATTCTAGGTATTTGATTCTGACTCACTGGCATCCTTGCCCCATCTTGTTAATGACTGTGGCCTATTTTATTTCATGAGACCCTGATGTAGGCTGTGGGGCCAGGCCCAGAAAAGACAGACACAGACAATATTTATTCCTAGATTCTCACACTTCAGTCTAAATTGTGCCTAGGGCCAAGGAGCTACAAAATATGAAACTGCCTATTACTGGGCCATCTAGATTTTCTGTCTTTCAAGAAGCAAGATCAGTTTTTCTTGGCCCCTTCATTGTCAGAGCCAGAGTAAGCATGGTATAAATGGGGCTTTGGCCCAGAACACCAACATCCAAGGGTGCTTTCTCCATGGATGGGTGGACTTTTCCCAGCTGTGACTGCAGGCCCATATATTGTCTTGCCATCTTCAGGCCTGCACAGCCACAGCAAAACTGCCCTCTGCTTCCAACCTAAGAGTTTCATTGTCCTTGCACTCCTGTCTAGCCCACTTTCTTTCTTCAGTCTTGGGGGAGTAAGGAGCGAGACTGTACTCTCTGGGGGGCTAGACTGTGGATGTGTGGCAGTCCCCACAGTCAGACTCTCTTTTGTTCGCTCCCCTCAAGTAGTCCTTGCCCTTCTGCCACCCAGTTGTTTTTGCTCCAGGTCAAAAAATTCCTAGTTATGGCTCTGGGTTACTAGGCTTAGAGAGGAAATCCTCTCTTCTTTAACTGGTGTGGTATTAGGGATTAATTCAACCTAAGAACAGTGGCCTTTGCATG
This sequence comes from Dromiciops gliroides, assembly GCF_019393635.1. Taxonomy (NCBI): domain Eukaryota; kingdom Metazoa; phylum Chordata; class Mammalia; order Microbiotheria; family Microbiotheriidae; genus Dromiciops; species Dromiciops gliroides. The sequence goes on along the minus strand of NC_057862.1, from coordinate 472,767,989 downwards.
CAGACAGGGAGGGTATACATAGATGAATAAGGAGAAGCAAAAACCAAGGCATGGGGGAGAGGGCAGGTTCCATCCCCAGGCAGCCAGAGACAGCACCTTCATCCTTATCAATCGGTATCAACAGGAAGGAGATCTGGTTTGACCAGAACAGGTCTAGTTGTTGATCATCAATTCAGTCTAACTGACAGAGAAGCAGTGAGGGAGAATCCATCAGCAACCCCCAACTGGATGCAATGGACAAATCATCTAGATTGGAGCTGAGAAGACCCTGTGCCGACTGTAGACAAACAGAAGTGTCTTCTGTGTCTCTGTGAACTGATATAGCTGAGTTTGAAACAGAGATTGTAGTAAGCAGTTCACAAGAGCTAGTGCTCTTCCCAGGATTCTCTGTGACCTCCCAGCCACACCGGATACAGCCTCTCTTTGCCTGCCTGCCTGCCTCTCTCCCTTGATCCCTTCTTTTCTTCCCCCTCTCTTGTTGTGAGGGCCACATTATGAGTGTTACAAGTGGATCCTGGTGAGAAGCCATCTAGGAACTAGGCAGATCCCAGAATGAGATTTAGGAGGCCTGGGAAATTGGGCTGTTTATAAGACCTCCCAACTAGTTCGCCCAGCGATTAAGTGGCAAATTCCTGATAGAGATGTAGCTCTCCTTTCCACCAGAGTATTCTGCTTGTCTTGAAGCTGAGAGCTGGCCAACCCTGAGACATCCAGCTGGGGATGATGCTCCCGATCCTGCCCTGGTGCTCAGTCTTGGGGCTGGGGAAAAAGAAGCACCAGCTGCTCTCTTGAGTTTCCAGGTCAGAAATATGATCACTTTAAGCAGGACAGTGGTAGGAAGGACCCAGGGCTGAGGCTGCTGATAGGGCCCCTCCAGAACCTCACTCACCTGGCTCCAAAGCAAGCCCCTGCATTGGGCCCAAATAAAAGTCAGAAGACCTGGGGTCAAATCCCACCACTGCCACTAGGGTCATAGGATTGCGGATTTAGAGCCAGAAGGAACCACAGGGACCATTCTGTCAATCAGTCAATAAGTGTTTATTAAGCACCTACTATGTGCCAAGCACTGTGCTTAGTGCTGGGGATACTGAAAAGAGGCAAAAGATAGTCCCTGCCCTCAAGGAGCCTACAAAATAATGGGGGAGATAACACAGGAACAAATATGTTTCTTTTTTTTTTTTTTTGCAGAGCAATGAGGATTAAGTGACTTGCCCAGGGTCACATAGCTAGTAAGAGTCAAGTGTCTAAAGTCACATTTGAACTCAGGTCCTCCTGAATCCAGGGCCAGTGCTTTATTCACTGTGCCACCTAGCTGCTCCCACAAATATGTTTAAAACAAGCTATATACAGGACAAATAAGAAATAACCAGCAGAGGAGAAGGCACTAGCAATAAGAATGATTGGGAAAGGCATCCTGTGGAAGGTGAGATTTCAGTTAGGATTTGAAGGAAGCCAGTAAGTGAAGGGAGAGAATTCCAGGAGTGGAAGATAACCAATGAAAAATGCCTGGAGTCTGGAAGTGGAATATCTCGTTTAAAAAACAGCCAGAGAGGGGGAAACTAAGTGGCACAGTAGATAGAGCACTGGCCCTGGATTCAGAAGGACCTGAGTTCAAATCCGGATTTAGACACTTGACACTTACTAGCTGTGTGACCCTGGACAAGTCACTTAACCCTCATTGCCCCACCAAAAAAACCACCACCAACAAAAAAACAAAAACAAAAAACATCCAGGAGGTCAGTACCTGGTCGGGAGGAAGGTGGAAGAAGACTAGAAGGGGGTATGTGTGTTGGGTAGCAGGTTAAGAATTGATACTCCATCCTGGAGACAATAGGGAGCCACTGGAGTTTATGGAGTAGGCGGTAGCATGGTCAGACTTGTGCTTTAGGAAGATCACTTTAGTGGCTGAATGAAGAAGGATGGACTGCGGTAGGGAAAGACTTGAGGCAGGCAGATTGGCCAGCAGGCCATTGCAATAATCCAGGTGTGAGGTAATGAGGGCTACCCTCCATGTATCATAGGAGAGAAGGGGTTGTATTCAAGAGACATTGCGAAAGTGAAATTGACAGGTCTTGGTAACAGACTGGATATGGGGGATGAGAGATAGTAAGGATTCCAGGATGACCTCCTAACCTGAGGGACTGTATGGATGGTATCACCCTCTACAGTAACAGGGAAGTTTGGAAAGGGGTCGATTTTAGGGAGACAATGAGTTCCATTTTGGAGATGTTGCGTTTGCAATGTCTACTGCTCATTCACTTCGAGATGTCTGAAAGGCCACCTAATCTAACCCTATCAGTTCACATCTGAGGAAACTGAAGACCAGTGAAGTCAAGTTGCCCATTATCATGTAGGTAATAAATAGCAGAGCCAACCGAAGTCTTCTAACTCCAAATCTAGTATACTTTCCACTGATCCATGCTTCTTCTTAGCTCCGCTAACTCAGAGTGGGACTCTGGACAAATCAGCTCCCATCTTAGGGCTTCAGTTTCCTTCCCAGGAAAGGGAAGGGAAGGGAATAAGCATTTACATATGCCTACTATGTGCCAGGCACACTACTAAGTGCAAATATGATCTCGTTTGGAAAATGAGTGGGCTGGATCTCTAAACTCTTTCAACTCAAAATCCTTCAACCCTACAATTCACAGAGCTCCCCCAGCAGCCTTGGAGATTGTCAAGCTCAACAGGGGTGGGAAAGGAGGGAGTGGGTTGACATCCAGTGCCTGGGACGCCTGAGACCTACCTCTCCTTTGGTTTTTAGTTGACCATTTCTTCTTCCTTCACCTTGCAAAGAGTGGAAATTCCCCAGCCTTATCCTTCCCTCCCTTCCTCCCTCTCTGACATGCCCTGAGGCTTAAGTGCAACTCACCAGTCCATAATAAAATTTAAAACAAGACAACAATCCTGGGAGGATGAATGAGATTAATGCTAATAAAAGTGCTTTGAGCTCTGTGGAAGAGCTGCCTTCCAAGCACCAGGTATCATTATTGGGGAGGACAGAGACAGCATTTTGAAAAAAAAATGTGTTCCCCCATTATTAGCTCATCTCTCCGGCTGGTGGAGTGGAAGAAGAGAGTTTGGATCCTTAAAGAACCAAGGCCCAGAATGGGGGAAATCTAACCAATCACTAGCACCAGACTTCTATTTGCAGAATTCCTCTGTTCTCCAAGATGTCACACAAAATGCAAGGGGGAAGCAACAGAACCCTCCCTGCCCTCTCTTTGTTTCCCCACTCTTCTTTTTCCTGCAGTAAGGAAGACATTGAATTAATAGTCCCATTGTCTCAATGTGGGAGAGATGGGGTTCTAAGCCTACAGGATGGCCTGGAAGAAGTCTCTTTTACAAGTAGATTGGGGGTGGAGGGGGCAGCTAGATGGTACAGTGGATAGAGCACTGGCCCTGGATTCAGGAAGACCTGAGTTCAAATCTGTCTTCAGACACTTGACACTTACTAGCTGTGTGACCCTGGCCAAGTCACTTAACCTTCATTGCCCTGCAAAACAAAACAAAACAAACAAACGATACCATGTAGATTGGGAACCCTGGCCTCCTAAAGTTCAGTGTGGGACCTACTCAGTCCCTGGATGGTTTCTCACTGGGAACCCTTTGTGAAACTGGTAACACTTGGCCCCTGGCACTCATAATAAGAAAGAGGGAAGGGACTTCCAGGACGGAGCCAAGATGGCAGAGGAAAGGCAGTGAGCTCTCGAACTCATGACATGATCACTCCAAAAAAATCCAAATAATGTCATAGGACAATGCCTGGAGCAGCAAAACCCACAGAAGAATGTGCTGAAATCATCTTCTAATCAAGAATGGCTTAGAAGGTCAGAAGGAGGGAGCTGCTGTGCTGAGACAGGAGTGGAGCCCAACCCCACAGTCACCCTGACACAGATCCAGTCCCAGGGAGGCCTCACCAGAGAAGGAGACCCCTAGAGCCTCTGAATCAGCTGAAGCACCAGTGTCATCTGGAACTAAGCTCACAGTCTGGTGAGAGGGCTGAGCCCTTGGCAGGTGGGAGACTACAGGGGTCTATGCTGGTGCTGAGGCAGAACTTGGGTTTTTCACCCCTGCTGGGAAGTGCCCCACTTTAAGGAGCTAAAAATCAAGTAAAAGAAAGGCAAAATGAGCAGACAGAGCAAGGTGAGGACCATAGAAAGTTTCTTTAGTGACAAGGAAGATCAAGGTGCACCCTCAGAGGAAGATGTCAACGTCAGGGCCCCTATATCTAAAGCTTCCAAGAAAAATATTAATTGGTCTTAGGCCATAGAGGTGCTCAAAAAGGACTTTGAAGATAAAATTAGAGAGGTAGAAGGAAAAATGGAAAGAGAAATGAGGGCGATGCAGGAAAGACATAAGAAAAAAGTCAACAGCTTAAAAAGCCAAATTGACCAAATGGAAAAGGAGGTACAAAAGCTTTCTGATGAAAATAATTGCCTAAGAATGAGGATTGAACAAATGGAAGCTAGTGACTTTATGAGAAACCAAGACACAATAAAGCAAATCCCAATGAATAAAAAAATAGGGGGCAATGTGAAATATCTTCTTGGAAAAACTGCTGACCTGGAAAATAGGTCCAGGAGAGATAATTTGAAAATTATTGGTCTACCTGAAAACCATGATCAAGGAAAGAGCTTAGACATCATCTTCCAAGATATTCTCAGGGGAAATTTCCCTGATATTCTAGAAGTAGAAGATAAAATAGAAATTGAAAGAATCCACCAGTCACCTCCAGAAAGAGATCCCAAAAAGGAAAACTCCTAGGAATATTATAGCCAAATTCCAGAGCTCTCAGGTCAAGGAGAAAGTATTGCAAGCTGCCAGAAAGAGAGAGGGAAGAAGAAAGAAAGGAAGTAAGGAAGAGAGGGACTGTCCCTGGGGTGGCTGGGAGACAGTAGGGTATAGTGGGGGAGGATGCTAGGCTAAAAGGCAGAAGTCAAGGTCTATTCATCTCTCTGCCTCTAATTCTGTGTGACCTGAGGCAAAACCCTTCCCTTCTCTGATCCTCAGTTCCTCAGCTGTAAAATGGGGTGGAGCATGATGGAAGAAGGTTCTACTAGGTGATTCCTAAACTCTCCTGGGGTTTTAACCTTCAAGGAGGATTCTGTGAAGTTTTTGAGTCCACCTCAAGAGGATTTTTCTTCACTGACTGCCAGCCCAGGCATGCCTTCAATTCAAGCATTTATTGAGTACCTACTATTTGCCAGAAATGGCTAAGCTTGGAGTTTACCAGCCCTAGCCCTCAAGATGCTTATAAGACTATAGTCTTCTTGAGGTAAACAGTAAGTACACAGATAAGAAAATGTGAAAAATAAACATGTGAAATAGAAAGCAGGTAGGTGGTGGGAACTAAAAACTGGGAGGGAATCTGGAAAGGCTTCAAGTAGGTGGTGGCATATGAGCCGTACTCTGGAAGAGAGCTAGGAGGAGTCACCCAGCTGCCTCAGTCAGGAACCTACAGGGATCTGTCATCGTCAAGGCCACTCATCATTCGTGTGTAACTCATTCCCTGTGACATTGTTTACACACATCGTTTGCAAAGGACCAGCTCTAACAAGGAGCCTGGGCCTGGGCAGCAGCCAGGAGAACCCTGGGTAGTCCAACCAGGGACCCGTCCTTGTCCATCCTTTGCAGGTCTTTCCTGCAGCTGGCGGGGGGGGGGGGGGGGGGGGGGGGGGGGGAGAGGGAGAGGAGACATTGCTGCCTAGAAGCAGGTGCTGTCCTGCTAAGACTCAGTAATGGTAAGTAGTGCTAAGACTCTGGTCTCTGAGGCCTGGGATAGAAGGGAAAGAAAACACTTTCCCCAGAATCCCCTTTCTCTCTGGTGAGGGACTATGCCCCGGAGGTCTATAGTCCAACCCATTAAATAGCTTTGTGTCAATGGCAGGTTTGATAAGCTTGCCATCTATGCCTTTATCCAAGTTGACTGAAAAGTTAAAATGGCTCAGGGCCAGCCACAGATCCCTGGAGGACTCTCCCTGAGGGACATATCTTTCCTAGTTGGCATTGAACCATCCATGACTATTCTTTGGATCTGGCCAGCTGTTCCCAAACCACCTAATTGATGTTCTCTAGCCCACATTTCCCTATCTCATTTACAAATATACCTCAGCCTAGGAAAGTTGACAGAAAAGAAGAAGAGGTTGAGTCTGGCATAACCTGTCCTTGAAGCCTTGATCACTGCTTCCTCTTTGGGATATTTACAAACCATCCCTTTAATAATACATTCTAGAATTTTGCCCAAGTATTGAAATCAAGTACACTGGCCTGTGTTTTTTAGGCTATATTCTCTTCCTTTTTTGGAAAACTAGGACATTTACTCTTCCCTAGTCCTGTGGTAATTTTCCCATTCTCCACAGTCAATAAAAACTTCCTAAAATGAGAGCTGTCCAAAAGTAGAGTCAGTGCCTCAGGAAGTGAGTTCTCTCATTTAAAGTCTTCATGCAAAGGCTAGATGGCCCTTTGTGGAGTATGTTGTAGTGAGGATTCCTTTTGGGGATGGGTTAGATTAGCTAACAACCGAGGTCTCTTCTAAGTCTCCAATTCTGGGATTATGGGGTAGGAGGGTAAAGGGGGTGGGCACTTCAGTCTGGTTTTATGTTTGCCAGAAAGCCAAGGGAAGAAGTTGGAGCCAAGTTCAGGTGCAGGCAGCTGGATACAGGAATCAGCACAATGTAAGGAAATGAGCTGAAAGGGCCAGACACAGCCTCTGGGAAATAGAAACAGAACAACAGCAAAAGAAAAAAAAATAACCTCAGCCTGAGAAAATTGGGGAAACAGAAAGGGGGATGTGCCAGGGGGGGCCCGATGGGGATGCAGATGGAGACTGGGCAGAGTGCGGGAAGTACAGGCTGGAGGGCCAGGCTCCTTGCACAGCTCAGATGGTTTAGTGATGTCCCTGATGTGAGCACTGCCCCCCTGCCCAGCTCCAGATTGCAACCTAGCCATGCTTTTCCATCTTTTCTTAAATCCTCTTGTGGGTCCAGGCCTCTCTCCCCTTCCCCACTGAAAACCCTGCTTGTATCCTTTTAGGATGTCATGGTAGATACCAGGGCAACAACAGATCATCTCTCCATGTGCACATGGGACCAATCTGCCACATTTCCCAAATATATGTGTCCTAACTGATGTCTTTTACACCATTTCTCAATCACAAGTCCGCCCTGTCGACGTGCTGCAGCCTGCTTTTACACCCACTGTTGCCCTCTGGGTCACCAGCACTTTGTATTCTTCTGAGGTCGTGGTATCCCATGATTCATGCCTATAAAGCATCATGGGTAGTATACAGAGATTTATTCTGTTCTTCATTACAGGGCAGAACTAGGTGTAATGCATGGAAGATATAGGGAGGTAGCCAGTGGCTCAGCATAAGCCAGGGCTTTCTAACAGTTCAAGGTGTGTCCGACCGAAGCCCAGGGCTGCCTGTTCCTGAATGAGCTAAAGCAGAGGATGGAGTGCCTTTTCAGGGTGCTTCCTGCAGGGAAGGGGAAGGTTGGCTTAGACTCCTTCTGAGCTCCTTTCTAGCATTAAGAGGATTCTTTGATGCTTCCTGAGCTTAGACAGTTTCCTTACATGGTGGATCCCTGTGACCTCCAGGTTCACAATCTGTTTAGAGTCCTTCATACCCCAGCCCCTTCCTTCACACCTTTTCCGTCTTCTTATATACTCTACAATGCAGCTGTACCGCTCTCCTTGCTGTTCCTCCCACATAACATCTCCTGACTCCACACACTTGCACTAGCTGTCCCCCTTACCTGGAATGCTCTCTCTTTGCCTTGGACTCCTGGCATGCCTGGGTTCCTCTGAGACTCAACTCAAAACCTACCTTCTGCCAGAGGTTTTTCCAGGTCCTTGTTCCCCAGCCCTGCAGTCCCTTCCCTCTGAGACTAACTCCTATTGAAAATGCATGTATGGGGCAGCTAGGTGGCGCAGTGGATAGAGCACCGGCCCTGGATTCAGGAGGACCTGAGTTCAAATCCAACCTTAGACACTTAACACTTACCAGCTGTGTGACCCTGGGCAAGTCACTTAACCCCAATTGCCTCACCAAAACAACAACAACAACAACAAAAGAAAATGCATGTATCCCTTTCATATATAGCTGCTTACATGTTGTCTCCCCCATTAGAATTTGAGCTCTTTGAGATCAGGTACCATACTTTTGCTTTTCATGATATCCCCAGTGCTTCCCTTAGTGTCTGGTACATAGCAAGCATTTACTAAAGGCTTTATTGTTTTTGTTTTTGTGGGGTAATGAAGGTTAAATGACTTACCCAGAGTCACACATCTAGTAAGTGTTAAGTGTCTGAGGCCAAATTTGAACTCAAGTCCTCCTGAATCCAGGGCCAGTGCTTTATCCACTGTACAGCCTAGCTGCCCCTACTAAAGGCTTTAGACTCACCAATGCTTGATGCTGGTACTATTCAAAATAAAGCACTTTAAAGTTAGCAAAGCACTTTACAGACATGATCTCACTTAAGTCTCACAACAGCTCCTGCCTCAGACACTTACTAGCTGTGTGACCCTGGATAAGTCAATTGACCCTGTTTGCCTCAGTTTCCTCATCTATAAAATGAGCTGGAGGGGCAGCTAGGTGGCGCAGTGCATAGAGCACCGGCCCTGGATTCAGGAAGACCTGGGTTCAAATCCAGCCTCAGACACTTGAGACTTACTAGCTGTGTGACCCTGGGCAAGTCACTTAACCCCAATTGCCCTGCAAAAAATAATAATAAAATAAAATAAAATAAAATGAGCTGGAAAAGGAAATGGCAAAGCAGTCTAGTAATCTTTGCCAAGAAAACCCCAAATGGGGTCAAGAAAAGTCAGACATGATTGAAAATAACTGAACAACATCCTGACTGTACTTTAGCACTCTATCCACTATGGGATACTGCCCTTACAGCCCTGCAGAAAGAAAGAAAGAAAGAAAGAAAGAAAGAAAGAAAGAAAGGAAGGAAGGAAGGAAGGAAGGAAGGAAGGAAGGAAGGAAGGAAGGAAGGAAGGAAGGAAGGAAGGAAGGAAGGAAGGAAGGAAGGAAAGAAGGAAAGAAGGAAAAAAGAGAAAGAAAGCGAAAGAAAGAAAGAGAAAGAAAGGCCTGGGCTGTGGACCCAGGAGACAAAAGTTGGTGTTCTAGTCTCACTTGACCCCTAACTAGCTGTGTAACCTTGGACAAGTCACTCATCTTTCTGGGATTCAGTTTCTTCATTTATTAAATGGAGGTATTGAATGCTGTAATGTCACTCACTGAAAACCATAAGAACTTTCTGTGTCCTTTCAGCAAGGCACCAGGGGGCAGTACACACTGGGAGGTGAGAAGGGGATGAGGTGGGAGGCATTGGGTGGGCTGAAGTACCAGGCACCAGTACCTGGAAGGAAAGGAAGAGTCCTGGGATGCAGACTGTGGTGGGAAATCCCCTGTCCTTGGTGCTAAAGATACTCATACTTTTTCAGGCAACAGACCTCTTTGAAAGACAAAACACCTGCAAACCACAGGCCGCAGCATTTTCCACCATGTCCCTAGTAGCCAGGACAAAGCTTAATAAAAGCATGTATCAAGCACTTTGTGCCAGGCTTTGTGTTATGTGCTGGATATACAAGAACAAGCAAACCAGATAGTCCCTGCCTTCAAAGAACTTAGTTCTAATAAAGGAATACAACACAAAGGGAAGCTACAGTTTGAAGTGGTGTGAATACTGGTTCAGAAATGTCTAGGAAATGGTGTGGGACCTGATTTGGAACAATACTTTTTTTTTTGCATATCTGTCATTAACTCATCCCAAAAGAAACTCCCTTTTAAAATAAAAAAATAAGCACAATCAAAGAATAATTAACAAAAGCAAATTAACAAAGTGGCTATGTTTGAGAATGTATGGGGGCAGCTGTGTGGCGCAGTGGATAAAGCACCGGCCCTGGATTCAGGAGTACCTGAGTTCAAATCCCGCTTCAGACACTTGACAATTACTAGCTGTGTGACCTTGGGCAAGTCACTTAACCCCCATAGCCCCACCAAAAAAAAAAGAGAGAGAATTATGACTCAATATATAACTCTAGCCTATCCCCAGCATGCTTTACATCAGTCTTCTGAAATCATGACTGGTCACGGCATTGATCAGCATTCTAAAGCATCCCAAACTTCAGTACTTTATAAATGCTTTCTCATTCATTCATTAATAAAACATTTTTTTTTAATCTACCAAAGCTAGCTGTGTGACCCTGGGCAAGTCACTTAATCCTCATTGCCCCTCCAAACAAAACAAAACAAAACAAAATCTACCAAAGGAAAGGACAAGATATTCAAGAGAACTCAAAAAAGGACAGTTTTGTTACTGCCTTATTGTAATATGCACTTAAAAAAATAAACTATATATCAATTAGTCATTCAGTCAACAAACATTCATTAAGTACTTCCTATGTGCCAGGGTGTTTGGGGTGTGCAGAGAGGACTAGCACTTCTGGTGTGAGGACTTTCTACCTGGCATTCAATTCTCACCTGTGGTTCCAAGAAACTGTAGCATGAACAGAAGCCACACCCCAGTAAAACCATCTTGGCAGACGGGCCAAACCAGGTTAAAGGTAACTGACAGGCCTCAAACCCATTGGTGAGTTAGGGGGATGTCTACCCCAAGGATGTGGGTGCATGGGAGCAATGTGTTCCAATGGGCCATGAAAGTGGCAGAATCATGTATGTGCCCTAGAGCCTGGTCAGACATCGAAGACAACAAAGTCATCCATTGTATCCTGAGCCTTTGCCAGTAGTCTTGATTTTTGTCCTGCCATTGGACTTCAATGACTCAGGAAGAAAGAGTGAGGCTGATTACTTTGTACAACTCTGCCTCACTTAAATCCAATCCATGCACAAGTCAAGACATCATTCCTTGATGTCACTGGTCCTCTTTGAAAATCAAAAATGGGGGGCAGCTAGGTGGCACAGTGGATAAAGTGCCAGCCCTGGATTCAGGAGGACCTGAGTTCAAATCCGGCTTCAGACACTTGACACTTACTAGCTGTGTGACCCTGGGCAAGACACTTAAGCCTCGTTGCCCTGCAAAAAAAGAAAAAATTAAAAATGAAGGATGAAGAACAACCTGTGCCAATCGTTATATGAAGTGCTGGGGATAAAAAAAAAAGGCACAGGGGTGAGTGTGCACACACTCATACACACACACACACACACAGTCCTTACTCTCAAGGAAGGTACATTCTAATGGTTGGAGGGAAGAGACACCATATAAAAGTCTAGGCACATAGAAAATATAGAGATAGTATATAAAAGCAGAAGGCATTAGTAGGATCAGGAGAGGCTTTCTAGTAAAGACACAATTTGGGCTTAGTCTTCAAGAACAGCAGGAAAACTAAGAGGCAGAGGTGAGGGGCAAAGCATTCAAGTTATGGGACACAGACCGTGTAGAGACTCAGAGATGGGAAATGGAGATTCTTGTTGGAGGAACTCCAATTGGCCCAGTGTCAGTGGAGTGTAGAGTGCATAGAGGAGGGGTAAGATTTGAGAGAGTTCCTATTTGATGCTGGAGATAATAGGAAGCCCCTCAAGCTCATGGACCTGGGGGTGGGGGTGGGGTGACATGGTCAGACCTATGATACAGAAAAATCACCTTTGTAGCTGAGTGAAGGATGGGTTAGAATGAAGAGAGACTTGAGGCAGTGAGACCAAGTTAGAAGGCTATTTCAGTAATCCAGGAGAGGTGATGAGGGCCTGAACTAGGGCTGTAGCTGGATGAGTGAAGAGAAGTGGACTTCTATGAGAGATGTAATGGTAGAAACGCAAGATTTGACATTAGATTGGATACCTGGGATGGATGAGGCTGGGGAGGGAGGGGGTAACACAGGCCAGGGTGACTATGTGGATGGTGGTGCCCTAGATAGTGTGTTAAGATAATGGAATGTGGTAGACGCCCAGGGGTCTGACTTGATTGACTTAAGTCGTGTTTGAATTGGGTGTGAATGAGGAACTACTAAGTACCCACTTAAAGGTGATTAGATTTTAGCCACTAGCCAGCCTTGAGGAGAAAGTGCTCTCAGAGGCTATGAACTTCGAAGAATGCTCTCAGCCAATCAACTTGAAGAGCCTCCCATTTCTGGGAGGAGGACATGAAGTAGGAAGTGGATGCTGGCTGAGGGCTTACTTCCTCTTTTGGTTCAAGACATCAGACATCGGCTTGGTGGCTGGACTTCACGTGAGCGGTTAGGAAGGCTAGGAATCTGTTCTCAATCTTTCTCTCTTTTTATTATCTTATATCTTTTAATAAACCCTTAAAAGCCTAAACTCTTGGTGAATTAATCAGTGATTTTAGCCAGTTCCCCCCCCCCAAACTGGGGGGGGGGTGATAAATTAGAACCCACATTTAGATTTTTAAACAACACAATAGTGATTGGGAAGTTAAGAAGAGAGGAATGTGCTGGGAGAAATAGAATTAGTTCTCTTTTGGATGTCTTAAATTTGAGATGCTAACAAGATATCCAGTTTGGTGTATCCAAGAGAAAATTGGTGACACTGGTGACTATATCTTAGCAGAAGGACTAGGGCTGGATATATAGATTCACAGCCTCAAACACAAACCTCTTTTTTTGTCATTGTTCTTCTTTGTATATTGGAATGTTTGTATTTGTTCATTGCTAAGTTGTGTGTATGTGTGTGTGAGTATATTTCAAATGGTCCTATCACAGAGAATTCATCCCATATTTGTAATGGAAGCTATCCTATGTATTAAGGCAATATTCATATAAATACTACACCAGCCTGTGTGGGGCAGGGGTGGGGAGAAGCCTCAGAGAACTCCTTTTCCACAGGGAAAAGCTACACATGATACTTAACTTGCATGGCGAGTGGCAGGCCCTGGGCTTTGTTGTTCACATTGCACTTTGGTCTTTGCCCAAATGTCCTGAGCTTGTCCTCCTGCTGCAGAGAATGTTGTCAGGTTTCTTCAGTGGAGTCAGTCAAACCCCAATGTCAGGAGAAGTAGTTAGGGACCTATGGTTCTCTTCCAACCAGCAGTGGGTTGGAGGAGAGGACCTGGAACTGAAAGCTGGCAACTGGCTCTTTCTGGACTTCTCCATGTGGGTCGGTGGCCACAAAGTGGACCAAGTAATCCTATGAGTCCAGAGATCTAGGATTATACGGCCTTCATTTTTTTTCCTCCTTGGATTAGAAGAGTATGAAAAGGATAAATTATTCAGAAGCCATTGGGAAAATGCCCAATGGCCTCTAGGGTAGGACGGCCCTGGTCCCTTTTCCCACAATGACTCACTCCTTGAAGTGTTGCTGGGGAATCACATGAGAAGCCAAGGCATCAGGGGAGAAGGTGGGGAGGACATGGGAGGTGCCAAGGGAGTGGAGGGTATCAGGGGTTCTCGGCCCAGCTCCCACCTAGCTTGCAAGACAATGAAGGGCAGGATTTATCAAGCCCTTCCCCATGCCCTGAGCCAGCCTGGGCCCTGTTCCATGGGATGAAACAAGGCCAAGGGAAAATCCCAAACTCAGAAAGGAGTCTGAACTGTGAAGGTCAGCATAGGTGTGGAAATCCTTGTATAAGATACCACAAACCTTTCCAGGGTTACTTTGAAAGCTCAGAGGAGAGGGATGATGGGTGGATCACTGCACATATGAGGCAGCCAGGTGGTACCATGGAATAAAAACTGGCCCTGGAGTCAGGAAGACCTAAGTTCAATCCTGACCTCAGACACTTCCTAGCTGTGTGACCCTGGGCAAGTCACTTAACCTTTGTTTGCCTCAGTTTCCTCAACTATAAAAATGGGGATAATAATAATACCTACTTCTCAGGGTTGTTGTGAGGCTCAAATGAAATAAAAATTGTAAAGCACTTAGCCTAGAACATTTGTTGTTAGGTCTTGTCTGACTTTTGTTCATGGGGTTTTCTTGGCAAAGACACTGGAGTAGTTTGCCATTTCCTTCTCCAATGTGTCACCATTTCTACAGATGAGGAACTGAGGCAAATAGGGGTTAAGTGACTTGCCCAGGGACTCACAGTAAGTGTCTGAGGCTGGATTTGAACTTGGATCTTCCTGACTCCATATCTGTTGCTCTATCCAGTGCACCATCCAGTGCTATGAATGTTAGTTATAGAGCAGCTAGGTGTCGAAGTGGATAGAGCACCGGCCCTGGATTCAGGAGGACCTGAGTTCAAATCCGACCTCAGACACTTGACGCTTACTAGCTGCTTACTAGCTGTGTGACCCTGGGCAAGTCACTTAACCCCAATTGCCTCACAAAACAACAAAAACAAAACAAAACAAAATGTTAGTTATATTAATAGTTATTATTAGTCAGTTTATGTGTTGCTTAGTTTTGTTAACTGCTTTCCCCCCTTTCTTTTGAAAACTTTGTTATAAAGGATGGCCCAGTGGGTAGGAGGAGGAGGGAAATATGTGGAAATGAAGATGATGTAAAAATAAAATATCTCAATGTAAAACTTTTTTTTTTAATGTAGAACTGGAGTTGGGATAAGTTGGGGTCATGGTCTCTTGCCTCACAGGGCATCCCATAGCCTAGGCCAGACTAGGACAAGCACCAAAGTTTTTCTAAGTCCTTGACCTGTGACATCCATGGGCTCCTGAGACTCACCTGGTTTCTCACATTCATTTAAATCCATTGTAGGGGCCTCAGTTTGACACTGTGAGTTACTAAGCATGCATCAAGTGCTTACTATGGGCCAGGCACTATGCCAAGAGCTGGAAATTCAAAGAAAGGCAAAAAGACATTCCTTACTCTCAGTGAGCTTACATTCTAATGGAGGGGCAAGTAAATAACTATGTACACTTAAGATATTGGAAGCATGCCATGGGTATAGATCTGACCAAATGCAAGAAAGAACATTGGAGGGGCAGCTAGGTGGCTCAGTGGATAGAGCACCGGCCCTGGAGTCAGGAGGACCTGAGTTCAAATCTGACCTCAGACACTTAACACTTACTAGCTGTGTGACCCTGGGCAAGTCACTTAACCCCAATTGCCTCACAAAAAAAAAAAGAAGAAGAAGAACATTGGACATAGAGAAGAACTAGAAGCAAGGTCTGGAGCTGATACTAACTAGCTGTGACACCTTGAGTGATTAACTACTTTTCTGGGTCTTAGTCTCCTTATCTGTAAAATAGGGGTAGCATTATTTCCTTGCTATGCTTCACAGTATTATGAGTAAGACTAACCATAAAACAATGTAGAAATGTGAGCTGTTATGCATATGAGACAACTGTGTGGTACATCCCACCCCTAAAGTCTCTCTGAGTCCAGACCCTGGGTGCTTTGGGGGTCAGGAAGGAATCCCTCTGATTCTCACCAGGTCTGAGTCATCCCTCCCTTGCCCTGGGCAGAATGTGGGCTGGAATAAGGTGTCGGTCACATTCCTCTTAAAGCCCAAGTCTTAGGCCTTAACAAAGGGAGGAAGGATCAGGGCTACCCAGGGCATAATTGTGAAGGCTGAAAGGTTTGTTTTCAGTGTGTTAGTCCCTGCCTCAGCACACACACACACACACACCCACCCCTCAGCTCAGGCTGACACTCCTTCCTTGGCAGACACTTACTCTGGGGACTCCGTTGTCTGGGGTCTCTGTCCTCTCTATCTGGCACCTTCATACTGGCCTGCCTGACCCTTGGGTAAATGGGTGTGCCCTCTACGGTCAGGGCTTGTAACCAAGGGTGTGCCGGCAAATGCTTAACAACCAGCTACACAACACACTTTTAAATTTAATCTGCATTAACATTTTCTCCATCAATCTCTTAAGTCTAGACAATTAACAAAACAATAAATCAAGTCCGGATTTGTAACCTTTGTCAATTTCCCAAGATATATAAATGCTCCCACTGAATTTAACCGTCTTTGCAGCAGGCTAGAGCTGTCTCCAGCACAGCCCTTCTTCTAACTCTGCTGAAAATCACCAAGCCTTTATCTGTTCTCTGTGCTTTCTAAGGCAACCATTGACTAATCAGGCATCAGAATATGTTCATTTTAAAATGGTACCTCTCCATCCCCAACACCCTCTCTCCTTCCTCTTTGAGGATCAGATTTAGATGGGAAGGAGCTCCAAATCCAGTGTTTTCCCCACTATCCTATGCTGTAAAACAAGTTCATAATAAAAATGAGCTGTTTGTTTTTTCATAGGGATTTTCTAGAAGCAGAAAATCAAGGTTAACCTAGAGAAATGATTGGTGTTTCAGAATAGGTGGGGCCTTGCGGGGCCTCTGGTAGAGAAAGCTCTGAGCCTGGAGTAGAATTGCAGCAGGAGCAGCATCCTTGGTCACCACATAAGGCTGGCTGGTGGGTCAGCTAACAGGTGCTGTCCCTGCGCTTGCATGTAGCACACATTATAGGTGCCTTGTGTGCACAGGGAAGTGCCAGTGAGGTAACCACAATGGAAGTGATAAGAACACCTTACATCTGGACAAGACTTTGCATTTGAGCCACTTTTTCATTTGATCCTCACTCACAACAGTTGCCAGGCAGGCATTGTCATCCTTTTGTTGTGAATGGAGAAATTGACTCTCAAATGTGGTTGGGCAGACCAGAACTAGAGTCCAAAGAGTCAGAAGGCAGGGGTCCTGGCCTCAAGGAGCTTACTGTCTCATTGGGGAGATGAAGAACACAGTTGAGAAACTGACAGGAGAGGCAAGCATGGCAAGTGGAGAGGTAGTGCTCCCTAAAAGGAGGACCTGGGGGGCAGCTAGGTGGCACAGTAGATAGAGCACCGGCCCTGGATTCAGGAGGACCTGAGTTCAAATCCAGTCTCAGACACTTGACATTTACTAGCTTGTGTGACCTTGACCAAGTCACTTAACCCTCATTGCCTGGCCCCCCCCCCAAAAAAAAAGTCACCAAAAGGAGGACCTGTAATGGCTCAGACTCAAGAGCTGGTATGAACCTTAGACATTACTGAGTCTAATCCCCTCATTTTAGAGATGAAGAAGCTAAGGCCCAGGGAAATGAAATAACTTGTCTAAAGTCATGCCATGGGGCAGCTAGGTGGCACAGTGGGTAGAGCACTGGGCCTGGCATCAGGAAGACTCCTCTTCACGAGTACAAATCTGGCCTCAGGCACTTGCTAGCTGTGGGACCCTGGGCAAGTCACTTAACCTTGTTTGCCTCAGTTTCCTCATCTGTAAAATGAGCTGGAGGAGGGATAGCAAATCACTCCAGTGCTTTTACCAAGGAAACCCCAGTTGGGGTCATGAAGAGTCAGACACAATTGAACAACAACAAGAGTGATACAGTAGCAGAATCACACAAAATACTTGAAATGTGACAGTTAGAAGGGAGCTTACACTGGCTCCTGGATTCAAAACCCAGATCCTCTGGACTCTGAATCCTGTTTGTTTTCCAGAGCACCCCTGGAAGTCCAGGGAGGCTTTGTAATGCTTGGGGGCTTCGGGGTCTCTTTGCTCTTGCTACTGGAGCTACCGGGTCCCTGGGCTCCCCCAGCTGTCAGTGCCTCAATGGGAGGGAGTTGGGGTGGAGTGGTCAGTCAATCAAGCTGCTGGGCTGTTCAGTGTGACTCACCCATGCCTGGCCTGCTGCCAGGGTGAGTCATTCACAAAGAGAGTCCGATGTACCATTAGATTCAGACACGCCACTGCCCACTGTATAATTACAGAGTCCCCTCCTGGGTGGAAATATCCATGTGCAGCCCAGATGACTCCATTAGCAAGAAACTGTCCTTTCAAAACTGCATGCAGCCCCACCTGGCCAGGTGAGCCTGGGCTAGTGTAGTAGAGGAAGAGAAATCATACTGTCTCTAGAGAGATGACCTGGGCTCAGATTCAGTCTTTGTTTCTTCCAACCTAGAGACAAGTCACTTCACCACCTCATCTGTAAAATTAGAAGGGAGTAGGTGGACTTGATCTCTCAGGTCCCTTCTGGTTCTAAGTCTAAGGATCTATAATCCCTTTGGCCCTCTCTGTCTTGCTTCCCCTCCCCACCAACCAGTATTGATAGTCTGTCTCAGGAGAATGCCTCCAGTTTGGATTTAACCCTTTCAAACCAAGAACTGAAGGGCCAGGGTCCAAGAAAGCTGTCCAGGCTTAGCCACGGATTTTCTAAGGAGGGATAAGGGGGAGAAATTCTTGGCAAGTTGCCCTGAGTCTTTTTCTAGCTCCCTTAAACTAAAGAGAATTCCCCCATGTCACTGAGCTAGGGGTGGAGGGAAGTGCAGAATAAATAAGGGAGCCCATCATCAAGGATTCTGCACATATCCATTTGAAAGCCCTTGGGTGGGGGAGTCTCCTACACTATCACCATCATATCTGCTCCCTTATTATATCCCTATTAGAATCAGAAGACCTTGAATATGCAGTGATCCTCAGAGACCCATCTACAATTGGGAGGCCTGGGGCACAGAGAAGTGAGACTGTTCACCCTGCCAGTGGAGCCCTCTAGTCTCATGTATTTGTACTCCTAGAGATGAGAGGAAGTGTCAATAATTCCCAAACTCTATGACCCATGTATTCTGTTTGTATTCTGTTTGCTGGACACACCCCATGCCTTCCTGACTCCAGCCACAAGGGACAACTATGCTAGGAATGTCCTCCCTGCTTGTTGAATTCCTACCTCCCCATTAAGGTCCAATTCAGATGCCACCTTCTTCCTAAAGTCTTTCCTGATACCCCCATGACTAATGACACCCCTCCTCCCCCAAGGACCTCTCATAGCGCTTTATCCTCAGATGCACTTGAAATCTGTCTTTGTGGAGAGAGACAGAGACAGAGAGAGACATATGCAGAGAGAGAGACAGAGAAACCTTCAATATAGATTTATGGTTAGAACTAAGACTATTGGTCAAGGAGTTCCCTGTTGTCCCTTCTCATAGCGTGAGCCACTTATTTATAAGCAGACGTGTACAGAACGTAGTAAAAATCAGCTTATCTCTATCTGTAGACTAAATCCATTACAAAAGTATAGACAGGGGGCAGCTAGGTGGCACAGAGGGTAAAGCACCGGTCCTGGATTCAGGAGTACCTGAGTTCAAATCCGGCCTCAGACACTTGATACTTACTAGCTGTGTGACCCTGGGCAAGTCACTTAACCCTCATTGTCCCACTAAAAATAATTTAAAAAAAAAGTATAGACAGAAAAAAAGCAAGATTTCAAAAGAGTTGGAAACTCCTCTTGCTAGTTTGCTAGCCATTTGTGAGGCAGAAAAGGAGAAAGAAGTAGAGAAGGGATAAATTTACTAAGTCTCAATATGGCAGCAAATTCTGTCCAAGCAGATCACTCCTTAAGTGGATCAGCAAGCCAGAGAAGTCTCTAACTGCTCATGCTTCTTTTAGGTTTGAGATAACAGGATCCTTTCTTTATAACTGGCCTGTCAGTCACCAGCCTGGCACATGCCCCCATCCCAAGATTCCAAAGTTCCTGAGGCCATCAATCCCTCATTCCATGTGGGGAAAAACTCTACTTCTCCTTAGCTCCCTAGATTGTAAGGGGCTACATATTTATCATGTGATACTGGTCATTTACAACCATCTTTGAATCTTATCTCCCTAAATAGATCCAACACTCCCATAGGAAACAAAGCTGATAACCAGTGAGGCAGCTAGATGGCACAGTGATTAGAGTGCCGAGTTCAAATCCAACTCAGACAGTTAGTACTCATGTGATCCTAGACAAGTCACTTAATTTCTGTTTCCCTCAGTTTCCTCAACTGTAAAAGGGGCCTAATAACAGTACCTACCTTGCAGAGTTGTTATGAGGATCAAATGATATAATATTCGAAGGAAAAAAAAACACTTAGCATAATGCCTAGCACATAGTAGATGGTATATAAAAGCTTATTCCTTCCCCCCTTTCCCCCTTTTCCATCTTTCCCTATTGATTGGAGAATGGCTATGCAAATAGTGATACATGAGTTTAACTAAATATTACAATGCTATTAAAAAAAAAGATGAACATGAGAAATACATGAGAAGATACACAAACTGATGCAAAGTGAAATAAATAGAACCAGGAAAAATATGTACACTGACTAGAACAATGTTAATGGAACAAACAATATTATTACAACAATAAAACAGTGAAAATTAAATGCTGTGAAATTATAATAACTAAGATTGGCCTCAAAGAAAAGCTATGAAAGGGCACCACCCGCTCTTCTCTGCAGAGGGAGGAGACTGCAGGGTAGGAACACTTTATATGATATCAGATTTTTTTTTAATGTGTTGAACTTTTTACCCCTCTCTTTTTTATTATTTGTCATAAGGGCTCTCTGAGAGGGGGAAGGAGCACATTGGGAAGTGTAGACAATATTTTTTTAAAAAGATACTAATAAAAAATTCAGGGCAGGTAGGTGGCTTCATGGATGGAGCACTGTGCTTGGAATCAGGAAGACTTATCTTCCTGAGTTCAAATCCAGCCTAAGACTGGCTGTGTAACCCTGGGCAAGAAACTTAACCCTGTTTGCCTCAGTTTCCTCATCTGTAAAATAAGCTGGAGAAGGAATTGGCAAACCACTCCAGCATCTTTGCCAAGAAAACTCCAAATGGGGTCATGAAGTAGGACATGACTGAAATGACTGAACAACAAGCTCAATAAAAGTAGGGATTGTTTCTTTTTATTTGTACCAAGTGCCTAGCAGTTAATATTTTTATTTATTTATTTTTTGGTTTGTTTATTTGTTGTTGTTGTTGTGTTTTTTCAGGGCAATGAGGGTTAAATAACTTGCCCAGGGTCACATAGCTAGTGTGAGAATTGGAATGGCACCCCTTGCTGGAAAAGATATTGCAGGGAAGCTCTGCCATGAGGAGAAAGCATGTGATTTAGAAACCATGTGACTTTAGCATCCAGAAGTTGCCTGGCATCCGGAACTTACATCTATAGAACCACCTGTTAGTTGTGTCAATCAGTGGTCCCAGCCAATTAGCTTAGAGCTGTGTGTATGTACAGCTCTGTTTCCTGTTTTGCAGGAGGCTTTGGGAGGAAGCCCCTGAGGAGGGGTCTCTTTTGGGTTGGAGTCTTCAGCTTGGAAACAGGGGAAGGAGATTAGGGAGAGAGCAAGCAGATCTAATTTTTTATCCACATGTTTCTCTTTACTAACCCCTAATATATTTAATAAATACTTGAAAGTCTAAACTTATACTAAAGCTTTTAATTTAAGGCGGCCACTAATTAGATTTTGTTTTTTTTTTGTTTTTTTGTTTTTTGTTTTTTGTTTTTTTAGTGAGGCAATTGGGGTTAAGTGACTTGCCCAGGGTCACACAGCTAAGTATTAAGTGTCTGAGGCCGGATTTGAACTCAGGTACTCCTGACTCCAGGGCCGGTGCTCTATCCACTGCGCCATCTAGCTGCCCCTCACTAATTAGATTTTAATAGATTTTAGACATCATAGCTAGAATTTTAGCCCCCTTCCACTAGTAAGTGTCAAGTATCTGAGGCCAGATTTGAACTCGGGCCTAGTAGTTAATAACTGCTTATTTATGGATTGATGAAACACAAGGACAATTTCATTTCATTTTGGGGCCTTAGCAGCTTGGTTCTTCCCTTGGGAATAGCTCCATGCACGTCAGCTTCATGAAGGCAGGGACCGGATTGTATTGAAGTGCTGTATCTTCACCAGTACTTGTCACACAGGTATACAGCAAGGATTCAATAAATGCTTATTGAATTGAATCTAATTCCCAACAATTTAGATTTCACCTCTGGCTCCCAGTGGCCATCTCTGCTAATTTCACTAGCTTAAATTCTCCACTTAACCCCAAGAGCTAAAGGCCTGGTTATTATTCTGAGAGATCACAGGATCATGGATTTATAGAAGCACAGGACTTTCAAAGTCCTACAGTCCAATCCCTTCATTTTAAAGTTGAGGAAACTGAGTCCCAGAAAGGTTAAATGACTCGCTTACCCCCAGTCAAATGGTAGTGAGTGGCAGGTACATGATTTGAACCCAGGTGTATTTTACTACAAATCCAGGTCCCTTTCTACCCCACCTTCCTTTCTCCCTCAGGGCTAGTTACTGCCAGGGCCTAATACGAGCTTCCAGATGAGATTAATAAGGTTTCTCTAATCTCCAAACACCTATCTCCCAGGAGGCCCATCAATACCACCTCCTGAGTGATTGCTGGGTAGAACAGGAGAAGGTTGGGGGAGCAAGAATCTCTCACCCTAAGGAGATAGGAACAGTGATCTTGGATTTTATTTTTTCCCTTAAGATCCAGTATTCTTCTTAGTGAGTATGGAATCCAGTATGTTCTTTTGAAGGCCCAGATTTATCTCTGAAAAAGTAAGGCTTGCCACTACACCCTCTGGGAAAATTCTGGGACTAGAGGAAAGGAAGCAATCTCATCATCTTCCCACCCCCATCCCCACCTCCCAAACCAGCTTCCCACCCCCTACTTCCCTGCCTTTGTCAATGGATGGCATCACTGTTTCTCCCAGTCGTGCAGGACTGAAGTCTTTGATTCATCCCTGACTCACTCCCTCCATCATCTTTCCCTCTTCTAGAAGTTCAACACCTCATCCCACACATCCAATCAGTTGCTAAATCCTTTGGATTCTATGCCTGTGATGTCTCTCCCATCCACCCCCTCCTGTAGGCAACTCCCTACTGTAGGCAACCTAGTTCAGGCCTGAGCCTCCTAACTGCTCATAGAACCATAGATTTAGAGCAAGAAGGAATGTTAGAAGTCATTAAGTCCAACATTTTATTTACAGTTGAGGAAACTATTGCCCAGCAAGAGGAAGTCATTTGCCTAATACCAAATAGCTAGTAAGTAACAGAATTGGGATATGAACCCACAACTTCTGACTCCAAATCCATTGTACCATTATGATCTCCTTGCCATGTCTCTGCCTCCTCCAATTGATCCTTCGGTCAGTCATCAAAATAATTGTTTTATACGCTTCTCTTGGATCAGGTCACTCCCTTGCTCAAAAGCAAAGACCTTCCACAGTTTGGCTCAACAAATATTTGTGGCCTTATCTCATGCCACAGCCTATGCTTCAGCCAAACTGGCTACTACTTATTGTTCTTTGATCTTAGCCTGTTTTCTCCTTGTTGTTATTCATCCATGTCTCACTCTTCTGGACCCATTTGGGGTTTTCTTAGGAGAGAAACAGGAGTGATTCACCATTTCCTTCTCCAGCTCATTTTACAGATGAGGAGACTGAGGCAAACAGGGTTAAGTGACTTATCCAGCTAGTAAGCATCTGGGGCCAGATTTGAACTCAAGGAAGATGAGTTTCCTGACTCCAGACCCAACACTCTCTCTGCTGTGCCACCTAGCTGTCTACCCTTTTCCTTATTTTTGTGCCTTCTACCTTTGTGCATCCTGTCTTTTATTAGTTCTGTGGAGTTCCCTCATCTTCTCCTTTTGTTGGTCTTTTCTCCATTTTAAGGTGTGACCCAGTGGCCACCTCTCTTGTGACATTTTCCCTAACCCTCCTAGTAGATCACTTTGACCAACCTCTCCAGTGCTCTAGATCATTTTCTAACATACCTATTTGAGTATTTGCCCTGAAGGAGATGATCCATGTAGAGTGCTTTACAAACTTTCAAAGTCCTAAATAAATGTGAGCTATTATTCTTATCATCCTTCTACTGGATTGTAAAATCCCTGGAGATCTTAATTTGTGTTGTCTGTCTTCTCCAGAACCCCTTAGGTCCCACAGTAATGCCTAATATGGAATAGGGGCTTAGTGAATGGTTGATGATTTGAACCGAATTATATCCAACCCTCTACTAGGTTCTGCTGATACTCCATTAGGCTCTTCCATTCCTTCTACTACATTCTCACAGGCACCACTCTGGTCTGAGCTCTTGCCACTTCCTTCTCTGGCCACTGCCATGGTCTGTTGTTGTTGTTATTGTTGTTGTTATTGTTGTTGTTGTTGTTGTTTTTAATAGAATTTACTGTTACCTTTCTTTTTTACATTGTCTAGATTTCCTCCTCCCCTTTCCCAGAGATATAGCCTCTATGATGGAATTTTTTTTAAAGAGGAAGAAGAGAAAAAAATCCAGCAAAACTGATCACGAGGGGCAGCTAGGTGGCACAGTGGATAAAGCACTGGCCCTGGATTCAGGAGGACCTGAATTCAAATCCGGCCTCAGACAATTGACACTTACTAGCTGTGTGACCCTGGGCAAGTCACTTAACCTTCATTGCCCTGCCCAGGAAAAAAAAAAAAACTGATCATGAAAAAATGTTGAGCATTATATGCTCTATTCATACCCATGATCGACTCCCACTTCACCTCACAAAGGAATGAGGGAAGATATATTCCTGCCTCTTCTTATTCTTATTTTGCAACATTCACTTTCAATTGTTTTGTGTTTGTTATTATTCTTTTCATTTAGTTGTTGCAGTCTTTATCTCTATCGGTTTTTCTGACTCTTACTTTGTCTTCTTCTTTCTCCTGTTGAAAAAACTCTAGAGGCTCCATGTTAGCTACAAACTAAAATCCAGACATTTTAGCCTGCTTTGGAAGGTCTGATTCTTGGAGGGGCCTCGGAGGTCTAGTCCAACCCTCTCATTTTAGGGATAAACTGGGGTCTGGGGTGATTATGTGATTTCCCCAGGATCACACAAGTAGAATGTGGCAAAGGTGGGATTTTGATTTTTAATTACATTTTATTTTATCTTTAGATCTAAGTTCTCCCCCTCCACCACACCTCCACTCCCAATTTAAAAAATAAGAAAAATAAAATCCCTGTTATAAACATGTATCATCAAGCAGATTCCTGCAAAGTCCATATCCAAAAAACAAAAAAAGTTTCGATCTCTGCTCTCAAAGGTAGGACCTTAACCCAGGTCCTGACTCCAGAGTTAATTGTTCTTTTCACAAAAATTTTATATCAGCCAATCAAAAAACATTTATTAGGTGCCTACTATGTGCCAGGCACTCTGTTAAGTAATGGTGATACAAAAAGAGGCAAAAGATAGTCTCTGCCCTCAAAGAAATTACAGTCAATGGGGGAGACAAAATGCAAACAAATATATAAAGAAAAAGTTATATGTGTGTGTCTGTGTATATATATATATAAATATATAAAATATATATATATATATATATATATATATATAAATATGTTAACCTTTCTCTCTCTCTCTCTCTCTCTCTCTATATATATATATATATATATATATATGGAATAAATAGAGGGAAAGTTCTGGAATTAAGAGGGCTTAGGGAAAACATCTTGTGGAAAGTGGGATTTTAGTTGGAATTAAAGGTAAGACTGAATTGTAAACTCTTAAGATGTTACCACACAGTGTGGACACATTTAATCGGTCAGCTGACATGCTCACTGGGGACCCTTCTAGAACTTTGACTCTGTGCTATTGCTTGCCTTTATCAATGATGTGAGAGCAGGTCCCCTGTCCTTTGTATCTTCTGGACAGTGTCTAGAACACTGGAGACACTGTGCTCTCAAAGCTAACCTATAAATGATTCCTGTGCAACCATCCAATGGAGAATGGCATTCTAGAGATACCCTCTCACAAGCGTACTTAGACATAGGGAAAAGCAGAGGTGACATAAAAACCTATCTCCTCATCAATGAGCCTTTCCTTGCCTTTATATAGAAACTGTTTACTCCCATCTACAAAACCTGGTAGCAGCCGTACTCCAACTCCTTTCTGCCTCGGTGTGCCAATAAAACACTTTTGCCTTTTTCCTGAGTTTGCCTCATTGACTGGGATGAGGCCTGAACCAAGATTTCCTTTTAACAATTTCTGGAGACCATAAAGGGACCTTTCCCTCACATGACTGTGACTGGGTGAGCCTCTAGTGTGAATCCTCAGCCAACACTTGGACCTTTGTCTGATCATGGGTTGGGAGTGGACTTTCCCAGTGGTCACTCAGCTGTGAGGTGGTCAAGAAGGATAAGGAGACACTGGTCCCAAATCAAAAATGTAATACTCTCGTTGTGCACAAAGATACAGGAGTGGTGCCGTGCGAAGGGAAAAGCAGTGGTGAGTAATTTGTCTTGACTCAACATTAGGTCACCAAAGGACAGAACTATCAAGAGATACTCATAGCATTATGGGATGGGGACAGAGTAAACCTCCTACCAGTTCCCCAGTAGGCAAGCTGGTAAAAGCTCAAGACAAGGGTAAACTGCCACTTCAACAGGAAACGTCCAAGACTCAAGTGGTCAAGCCCAGTTAGGACTGGACTTGGTATTTAGAGAATTGCGGGGAACAAATTTGGCCAGATAAATATGGGACCTTTGATTATGGTCAGCTGTGCATGCTGAAAATCAGACTTGAAGGTCTAGACTGGCCTCAGCAATGGATTATTGGAGCTGTTGGGCAGAACTTTCAAACCAAGACTGCCCCATCATTACCGTATCCATTAGGGGCGCTGATCCAAACCATCGGACCACCGCGACGCAATCTGGATTTCTCAGAATCAAAGACCATGGCACCCTTAAGAACCACTTTTGTAGGGAATAATCAGAGGAGAATACACATCCCCTTTCCACTAAGAGACATTGTATCATGGCAGCAATCCACTCCACCCTTTTGGGCAGACCCAGCCACTGTCATTAAGAAAATGAAGACCATCAAAAGGAGCCATAATTGGACTTGGGAGGATATTGAAGAATTATCAGATGCCCTTCTCACAAAGGATGAGAAAGCAAAGGTCCTGCCCTGTGCTGTACGACATGGCCCCAAATGGCTCCTGATTGGAATTATAACAACGATGGGGAGCGGGGAATGTTCAATGGTGAAAAAACGACCCTCTAGGATGTTCTAGAGAAGGCAGCACAACAGCTGGTAAATTGGGAAATATTCCAAGGCACTATTCAAAATTTAGATGAACATCCTGATGCTTTTGATATTTGTTTGTGTACAGCCACCTAGAAATTTGCTCAGTTAGATCCAGAAAATGATCATGATCTAAAAGCAATTGCTCCCGCTTATGTTAATCAATCAGCAGCAGAGATTCACCATTACTTTCATAAATTCCACTCTGGCTAGTGGGAAAATGATTAGTGAACTTAGGGGAATTGCATTGAACTTGTTTAAAGGGTGGAAGAAGAAGGAACTTGAGAAATCGATTAGGAAGACGAGGTTAAAGAAGTGAAGGTTTTGGTAGCTGTCATGACAGGGGTGATGCAGGAAGATAGAGGAGACTGGGCTAAAGACAAGAAAGGGAGATTTAGAAAGGAAGGCGAGGGCCGGTATACTTTTACCATAAAATAGAGGCCCTTTAAGAGGGGTTGCAGGAAACACAAGGTCTTTGACAGAAGGTAACCTCCTCTAGGTTATCCAAAGAAGGCCCTCATGAAGAACCAGTTGCCATGTGGACCCCACCCCCTCCCCCCCACCATCTCCTTGATGCCCACAACCTCTGTGGACAACAAGCAGTCTGTATTCCATTTTGGATACTGGAGATGAGCATTCTCAATGATGGAAAAGGGAGGTGAAATTAGGGATGCTTCTTGGAAATGTGCAAGGGCCCTTGCAGCCACTGCTGCCTGGAGGTCATTGAGGCTATGAGAGCCCACAGCCTGACCTCACTGTGTCCCTGTGTAAGAACCTGATCTCCCATTGTTCACAGATGGCTCCTCCTTTGATGAGAATGGGGTGCATGTGACTGGGGGAGTGGTTGTGTCCCTTGTGAGTTTTGAGTGACCAACTATGCTGTCCTATGGCCTGGGGGCACAGGGAGCTGAGCTGGTGGCATAAGACAAGGGCATGCCAGCTGGCTAAGGGGCTCTGAGTGAACATTTATACCAATTCTAAATATTATTCTGAAGTCTCATACCACTGGCACTTTGTAGAATCAGGGCAGCTTCATCACCCAAATGGTAAGCTCATGCCTCACTTATTGACCAACTCCTTCAAGCTATCTTGCTCCCAAGGCCATCTCTATGATGCACTGCCTAGTCCATATCAGAGGGGAGTCAATTTTGCAAGATGCCAACTGGTTTGCAGACAAGATGGTCAAATGGGCTGCCTACTGGGTTCCTTGAGAACCACCAAGCATGCTGCTTTTGCTATGTGCTAGCCCACCCACTGATCATTCTTCTTTAGTCACAGGTACCTAAATTGATGTCTAGCTGACCAGACATGAAGCCATTCTTTTAAAAAAAAATAAACATTTTAATTTATGTTTTGAGTTCCAAATTTTATCCCTCCTTCCTTCTCTCCCCTCCCTCCTCCCTAAGGAGGGGAGAGCAATCAGATAAGCAAACAAGATATTGGGACAGCCTATGGGCTGTGCCAGATGGCCATCCCATTGTGCCTGGATGATTAGTATGCCTTCTGTTCAGGTGACTCTATGCCCAGGGGCATAGAGGAACTGAAGCCCTTGTACCAGTCATGGTTTGTCCCTGGGGTTTATGCAGAGATCCATCTTATGGTCCTCAGCTGCCTTTCTGGACATCAATTTAATTCCTCATGGAAGAAAACTGAGACAAAAGTGGGGAGAAAGTGGGGAGGGCTTCCATTTAAACACCAGCAGATGGACTTGATTGAGTTGTCAGTCTATGGGCTACAGACATGTTTTGATATGTTGAGACTAACTGAGTCATTGGGTAGAGGCTTTGTCAGTGACACATGCCACAGCAAACACAGTAGCGAGGTGTCTGATCAAGGACATAATACCAAGATTTGGCCTTTTATGTACCACTGACTTTGACCAAGGGTCACGCTTTACTGCAGATACTACCCATGACTCTACAAGTATTTTGGGATAACCCTGGGCCTGTATGCCTCTTGTTGCCCACAATCAGCAGGGGGAGGTGAATGGCTAAATAAGAAAGCTGGGAAAACTATGCCAGGGAACACAGTTAAAATAGCCCCAGGTATTTCCTCTTGTTTTGTTCCAACTTAGAAATGGTGGGAGGCAGGATCATGGATTGAAATTGTGGACTTTAAAATTCTGTTTGGTAGGCTACCTACTCAGGGGTTGGAGCTTCAGAAAGACTGATATGCTATGTGATCTCTCTGTCCAGTTTTCTTTCACAGGTCTGGAAGGGGGCAGCCTTGACAAAAACTCTGCTTTTGAGCCAGGTGACTACGTGTGGATCTGCAACTTCAGGAAGACATCTAGTCTCCAGCCCTCCTGAAACAGACCTTTCTAGATCATGCTGACCAATCATACTGCCAGCCAAGGTTGCTGACCTGGATCTATCACTCCCATGTGAAGCCCGTAGGGATTGATCTAAGCCCAACTAAGGAAGAAGATCTTAAGGTGCTGGTAGACCCAGTGAAGCTGAAAAGAGACCCTAACACCACCCAGTGGTCCTTGGCCGGCCATTTGTTTGATAACTAGAACCTTTTTCTTCACCTGTAACCTAGCATGCATTTGTTTTCTGTGTTTTCTGTCTTGTTTTGTAAACTTGGGGTTGGGGGAACAGAGGAACCCAATACTTATGTGAACTTGATCCAAAATGCCAGGCATACCTTTAATTGGACTGATTGTTGGCTATGTACCCATTGCCCCTTTAACTCTGGAGGAAGGTACACCCTTGGTGGGTGTGGAGCATGATATCTAAAACGATTGAGATTATAAGTTTATGGATAATCCTGAAAACAAAAAACACACACCTAACCATACTACCCTAGGTTAGAAAAACGAGTTCTCTCAGCCCTTCACTTGTTTATTTATTTATTTTTGGTGGGGCAATGAGGGTTAAGTGACTTGCCCAGGGTCACACAGCTAGTGCCTGTCAAGTGTCTGAGGTCGGATTTGAACTCAGGTCCTCCTGAATCCAGGGCCGTTGCTTTATCCATTGCACCACCTAGCTGCCCCTATGCCCTTCACTTATGAATGGAAGAGGGTTTACAAACATATTTCAACACTCAGCACTCCCACCTCCACCCCCCCCCCCCCACTTTGATTGCTATATACTATAACAGCAGCTCTGCTGTGTTACTAGCAAAATGGGACAAGCAGCCAGGTAAATGGGGGGGGGGGAGCAGACATAATGTAACTGTACAGTGGGGCTACATAAAAATGTGACTATCCAGAGAGACAAGGGAACTTTAGATACTGTTTACTACCCCAGGGATTTGGTATTCATGGAGGGATTCTTTAGGATAGCCCTTCAAGGCCTTTACCGGGTTTTTTTTTGTGGTTTCTTTGGCCTTCCGGTCATGCCTATCTTACCTGCGTGGCTTGCAAAATAAGTGCTTGCCATACTTGGTTTTGGGCTCTAATGTTTTCCTCCCAATAGGTGATGTGGAGGATGTCTTCACAACTCTATTTCCTTTGTATGGTGCTGCCTGTAGCCCTATTTTCCTGAATAGAATGAACAGGTTTTTGCAAGTCTTCATTAATGAGACTATAGGGGCTACGGAGCTGCTTAGTACTGAGGTGCATGCACTCGGGGCTGTAGCCTTACAAAATGGGTTAGACCTAGATTTCCTCTTGGCAGAGAGAGAAGGGGTGTGTGCCCTCATAGGTCAGGAGGACCTGGGTTCTTGACAACTTCAACAGCATTCAGACCCACCCGGACTAGGTTTAGAAAATCTGGAACGAGTTCCAGGCAGGTAGGAAGGAGCCTTGCTTTCCATGGGAGTGACTAACATCACACCTACCCAATTTTTCATGACTGAAATATTTATTTGTAGGTTTTCATGGTCCTCCTCATAGGAATCATTTGCTCAGTGTGGTTACAGTGCTTCCTCTGGTGTAAGGAACTACTCCCAAGGCCTACCCCCAAAGTACAAGCAGCCAAGATTAAGATGATCCAGGTTTGGATAAAGGAGCTATAATATAGGTCCGATTATGGTGCTGTACCATGAGTATGGCTACAAAGTGGGGATTTTGCAAAGCTCACCTAAGTGACTCACGATTTAACCTCGCTTGATCTTGGGGTACACATACAACCATCCCGTGGAGCATGGAGGGCTGCCGATACTCTTCACGCGCATCTTAGACATGGGGAAAAGCTGAGGTGGCATAAAAACCTAATGCCTCATCATACGTGGACCGATCAGCATTTCCTTGCCCTAATATGAAGTTGTTTACTACTGTCTATAAAAACTATACCTGGTTTAAAATTGGGCCTCTACACTCCAACACGGCTGTGACCGTATAAATTGTTCTCCTGGTTCTTGCCTTAATTCTTTACCCCAGAAATAAACGCCTTTCTGCTTGTTTACCCCAGGGCTGTGGCACTGGGGATGTCTTGTGGTCTCTTGAAGTGACAGGATGGACGTCAGATCTGATTTCCTTTGTACTTCTTGGTATTTTCACAGCAACTTGCAGGGTCCCATCTCCTTTTGGTAGTTGGCTGGCAGACTCTTCCTTCGCTTGGAGGAAAGGGCCTAACGTGTTCTCTCTACATCGGGCCCAATTCTGCTGCGTGAACACAATGTACAATCATGGGAGTTCTCAGAATTTCGTGTTTCTAGTGGACAAGGCAACAAACATTTCTTAGGGCCACCAGCTTTTATTGAGTATTTATTTGCCAAGCCCTGCGCTAATCATTGAGCACACAGATACAAGTGAAAAGAAAGACAGTCCCTCCTCTTAAGGAGCTTACATTCTAATTGGGGAAAGGACTCACAAAAGGAAGTTGGAAGGGGGATGGGATATAAGGGGGAGCAGAGAAGAAGGAAGAGAGAACAGTTTCCTGCTCTATCCCGGGGGCGAGAGGTGGGGAGTGGCAATGCAGCAGGGCATCTCTGTTCTTTGGTCTAAATTACTTTTAACTTTCCCTCCAGTTCTAAGAATCCCAGTCTCCATTCAGTCATTTGCCTATTAGTGGGGCCAAGAAGCCTCCCATATCTTGTTTCTTCCAAAAAATCTTCCTAGATCAAACAGAGCCTTTTTTTCACCTACTATATGCCCCACACATGGGGATGGGGGGGTGGGAACATCACTAGATGCACATTGCCATCCCAAGTTCATAGACAAGAATTGTACCATGTGTTTAGGCAGTAACAGTTTTCAGCTTCCCTGATATCTGATCCTTCCAAGGCTACTCAATCCCTTCAGGTACAATTTGACCTTGTCCTCTTTCCCCCCCAAATTCATGGAGAGCTAAAAGGGAGATATTGTTTCATGTTTGACTCATGATTCATTGTTTTACTGGATACACTTTCGTCAATTGTTTTAATCTCTAGTGTAGTGGACAGAACATGGGGCCTGGAGTGAGAAGTCCTGGGTTCGAGTGCTGCCTCAACTACTTGCTAACATTGTGACCTTGGACATTTCACTTTTCCCATCCGTAAAATAGGGATAACAAAACTTATGCCATCAAATTCACAGAAGATGCGAGGGCCAAATGAGATCAAATGGTGGCAAAAGTACTTTGGTTGTGAAATATGACGTCAATGCTATCTATTCCTGTTATTAGATATCAGGGCATATGTGTCCCTATGTCACTTCACCACCGGGGTCCCATGACATCAAAATTTAGTTCAATTTGCCAGGGGGGTGGGGAAAGAAGGGTTTGACCTGAGAACTTTAGAATTGGTGTTTGGTTAGTAAAGGCTCTCGGTTATTATGTAAGCACTTAAAGCTAACAAAATAATGACTATAGAACAGGTCTTATTCCACTCAACAGAAAAATCAGGCAAAGACTGTACCCAAGTCCACAGACAGTCAGACCAACCCTCTGTATACCCCCAATAAACTTCTGGTCCTTCCAACTTATAGCACTACCCTATTTAGTTACCCCTCACAAGAGGAAAACATTGATAATTATTAAATAGCCCAGAAATCCTCTCCTTTGGTGAACTCTACCATTCTCAGGTACCTATACAATCCTAAAGTCTTATGGTATTACCCTTGATGTGCCCTCCCTCTCACCCCAAGGGGAACGAATTTAGGATTTCCAAGGAATTAAACAACTCTACGATCCACTCACTCCATTGGAAAAGAAATAAATTCGTGCTTCTCCTCCAAATTTTTATTCCTTTCTATGATGATCTTTCTTTCTCTTCTTATCTCCATCCAGAGATAGCTTCTTCATTCTCGCAATGTTTCTGACATCCTGTCACTTCCCCATATGGTATCAGTTCCTCAGCACACATTTTTCTCTGAAGGGGTTGCATTAATATGTAGGTTTCTCTCCAGGGAACTCTGTCTAAATCTGTGTATAGAGATTCCCTTCTTGGTTTAGCTCTCTTTGAGTCTATCTGTAGTTCTCTTTGAAAGGCTAAACTGAAAAGGGCCCTCAGAGAACTAACTAGCAATGAACCAGTCACTGTTTTGTTTTGTTTTTTTAAAAAGACTGTTAGTGGGACAACAAGAACTCAGGACAAGAGGAATTCATACTTTTTTATGAAGAAGAGGAAAATCAATCAATAAGCATTTTAAAAGCACTTACTATGTGCCGAGTACTGTTCAAGAGACAGGGGAGGCTCTTCTTGCAATGTTCCTGGGCACACTTACTCTATAACTGCTCCAGATCACCATAGAAATATACACACAGTTGCTTCTTGCTTGGAAATAGCATCTTCTTGCCTTGAAAATGACTAGCAATAACAAGATCCCTCTCCTAGTACCCAGCTGGCTTATTGGGAACACATGAGGGGTCTCACATGTGAGTGTGAGCATTGTGTGCCATACAGATTGTCTGATTTTCTTTCTAGAAGAAAAAAGGAGATGCCTGTAGTTACATATAAGTAACTACAACTGCAAGAGGGAATGGTCAATGAGGCCAGTCCTAACGAGCATGGACAGAAATGTCTCTATCTAATCCCCACATGGATTTAGGAGCAGGCATGGAAATTTTGTAATTGTAAGTGGTCTGACATGGTAAAGAGGAGCCTCGTTCAGTGGCTATGGCTGAGTAATTGGAAGTGGGGTGTATTCAAAAGGCCCTAATCAAAAAGAACTTGTTCTTCCTCAAAAAAGAACTTGGTCTTTTTTTTTTTCAATTCTGTCATCTGCTTTCTGTCAGGCAGAGTTCCAGTGAGAAAAAAGTCAATGATATTAAGAGGAGGTATCTTGGATTCTTCCTATCAAAGGTCAATACATGGCTGGGGAATATGGACCTCAGTTCCTCCTTGGTGTTTGTTCTTTCATATTAGGTAAAGGTGATTGGTAGCTTACGGCCTTTGGAGTTTCAAAAGGTTAGGAGCGTGAGCCACTAAGATGTCTGGAAGTAGTAGTTTGTGTGCTGGAATTTGAAGCCAGTTAGTTCAGCAACCTTTGGGAGTCAGCCCAGCAGTAGCAGCAGCAGCAGAGATAAGGGCTCATCTAGCAGCAATGGTGCATTTAGACATGAACCTGGAGGAAATTAATGTTATTATAAATTTCCTTATGTCAGAACACACTCTAGCCAGAGACTGAGGTGGTCTAAGGAAAGAGTGTGCTCCAGAGATGTTGGGGAGAAATCTTTGTATCGTCAGTTCTGCTATTATACTTTTTGGAAAATGTGAATTTGTTCCAATTTGACTGATATGTTAGAGAATGATTTGAGCAAAACTTGAATTTTTTGTTTGCTTTAAATGATTTTGTAGGCAAGAAAGATGAAGAGAACACAAAAAATGGCTCCATTTTACAATAATTCACAAGTTACAGCTGTTCCCATGACCACTTCCACAAGCAAATTTCAGGGTTTGTTGGTGTTTTTTCTTAACTTACTTGTTGTGTATCTTCTGGTCCAATTGGAGCTGTGGGCTGAGGAGGGCTGGTCTGCTTCTATCCCCTTCCTACTTTCCACCATGGCAGAGGTACTCCCAGCCTGGAGTCTGGCCTTGCCAAGGCTGCCCTCTCACCTTCAGTAATTCAACTTTGCCAGCTCCGTCCCTGTGGGAACTGATGAAGGTTAAGCATCAGACTGAGGCTGCAGACACTACTATTTATTGTAGTATATTTGCATTTATGAACTGTTTAATATGCATAACACTATTCTGCCTTTTTTATTAGATTCATTTCTTTATTTTATTTTTCACTGATAAGTTTTTGAGTGTTATGCCCTTAACCTCATTTTCCTCATAAACCTTGTGGTTTTCATTGTATGATTATTTACAGCTCAGTGATTTTTAGAGATATATGTTTTGTTATAGCAAAACTGAAATACAGAAGTTCTTGCTATATCTTTTCTTTGGTAGGGGGGTGAATGGGGGTTAAATGATTTGCCCAGGGTCACACAGCTAGTACATGTCAAGTTTCTGAAGCTGGATTTGAACTCAGGTCCTCCTGAATCCAGGGCCTGTGCTTTATCCACTGCACCACCTAGCTGCCCCAGTTCTTGCTATATCTTTGAAGTAAATATTTCTTTAGAAAAATGAGTCAATATTAATTGGTTAAATTGAACTGGGAGCCTATTAACTCATGGCTAATGAGAGAAAAATTGCACAAGAATGGGAGTTGGAGCGGATACCATGGGAAAAACATCCCTGACTTCTAAGGGGTAGCACTAGAACCTTGAGGAGAGATATAACTTGCCTTGTTCTGGGAGAATGAGGCCAAAGTACTTGCTATACAACACATACACAAAACAAATAACAAGGTAATTTTAAAGTGGAGGAGATGCTAACAGTTGGGAGGATGAGTAAAAGTGTTGGAGGTAGCACTTAAGCCAAGCTTTGGAGGAATCTAGGGATTCTAAGATTCAGAAATGAGGAAGGAGTCTATACCAAGCCTGGGGCAAAAGGCACAGAGAAAAAATGAAATATTAGAACCAATGAGTGGGCCGGTTTGGCATGTATTTACTCAGATCTATTGCAATTCCTTAACGTGATGAGAGTCCAGATCAATTTATGATCCTGGACTCTCCATTTTAGTTTGTCCAGTTCATGCCACATAATTCTCAGCTTTCAGGTCTCATGGGATCCAGACTCTAAATTGGATGGTCCATCTATTTTCCTTTTAAAAAAAAAATCTTCTAAGACTTGGATAGCATACTTATCAATCCTAAGAGCCTATTATATGCCAGAGACAAAGAAGGGCAAAACCCAAAACCAAACAACTCAGTCCCCACTCTCAAGGAGCTCACTGTCTAAATGGGGAGACAACATGCAAACAGGAGATAGACAGCTAGTAAATGTCAAGTGTCTGAGGCTGGATTTAAACTCAGGTCCTCCTGACTTCAGGGCCAATGCTCTACCCACTGCGCCACCTAGCTGCCCCCAGAAAGGCTTCTTAAAGGAGATGGGACTTTAGGCAGGAGGTGGAGATGAAGAAGGATAGCATTCCAAATATGGAGGACAGCCTGAGAAAATGCCTGGAGTCAGAGACGGATTGTTGGCCTGCATCACTGGCTTTCAGACTATGTGGTAGTTTGGGGGGTAGGGGAGCAGAAAGTAGGAAGTGACCAGGTTATATGGGTTTTAAAATTCCAACAGGATTTTATGTTTGATCCTAGAAATTAGTTAACCAAGGCCATTTGAATTAGATGGTTGCTGAAGGCCCTTCCATCTCTGATGTTCTTTGATCTGTGTCTTGTTACTTAATTCAATATGTTCAAGTAATTAATCCAGTTAATTCAACAGAGACATTGAATACTCATTATATCTACAGCCCTTTCCTAGGTGCTCCTAGGGGATACAGATGAATAAGATACAGTCCTTGTCCTCACAATGGGATTAGATGGGAAACAGTATTGAATTTGAAGTTAAAAGCCCTAGCTCCGAGGCAGAATGGAGGTGGCAGATGCATCAACAGGCATCCTTTATGTAAAAACAAAAAAATAAACAAAAAAAGATAGAAAGGAACATTGTAGGTTCTAGTCCTGGCTCTGACACTCACTTCCTAGCAGTGTGATCTCTGGGGTCCTCATTTGTAAAATTAGGGGCTTAGACTAGATAAGGTCCAAGGCTCCTTGTGGTTCTAATGAGGACAATGTAGTAGAGTAGAAATAGTACTGGCCTTGGTGTCAGGAGGATGGGGGTTCCAATTCTAGCTCTGACCTAGGTGAGTCCCTCAATTTGTCAGTCAACAAGCATTTATTAAGTACCTGTTGTGTGCCAGGCACTGTGCTAAGCATTGAGGATGCAAAGGAAGGCAAAAAATAGTCCCTGGTCTCAAGGAGTTCATGATCTAATTGTGAGGAGAATAAACAAACAACTAGATGTAAATAGGATACACACACACATACATACATACATACACACATATGTGTGTATATATATATATATATACATACATATATATGTGTGTGTGTGTGTGTGTGTGTGTGTGTGTGTGTGTAGGGAGGGGAGAGAGAGAGAGAGAGTCAAATGTAGATAATCTCTGAGGGAAGCCACTATAATTGAGGACTGGGAAAAGTTTTTTGCAGAAGGTGGGATTTTAACTGAGACTTGAAGGAAGCAAAGGAAGCCAAGAGGGATAGATGAGGAATGACTGAGTTCCAGGCATGGGGGGCAGTCAAAAATTCTGGAATTGAGATAAAGTGTCATATGGGGGGAACAGCAAGGAAGCCAGTGTCAGTGCATCAGGTAGGAAGTAGTCAGATTATAAAGAGCTTTTAGAAGGCAAACAGAGGTTTTATATTTGCTCTTGGATGGAGCTACTGTTTTAGAGAGGGTTGTGGTGGCGATAGTTCTTTAGGAAGATCAGTTTGAGTAGAGGATGGATTGGAGAAAGGAGAGACTTGAGGTAGGGAGAGAAATGCAGACTATTGCAATAGCCCAAACATGAGGTGATGAGGGCCTGCACCAAGTGGGTTGTAGTGTTGGGAATGGGGGAGGGGGGAAGGGGTTGATATAGGAGAAATGTTACTAAGGTAGAAATGAAAAGAATTGGCAATAATTGGATATGGGGGTTGACTGGGAGGATAGTGGTAACCTGGATAGTATTAAGGAAGTTAGGAAGAGAGGAGGGTTGGGAAGGATGGGGAAGGAGATAACAAGTTCAATTTGGGATATGTTGAGTTTAAGATGTCTATGGGGGCATTGATATCTAGATATCTAAGAGGCAGCTGGAGATGTGTGACTGAAAGTCATGGGTCAGAACCTGATCCTGCAAAATGAGGATAATTATATTCAGTGCATCTCTCTCTCTCTCTCTCTCTCTCTCAGGGTTATGAGGAAAGTCCTGAAAATGTGATAGAATTGAAGGTTTTTTTAAATCATGATTCTAAGGGGCTTCTAGTTTCTGAAGATCAAAAGAGATCATATACATTAAGTCCAGCTAAAATCCATCTTCTACAGAAAGCTGTTCCCAACCCCTCTTAATTCTAGTGCCTTCCTTCTTTTTTTTAGTGCCTTCCTTCTGTTATTTCTGATTTATCCTGTATATAGCTTGCTTTGTATATATTTGTTTGCACATTGTCTCCCTCATTAGATTATCAGCATCCTGAGGGAAGGTACCATCCTTTGTCTCTCTGTATCCCTAGTGCTTACCATAGTACCTGGAATGTACTGATACTTAATAAATGTTTGTTGATTGATTGACTGATTTCTCTGTAAACTTCAGCTACTATTATGAAAAGGGCTAAATAAATATCAGGCATTGTTATTACTATTACTGTTAATTATTATTGCTATGTGTTCAGTTAATCAATCTGTTAATAATATTTATGGAGTCTACCATGATCCAGGCAAGCCCTGTGCTAGGTGTGGGGAATACAAGTACAAAGAATGAAGTGATACCTTCTCACAAGGAACTTACATTCTAACGATGGAGACGACAAGTGTATATATAACTGTATACAACATAAATATAAAATTAATAAACACTACATCCCAAATAGTCCAACAGAAGGTAGTTTGGAAGGGAGGACAGCAGCAATTTGGGGAGCTCTGGAAAGGCTTCGTGCTGAAGCTGGTGCTTCAGCTGGGTCTTAAAGGAAGAGATTATCTTCAATGCTTATATTAAATATCTTTCAGGAGATTGTTACCCCTTGAGGGTGGGTTTGATTTCTGGAAAGAGTCACCATTTGAGAGTGACCCCTGGGGAATAAAGTGGATGATAAAGCTAGGGGATCCACTTTTGGTTTGACTCTGAAGTGAGGGGAGAGCTTTTCTTGTTTGACTTAGAAATGGCCTCAGAAGGCATCTCCCAAGAGGCAGTTCCAATCAGTTCTGAACCAGGGTAGAATTATTAGAATAAATTGATGGCCTCCACAGGTGATTATTTTGGAGGAGATAATACATCTGGATTACAAATACCAGTATATCTTGTAAAAAAAAAAAAGTCATTACTTTGTAGTCATATTGAGTATAAACTATTTGTTTTTTTCAAGGTCTTTCCAAAGCTCCCAATCAGTTGTATTCATTCCCCATTTGTGTCGGGAATGCTGACAGTCAAGCAGCTCAGGTTTGTAACCTTTGAGGCGTCTTTGATTCTCCCCTTACCATCCATCCACATCCAATCAGTTGCCAAGTCTTGCCTATACTACCTTCACAACATATCTCTTGCATTCATCTTCTTCCCTCCAGTCACTCAGGTACCAACCTGGTTCAGGCCCTCATCATTTCTCATCTTACTTATTTGTTTTTGTTTTTAGTGAGGCAATTGGGGTTAAGTGACTTGCCCAGGGTCACACAGCTAGTAAGTGTCAAGTGTCTGAGGCTGGATTTGAACTCAGGTCCTCCTGACTCCAGGGCAGGTGCTCTATCCACTGCGCCACCTAGCTGCCCCTCATCTTACTTATTACGATAACCTCTTGTTTGGTCTCCCTGCCTCAAATTTCTCCCTTTACCAGGTTGTTCTCTTCATAGCTGCTAAATTGATATTCTTAAAACACAGGTCTGATTATGCCACCTATCTGCTCAAGAAGTTTCAGTGACTCCCTATTGCTTTTAGGATCAAATATACTCATCTGTTTGCCATTTAAAGTCCTTCACAACCTGACTCTAACCTATCTTTTTAGGCTTAGTACACACATATCCTTCATGAACTTTAACAATCCTTAATCCTTCAAGTACTCTATGTTCAGGTGAAACTAGCTGTTTTGTTGTTCCTCATACACAACATTCCATCTCCCATGTTTAAACCTTTGCACAGGCTGTCCCCAGGAATACACTCCCTCCTCCCTTCTGCCTCTTAGCTGCCTTCGAAGTTCCTCTAAAGCAAAGCTTCTTAGACTGTGAGTCACAACCCCATATGGGGTCACCTAACTGAATGTGGGGGTTTGTGAAAAATTTGGCAACGGTCAAAGGTTATGTATACTTATTTTATAGACCTATATACCAGGGGTCATATAAAATTTTCTCGGGCAAAAAGGGGTCACGAGTGGAAAAAGTTTAAGAAGCCCTGCTCTTTTCTGATCCTTCTAGCTATTAGAGCCCCAAAGGATGTTACTTTGTATGTATTTTGTGTATGTTTGTATTTGCTTATATGTGTACTTGTTAGCAGGGGCTCTTTCTATTTTGGTCTTTATATTCCTAATGCCCAGCATAGTGCTTGGCACATAGTTGTTGTTTGTCCTTCATTCTCAAAGAGGACCACGACATCAGGAGGTGATGTCATGACTTGCAGTGAATTGGATTTAAGTGAGGGAGGGCTGTGCAAAGTCACCAGCCTCACTCTCTCCTCCAGAGCCATCTGAGTCCAGTGGCAAGATATATATCAGGACGACTGGGGATGGCCCTGGATGCTTAAGGTAATTGGGGTTAAGTGACTTGCCCAGTGTCACACAGCTAGTACAAGTCTGAGGTGAGATTTGAACTCAGGTCTTCCCAACTTCTGGGCCAGTGCTCTATCCACTTTACTTGCTGAATGCTTATTGAATAAATGTTACTCATTCTTTGTTTGTTTTGTTCTGTGTGTGGTTTTTTGTTTTGTTTTTTTGGTGAGATTATTGGGGTTAAGTGACTTGCCCAGGGTCACACAGCTAGTTAAGTATCTAAGTATCTAAGGCTAGATTTGAACTCAGGTCCTCCTGACTCCAGGACCAGTGCTCTATCCACTGTACCACCTAGCTGCCCCGATGTTACTCATTCTAACAGCAAATATATTAAAATTGAGTGAGTCCATATCTTTTGACCAAGAGATTACTCTGCTAGGCATATACCCCAAAGAGGGAACTGATAAAAAAAAAAAGGCTCCATATCTATAACAATATTTATAGCATCACATTTTTTGCGGTAGCAAAGAATTAGAAACAAAGTATATGCCCATTAGTTGGAGGAGTAGCTAAATAAACGGTAACACATGAATGTAATAGAATATTACTGGGCTTTAAGAAATAATAAATATAGAGAAGCATGGAAAGACTTACATGAATTGATGCTGAGGGACATAATCAGGGCCAAGTAAACAATATACTGTATACAATAGCAGCAACAATTCAAATAGAAAGATCAACCACTACAAAACAATTGAAAGTGACTCTTATTAACATTTATTGTTGTTGTTGTTTTTTTTTTAGTGAGGCAATTGGGGTTAAGTGACTTGCCCAGGGTCACACAGCTAGTAAGTGAGTAAGTGTTAAGTGTCTGAGGCCGGATTTGAACTCAGGTACTCCTGACTCCAGGGCCGGTGCTCTATCCACTGCGCCACCTAGCTGCCCCTTATAAACATTAAAAAAAAATAAACTTGTCCCAAAAGAAGAGATATGCTATCTCCCTTGACTTCTTTGCAGAGGTCAGAGGTCCAGGGGTGTGAAATACTATATATATTGTCAGATTTTTTT
Source organism: Dromiciops gliroides (assembly GCF_019393635.1). NCBI lineage: Eukaryota > Metazoa > Chordata > Mammalia > Microbiotheria > Microbiotheriidae > Dromiciops > Dromiciops gliroides. Next base: position 472,726,544 of record NC_057862.1, on the reverse strand, counting down.
TTTTTTTGGTGGATTGGTCAGTTTTGCTGATTTTTCTTCTTTTTTTTTTTTTTTGTGAGGCAATTGGGGTTAAGTGACTTGCCCAGGGTCACACAGCCAGTAAGTGTCAAGTGTCCGAGGCTGGATTTGAACTCAGGTCCTTCTGAATCCAGGGCCAGTGCTCTATCCTAGTTGCCCCTGATTTTTCTTCTTTAAAAAATCCTTTGTTATATGGACTGACTCTTTGGGAGGGAAGTATCGGGGGAAATTTAGGCTATATAAAAACAAAAGACATCACTAAAATTAATTTTAAAAATTGAACAAGTGAATGTGAAATGCCTAGATGTTAAAGATTGTTCTGCTTACTGTTGGTGTTCTTTTTACTGCCATCATTCCTAAGGACCTCATCCTTGCCCCCAGTGCTGTCTCTCAGAACTGCCAAGTGCCTTTTCCCAGAGAGACCAAGAAATGGAAAGGAGCCAGTCAAGAGACTGGTGAAAAGAAAACATTTTCTTGGGCCTCTTGGGACCATTCTACTATATTTAAAAGTTAATGGGCCTCAGATGCAAAACACATGGAATTTTTTTTCCTTGCAAGGCTGTGGAACTCAAAGCAAGGGTTTGTGGTGATCAGGAACTGAGATGGGGTTGAGGCAAAATCACACCCACCCCATCCAATCTCCCCTTCCTGGTGAAAGAAATGCCAGAGTAAGCAAACAGACCATGAGGCTTATTTTTTTTTTTTAACGGTTCTGGTCAGTATCAATTGTCAGGATGACTGCAAGAGCATGCAATGGGTTTTTTTTTTCTGGCGGGGGGGAACACCAAGTGTATGGTCTTTTTTCTCCAGAAGGTAATGGTGGTATGTACTCCTGTCCTCTGAGCTCTTCTGAAAGCTGTGTTCTCTAGTGGGATAGCTCACAGCAGAGCACTGACCTTTTGGATGAGAATCTAACCTAAATCCATATCAGAAAATTGGCTTCCATACCCACCAGTTTACCTTCTTCTCTAGCCCTCCCTCCTGTTCCCCACTGAATCGCAGAGCCTTGGTGTTGGGTAGTGGTATGCTTAGTTCATCCACCTTGGAACTGATTCCCAAGTATTTCAGATGTGTTCCTCAGGTCTTTGGCATATCTATCCAGGTCATACAGATACAATGCAGATGAAAATGTGAAGATTTGGCTATGTCTTATAACATCACACAGATGAGTACTTGAGATAAGGCCACTAAGGGCTCTCTCTAATACATCCATCCACCAATCATTCATTAGTCATTTATTTAGTATCTGCTCCATTCCAAATACTGTGCTGGGCACTAGCGATACAAAGACAGAGACAAAACTAGTCCCTGACCTCAGGAAGTTTACAATCTTTTTTTTTTTTTTGTGAGGCAATTGGAGTTAAGTGACTTGCCCAGGGTCACACAGCTAGTAAGTGTTAAGTGTCTGAGACCATATTTGAACTCAGGTCCTCCTGAATCCAGGGCCGGTGCTTTATCCACTGCGCCACCTAGCTGCCCCGGAAGTTTACATTCTAATAGAGAGATAGCATATACATATAGAACAGATACAAAGTACCTTGAGGTCATCTGGTGGTCAATACCATCTAGAACTACACAGTAAGTTTAAAGGAAAAAAGAAAAGATGTGTGTGTGTGTGTGTGTGTGTGTATTTGGAGGGGAGAGCCCTGGGTTTTTTGACTGTCAAGCTGTCCCATCAGACTCCTAAAACCACAGCTAAGTTGGGCATCTGGCTACAGAGTCTACATTCCCAGGAGCACCTGCTTTTTGGGGAGCCACACTGTTCTGATCTCACCAATATATTATGAGTAAATACATCTGAACCTTTTTGGTCTGTTTGTGCTGCACTTAAGATAGAGTTTAAATTATGAGAGACTGGGGAGGGGGGGGAGGCAGAGCCAGGATTTACAAGGGTATAATAATGCGTCTTTATATTCTGCACCTTTCATCTCTGAAACATTTTATAAACATTAACTAATTGGTCCTGAGATGTAATCCACATGCGGGTACAAAATACAGGGACAGAAATACACGGGAGAACTTTGCCCGTCTGGCACCCAGAGATACTCGCCTCTTAAGGCGTCTTTCTGCTCAGATGTGCAGATAAACCCCATGAACCACCCAGTATTTGAACCACTGGCTTTTCCAAAATGAGGCTGCTGGTTATTCCCAACCCTGTGTTAGTTTGATTCCTATCAAGAAAATCATCTATTACTTCCGTAGTTCAAGGATCTATGATTCTATCTGCATGGATGGTTCCTGTGCTAAGGTTGGTCACAAGCCCCTCTGTGGTTCAGTCAATGATCTTTGACAGCATCTGTGGTGGAAAAAATATATCACTTGGAAGCCCATGGATAGACCTCCCTAAACTTAGCTCTGCTAGTCATTAGATAGTAGATGTGTATTTTACTGCAGGCCCAATACTGGAGGCCTATCCAGCTTTGTAGAACTTGTACCTTGCTAACACAGCCTGCAAGAAACCAGGGTCATCTACTACACATCATTTACATAGGATGCTAGTGCTCAGTCCTACTCTGCTAGCATATATATCATTATTTTTTAAAACTCTAAAAAGTATTATTATTATTATTATTACTATTTTGTGGGGCAATGAGGGTAAGTGACTTGCTCAGGGTCACACAGCTAGTAAGTGTCAAGTATCTGAGGCAGGATTTGAACTCAGGTCCTCCTGAATCCAGGGTCAGTGTTTTATCCTCTGTGCCCCCCCAGCTGCCCCCTAAAAAAGTATTTTTAACCGATACTTTTGTTTTTAAATCACCTTCATTTCCAAATATATGCCTCCCTCTTTCTCTCTCCCTCCAAACTACTCCTTGCAACAATGAATGGAAAAGAGTAGGGGAAAAAAGACAAGCCAGGAAAACAAACCAACACATTGTGGCTGACAATACATGTAATGTTCCACCTGTATAAGGAAGAGAGGAGGAGGTATATTTTCAACTCTTAAGATCCAAACATGATTACTATAATTACACAGTCATACATATCATCCAAAGGGATGACTAGGATGTGGGGACCCCAAGCTTTTTTTTTCATTCTGTAGCCAGCTAATGTGAACACCAGAGAAGTGAGGTAGAGAGAATCAGGGAGACCTGAATGTAACTCTGTCATATGCTTGCTGTGTGACCATGTTCAATGCACTTAATCTTTCAGTGCCCCAAGTAATTCTCTTAGTGGCCAGTCTGAATCAGGAAGGAGTGAGAGGAGGGAATGTCTTCACTGGAAGTGTTTGTTTGTTTTGTTTTTTAATGAAATCACAGATCCCAACCAAAACCTCCCCCAAACTTGATTTGTTTAATGTACAATCTATCCTCTCCTACCGCCTCCTCCTTGATGAGTTGTGGTGTCATAGATATTAAAAAGGATGTGTCTGATTGGAGGAGATAGACAGACTATGGAAGAAGAGTGAAAGATGCCATATGCATGGACAGCCCAAGGGTTGCATTCATATCCGTGGAATGTTAAAAGACCGATTAGCAATCACCAAAGTGGGGGTCATTTACCCCAGGGGGGTGCATAAAATGATCAGTGTGGTGAAGAGAGAGAAGGCAGTTAGGTGGGTGCAGTGGATAGAGTGCTGAGCTTAGAGTGAGGAACAACCAAGTTAAAATCCCATCTCAGACCTTTATTAGCAGCGCCATCCTATGTTATACACAACTTTTCTCATTTTCCTCCTCTATAAAATGAAGGAGTTAGATTTGGCAGGTTCTAAGGTACCTTCCAGTTTTTTTTTTTTTAATTTTTTTTTTTAGTGAGGCAATTGGGGTTAAGTGACTTGCCCAGGGTCACACAGCTAGTAAGTGTTAAGTGTCTGAGGCCGGATTTGAACTCAGGTACTCCTGACTCCAGGGCTGGTGCTCTATCCACTGCGCCACCTAGCTGCCCCGCCTTCTAGTTCTTAATCTATGATTCTATAAGAGCAACATCTGAAATAGATTTGTGATCCAAATGGAACACAGTTGCTCAACAATCATTCTCTGAATATGACAATGAATGTAGGGCATTTAAAGGCTAGCATATACACACATATATTTGTAAGTGAATTATTCCATTCAATTTATAGATGAACTTCCATTTATTTCTCTTTGGTAAAACCTTCCTGGTGTAAGATAAAGTATGGAAGACTTTTTATAAGTTGTGAAATTCTATTCTCATTTAAGAGATCAAAAGTATCATCATTATTCTGTTGGTGTTTACCTCAAGGGCAAGGACTGAATCCAATCCAAATGATAGACCCCATATAGACTACTGTGGTTTTATGTACTCTATTAAGACTTAACAAAGGGGGCAGCTAGGTGGCGCAGTGGATAAAGCACCAGCCTTGGATTCAGGAGGACCTGAGTTCAAATCCAGCCTCAGACACTTGACACTTACTAGCTGTGTGACCCTGGGCAAGTCACTTAACCCTCATTGTCCCACCAAAAAACCCCAAAACAAACTAACAACCCCCAAACAAAAACAAAGACTTAATAAACATTTGGCAATATTAATAGAGATTATGTAATGCTAGTGATAGCAATGGTAATAGTGGTGGCAGTAATATTGATAGTGATTTTTGACAGTGATAGCAATGGTTCCTGTAGATGATTATGGGAAAGAGAGAGATAGTAATAATTACAGTGATGAGGGGTGATGATGGTGGCAGTGGATGACAATAGTGCTGGGGGTTATAATCATAGCATTTTATCTTATTTAGACTAGAAGGTGAGGGAGGCAGAGGGGATCAGTAGTTTTGGATTCTCATCTAAGCTTTCCCACTAATTACCTTTGTTATTTTGTGGAAGTCACTACACATTTCTGTTCCTGAGTATCTTTATTTGTAAAATGAGAAGATTAGACTAGATTATCTCAAAGGTCACTGCCAACTCTGAGATTCCAATTCAGTCTTCTGTACAGGACCAAGATTTTGTCCTGGTCCCCGTGGTGCTCATTGCTAGTAAAGGCAAAGACCATATTTTCAATTGTACACCTTTATCTCAAAGGTCTAACATCCCCATCCTGATTTATGAGGTTCTTTCTGAAAGGACATCAGTAGTTCCTATCTTGTATGCTTACTTTTCCCATCTCTGTAAAATCATTTTAAAATTATTTTTTCCGATTAAGAAAAATGCACCTTTTCTCCCTTCCTCTACCCCAATTGAGAACAAAGTAAAATCACTGTTACAAACATGTATAGTTAGCGAAACAAATTTCTTCATTGGTCATGTTGTGTATGTGTGCATCTATATTATACACACATTGATACATATACATATACAAGCTCACAAACATACATACATATACACATATGTACTGTTCTGCACTCTGAGTCTCTCTGTCAGGAGGTGGGGATTATGCTTCATCATGAATTCTCTGGAATTGTGGTTGGTGATTACACAGGTCAGAGTTCTCTTAAGTCTTGGAAAGTTGTTTGTCTTTAGTATATTGTTGCCATTGTATGAACTATTCTATTGGTTCTGTTCACTTTGATCTCTGCTAGTTTATACAAGTCTTTGCAGGTTTCTCTGAAACCATCCACTCCATCATTTATTTATTCATTCATTCATTTATTTATTTTTTAATTTTTTAGTGAGGCAATTGGGGTTAAGTGACTTGCCCAGGGTCACACAGCTAGGAGGTGTTAAATGTCTGAGGCTGGATTTGAACTCCTGATTCCAGGGCTGGTGCTCTATCCACTGTGCCACCTAGCTGCCCCTTTCTTTTTTTTTTTCATCATTCATTTTTTCATTTTTTTCATCATTTTTCATCATTTAGCACAATAGTATTACATTTATATACCATAAGTTGGTCAGCCATTCCCCAATTAATGGCCATCTCACTCAGAATCCCATTCTTTGCCACCTCAATAATAATATTTTTTTTTACAATATGTCCTTAGAGTTTATCTTCTTAGGATAAACCCCTCCCTTAATCTATCCCCCCTCTAATTACCCCTCCCCCTTTTCTCTTTCCCTCCTATTTCTCTGATGAGTGGAATGTATTTCTGTACCTATTAGCATGTGTATACTCCTCCCGCCTTTGATCAATTCATATGACAGCTTGAAACGTCAGCTGCTCTCTCCATCCCTTCCCCCTTGTTTGTATATATGTTTACTTGTGCACCTTGATTATGTGAAATGACTTCCCCTAACCTTCCTTTCCCTTCCTTCCCTGCTAATGTATTCCTCTTTCTTTCTTCTTGAATTCTTTTAAGATTATCAAGACATAACAAAACCACCCTTAGGTCTTGTCTAATTAGACTCTATGACCCCTGCTGATGATAGAGTTCAGAAGGGACATACTCATTAGCTCCCCATATTAGGATGTATTTTGTCCTTGTTTAGACCCTTTTGCTTGCTTATTCTTATTTACATTTTCATGTGTTTTTTTTTATTAACTCCTATGTTTGAACCTCAAAGGTCAGACATAGCTCTGGTTTTTTTCATCAGAAGTGCTTGGAAGTCCTCTATTTCATTAAAGATCTGTTGTTTGTTTTTTGTTTGTTTGTTTCTTATAGAACTATACTCAATTTTCTGGGTAAGTTGTCTTTGGCTGTAAATCTATATCTTTTGCCTTCATATTTCAAGCTCTCTACTTCTTTATAGTGGTAACTGCTAAATCTTCTTTGGTCTTCTCAGTACTTGAATTCTTTCTTTCTGCCTACTTGTAGTATTTCTACTTTGATCTAGAAGCTCTGGATTTTGTCTATCATATTACTAAGAGTTTTTATTTGGGGGTTTCTTTAAGGAGATGGCTGAAGGATTCAGTCATAATTTCCACTTTGGTCTTTGGTTCTAAGAGATGCAGGTAGTTTTCTTCTATGATTTCTTGAAATATGATGTTTAGGGTCTTTTCTTTCTTTCTTTTTTTCTTCTTATACTTTTCATTTAGGCCAGTGACTCTTAAATGATTGCTCCTTGATTTGTTTTCAACATTGGTTGATTTTGCTGTGAGATAGCTTATATTTTCTTCTATTTTTTCAGTCTTTTGATTTTTTTTATCATTTATTGTTATCTCAAGGCATCATTAACTTCTATTTAGTTCATTCTAATTTTCAGGGAGTTTATTACTTGGGTAGAATTTTGTATTTTTTGTGCCAATCTATTAATTCTCTTTCTTTCATAGCTCTTACTTTTTTCCTCAAGCACTTTCATTTAATTTATAAAATACATATTTTTAAATTCTTAAAAAAATCAACAAATTCTGTTTCATCTCTTCCAGATATTCTAGTTGAATTTGTGCCCACACTGTGTTTTTCTTTGAGGCTTTGCTTGTAGATGTTTTGGCACCATTGTCTTCTGGATTTGAGTGTTCCTGTCACTACCATAGCTTTTTATGGTAGGGTTCTTATTTTCTTTTGGTAGGTTTTTTGTTTTTTTTTTGGGGGGGGGCAGGGCAATGAGGGTTAAGTGACTTGCCCAAGGTAACACAGCTAGTAAGTGTCAAGTGTTTGAGGCTACATTTGAACTCAGGTCCTCCTGAATCCAGGGCTGGTGCTTTTTCCACTTCGCCACATAGTTCCCCCCTGGTTCTTATTTTCTTTGCTCATTCTTCCAGCCTACTTTCTGATTTCAGATTTTAGGTTATGACCATGCTCTTTACACTTCTGGAGGGTAAATCTGGGGTTTTGCTGTTGCTTCCTTGGGGATATTTTGTTTTGTGTTATTCCAGTAACTCAGGAAAGCCCAGACTGGGTACCCTTTCAGTACTTTCAGAGTGTTCTGATCCAAGAAAGTCTGATCAAACTCTCTCTCCCCACTCTAAACTTGATGCCTGTAAGTTCCTGACCAAGTTTGGGCCTGAGCAAAAGCATACTATTGCTGGATTCAGCCACTATCAGCCAGGTGGGAAGCTCTGCTGGTTCAGAGTGGCTAAACTATAGGTTTCCTTTTGACATGGAATTCCTTCCTTACATATTCCTCTCCAGATTTAAGACTGCACTGGAAATTGCTGCACCACTCCTGAGGTCTGAACCACACTGTTGCTGTTTGCTTTTGAACTTTCTCCTTTTGGCACAGAGCCCAGGGCCCACAACTGCTCCTTACATTGGAATGCCACCCCTCCTCAGTCCACTTTGGATGTGAGATCCAGAACTGGCTAGTGGGAACTCAGGGACAGAACCAAGATGGTAGAGTAAAGGGAGGATTTCTGCTGAGTTCTACCAACATTATCCCTCTAAACAACTTTAAAGTGCATCAAAACTGAATTGTGAGCAGAAACAACAACAAAAAGTCACAGCGAGCCATTTTTTCCATCCCAGGGAAGCTTCAGAGGACTGAAAGAAAGGCCTGTGAATTCGGGCAGAAGTGGCACTAGTTATGGGCCTGGGAGGGTGGCAACAGTGGCAGCAGCAGTGATAGGAGTGCTTAGAACCCAGGGACAGTAAGGGACCTGAATACCTGGTCAGAAAGAAATTCCAAGAAATCCCTATATTAGTACTTGGTGCAAGATCAGGCATCATTTGGCAACTCCATTGCCCATTACTGAAGTGCAGGTCACAGTTTCAGGGTGGGGAGGAGTGGGTTGTGGTTGTGAAGGAACAGGGCCCCTATATAGTTAAGAGGCAGAGCTTAGACCAGCAGGGCAGTGCCCAGAACTCTCCAGATCACACCACCTTGGAAACATTGACAACTTACAGGACCCCAGACCTTCTTGTTGTTGGGTTTTTTTTGTGTGTTTTTTTTTTTTGGTGGGACAATGGGGGTTAAGTGACTTGCCCAAGGTCACACAGCTAGTAAGTGTCAAGTGTCTGAGGCCGGATTTGAACTCAGGTACTCCTGAATCCAGGGCCAGTGCTTTATCCACTGCGCCACCTAGCTGCCCCCTCCAGACCTTCTTGTGAAAGAAGTAGGACATAAAAATCAAGGCCAGACATTCCTACCCCCACTTCAGCATTTGGTCTAGTACATTTTCTAGATGTTTGGAGGTTTTTTGTTTTGTTTTTATTGAGTGTGTTTTTTGGTGTGGTGAGGTTGCTATGCATTTTCCTGCTACTCCACCATTTTGGCTTCACTCTTCTATAAAAGCTTTATGAAAATGAATTGTAGGTTTATTAAAGGTATCCTTAGTGGTTGTTTGAGAAAGGAACAGGTAGGCTTTCACAGATGATTTTCTATAGCAGCCCACATCTTCAGTCATATAGATGATGAAGAGGGATAGGGAATATAAGAGCCTGCTTGTCTTGTGGTTATTACTTATTAATTAAAAAAAATCATTTGATATGCCTTAATAGCTCTCCAACCAAGAATCCCACGAATGCTAAAATCACCTAAGATTCTTTGATAGATGCAACAGAGATGACTTTGTTCAGTGGTCTTGATTTTCAATATCAATTGAGACATAAAACATGTGTTTATGGAGAATATCTGATGCAGAGTCCAAGTCAAAGAGGGATTCCTGATAGTGAGGTCCTTTAGGTATTCCTGTTTTGCATATGAAAGACTGATTATATCAATGATTATCTCTTGAGTATATCAAGAACTGGAATGCTATTCATCTTCCTTAATTTAATGCACCATGGGGCAGCTAGGTGGCACAGTGGATAAAGCACCCTGGATTCAGGAGTACCTGAGTTCAAATCCAACCTCAGACACTTGACACTTACTAGCTGTGTGACCCTGGGCAAGTCACTTAACCCCCATTGTTAAAAAAATGTTTAGCAATTTAATGCACCACCATTCAAAAGAGTTTGGTCTAACAATCCACACAAGAAAAATTAAATCAATTAAGAATGCTCATTGTTTAGGCTGGACGGACATCCTATTGATTTGGTCCTTCAGTTCCTTGGACAGACAATACAGATGGATAATAAATTGGGCCCAGAATTGAAGAAGAGAAACAGAGAGGTGTGGATAATGTTAGGGGAAGCATCAAATGTTTTGAGTGATTCCAAGCTCCTGGCTCAAAAGCCCATTTTAAAAACGAATATTCTGATGAGGCTATATGCCTTTGACTTATGAATCACTGAAATCTCCAAAGAACCAAAATTGTGGGTAACCCAAACAAATGTTAGCTAGGGAGGTTTAATGGGGAGAGTGCAGAATGCTTGACTTGGAGTCAGAAAGACTTAAGTAGGAATCCTGCTTTAGAACTTGTGGTAAAAAAATATGAAAGTTTTTTAACAGTAGGTTAGGATAACTGAAAGACTCTAGTTTTTGAAGGACCACCCTTTTGGGGAGGAGACCAACAGTCCGCCTGCTGCGCACGTCAGACTGCCTGCTACGCACTCGACTTCCGGGGTGGAGAGAACGGAAGTGGAACTTTTTTGGCTGCTCGGCTGGTCTCCTGACGGCAGGGCACAGACGGTCTCTCTCTCCAAAAGTGGCCTTCGGTTTGGTGAGTTTTTATAAGGAATATAGACTAAGCTTAGATTTAAGAGGATTTGTATTGTGTTTCTACTTTCCTATCCTTCTAATCAACATCACCTTGTGACTACAATAACAATAAAAGGTCTATCTAGAAAACCAAAAGCTTCTTCCATTTACTAGTCTGGGAGATAAATTAAGGGAAAGGTTAAGTAGGGGAGATTTATGATCTAATATCCAATTTTAAATCTCACAAACTGTTCTAGCTGTAGAACCTTAGTTAACAAACAAGTTAAGTGACATCACTTGATCTCTCTGGATTTCTGTTTTGTCATCTGTAAAATAGGGCATTAGACTCAATAATCTCTAAGGTCTGTTCTGGCTCTAAATCTATGATCTCATGTGGTGGGTATAAATAGGCTCTATGTTGTTGCTCAGTAGTTTCAGTCATGACTTTGTGACCTCATTTGGGGTTTTCTTGGTAAAGATACTGAAGTGTGTGTGTGTGGGGGCAGCTAGGTGGCCCAATGGATAAAGTACTGGCCCTGGATTCAGGAGGACCTGAGTTCAAATATGACCTCACACACTTGACACTTACTAGCTGTTGACCCTGGACAAGTCACTTAACCCTCATTACCCAGCTCCCCCCCCCCCCCCCAAAAAAAAAGGATACTAAAGTGGTTTGTCATTTCCTTCTTCAGGTCATTTTATAGATTAGGAAACTGAGCAAAATAGGGTTAAGTGACTTGCTCAGGGTCACATAGCTAGTAAGTGCCTGAGGCTGGATTTGAGCTCAGGTCTTCCTGACTCAAGACCCAGAGTTCTATCCACTGCATCACCTAGGGTATATGTAGCACGTTATTAATGTTAAATTTAATAAAAGGCATAATTTAGTTGGAATATAGCTGAAATAAGAGGTTGGCCAGTCATGTAGCAAGATGGTAACTGCTTCACTTTGTGTGTCCTTTTCTACTGTCCTCCCTAATGCATTTATGTTCCAGCCAAACTGACCTTCTTGTTAGGCCCTGAGTTGGGCATTCCATCTTATGCCTTCCCACCTGCACTTAGAGTCAGGAAGACTTGGGTTGTACGGGATACTCTCCATGCCAGAGATACCATCTCTCCTTCTCTTAGCACCCTTAGCTTCCTTCAAGGACTGGTGTAGGTCTCACTTTCTGATCCCCCTATTTGGCAGGGCTTTCTCCCTCCTCGAGTAATTTTGTATTTGCTTAGTCATCTGTTTACATGTTATATCTCCCAGTCAAATGCAAGGTCCTTGAGGGCAGAGACCTTTCACTTTTGTCCTCTGTGCCATGGGGATAGTGTGGTTTAGGAGACAGGAAGCTGGATATGGGTTTAAGGTGCTGGGTTCAAGTCCCATCTTTGACAAATGCTGGCCCTCTGACTCTGGGCAAGTAACTTAACCCCTCAGTTATCTGGGTAATTTTCATAGGATCTAAGTTGCACAACAGTTATTGATCTGGATTAGTAGAGGGATTGGTTGTCTCACTGGGAGTTCCATACACCAATGAAATGACAAATCCAGATTAAAAAACCCCCAAAATAACTTCTAGTACCTACCACACTATAGGAACGTATTAAATATTGGTTGGATTGAATTGCACTTGTGCTCACATAGTACTAAAAAGACTCAGAATACCTTCTTCATGTCAGATCAATTGTCAAGGAAGATTCTTGGGGAAGATATGGATAAATATAATCCAGAAGGAGATGGGTTGCTATTTGCTGGAGTCCTCATGCTATGATAATCCTCTCCTTTATATGAAGAGTTGCAATGGCATACTGGCACTTAAAGGTACAGGCATCTTTAATGAAACACAACTAGTGTTCAAAGAATGGCATAAATCTAATCCCTTTAAATTTGTGAGGACATGAAATGCCAGGGCTGTTGGTACAGCATGATCTGAGGGTTGTGAGTTCATACTCCATGGTGGATACTGTTATTGCTCATCCTTTATTTTTGAAGAGGACCAGTGACATCACAGATGACATCTTGATCTGCACATAAATTGGATTGAAGTGAGGCAGAGTTGCACAGAGTTGCCACCCTCACTCTCTCTTTCAGAGTCTTTGAAGTCCAGTGGCAAGACAAAAGTCAAGATGGCCGACAAAGGCCTGAGATACAGTGGGTGACCTTGGTGTTTTCCATGTCTGACCAAGCTCTAAGTGTTCCACAGCACCTGCTCCACCTGCCTTCATGGTTGTGGGGACAACTGATTCTCATCTGCCCATTCTGCCATGAAAGTCTTCTCATGCTTAGGGTAGATACCCCTCTTAACTCACCAACAGGTTTGTGGCCTGTTGGTTACCCTCAGTCTTGTTTAGCCCATCTGCTGAAATTTGTTGTGTTGGGTGTTTGTTTGTTTGTTTGTTGTTGTTTTTTACCAGAGGTGGCTGCTGTGCATGTTATTGCTTCTTGGAATCACAGGTAAGAGTAAGGTAACAGGTAGATACCAAAAGTAGATGAGCAGCCCTGAAAAGGTTCCGCAAGTCCTCACACCAGAGGTGCTAGTCCTCCCTGAATACCCCATACACCCTGTGCTACTGCCTTTAGAAGGAAGTGTAGTATAATGGTTAGGGCATTGGACTTGGGAGTCAGGAAGACTTGGATGAAAATCCCCCCTTGGACCCTTGCTAGCTGTGTAACTATGGGCTGGCTACATTTAACTTCTCTGTTCCAGTTTCCTCATCTGTAAAACAAGGGGGGGAGGGGGGAAGAGGTAGACTTGATGGCTTCTAAGTTTCCTTCAAGCTCTAAATCTGTGATCCTATGAAATAACCTAGATGTAATAGAGCTCGACAATGGATAAAGAACTTTGCCAAGGAATAGTAGAAAGATTTGGACTGGGAGTCAGGACATTTGGGTTTTAGCTCTTCTCTGTCACCTTGGGCAAAGAGAAAGGAACAAACATTTATTATGCACCTACTTTGTGCCAGGCACCACACTGTAAAGTGCTTTAAAAATAAGTCACTTAACCCCAATTGCCTCACCAAAAAAAAAAAAAATCTTTTATTTCCTCTCTGGGGCTCAGTTTCCCCATCTGCAAAATTAAAGGGTTGGAACAGACTCTCAATCAACTAACAAGCACTTATTAGTCACCTACTATGTATCAGTCACTGTGTTCAGCGCTGGTTCTAAGGTCTCATCTAGCATATGGTTCTAGGAAAAATTGATCTTGCTTGATCCCTCCCTTTCTACCATTACCAGACAAAAAACCATAAAGCCACCTGGCCTGAGCCAGGTGCTTAAATTAATCTTAACAAGGTACGTCACTTGACCATTATCTTTTACTCATGGGTCTCTAAGTGCTTTATGAACATTGCTTAATTCTCTTAACAGCCCAAGGAGGGAGTGATTGTAATTCTAGCTCAAGATCTCTAGCTTCATTTGTGCTTGACAAGATAGATTTCCTGGTTTTCTCCGTTGTTTCCCAGGTCGTCAGTAGCTTCCTTTTGTTTTTCTCCTTTCCCTCCCTTTCTCTTTCTTTTCTCTTACTCATACTAGAAGAGCAGTGGCTGCCCATAGACCAATCCCACTGCTGATGGGCACAGAAACTTTGATCCACTCTGTTTCTGACCTGGGCAGCTTTGCCCATCCTCAGGCAGTCTGATGTTGCCATCCCCCCTCCCAAGGGTTCACCCCATTGGTGCCAGACAGTGCAAACACCCTATCAGCTTTAGCCCTAGTACAGCTCAGAACTCCTAAGCTCAAGTCATTGACAAGTCTCAACCTCCCCCAATAGCAGGGATGACAAGTATGTGCTACCATGCCCATCCAGTTTCTGTTTCTAATGGAAAATTAACTCTAAGCTATTTAAAGAAACACATTCAAAACACCAGTATGAGAGAAAATTTTAATTTTATTGAGATCTCAGGGACAAATGATTCTGAAGGAGAATATCTGAACTTGTGATACATTACCTGCTTTGGAAAAATACTGTGTTTTAATATTGTGGTTTAAATTCTTATGATTGACAAAAAATATAGAGAAAGAAACTGGGAGCAAACAAAACGAGCTGCAACATTCAAGTTAGAACTCAATCTTGATTTTTCCACAGAGTCATTGTTGTCTGTGGTGATCTGAGTTGCTGATAAAGCAAAATGCTCCCATGAAGATGTTCCAAGTGGCTTCCAGGAAGTTGTCTTATGTGCTGACATGCATGTGGACAGAGAAGTCTGGCTGGTATCCTCTTAAGACTGGTGTTTCCTAGAGCTTTCCATTGGCAAAGGCGGCCTCTTGGAACTGAGGGACAAAAGTTTTGAAATAAGCCCTGGTGGGAAAAGGGAGAGAGAAAAGGAATTGTGGTTAGCACAAACCAGCATGAAGACCCAGCAATTCTGAGCTTTCAGACATAACTCAGAACATTTGTTGTTCATCACGTGTGCATTTTAAAATTGTTTTCTTTCTTTGCTGGCACAAATCTCTCTTCATTTGTTCAACGGAGACATAATTAAACACGCAGTTTATTCTCAGGACCACTTAGAGGAATCATGCACATCCATAGCCACTTCTTAGGATATCTTGGCTGTAGATAATTTGTACATTCTGTATTTAAGAGGACTTTTGCTAGGTGTCTTTGAGCCAGAGGGAACCCAAAGGGGTTTCTCTGAGCACAAGGCTGCCTTCTGTGGTTTACCAGCCATCCAAACAGATAGGTAAAATGTGAAGAATTCAGGCAATCATACAGATGTTTGACATCCATATAAAGGAATTTTTCATTTTCCAACTGGGCTTTTCACTTTAAGGAGAACAAAGGGCTGAAAAATGATTTACAAATGGCCTAAGATCTCAAATTGGTATCTGAATACATAAGAAGTCTAATTTACTGGAAAGAAGATGGGCTGGGCATACAAACTTTTCTACTCAAGACTAGTGGTAAGATCTGGCCAGATCATAACATTTTCTCTCCATAGTTTCCTAATCTTTAGAATAGGATAATAATATAGTAAAAGTTCATTTATCTAGATATCACTTATCAAAAGGGAGTATAGCAGAAAGAACACCAGCTTTAAAATCAAAAGTCCCAGGCTCAAAGCTCAACCTGGCTGATTACTGTCGGAGTCCACACAAATGACTTAATTTCTCTGAGTCTCCATTTTCAGCTGTAAAATGAGGGTCTTGGATTAGCTGCTCCCTAGAGTTCTTTCCAGTTCTATCCTATCATCTCATGAATTTCACCTAGAGGAAACACAACTGAGAAACAGGAAGCAAGAAAAAAAGTCGAAATAATGTGTCCCCAAATGTGTACGTTCAAATATATGAACTTTTAAAAGAGCAGATTCCCACAGATCTTCACTCAGGGTTTCTTTAATCTTTCTTTCTTTCTTTCTTTCTTTCTTTCTTTCTTTCTTTCTTTCTTTCTTTCTTTCTTTCTTTCTTTCTTTCTTTCTTTCTTTCTTTCTTTCTTTCTTTCTTTCTTTCTTCCTTCCTTCCTTCCTTCCTTCCTTCCTTTTTTGGGTGGGGCAATGAGGGTTAAGTGACTTGCCCAGGGTCACACAGCTATTAAGTGTCAAGTGTCTGAGGCCAAATTTGAACTCAGGTCCTCCTGAATCCAGGGCTGGTGCTTTATCCACTGCACCACCTAGCTAGCCCCTTAATCTTATTTTAGACATGACTGGAACACATATGGTGATACAATTTCCCAGTCCACAAAAGATTTGGACCTGCAAATCATATGTAATATATGTATCGAGAACCCTCTAAGATTAAAATTAAATTAAATTAGAACATTGAATATGCTCATTGAGGCAAACTGGCTTTTTGCTCTATCCAGTGTCAACAAGGAACCTTGAAATCACAATGGCCTTTTCTCAGTCCTCTTTGATGCTGCTGGTTAATTTTTCTCCTTGAAACTCATCTCTCCCTGAGCTTTCCATTTAACATTGAGCTGTCCTGATTCTTTCAATTGCTCTTCTCTGGCCTGTTCTTCTCAGATCCCCTAAATGTGAGTGTTCTCATGGTCATGCCTTTTGACCTCTTTTTTGTCCCAAATCTACACTTTCTCTCTTTGTGGTTACATCTACTTTTAGGGCTTCAGTCCTTACCTCTATGCAGATGACATCCAATCCAGAAGCCTCCCCTGAGCACCACACTCATGTTTTCAACTACCTTTTGGACATCTCCACCCAGAAGTGCCATAGATACTTATAACTTCATCTAGTCAAAACACAATGCATCTCATGTCCCAAACCGCCTCCTCTTCCTGAGTCTTTTTTATTCCCCCCCACTAAAGGGCAGCCCTTCTACTGCTCACTTTGGCTTGAAACCTCAGGGTTACTTTTGACTCTGTTAATACTTGCATGACTTACTTAACAGGGATTTTGTGATGTGGGGGAAGTGCCTTGTAGATCTGAAAGCACCGCAGAAACATGAGTTGTTGACTCTTTGCTATGCCTCACCCTCTCTTCGGGGCAGTGGCCACATCTTGCAGGTTCTTCCTCTGCAGTGTCTCATATGTGGCATTCCTTTCCATTCCCAAATCCACCAACCTAACTCGGATCCTTTATCTCTTGCCTGAAAGAACTGCAATATTATCGTAACTGGTCTCCTTGCCTCTACCGTTTCTTTCCATCTCCAATTCATCCTGCAAAGTGCCACAAATTAATCTTCCTAAATCACAGCTCGGATCAAGTAATTCCTTTGCTCAGAAACCTTTAATGACTCCCCCGCCCCCAATTACTTAGTAAATAAAGCCTAAATTCCTCCGGCTCAAATTCAGGACATTCGACCATCTGACCTGCTCCCCTCAATCTTGCCTCCAGTAACTCTCCAGGACCTACCCTATCTTTCAGCCAAAGTGGATGACTGGCCATTCTCCAAACACGTCTTGTGCCTTTGTGCTTGTGATCATGGCATTTTCTCTTCCTGGAATGCCGCTCCTAACCCCTGCCTAAGCTTCTCTGGATCCTACGTGTCCTTCAAGGCACCATGGAGCAAGCCTTCACTAGAACAAGATACTCTTTTTCTCTCAGCTTCACAAGTACTTTGTACCACTCTCCACGGACTACTAAGATGTGGCAGTGTCTCAGTAAGTCATGGACAGACACTGACTGGATCTGAAAAGAGGAGATATCAAAGTTCCACTTGGGTGAAAAGGCTTAGAAAATGGGGCAGCCAGGGGGCACAGGAAGCCTTGAATTCAAATCTGGCTTTAGATACTAGCTGTGTAACTTTGGGAAAATCATTTAACCCATCTGCCACAGTTTCCTTAACTATAAAATGGGGGTATCAACAAACTATTTGCAGAAGGATGAGTTTTTCAGCCACAATGGTTTTCAGAGATCACCAATGGAATAACATCAGTTTCAACGCATGTGGGGAGGAGTATCCAATCAGACAAAATTCCAGATCTTTGAATAACTGATACATGCTCTGTTTAAGGAGGTAGGCAAGTTGCAATAAATTACAATTCCTTAAATATGGTTTGATTAAAAAGAGTTTTGGAATTTGAAGGGGGAAAATCCATTTATCAAAGAAATTTACTTAAATGGAAGAGCTGATACCCTAACAATCCTGAAGAAATGAAACTCTTTGGAATTATATTCTAATGGAAGTCAGTGAGACAAAGAATCTCAAGCATTGTTTTTATGAGGAGAAAGTTGTACACGTATTGTTATAATAATACCATTTGTTGTTCTATCCATTCTCTCCCAATTCTTTCATATGAACACTTCTACATAATAACTACCCACATTTATACAATACTTTTTTTGTTTGTTTTGTTTTGGGTTTTTTTTGGTAAGGTAATTGGGATTAAGTGACTTGCCCAGGGTCACACAGCTAGTAAGTGTCAAGTGTCTGAGGCTGGATTTGAATTCAGGTCCTCCTGAATCCAGGGCCGGTGTTCTATCCACCACGCTACCTAGCTGCCCCTATACAATACTTACTTTCTTTCTTTTTGTGGGGCAATGAGGGTTAAGTGACTTATCCAGGGTCACACAGCTAGTAAGTGTTTAGTGTCTGAGGCCAGATTTGAACTCAGGTACTCCTGACTCCAGGGCCAGTGCTTTATCCACTGCGCCACCTAGCTGCCCCTATACAATACTTTCTTAACAGTAACTTTCTGATTGTGTTTGTAGGACCACAGAGGTCATCTAAACCAAACTCTTCATTTTATAGCAGAAGAAACAAACCCAGAGAAATGAAATATATAGCCCACAGCTACAAAGCAAATAGGTAGCAGAGCAGGATTCTGAACCCAAAATTCTAGTTCTAAATTGGGTGCTCTTGTGAGCTTGTTTTATAGATGAGAACACTGAAGCTCTGAAAGGTGAAATGACTAGACCACAAGGGAAAGAAGGGAATGGAACAAGCATTTATTAGGTGACTACTCTATGCCTGGCACTATGCTAAGTGTTTTACAAATATTATCTCACTTGATCTTCACAACAACCCTGGGAGGCAGGTGCTACTATTACCCTCACTTTACAGAAGAGGAAACTGAGGCAGACAGAGGTTAAGTGACTTGGCTAGGGTCACGCTGCTGGTAAGCATCTGACTCCAGTCCTGGTGCTCCATCCCCTGTGCTATCTGACTGCCTATGACCACAGAGCTTTTAAGCACATGGAGGTAGAATTTGATACCAGGTCCCCAGACTGTCTACTGTGCCACACTCTTCTATAAAGGGGAGGTGGTGTGGTATAATGGAAAGAAAGCTGGATTTGGAGTCAGATTATGTAGTCAGATAAGCCCCAGATGACCTCTAAGACTTCTTCCAGTGCTGAGCCTCTGACCCTATTACCCTTTTATTCTAAGCCTAGCCTCCTATCCTTGAGGGCAGGCTAATCCCTAATGTGCTCATTGAGTTTGCAGCAGAACTCAACTCTCTGCCTCCCTACCTTCCCCATTCCACTGTTCTCAGTGCTCTACCCTGCCTTCCTCTAGCATCATAGAAACTCACAGTTGCTCTGTTTGGAACAGTGCCCTGATCTGCAATAGTACTTAGCTAGAGAATGACAAACAGAGGGAATGGGGTAAGTTGCCTCTGTATGTAGTATTCCACTGGGCCTAAGGAAGGGGACTGGCATCCAGCTGGGACCAGTTCTGCCCCCTAGAACACTTGGGGAAGAAACCAAGGCTAGTGAAATGTGAATTCCTCAGCATAGGAGGAAGTTGAAATGGTCCTAAAGAAGGACTCCTCCCCCAAATACCCCTACCCCCAGAGAAATCACGATCAAAGGCTTCTTGAATTTAGTAAAAACTCCTTAGCCTCTTATTCAAGGCCCTTCAATCTACTTTTCCAGACTTACTCATATTACTCCATTTTATATATCTAGTATAGTTAAATAGGGATATCCATTTTCTCCTAATATAGCCCACATTTCTACATTTGTTTTTTGTTTTTGTTTTTTTTTTGCAGGGCAATGGGGGTTAAGTGACTTGCCCAGGGTCACACAGCTAGTAAGTGTTAAGTGTCTGAGGCCGGATTTGAACTCAGGTACTCCTGAATCCAAGGCCGGTGCTTTATCCACTGTGCCACCTAGCTGCCCCCTCTACATTTGATAATAAAAACTTACACCTATTTATGAACCATTTTCCTTACAACAACCTGGTGAGGTAGATATATATATTGTATATATTATTTTTCCGATGAAGAAACTGAGACAATAGTATTTCACCCAGTGGAGATTTAGAAAATAGGAGATCCTAGGTAAAGAAAATCACATTCAAAGGGGTTTCATCTCTTTATTCCCTTTAGCAGTACAACTTGAAGCATCTTGACTAAAGGCAGATTGCCATACAATGTTTTCTGAGAACACACAAGGGCTCTTGGAGATATCTTTTACCAAAAGATTTTCTTTGTGTAGGAATAAGTTCTGGCTTATGGCTCTATACTGGGGTCATGAAAGAAAGTCAAATGAGATGAGTGGTCTTAGCTGAGGTATCACCGGGCAAGGACACTGCTAAGCCACGCTACCTGCAGATGGAGGTCATCATACAAATGTGGCCACAAAACATCTGGGTCTCCATTTTTTCTTTCAGTTTCTGGCACATGTTTTTAATCAGCCATCTGAAAACTGACTGTGGTTTGAAAATCAAAGCAATTCTGTAAATAGTGCAAGAGTAACCCAGCTAATCACTTCTCGTGGTCTTCTCTTCTCCTCATTGTCCTTTAGCTCCAGTATAAACACTGAATTATTCTGAATTACTCTCTTTATGGCCCAAAGACCATTTTTTCATTAAGGTGAACATGACAATGAATTTGTTTAGCTAGTGTGGTGTAGCAGAAAGAACAATGAACAAATAATGCGGAGAACTGGGTTTGGGTTCTAGGTCCTCCACATTAGCTATGCACTTAACCTCTGAGCTTTCGTTTCCTCATCTGTAAAATAGGATAATAATGTGTGCATAGAGTTGCTGTGAATAGCAAATGAAAGTGTGTCATTAATGTTTTATAACCATAAAAGTTGCTATTACTGCTATTAACCTAACTTTTTTTTCAAGTCTTCACAGGGCTTCTGGGAATTTTACTACCTTATCCTGAAGCGCCTTAGAAAGCAAAAAATCTGGCACTATCATTACAAAATAACCTTATCTGGTAGGTACAGCAATGCCCCTGCCAGAATCATGGTATGTTTAGACATTGGTGAGGTCTCAGGCCAAGGCAAATGAGTTATTGTGTTGTTTTGGTGCAGTGGATAGAGTGCCAGGCCTGGAGTCAGGAAGGCTCATCTTCCCAAAGTCAAATCTGGCTTCAGACATTTACTAGCTTTGTGACCCCGAGAAAGTCACTTAACCCTGTTTGCCTCGGTTTCCTCATCTGTAAAATGACCTGGAGAAGAAAATGGCAAACCACTCCAGTATCTTTGTCAAGGAAACCCCAAATGGGGTCACAAAGAGTCAGACGTGACTGGAAAAACCCCACAAAAATGACTGAACAACAACAATATTCACCATTCCATTAAATGCCTAAGCCCAATTTTGTTTCCAAACTAACACATTTGAGGTGCTAGTTATTGTTAACGTTAAATAATTTCTGAATGTTCTATTTTTGATGCCTCTCTGTCAAGGGGAAGTCATTGTGGGCTCTCAAAAGGAATACTTGTAGGAAGTTTCTTGGGAGTTTGTTGGGAGATATCAAGATGACTTCAGCAGCTCAATGTCAATGAGGGTCCTAGTTTCCTTCCCTGCAGCCTTCCAAGTTCCACAACTGGACCACTCAGACTTCCTCTGCAGTCTTAGTCCCTCCTAGGCTTTAGGATTCCTATAGTATTTGAGCAGGGGAAATAGAAAGGATTCCTAGACCCACAGCTTAGAGGCTGAGCATAAAGAGTTTTTCTGCTGGGTTCACTCTGACTTTGTATCTAGTAAACAGGACTTGCCTTGATTAGTTGATTGATACTTGTGGTTCAGTCCCTGCCTCATACATTCCAGTTCCATTAAGAAAGATTTCGCCTCACACCCTGGCTTTAGTTTCCTGTCCAGAGTCCTTATTCCTGTGCAATGTAGATCTTTTGCCTTGCTCCTTACTTCCCTACTCTCTATTCCTTGGTATATATTTATTTAACATAGGACTTTGTAGGATGCAGGAAATGTAGACTCTGACAAAGGCTAGGTCATCTGGAGGACTAGGTATTAAGTGATAGCCAGGACTGGGCAAGAAAAGAATGAAAGGCTGAGGAACACAGTCTTAAGAATAAATAGCAAGGGTCCTGGTATAGTGTCTATCTTGAAAATCTGTTTGCATCAGAGTCTCTTTTACACCATAAATTCTTCTTCCCACCTTTTGCAGGCCTTTGTCTTATTATTCCCATAACTCCACTCCCATTGGAGATTACCTTCCATTTATATCATGTATCTTGAATGTACACAGGTGTTTGCCTGTTCTCTCCCCCATTAACATGTGAGCTCCTTGAGGGTAGGGACATTGTTTTTGTCTCTGCCTTTGTGTGTGTGTGTGTGTGTGTGTGTGTGTGTGTGTGTGTGCCAGCACTTAGCCCAGGGCCAGACATATAGTAAGCAATAATAAATTCTTGTTGACTGGTTGAGCAGGGAATTATTTTTTGTTTAATTTGCTTTGCACAACACCACAGAGTCTGGCACTTTGAGAAAAGGGTGAAGGTAATGCAGCTGTTAGACTGAAGTCATTGTGGGCTCCTCACCCATCTTGGAGTAAAAATGCAAGTAAAAAAAAAACAAACACAACACAACTCAGCTTTTGTGGCTGGGCAAAGTTACAGAGATCTTTCTGTGAATAGATTGTTGATTTAATCACTGATCCCATAGATTATCTCCCACTTTTTATACCTGTAGGAGGAGAAAAACTGAAAGTACATTTTTTCAAAGAGGAAGTACTCATGGTCTCTGCCTAAATCTGCCTTCACTGACTGTTAGAGGTTCTGTTGGGTATCGTATGTTGAATGACAGTCTCTTGTGTGCGGTAACATGGGCCACAACCACACTGAATGCTTCTGTTATTTAGAATGGCTTTAGATTGTTTGGAGACATCTCAACATTTCAGTTCACTAGTGGTAGAAACCAAAGCTTTCACAGTTGAAACAGAAACACAAAGGTTTTGAATATAAACTATAAAGTAAGCCAATCTGTGTATAATTCTCCAAGCGATGCTTGTTGTCCATTGCTGTCAGGTAACCCCTTATTCCTCTCCCATCTCCCTGGGTATACATTTGGTCTCTTCAACTACATAGTATACTCTCTGAAGGCAGGGTGCATACCTTTGATTTTCTAGGTATAAGCCACCACAGCAGGCCTCTGGATAACGGCATGAAGATTACGTTTAGCTTTGGTGCTTCCCCACTTATTCTTGGCGGTCTTTTCATTGGGTAGGCCTTACTCTATGGTCTGTGTCTTTAGCTCTCCAACTGGAAGTACTGATGAAGAAGCTGATCCTAGACTTTCAATACCAATTTCAAACCCCAATTGAAGAATGATCTCTCTTTCCTTAAAATGATCATATCCTGCCCCCTGCTTATTGCATTTGCATGCTTTAATTGCAGGCACCATCTTTTTTTCTTCTTTGGATCTTACTAGTACCTAGTGAGGTGATTTGCTGTGCTTTATGCATAGTATCTGGCACATGGTGAATGAATGTTTGAATAGATGCTGCCTTTTGATTTGTCTCATTCTCCTTCAGCTCTCTCTATTCTTCTACTGTTTTCCTTTATCTCTCTCCCTCAAGTGAAACTTAGCCTTTAGAGTAGAGACAAGTTCTCCATGTCCTAGAGATAATAATTATATTTCATTATTTTAATGGCTATGTGATCTCAATGATGTAGGCATTCCTCTCCACCGGTGTAGCTCACAACCCATTCAAATGCAGCATGGTACAGTGGAAAGAGAAGTGGATTTGAAACTGGGACCTGGGTTCAAATCCCACATGTGCTATGCGCTACTTGTGTGACATTGGACAAGTCACCTAACCTACTTGTGCGTCAGTTTCCTCATCCTTAAAATGAGGTAGTTGGACTAGATAGTCTCTAAGGTCCCTTACAGCTCTCAATCTATGTTTCTACAATTTACACTTTCACACTATGGGATCCTCAACTGACACTGATCTCCCCAACATCTTTACTGACCTCACCTCTTCATGGCTAAAGCCAACCACTATTTCTCAGTCTTCATTCTTCTCAAACCCTCTGAAGAATGATGCTCTCACCACCCCATCCTTCTGAATACCCTACCCTCCTTGAGCTTTCATGAAACTGCTTTCTCCTGGTTCTCCTCCTGCCTGTTACTCAGTTTCCTCTGCAGGATCATTATCCAAGTACTATTCTCTATATGTGGGTAGATCTCAGGATTATCCTGGAGTCCCTCTTTTTTTACCTCCACACTCTCTCAGTGAGCTCATTTGTTTCCATAGTTTCAACCATCATGTCTTTGTAGGTGATCCTCAAATCTACATAACCAACCCATATCTCCTTCTAGAAATTCAGTCTTTTTTCACCAATTGTCTGCTGTTGATCTCTATCTGGTTCAGTCAATCATTCAATCAATCAATCAACAAGCATTTTTTAAATGCCTACTTTGTGTCAGGCATTGTGGTAGGCACCAGGGACAGAAGTACAAAGAAAGAATGAGACAATCCTTACTCTCAATGAGCTTGTAACATGGGTGCCTTATACTCAACAGGTCAAAAACTGAACCTCTGTGGAGTTCTCATTCTAGAAGATGGTGTATTTATGATGTAACATTGTATCTGTCTTGTTATCTTTTTTTTTTTTTAGTGAGGCAATTGGGGTTAAGTGACTTGCCCAGGGTCACATAGCTAGTAAGTGTTAAGTGTCTGAGGCCGGATTTGAACCCAGGCACTCCTGACTCCAGGGCCGGTGCTCTATCCACTGCGCCACCTAGCTGCCCCTGTCTTGTTATCTTAATTATCCTTGTCTCTCCTCCAATGCCTGGGATAGTGCTTTGTACATACTAAGTACTTAATAAATGGTTCTTGACTGAATGGATAAAGAAGTATGGTCTTCACTGGTGCTTCCTGCTAATGAACAGTAAAAGAGACATAGTTCTTACTGGAGGAGCCACAGGAGTACATCTTGAGGGCTGGAAGGGACTTTAGAGACCATCTGATCCAATCTCCTCAGTTTATAGATGAACAAACTAAGGTCCAGAGAAGTGAAGCCCTTTGCCCAAGGTTGGCTGTCTAGGACTTTAACAAGTAGGAGAGCCTGAACTGAGCTGAGGTCCTTTCTCTCTATATCCAGAGTCAAGGGCCTCAGTGGCCTCTCAGCTGGTCAATGAGAGCCAGCATCCATGGAGCACTTGAAAACTCATCAAATGCTTTTCATGTTATCTCATTTGAAATGTTCATGGTCTGTAGGATAAAACAGGTTCACATCAAAAGCTCCTTGTCACATGGGCCTGGTATTTGCGAATTAGTTGGGAAGCTTAGTTTCTAGTACTGGGTTGGCTGCTGAATGAAGAAGCTGAACTAGGTCCTTTAAGACCCTTCCAACTCAGACGTTCCATATCTCTATGTATACGGGCAATAGAAAAGCAGGTAGCTGGCTCCCAACTCCCAATCTGCTGCCTTTTACCAGACAGTGATGTGATAATTAACTTCAGTCCTCACCCCCAAGAAATAAGATTGGGGATGCTAGACTCTGGAGAACGCAAGCTCTCCTCTGTGTTCCCAAACTCCACGAAGCAATTGCATACCCTAGCAACACTAGTTAAGATGGTCATGAAAGAAGTCACTCAGGTTCCCATAGTCTATGGGGTGTCTCTCCACCCCCATGCAATTTAGCTTCCACTCTGCTGGGGCCTCCCTGGTTTTCTGCTCAGAGATTACAACATGTGTCTGAAGTTAGTACTTGTTTCTACTCAGGGCATAACCTAAGGCATTATTGCATGGGCAGACATCTAGTGCTTTTAATAAAAAATAACAACAATAATAAGAAGAATAATCTGCATTTATAGCTGCCCTTTCATCCATGGATCTCAAAATACTTCACAAATAGTAATTAATTCTTCTTTGCAGCACTAAGAGGCAGGTAGGTGTTAACATCTATACTTAAGAGGTAAATCAACTAGCTTCAGGCCACGCAGCAGCAGACTCTGAAACAGAACTCTTATCTACCCTTCAAAGCCTGTGGGCACTCAAGTCTCACCTCCTCTGGGAAATCTCCCTTACCATACCAGACCAAAGTGATTTATTGCTTTATTTGAACTATCATAAGGTCACAGAAAGGATCTCTGAAATATTTATTCTAAAGACACAAACCTTCTCTACATCATCCCCAACATTACAAGGAAACCATTACTTTTCAAGAATGTCCGTCCATTCTACTTTTGGACAACTACTGATTAGGATGTATATTCTTTACCTGAGGCCTAATATCAGCTGTGTTCTGGGGTAAAGCAAAACAAATCTAATGTCTTTTTTACATGGCAGTCCTTCAAATGCCCAAATCATTCAAATACCTATATCACAGGCAATTAGGTGGTGCGGTGGATAGAGCATCGGGCCTGGGGTTAGGAAGACAAGTTCAAATACAGCCTCAGACTTCCTAGCTGATACTTACTTAGTCTAGAAAGTTACTTAGTTTTTCTTTGCCTCATTTTCCTCATCTATAAGATGGGGATAATAATAACACTGACCTCCCAGAGTTGTTTTGAGAATCAAATTAATTATTTGTAAGGTGCTTACTACAGTGCTTGGCACACAGCTGGTGCTGTCAATATTAGCT
The DNA here is from genome assembly GCF_019393635.1 of Dromiciops gliroides. Lineage (NCBI taxonomy): Eukaryota > Metazoa > Chordata > Mammalia > Microbiotheria > Microbiotheriidae > Dromiciops > Dromiciops gliroides. Next base: position 472,700,070 of record NC_057862.1, on the reverse strand, counting down.
GCTGCTACCATCACCACCACCACCATCTACTTATGTCCTCCCCATCCCCAAAGTCAGCTCTTGGCTAAAAATACCTAGTTCTTTCAACATATTCTTTTATGCACATATTTGGTACTCTCACCATCCAGGTCACCCTGATCTGGATATATACCAATTTGTCTACAACTGTTCAAAAATGTGGAACAAGGATACATTATTCCAGCTGTGTTCTGACCAGGCCAAAGGATTATGATCAATTACTTCCCTTTTCCTGGACACTATGCCTTTTAACACGTCCTAGTATAGTATTGTCTTTTCTGCCTGTCACATAATTCTGTTGGTTCCTTTTGGGCTTGCTGCCTACCAAAACTTACAAATCTTTTCCACAGGAACTGTTACCTTTCCTTATCTACTCCACTTCCCACTTTATATTTGTGAAGCAGACTTTCAAAATCTAAGTATAAAGCTTGATAGTGTTCCCTATTAAATTTCATCTTATTAGATTTAGCCCATCATTCTAGTCCAGAGATTGGTGAAGACTAGTAATGCTTTCTATATTTTAAATAAAGCTTTATTTATTTATAAAAATTAAAAATTCTTAGTTCACAGGTGAAACAAAAAACTGAAGAAGGCTGTTCACCGGCTATAGTTTGCTAACCCCTCTTCTAGCCTGTCAAGATCATTTTGGATCTTGATTCTCATTCCACGTGTTAGCTACCCTTACCACCTTTGCATCACTGGCAATTCTGACAAGTATGCCTCTTGTGTCTTCGTCCAAAACACGTGTTGAACAGGACAGGGCCAAATTAGATTACATGACTGATGACTTTCCTCCAAGTTAACACTGAACTACTAAGGATTATTTTATGGGTCCAGTCATTCAGACAGTTCCAAATCTACCTGACTATACACGGTCTTATAGCCCATAACTCTCTATCTTGTCTACAGAGATTTTGCCAAATGCTTTACTAAAAACTAATCTTCACAGCTTCCCCTACTCTACCAGTTTATTTACTCAGCCAAAAAGGGAAATGAGATCAGTCAGCTATGTCTTCTTCTTAACAAAACCAAGCTGGCTTCTAATGATTATTTCTTTTCTTTCTAACATCCAAACTACCCCTTCACTAATAATGTGCTCTTGGATTATTCAAGGAATCAAATTCGAGCTCACTGGTTTACAGTTTGTAGATTCTACCTTTTAAAAAAAATAAAATCAGACTCTTCTCCAGTATTACAACTCTTCTTTTCTTCTCCAAGACCTTTCAAAAGTTATCAACAGAGGGAACTATGTTAAGATGTCTGAGTAAGGCAGGAAATTACCTGTATCTCCGAAATCCCCAACCCCTGGACCCAAATAACTTAAAATAATGCCTCAAAGTAAATTTTTGAGTGGCAAAAATAACTAAAAGTTGGGGTAAAGTTGTTGTTGGTCTAAGACAACTTGGGATGAGATTAGGAAAGATCTGCGCTTCCAGGGTAGTGGTTCAGCCAGAGTGAAGTGCAGATACCTAGACAGTATCTACTTATTCAATAATTAGCAAGCCCTGGGGGCAGCCATGTGGGTGGCAGCAGTTGCGTCTGTGGCAACCTCAGGTTCAGAAACTTTTGTACTACAGTCAGTATGGGGGTTGGTTGGCAGATCAGATTGCAGGGTCCTCTGCTGGACATGGGGCCCTGTTGCACTGACCAAAGAAGGTCCCAGGTTGTGGCTGTGGGAGAGGAGGAGTGAGCACACACCAGTGAGTGCAGTAGCAGAAGCATAGAGACTCTGCTGGTTAGGGTTGCCCATAGGAGAATAGTTGCTTCAGGGACAACAGGGAGCAAGAGCATTTTGGGGGCTATGGTTGAGGCTTAGGGGCAGAAAGGAGTACCTGAGATCCCTCATTAACCAAGGTACAACCTAGAGGCACAGTGACAACACCTGGCCTTGGATCATAGAACATTGAAAGAAGCCAAAGGTAAAAGCCTTCTAGATAGAGCTCAGAAAACAATAGCACAAAAAATAGGTGAAGCTTAGGGCATTATCCCTTACATCATAGGAATAGAGCCCAACACTAACATAAATAGTTGAGACATAGGCTGTTTTAAAAAATGAGCAAACAATAGAGAAAGAACATGACCACAGATAGCTATTATGGTGATAGAGAAGGTCAGGGTTCAAACTTAGAAGAAGACAATGAAGTAAAAAAAAAAAACCAAACCACTTGTAAAGCTTCAAAGAAAAATGTAAAATGGTCACAAGCTCAAAAAGAGTTCTTGGAAGAATTTTAAAAGGACTTTAAAACTCAAATAGGAGAGTTTGAGGAAAAACTGGAAAAAGAAATGAGTAATCCAAGAAAATAATGAAAATTATGAGAAGAAAGCCAACCAATTGGAAAAAGAGATCCAAAAGCTTACCAGAGAAAATAACTTCTTAAAAATTAGAATTGGGCATGGGGAAGTTAACGACTTCATAAAACATTAGGATATAATAAAATAAAATAGAAGAGAACAATTAAAAACCAAATGGAAAATTATGAAAATTAACCATGAGATTAACAAAATCGAATGTAAGAAAACCATTGAATTAAGAAATAAAACTAGCAGTTGGTTTTATGGGAAAAAATTTAAATGGACAAACCACTGGATAATATGAATTTTAAAATGAGAAAAGAAAACCATATCACTAGTATAAAACATGAAAAAGGTGAATACATCACTAATGAAGATGAAATTAAAGCAATTATTAGGAGTTATTTTGCCCAATTATATGCCAATAAATTTAACAATTTAAGTTAAATTGAAGAATACTTAGAAAAACATAAACTGCCCATATTAACAGAAGAGGGAATAGAATATTTAAATAAACTTATTACAGACAAAGAAATTGAACAGGCCATAAATGTGGTTCCTAAGAAAAAAAAAAGCAACAGGACCAGATGGATTTACAAGTGAATTCTACTAAACATTTAAAGATCAACTAATTCCAATATAAAATAAATCATTTGGAATAGGCAAAGGAATCCTACCAAACTCCTTTTTGGAAACAAATATGGTGCTAATATGTAAACCAGGAAGATTAAAAGCAGAGAAAGAAAATTAGACACCAATTTCCCTAATGAATATTGAGGCAAAAATCCTAAATAAATTATTAGCTAGGAGAGTACAACAATATATCACAAAGATTATACATGTTGACCAAATGGGATTTATGCTAGGAATGTAGGGCTGGTTCAAATAAAGAAGACTATTAACATAATTGATTATATCAATAACAAAAACTACAAAAATCATATGACATCAATAGACTCAGAAAAAGCTTGTAACAAAATACAACACTCATTCCTATTAAAAACACTTCAATTTACATGTAAGGGTAGTTTTCAACATTCATTTTCATAAGACTTAGAGTTCCAAATTTTTCTCCCTCCCCCCTTCCATTTCCTCCCCCCTCCAAGAGATCACAATCAGGTTATATATGTACAATCCACAAGTGTTCTTTTTTATCAGTTTTTTCTGTAGGGGTGCACAGCAAGCCTCCTCATTAGTTCCCTGGGGACTGTCCTGGATCATTGCACTGCTGGGAGTAGCCAAGTCATTCACAATTGCTCACTGAACAACACTGCTGTCACTACGCACAATGTCCTCCCAGCTCTGCTCACCCCACTACACATCGGTGTTCATTAGTCTTTCAAGGTTTTTCAGAGATCATCCCGCCTGTTAGCCCCTGCAGCACAAGACCATTCCACCACAATTATACAACACAGCCTTTTCCATCATTCCTCAACCGACGGACATTCCCCTGACTCTCAATTCCTAGCCTCCACCAAGAGTTGCTATAAACATTTTTTGTACAATTCTTCCCCCTTTTCTCTTCCCCATGACCACCACTGCCAACTGCCTCCCCTCCATCCCACTTCCCTCCCTTCACTTCAAGGGGCAGCTAGGTGGAGCAAGTGGATAGAGCACCGGCCCTGGAGTCAGGAGGACCTGAGTTCAAATCCAGCCTCAGACACTTAACACTTACTAGCTGTGTGACCCTGGGCAAGTCACTTAACCCCAATTGCCTCACTAAAAAAAAAAAAAAGAAAGAAAAAAGAAATAGAATGATTGATCAGTGGACTAAAGTACACATATAATACATAGTAGTAAATGGTTATAGCAACCTTGTGTTTGATCGATGTGAAGATTTAAGCTTTGGGGGATAAAAATTCACTATTTGGTAAAAATCATTGGGAAAACTAGAAAGCAGTTAGGTAGAAATTAGATATAGAACAATATCTTATACCATTTACTAAGATAAGGTCAAAATGGATGCATGACCTAGATATAAAAGGAGAGATAAGTAAATTATAAGTACATGAAACATATTACCTATCAGATTAATGGATAGCAGAAGAATTCATAACTATATAAGATAAAGAACATTGTGAGATATAAAATGGATAATTTTTATTACATTAAATTAAAAAAAGGTTTTGTACAAATAAAACCAAATGTAGCCAAGATTAGAAGAAAAGCAGAATATTGGGGAAATTTTTTTATAGACAGTTTTTCAGATAAAGGTCTCATATCTCAAATATATAGAGAACTTTGTCAAACTTAGGAGCATGTAAGCGATTCCCCAATTGATGAATGGCCAAAGGATACAAACAGCCAGTTTTTGGAAGAAGAAATCAAATTTACATAAAGTCCTATGAAAAAATGCTCCAAATAATTAATTAGAGAAATGCAAATTAAAAGAACTCTGAGATACCATCAGGAAAATGTAGAAAAATTGGGCCACTAATACACTGATGATGGTGCTGTGAACTTATCCAACCATTTTGAAGAGCAGCTTGGAATTATGTCCAAAGAGTTTAAAAAGTGTGTATATCATTTGACCTAGCAATACCACTATTAGGTCAGTTTCCTAGGGTGATCAAGGAAAAAGGAAAAGAACCTAGATGTTTTAAAATATTTATAGGAGCTCTCCTTGTAGTGGCAAAGAACTCGAAATTGAGAGGATGTCCATCAATTGGGAAATGACTGAATATGTTGTGGTATATGATTGTGATAAAATACTATTGTGCTATAAGAAAGGATGAGCAGGCAGATTTCAGAAAAACCTGGAAAAACACGAACTAATGCAAAGTGAAGTGAGCAGAACCAGAAGACACAGTAACACCAACATTGTATGATGAATAGTCAAATCGACTACAAAGAACCTATGAAGGGAGATGCTACCCACTTCTAGAGAAAGAACTGATATGTGGAAGTATGTATTGTATGGTTTCACAAACATATCTATGTCAAATGTTGGCCTACTCTAGTGCAGGGTTGGGAGGTAGGGAGGGAAACAGCTTGGGACTCAAAACGTAAAAATTTTTTTTCTTAAAAGTCATCAACATTTCAGTAATTATATCTTCCAGTTTTCCAGTTTATTCATACCCTGTGATTTGAACTCATTAAAAGCTACTGTGCTATCATACCACCTCCTTATGTATATTGGATTTCTACTACTTCCTACTTCCTATAAATTTTTGTTCAATTCATCCCATTCCAAGGATCATACTCCTTGGAAAATAAGACAGAAAAGAAACAGAGGTTGAGTAGTTCAGCCTTTTCACTGGCATTCATTATCATCCCATTCAAACAGCATTTACAACACTCATTTACCAATCATATCATAGAATTATAGAATCTTCAATCTTTAGGGGCAGCTAGTTGGAAGATATGAGTTCAAATCTGGCCTTAGACACTTCCTAGTTGTGTGACCCTGGGCAAGGAACTTAACCTCAGACTGCCTCAGTTTCCTGAGATTTGTAAAATGAGAATAATAGGACCTTCCTTACAGGGTTGTTATGAGGATCAAATGAGATGGTATTTGCAAAATGCTCAGCACAGTGCCTAGGCTATATAAGTGCTATATAAATGCCTTTACAAAAAACATTAGGGGGACCTTAGAGACCATATAGTTTGACCTCCCACACTTTTTAAATATCCCTGACAAGGTGGTCAAATAGTATCTTCATAAACATCCCTGAAATGGAGCTCATTACTTAGTGCCACTTTTTTTTTTTTAATTTTTGAAGAGCTCTGATTAATAGTTAGCAAGTTTGTCCATTTTTTCCTATATTTAACTAAAATCTACCTCCCTATAATTTCTAACCCTTTGTTCTAGTTTTGCTCAGGGAAACAACAGAGTGAGTCTAAATATGTTGCTTGGTATTGTTAATGTTCTACAAGTATATGTTTCATTTCCCCTCACAAAACTCTTATAGATTTGTCTAATTTCTTCTCACAAAACTGTAAGCTCTTTGAAGACAGGGAAAACAGTTTGTCCTTATCTTTGGATCTCTGGCAGTACTAACCACAGGCCTTTCCCACAGTAGGTTTTCAGTAAGTATTTGTTGTTTGCCAGAAGGCTAGAATGCCAAGGTTTCTCTGTTTTCTAGAGTGCAAGGCCAGGCTGCCTCTCTGATGTCATTATTTAGGCATTCTTTGATCGTGGCTTTTATTTCCTTCTCCATGTTGGCCCTCCCATCTCTACCTGTAGTTCTTTAGGTTTAATTTCTTCTGGTAATTTACTATCCTAAGGAAGTAAATCCCTGGGTTACTATGGCGATTTTTTGGACTGTACCTCAGAGAAGCAAACATAGCCTCCCTTCCCATACCTCCTTCACACAACTGCAAAAGCTCATGGGATTACCAAGATTCTCTGCCAGATGCAAGAATGTACTTCCACTGGCTTTTGCTGATAAGAGTTTCTTGGTGTTTAACTTGAAAGGAAGAATTCTCAGCCCTTTCTGTCTGTGTTGTCTTGCTGTGGTAGTATCAACACCAATCAAATGAAAGGAGTGAGACTAGAGGACAATTCTCATCTAAAGAGTGTGGGTTATGTGTGACCCTCAATTGGCAGGGTTTAAATGAGAGAATTTGTTGTTTTTATTTATTTACTTTTAATAACTGGATTCTCTGGTGAAATAAAATGCTCCCCAGAATTGCCTATTCATGAAATCTTTTAGGGCTCTTTTGGGTATGATATAATGCCAGAAATAACTCTCAGGAGAATGGTTGATTTCCAAGAATTTTTCTTTCTGGGATTCAATGAAGGAAGACTCCATTCATGTTTATTAAAACCTGCTTTTTAAATTTTTTTGGTAAAATACCAATGGTTTGTATGACTATAGTGTCTATGTGTCCTGACCATTTTATGCTTGTGTCACAAAGTAGCTCCCATTATTTAGTTCACAGTCATTGTCACAGAATTGAATTTTGGCTAGGCTTATCTCTGGAAATCTAAGAGATCCTTGGGGAAAGAAGGGTAATTCTGGTGAAGGTTCATGGGATAAGAAATGAACTAGGCATTCCAATGAATTGCAGAGCCTCAAAGTTGGAAGAAACCCTAAGCTCCTATTTGAAGAGGAACTGCTTCTACAACACCCTTGAAGAATGGTCATCTCATCTCTGCCCAAAGACCTTCAGTGAGAGGAAATTCACCATTTTCTAACCTTCAGCAGAAGTGAATCCTATGTGGAGGTTACAGGGTCCACCTCAGAACTCCACACCTTCCCCTTTACCCCAAATATATAAGAGGTCTTTTGGTCCAGACTTATGGTTTGGGGTCTTTTGAGGGCAATCGAGGGGTGAAGGCTCAAGGTAGAATAGCACTATGACATGATATTGTTTCTGGTATCTGTGCTTCACTACAGAGGAAGCTGACAAGCTGAAAACACTATGAGATGTCTAATCATAGAAATAATAAAGTTGACATATATAATACCACTGTGCTGTCATGATATGGCAAAAGGCAACATTGTTTAGTGGAAAGAACACTGAACTGAGTCCTAAGGGCTGCAGAAAAGAAGCTAAATGATACTAACCAGGTCTGAGACATTAGACACACCATTTCACTTCTCTAGGTGCTAGTTTCCCTATCTGTAATATGAAGTGCAATATGAAGGGGTTCAATGGTATGATCTTGGAAGTGCTCTCCTTCTCTTTCTTGGTTTCTCTTTGAAAGTATAGTAGCTTAACAATGACTCCTTAAATTTGAATTGTTCACTTAAATGGCATTGGGATAATGGCATTGCAAATTGACTTGGAACTACAGGCTCAGTACCAGAAAGAGATTACTATGGGCCTAAAATAAATTCATTTGTCCATGAGTGATAATTTTTAAATTTAAAAAATCTGACCTACACCAATGCGATTATCCTTTCAGCCACTGTCATCAAAAGAACTGTATTATCATTTTAGTTTGTCTGCCATTGTCTTGCCTCCATCAAAATCCTAGATCCTCTGATACCTTCCTTATCTTGGCGTGGAGGCAATCCTGAGTCCCTGAAGACTGTGCCAACAAAGGGTAAGCTATTGTGAGGTCTGACCAATCAAAAAGGCTTTAAGTCGGGCTCATCAAAGTATTATGTATATGTTATGTTATAAGTTATATGTTCGGTGGTGGGAAGGGAAGGAGGAAGAGAAGTTGGAACACAAAGTTTTTAAAAACTGATGTCAAAATTTGTATACTTCTTCATTGTCAAAAAGTTGGTGGTAAAAGAGGGAAATTTGCCTTATATTCAAAAGGGTTAAATGACCCAAGGTACCAGTATCAAAATTGAAAAGGGTGAATTCACCAGCAATGAAAATGAAATTTATATTAGGAGCTATTTTGTTCAATTCTGTGCCAATAAATCTGACAACCAAAGTGAAATGAATATTTACAAGGATATAAATTGCCCAAATTAATAGAAGAAGAAAAAGAATTCTTAAATATCCTTTTTTTTTTTTTTTTAGAAAAAGAAATTGAACAAGCAATCAATGAGCTTCCTTAGAAAAAATCCCCAGGACCAGATGGATCCACAAGTGAATTCTACTAAACATTTAAAAGAAAACCAATTCCAATACTATATAAACTACATAAACTACAGGCTATTTTGGAAAATAGGCAAAGGAATCCTACCAAATTCCTTTTACGACATAAATATGGTGCTGATATCTAAAGCAAGAAGAGCAAAGACAGAGAAAGAAAACTATAGACCAATTTCCCTAATGAATATTGATGCAAAAACTAAAAAAAATTAGCAGAGAGCTTACAATATCACAAAGATCATACATTATGACCAGGTGGGTGTGATGTTTAAAATCTAAATTGTGGTCGCCTTAAATTAGAAGTTTTAGCACCAGTCCTTGGGCATTAAACATTTATTAAAGCATAGAGATATTCCCATGGAGTTCAGAAAGTTAAGAAAAAAGCCTATTTAGCCTAGAGTTCCAGCCTGGTCTGGTTCTTTCTCAAGTCCTCTGCCACAAGCCTGCTTCAATCATGAACTCTCTCCAGCAAAATGATTGTGGAAGCTTTTTATAGGTCTGGAACAGAGGTGGTCCTTACACACTGCTTCAAGCTGATTGGTTGGCATCATCCAAATCTATTGGTTCTGAAGGTGTTCTCAAGGTGTGATTACAATCCAGTTAACTTGAAGTAGGCTAATCAGCAGTTAATCACTCTCACTTGATTCAATCAGTCTAGATTAATCTCCAGGTGGGTCTTTGAGTATCTGCTAAATCTCATTATTTCATCACATGGGATTTATACCAAGAATACAGTGATGGTTCAATATTAGGAAAATAGAGTACAATTGGCCATGTCAATAACAAAAACTACAAATATCATATTATCATCTCAATAGATGCAGAAAAAGCTCCAGACAAAATACAACACTCATTTCTATTAAAAACACTAGAAAACATAGGAATAAATGTGACTTTCCTTAAAATATGTTGTATTTATCTAAAATCATCAGCAAGCATTACCTGTAATGGGGATAAGGTAGAAACCTTCCTGATAAGATCAGGGGTGAAGTAAGGATGCCCATTATTACCACTATTATTCAATATTGTACTAGAAATGTTAGATAAGAGAAGAAAAAGAAATAGAAGGAATTAGAATAGGCATTGAGGAAACAAGACTATTATTCTCTGCAAACATCATAATGGAATATACTTAGAGAATCCTAGAGAATCAACTAAGAACTAGTTGAAATAATTAACAATTTTGGCAAAGTCATAGGATGTAAAATAAACGCACATAAATCATCAGCATTTCTATATATTACCAACAAAGTCTAGTAGGAAGATATATAAAGAGAAATTCTGCTTAAAATAACTACAGACAATATAAAGTACTTGGGAGACTACCTACCAAGACAAACCTAGAAATATATGAACACAATTACAAAACTCTTTGCACAAATAAAATCAGATGTAAACTACTAGAGAAATATTAATTGTTTGTGGATAGGTCAAGCCAATATAAAAAAAAAAGACAATTCTACCTAAATTATTTATTCAGTGCCATAACAATCAAACCACCAAAAATTATTTTATAAAGCTAGAAAAAAATTCATCTGAAAAAACGAAAGGTCAAGAATATCAAAGGGAAAAAAAATGAAGGAAGGTGACCAAGAAGTACTGTATTACAAAGTGGTAATCATCAAAACAATCTGGTATTGGCTAAGAAACAGAGTGGTAGATGAGTGGAATAGATTAAGTACATAATACATTGTAATAAATGACCATAGTAGTCTAGTGGTTGATAAAGCCAAAGATCCAAGTTTTGGGGACAAGAACTCAATTTATGACAAAAATAGCTAGATAAACTAGAAATCAGTTTGGCAGAAACTAGGTATAGATCAATCTTTCTCATAATATACCATGATAAAGTAAAAATGGGTATATGATTTAGACATAAAGGGTGATAATGTAAGCAAATTAGGGGAGCATTGAAAAGTTTACCTGTCAGATTTATGAATAAGGGAAGAATTTATGGCCAAACAAGAGAGAGAGAGAGAGAGAGAGAGAGAGAGAGAGAGAGAGAGAGAGAGAGAATATTACAGGATGTAAAATGGTTAATTTTGCTTAAAATAAATTAAAAGAAACTTTGCACAAACAAAACCAATGCACCCAAAGTTAGAAGGAAAGTAGGAAACTTGGGAAAATTTTTTTTACAGCTGATTTTTCTGATTAAAAATCTCACTTCTCAAATATATAGAGAGTGGAATCAATTTTGTAAAAGCATGAGCCATTCCCTAATTGGTAAATGGTCAAATGATATGAACAGGAAGTTTTCAGAAGAAGAAATTAAAGCTACCTATAATCATATGAAAAAATGCTCTAAATAACAACTGATTAGAGAAATCCAAATTAAAACAACACTGAGGTAACACACCTATCAGATTGGCTAATATGTCAGAAAAAGAAAATAAATAGAGGAGGGGATGTAGAAAAATTGGACACTAAAGTACCGCTGGTGAGGCTGTCAACTGATCCAACCATTCTGGAGAGCAATTTGGAACTATATCCAAAGTGCTATAAAACTATGCATGCTCTATGATCTAGCAATACCACTACTAGGTCTGTATTCCAAAGAGTTCAAAGAAAATGGAAAAGAAACCTATATGTATAAAAATATTTGTAAGCAGTTCTTTTTGAGGTGGCAAAGAATTGGAAATTGAAGGCTGCCCATTAATTGGGAAATGGCTGAACAAGTTGTGGTATATGATTGTGATGGAATACTATTGTACTTTAAGAAATGATGAGCAGGATGGTTTCAGAAAAGTCTGGGAAGACTCAACTCATGCAAAGTGAAGTGAGCAGAACCAGGAGAATACTGTACATGGTACGGGCAATATTGTATGATGAACAACTGTGAATGACTCAGCCATTCTGATCAAGACAATGATCCACGACAATTGTGAAGGACATAATGAAAAATGTTATCTACCACCAGAGAAAGAACTGATGGAGTCTGAATGCAGATCAAAGAATACTTTTAAATTTTTCTTTATTTTTCTTGTTTTCTGGGTGTTTTCTTTTGCAACATGGGTAATGTGGAAATATGATTTGCATGACCTCACATAGAATCTATATCAAATTGTTTGCCTTTTAAAGGAGGAGGGAGAGAGAGAATTTGGAACTCAAAATTGAAAAAAAAAGTGTCAAATTTTTTCACATATAATTGAGAAATATTTCATAAAATAGATAAAATATATTGGGAAGAAAAAAGGGTTAAACGGTCTTCTATCTGTTTCTTCTTATTCCTGGTATATATAAAGCATGTAGCACTAATGACGGGCTGGGTTTGGGACAAAGAGGCTCCAGCTCCCCATGGCTCTCCACCCCTCTCCTCCTACTCCCTTCCCCTTGAGACTACTGTGAACTGCTGGTAGATTCAGAGAGAAAATGCCAGGTTGTGAAGTTTTTGTAAACTACCCATATGGCTGGCACAAATGCAATCTCCCAACAGGAACATGGGTGTTGGAACCTGACATCACCATAGCATAATACAATCTATAAAGGACAACAGTCCTTGCAAAAGAACTCCAAACTTGTATTTTAATAATGCAATGGCATTGTTATGTCACCAAATATATGGGTAACAGTGTGGCTTGATGCTGATTTGGTCATTCTCAATTACCTTAACTTCCTTGGGTCCTCACTCATTTCTTTTCATCCAAAGACACTGCTGGCACTAGTTCTCTGATATTTAACTATTTGGAAAGCCATGTGCATTCCTTAAATGAGGCCACTTTTAGTCCCAAAGTTGGACAAAAAAAAAAAAAAAAGGTTTGAGCTCTCCAAAATAAGCACCTGAATTAGAGTCTACATATTTTACTGAACATGATGCCCAAAGTACCCATATTTAGCTGCCTAAAGGGCATCTTGTTTCCCACACTGAGCCACTATGATGTCTTCTGAATCTAAAAAGGGGGATGGGGGTTACTGTTTGGGGTGACTGGGCACCAATTCTGACCAGCATTCCTGGAGTCACCACCAGCCTGTTAAATGTCCATTTCAAGTACATGGGAGAGGCCCTGAAGCTGACTCAGTTTCCTTGGGATCTTACAAATTAGGGCCAAATTGAGCTGAACTATGCTTCATAAGTCTGCTACTGGCAGGAAGCAGAGGGGGCCCCAAAGAAGACCCTTAGAGACTTGTGACATATAATATATATAAGAAAAGGGCATCCAGAATGCTCCTTTTAAGTCTCTGTGATGTCCCCTGTATAAATATGGTGATACATGATCAGTCGAGTATTCAGGGGTAGACTTTCTAAGTGACAATCTTACTCAGAAGAACAAGATAAGTCATGTGAGACTGTGGGGTTATTGACAAAACATTATCATGGCTCTTCAGACATCCTTTCTCCTTTCCTTCTTTTCTAACCTGGGTACCCCAATTCCACGTTTATACTTTATTTAATTCCTCCCATTTCCCCCCTACCCATGGCAGCTAATCATTTCCTGTTTCTGCCCATTTTAGTAAGGTTCTTCTAGGCAGACACATAGACAAGGCACTCCACAAGCTCTGACATGCACCCTTTGCTCCCTTCCTTCCTACCAGATTTACTTTGCCAAGTTGCTGTTATATTCCAACAGGCCACTTGGCTTTCTTTGAGACTGATCGCTCCTAGGCCATTTCTATGGAAAACCTGTTATATTATGGCACTGAAATGGCACTGAATACTTGTAGGATTTTAGAGCTGTAAGGCACTATGGAGATCACCCCATCCTAATAATTTCTGTATCACGGTAGTTTTTCAAAAGTGATCACAAGAGGCACTGGATATGGGAAAGAAATGTTTTCTTTTGATTTCATGGTGTAGAATGTGTCACCACCAATCTTTCTTTTGTTAAATATGGCACGAATGAAAGAGTCAGAATGTTCTTTATGTTCAGGGACTAAACATAAAGAAGTAGTCTGGCAAACCCAATATGGGGATGATGACAACAAAAATGTAAACCCTTATCTAGTACTCCACAGTTTACAAAACATTTTTGTATCCATTATCTCACTTGAATCTTACAATAATCCGTGGAGAAGGGAGGTAAGATATTATTGATTATCATTTATAGATGAGGAAACTGAGGCTTAGAGAGTTTAAGTGGCTTGCTCAAGATCATACAGACAGGATCACAGGATAGTAGATTTAGAGCTGAAGGGGGCCTTAGAAGGCACATTATCTAATTTTATACTTTACAGATGAAGAACATGAGGCAGAGAGAGGTCTTTGAGCCTTGCCCACAGTTAAGGAGGTAGCAGGATGCTGAGTCAAAATTAGAATCCAGGCCTTTTGCTCTTTCCAAGTAGAGCTAGGGCTCAAAGTCAGGAATTCAGCTTCCTAGTTCCATGTTATTTTCTGTAATTATTTCTGGCTTCCAGGATAGAAGGTCTAAACAGCCACTTGGGCTGGTGGTAATTTTGAATTTATTACATGTGAAGGGAACAAATGCTCCACTTCACTCATGCTGATGTACTCCTGGAGTAGCAAGAAAAGCAGGCAGAAAATCACAGGTTACAAATCTCTCAAATGGAATTAGGAAACATGACCTAAATATAAAGCTGGGTTTGCAGAAATGTAACTATTAACTGTATGTTAAGTACATGTTACTAGATCCCGATCACGTAGTGAGTGCTATAAGGGAGAGAAATGAGGAACTGGAAAATCATTGACACTTGCTCTGAATTATATAGTAGCAAGTCTTTTCATTTCCATGGTGATATAAGGTTTATAAAACACTTTCTTCACAACAATCGTGTAGGTAATGTAATTATTATTATCCCCATTTTATAATGGAGGAAACATACACAGAAAGGGTTCAATGACTTACCAGAGTCACACAGCTAATAAATATTGGGAGTAACATACAAAGCTGGGTCACTGTTGACACCAAGTTCAATTGTCGCTACACTCTAACTGACTTCTTCAGGGCACAGGAAGAAAATTATTTTCTTTCAGTCAAACCCCCATGTCTAACAGTACACAAACAGCTCTGGAAGACAAACCTACTCACTAAGGGTCCAGGAACAGGTTGTTTGGGCTGTCAAGCATTTTCAAAACAAGCTTTCATAGTTTCATGACAAGTTGTGGCAAGAACAAGGAGAGAGGTGGGACGATCCCATGATCCCTGCTCTCCTTTCAAATGGGCATATCTGTCTGTACAGTCAGGCTGTCTTTCAGAGAGTTCAGATAAAGCTGGTCTTAGGGCTAATACCACCTAGCTGTTGACATCATTTAAATAAAACTATTCCACTAAGAACAGTTTGACAGCAGGACAATGATTCCAGTCTTGGAGGAATAGGTCAAAGTCACTCTTAAGCCTAAGGGCGCTGTTCTGTTCAGACCCACACCCTGCTTGGTTTTCATTTTTACCTCCTGTTACATGGACAAAGGTAAAAGTCATTACTTTAAGGTGGTTTTTCCATGTCAGTTATAGAATGCTTGTTGAAGGAGGGGCAGAAGATCAGGAAAGTCATACTAATGGGGAAAAGAAACACATGACTCCAAGAGAATTTCATTAACTCATTACAGTGATCACTGTGCCATATAGATCACAAAATGGTTGAAAAGATGCATGAAGGAGCAGTGAGAAAGGATCTATGGATACACAGCAAGGAGGTGATTCAAAAATTAACAAGTGGTTTTGGGACTGGATACCTTTGTTTCAGAAAATTTAGGAAAAATAATTAGGAATTATCCAAGTAGGCTGGAAACAGATATCTAAGTTCAGGATCATGAGGCATGAATTCTTATGCCATCTCTGCTCCTAATTTACTTTCTATGTGACCTTGGACAAGTCACTTCTCTTTTCTGGGTCTCATTTTCCTCATCTATAAAATGACGATATTGGTCTAAATCAAGGTTTCATAATTTGGAGGTCCATGCATTCCCAAACAGCCTGTGGACAGAATTCAGAGGGGAATTTAGATGGGAAAAAAATTATTGTATCTTTATTTAAACTAATCTCTAAAATTTATCATTTATTTTAATTATGAATGTAGGCAAAAAAATTATTCTGGTAAGTCCACAGGTTTCATCAAGTCCATGTCACAAAGAAAGGTTAAGAACCTCAAGTATAGAAGATTGCTATGCTCCCTTGGAGCTGGCATATGGAGCTAGACAAAGTGGGTTTAAATCTCCGCTCCACCACTTAGGACCTATGTGCCATTAGACGATCAATAAGCAGTGACCAGGATATGCCAGATACAAAGACAGATAGTCCCTGACCTCAAGGAATTTAACATACTTTTAAAAAAATAGTATTTTATCCCCTCACCCCCAAATTATATGTTAAAACAATTTTAAACATTTTTAAAGAAAGTTTTGAGTTCCAGGTTCAATCCCTCCTTCCCTCCCCTTCCCTCTTCCTGAGATAGTAAGCAATCTGATATAGGTTATACATGTGCAATCATGTAAAACATTTCCATATTAGAAGGGACTTACATTCTTAAACTCCCTGGGCCTGTTTCCTTATCTAGCCTAAATGACAGTTTGGTCCTTGTGCTTTGGTGTTCTATGAATATTCTCCCAACCCTCCTAGAGACTCTAGGATTCTCTTTAGCTAGAGACACATACCATGGTTCCTGCTACCAGGCAGCTTTTCTTCTAATTCTGTTTCTTTAAACACAGGTACACACTTATACAACCTATAAAAAGATATCATACTGTCTCTCATCATTTCTGGAAATAGTCCTGGGGTACATTCTGTGGAAGGACATCTCTATTGTAATGTTTATGCCAAAGGACAGGGGGCCCCATTAGGGCTAGCCCTCTGTATTGATAGAGCATGTGACCAAGTATGTATTTGAGGAATTGCACCAAAACTCTGGCTTTTCCCAATTACCTCCAGAGAGCCTGAAATCTCCACCATCAGAAGTAGTCACTTAACCTCTCTCAGCCTGTTTGTTACTTCATCTGTAAAATAAAGGTTGGAGTCAATGTACTCTAAGGTCCCTTTTAGCCATGGTCTGCTGGTAAATGTTTAATAAGAGGCTCTCTGAAAAAACAAATGTATGTAGGATACACTTTTAAATTTAATTTGCATTATTAACATTTTCTCCATCACTTTCTTAAGTCTAGATCTGGGGTCAGAAAACTATAGCCCAGGGGCCAAATACCTCCTGCTGCCTGTTTTTGTATGGCCAAAGAGCTAAGAATGGTTTTTACATTTTAAAATACAATAAAACTTTATTTATAGGTGCAAAAACTATTCTTAGTCACAGGGCTGAACAAAAACAGGCCAGAGTCCATAGTTTGCTGACCTCTGATCTAGACAATTAACACAACAATAAATCAAGCTCTGATTTGTACTGTTTTTTGATTTCCAAGGTATAAATGCTCACGCTGAAAATTTAACAACTCAGTCTCACTAGCTGGTTGGAGCTGGTTCCAGCATATGCACACTTGCAGCTCTAAATCTCTGATCTTATGATCCTAAGGAAACAGTGGGTTGGCTCAGGAGAATGTCTGAAAAAAGCACTGTTTCCTCATTTGTATGAAAGGACTGTAAGATTTACATTCCTTTCATTTAGGACAACTGAAGATTTTCTTAAAGCAGGGGTTCTTAATCTATGATCCAGTGACCCCCACTGGGTCCAGGGAAAGACTTCAGGAGATATGAGAACTTAGGCTGGAAAAAATTTGAACCTTATTTTCACTAACTTCTATCTGAAATTTAGCATTTCCTTTCACCTATATTAATAGGTAAGCAACAAACCATAATAGTATTAGGTTTCACTAGGCTGCCAAAGTCCATGACACAAAAAAGGTTAAGAACCCTGGTCTTAAAGAGACCCTATTCAAAATCTATAGGATCTTTATGCTGTGTCTGCTTAATGGATGCCAAAAAAAGCATGCTGTTCCTTTGAACCTGAGATGTTCCACAGTCTAACATGCCTCATATTTCCATAGGTAACTTGTCAGGGAGATGTATGAGGCTTGTCTGTGGGTATGTGTGTGCATGCAGGCATACTCACTTTTCAATAAGCCAACTTTGTTTTGCTCTTGGGAGCAAATAAACAAAACAGTGAAATACATAACATATTTATTTTATCCTCCAGAATAGAAAGTTCTTGAGAAGTCAGGAGCCTTGGGTAGTGATGAACTTGCTGAGTAACCTTAGGCACATTGCCTCACCATTCCAGGCCTCAATGGTCCCTTTTGGTTCTGGAATTTTAGGTTCTAAGACTGGCCTTTATTATATCCCTTTATACTTCTGGAATGTACCCTATAATGTGGCTACAATGGGTATCAAGAGAATGTAATTTCTAATTTCATTATGGAATTTACTCACTTTAACTCCACTTGCTTTTTCAGACCACCAGCACCTCTTCCTCCAGACTTTCGCTATATTGCTGTCATTTCTCTTTCTCTCCAAAAAACCCCTTTTGACCAAGAATTGCAACTTGGCCTTATCAGGCTCATTGCTGCTGGCTAGAACCTACCTAAAAGGATGGGACACTGAGGGAATTCAATTCAAGATCTGAGTGGTTAGGGAGTGGGACATGAGTAAGCTACAGATAGAAGGAGGAAATTGGCAGCATTGCTAAATCTGGGTCATCTTTTGTCAGAAGTTTAATTCATTCAGCATGGGAGTAGGAAATATGGCTTTGGTTTGTCAAGAAAGGATCTTAGGGTTTTAGGGTTTAGATCTGGAAGGGGCCTTAAGGCTCATCTAGGTCAACTCCATCATTTTACACCTGGGGAACTTATGACAGAGAGGTGAAGCACTGTACTCAAGATCACATTTGTTGTTCAGTTGTTTCAGTTACATCTGACTCCTTGTGACTCCATTTGGTATCTTCCTGGCAAAGATACTGGAATGGTTTGCCATTTTCTTCTCCATTTCATTTTACAGATGAGGAATTGAGGCAAACAGGGTTAAGTGACTTGCCCAGGGTGCCCAAACTAGTAAATGTCTGGAGCTGGATTTGAACTCAGGAAGATGAGTCTTCATGACTCCAGGCTCAGTGTTCTATCCATTGCACCACCTCGCTGTCCCCATAATCAGAGAGTAAGCAGCAAAGCCAGGATTTAAGCTAGGTCCTCTGACCCTAAATCTAGAGTTCTTTCTGTTCCTTAGCAACAGATACTGAGTACACCAGGGCTGCTTGATACATTAGATTCTATGTGTAGTTGGAGACCTTTCTTGAGTGGCTAATCCTTCCAATGGTGCTGACTGTCATCAATTCACATGTTCTCTTGATGTGGAGATCTTGTTCATAGTACTCCAGAGTTACCTCTTGATGTGCTGGAGATCTTCCTCTGAGTGAGTATCAGTGTAGCACGTGAATAGTTCATCTGTTATCTCTTGCCCTTGATTTATGACTGGGCCACCCCCTTTTCTAGTTATATATGTGTTTGATTCTGTCTTTTATACTTATTTGAGTACAATGCATCATATGTTATAATGCCTTAGCCTTTTTATACCCACCATAAGTCTCTCTGCTGTCCGTTGGGTCCCATGCAATTTTAAAACTTTGGAGATGCGGTATTCCAAAATTTAAGGCCATAAAACATTGTGGGAAGAACACTGATGTTAAATTTTTTTGTTGTTGTTTCGGAGAGAAGCATGAAGTCATTAAAAGCATTATGCAATTTCCTAAATGAAATCCAGTCCACTCTTATCCTATTTAATTATAGGGTCACTTCACTATCTGTCTGAAAAGTTTAACAAAGATGAATGTAGTGACAAAGAAATTTACTGGACTATCTAATTAATGACATATATAGCCTAGAAAATAAGTCATCCATTTGGTTTTTCATGTGTGTATTGTTAGGCTAAACATATGACTCTCACTTAGGAAGCTCTACAATATTTTAGGGCTTGATGCTATCAACACAATGCCATCTGTAAAAAGCATCACTTGGAGGATGTTAACATCTATAAACAATCCTTTTATTTGGATTCTGGACCTCTTCTTTAACAATGAAAAAAATACCTTTTGGAAATGTTACCTTGTTTTATGCTTTGCTTGTTATTAATGATTAGAGAACTGAACAACGTTTTTCCATTGTTATATCTGCTCAGGAGTCATATATGAACATAACATATGTATTGGAGACACCTTGGAAGAAAGCCTTTAAGGCAGTGATTTGCTATACCAAATCAGATATTTTGTAGTCAACATACAATTAACACAGTGAGAGATCTTATTCTCTCTACCTCTTAGTCAACTGCATGACTATACAGATACATTGTACTGTATTATTTGGTAAAACAACTTATTCTCTATTCATCAAGAATGCCAAGGATGCATTTAGGTTGATAAGTACTGACTTCTTGATTGAGTTTTGGTTTTTTTTTTTTTTTTTTTTTTTGTTGTTGTTTTGTTGGTTTTTGTTTTTTGTTCTTTTTAGGGGCAATGAGGGTTAAGTGACTTGCCCAGGTTCACACACCTAGTAAGTGTCAAGTGTCTGAGGTTGGATTTGAACTCAGGTCCTCCTGAATCCAAGGCCAGTGCTTTATTCACTGCACTACCTAGCTGCCCCCAAGTTTTGGTTTTTAAATAGCAATGCTTTTCGTAATTATTTCCTCTTATTTGGTAATCTTCCCTTATTTCAGATATCTTGAAAATCACTTTCTCATTGCCTTTGAAATCCTGTTATCCCTACCAGAGACTTCTTTCATTTATATACACTTGGTCTTACCTATTATTTACATTTTAAGTGCATTTTCCATCTTCTCATGTAGCATATTGGGAACTATACAATGGTAGAGTACAAATGTGGTGATTTATTATCACTGATGAAGAGAAAGTGTGTTATAGAAATGTTTGTGGATCTTTTCCATTTTTTTTTGTTTATTTGTTATCCTCCCAGTTTCATTTTTAAATACTCAGGACAGTTGGGTTTAAATTAGGTGTGTCAAACTTTCTACAAGCTAGTTTTTCCCTCTATTGTTTCTCAATGTTTAATGAACTGTTCTTTCTTAATCTTTTACCATCTTTTACTATAAGGTTTTGCAAATATGTTTATATTCTACAGCAGTGTCATGTTTGGATGCCATCTCTTTCTTGATAAGAAGATCAAATATTTGCTGCCTAAAGTTTTTTTGTTTTTGTTTTTTTTGGTTTTTGGGTGAGGCAACTGGGGTCAAGTGACTTGCCCAAGGTAAGACAGCTAGTGTCAAGTGTCTGAGGCCAGATTTGAACTCAGGTCCTCCTGACTCCAGGGCTGGTGCTCTATCCACTGAGTCACCTAGCTGCCCCCAAAGAAGTTAAGGCCCTTTTTCTTTCTTTGTTGGGGTGATAATATACACTAACTATAACAGCTACAGAGGAAATGGTGATAAGTTCAAACCTGACCTATTTAAGCAAGTTATTTACATTAAAAATGAAAAATGGATGTAGGAACAGACATTTAAACATGTTGTTTTAACTGGGTATGGTAGCTTCTTCTCATCTTTATAATGTCTTTTAATTTGGTGTTAATTTTTATCTTTCTTCTAACAAGCCAGTGGCCTTACTATACACAGTTTTGTAATCTAACATTTGTAGAATTTTACTTCTTCTACCCCTGCAACAAATCCTGACATACAAGCCACAGTTTAATTCAATTTTTTGGCTTAAGCTTATCATGAATACTGCAAGAATAATCACATATTCAATGAAATTATGTTTTCATTGCCTTTGTATTTAAAATCAAACTGACTCCACAAATTCCTTTATTTGCTTCTCTAGGGATAAGCTGTAAGCTTCTATTAAATTGCATCTTCCTTGTATTTTCTGGTTTCATTCATAGTGTCTCGATTGAATAAGATTCAGTTCTTCAGGAGTATGTCAAATCATCAGTTTCCTATTAGGAGAACCAATGGGTAAAGTAATATTTATAGATGCTCTGAATTGGATCTGATATGGATGATTTTGAGCACATCTGCCCCCTTTTCTGCCACCATCGCAGTAGAAGCTGAAGGGAGATCACATAGGACTGACAGCCATTTTGTATTTTTCTTTGTTTCATGATTTACTAAGGCCAAAGAATTTGCCACCCAATGGCCAACATACTGGTGAAGATCCTCCTCTAAACTTAAGATGGCCCATTCTTGAAAAACAGAGGCAGGCAGAGTTCATTGCTGAGACCTTACTCACAGTCTTTCCAGAAGAGTAGGATCTAACATACTTGAAATCCTTTGAGAAACTAGTTACTCCATGAGGTTTCTGTACAGGTCCCAAAGAAATATTTGTAAAATAAAACTGGTGGGGCAGCTAGGTGGCACAGAGGATAAAGCACTGGCCCTGGATTCAGGAGGACCTGAGTTCAAATCCGGATTCAGACACTTAACACTTACTAGCTGTGTGTGACCCTGGGCAAGTCACTTAACCCTCACTGCCCCACAAAAAAAACAAAAACCCCAAATCTAAAACCCAAAAAACTTGGTATACCTACAGTCCTCCTGGGGTTTCAGCAAGGACTATACTTTTTTTTTTTTCCCTTTCCCATCTACTAATCTTACTCTTCCATATACACGCTCTAAAAAGTTCAGACATATGGTCCATAAACTTTGTGATCTGATACTTGACAGTGCAGATGTTATTTTCTATAGATCTTTTCTTTAGAATTAATAATATGTACACGATGAACTGTCTTTATTAGTTTCTTCATTTAAGTTTCACTTAATGACAAATGACTAGAAACCAGGAGGTCAGTCTTAACTTGACTGAAATCCACATCACACATGGTGGCACTTTAAACCACTGACATGTGTCTGTCAGAAACAAACAACACAGATGCGAGGAATAGTTCACATTTATGCAGGGATTTAAATTTTGCAAAAAGATTTACATATGTTATCTTGGTTGATCTTCACAACAACTTTGCTATTATTATTCCCAACTTATAGATGAGGAAACTGAGGATGGGAGAGGTTAAATAACTAGACTAGTGTCACACAGGTAAGGAGTATTTGAGGGCTGACTCAAATTCAGCTCTTCCTGATTCCAGGCCTAGCACTCTATCCACTGTGTAACCTAGCTGAACAAACATCACTACACTGGAAGATAGTGTGTGTATATATGCACACGTATACATATGCACATACATGTACACATGTATATACATAGATGTGTATGTAATATATCCTATCTAAAATGACCTTATAATAAGAATGAGTACATATGAATTAAGGAGGCAAATTGGAACATTAGAAAGAACACTGGAGTTGTAGTTAGAAGACCTTTGTTTAAGTACTGGCTTCCTATACTTAGCAATATAATTAGAATTAGTTCTTCAGCATCTAGAATAAACTGATGTAAAATAAGAAGAAACGTAAAGTGGAAAAAATGGAAAGAATACTGGCCAGGAAACCTATTCTTGGCTCTGCCACTAGATAGCTGTGTGGCTTAGAAAAGCCAATGGACCCGAGTTTAATTTTCCTCATGTATAAAATGGGGGTACCTGTGTTACCTTGCTTATAGGGCTGTTGTAAAGGAAGTATTTTATAAACTGCAGAGTGATGCATAAATGTAAGTGATGATCACCACTACAATTCAGTGAATATATTAATACTTCTTACACAATGCATTAAATGATATTCATAATTATTTCTCTAATTATATTTAGTAGTTTTCAGTATTCATATTTTTGTTCATCTCTGGCAATAATTCTCTTAAACATGTAAGGCTATTTTAAGCAAAATATTCACTTGGAATCAGAGAATTTTTAGAGCTGAAAGGGCCCTTAGTCCAGCCTACATACTTTTTATAGGTTCATAGGATTATAGATTTAGAGATGGACTTTAGAAGTAAAGTAGAACCCCTTCATTTTACAGATAAGGAAACTGAGGGAGGAAGAGGTTAAATTTAAGTATGCATAGGAAACTGGTGACAGAACCAAGATTAGGTCTCCTGACTTACTGCCTACTTACTGCCCTTTCCCTCTTTTCCACTTACTACCTAGTTTTTCTAACAATTCATACCTGATGCTGAACTAATATTGATCCAATTAGGAAAAGCATATTTCTTTTTTGGCACACTATAAACCCCAAACATAGCTTCTCTATAAGTTCTTTTTTAGTGTGTGTGTGTGTGTGTGTGTGTGTGTGTGTGTGTGTGTGTGTGTATAAAACATGACAACTCACAAATTGGGAAATGACACACCTTATGATTATTACTCATATTTTCCTATTGACTAGAAGAATGCTCATTAGAACCCAAGACTAGTCCCTCTGGAATATTTCAGTCACTTCGATTATAGGAAGAAACACATGAATCCCTCTCCTCCCCCAACAAAGACACACAGAACAACCTTTTTTGTACATCCTTTTTTGACAGGCCATGCATGAGTCAAGGCCATGTCTTTCTCAGGCACTTCAGATGCTAAGAACAAATGCCAAAGCAATTTGCCACAGAGAAACTGGAAGTGTTGGGAATTTACTACTTCAAATATTCTTTGAAGAGGAGAGGGAATAGAAGCAAATGGAGTAGGTGGAAGAGAGAGCCACAGCACTTTGGCAAGAGAACAGCAGCCCAGAATGGTAGAGGGGATGCTGGGGAAGGCGATACACCTACACTGGTACATTTTTCCTTAGGGAAGGGAAAGGGCTGAGCTGTAAATACTTTCTGTGCCTGGTACAGCATGGACTGTGAAGGGAGAGAGGGTTCTAATCAGTGCAATGGTAGACTGGGGGGGGGGAGGGGGGAGCACAGGCATAGTAATGATAATTGATGGCCAGCTTTAGAAATGGATCTTATCATTTCACAGTAACAGATGTCAAGTTCTAATAAATAAAATGTTCTCTCTGACCTACGCATTTTGGAGAGGATGCCTGTATGTCAGGCAGATTTGGATTCATCTCAATTGTTGTTGCACTTCTCCACTAAAAAGGAAAAAAAAGCCCTTTAAGATGCTTTTCAAAATGTCTCTCTTCCAAAGCCCAAAGATCTAACTACTCTGTGATATTCAGCTTCCCCCCCCCCCCCGCCCCCATTTGGAAGTTTCATTTTCCTAAACCTCAAAATAGTTTGTGATGGAAAAACTAGGTGAGAAAGTATTACCAATCTCAGTCGTTCCCAAATGTGTTTCTCCTGGCATAACTGAATTATTATTAACATTAGAATTATAATATCATTATTGGATTTATTGATAATTACAACACACTTTTTTTTTTTTAAGATAATGAGGGTTAAGTGACTTGCCTGGGGTCAAACAGCTAGTGTCTAAGGGCAGATTTGATCTGGGGTCCTCCTAACTCCAGGGCTTCTGCTCTATCCACTGTACCCCAACAACTCACATTTTTATGATACTTTGAAGTTTTTAAGAAACTCCTAACAATAACTTTGTGAGGTAGATAGTACAAATACTAGAGGTTCCCACATCCCCATTTTATAGATGTGGAAAACGGGGCTTAGAGAGATTTAAGTGATTTAGAGAAAACTGTTTCTAGTTCTTCCCCAGAGTCTGTGCAAGGATGGCTTCTGTCACCACTACTTCTGGCCTCTTGGGGTACTCTATGCGCCTCTGGGCTTTTCAGCTAAACTAGGCTCAGTGTCAAAAATCTCTTTTTTGCTTTGTTGAGATAAGGTTATTTTTTTTTTCCAAGAGGCTCTTTTACTAGGAAACTTAAGGAATTAAAAAAAAAAAGGGATATTGGAATGCAGACTGATTAGTCTAGCCACAGGCTGGTTTGTTTGCTTCATGAAGTGCCTATTTCTATGCCTTGCCTCAATTCTGTCTTCTTTGGGATCTCTGGTAAAAGGTTGGGGGTCACTTTCGAGAGGCATATATCCTGGTGCTAGTCACCAGCTCAGCTGGAAAAGCCCAGAGCAAAAGGAATCAGAAATCATAGCTGTCCCTTTTATTCTTTGTTCCACCCCCTCCCCATTTAACCTATTTCAGGTCAAAATATCAGGAAGAGCCCTCAGAGCTGGGGACTAGATAGGGTACGTGGTGGGGATGGGAGGAGGGAAATGATGAAAACTGAGAGGGGTCTGGTACAGCTGGGCTTGCCAAACCCTTCCCGCTGAAGGTCTTCACTTGCTTGGCTTATTCTGGCCCTATCTTTTGGAAGAATGGCAGGACCTCAGAATGACAGGACCACCAGGTGGGTTTCCTGGCAAATGGCCACCTAGTCTTTGCTTGAGGCAGCCCATTCCTTCGTGATAGGTTTGTTAACTAGGTTGTTTTTTTACATTGACTATAAATCTGCATCCCTACAAATGCCGCCCTAATGCCTCCTGGACCAAAACAAATCTGATCCCTCTTACGTGGGATAGCTCTTCAAACACGTTAAGACAATTAACATGCCCCCTAACCCCCAACTTCCCCTAGCTACATATCTACTCTTCTTTGGTCTAAACATGCCAGGTTCCATCACCACATTCACCTATGGAATGGTCTCCAGTCCAGTCCAGTCCATGCTGGTCTTATTGTGTGCCAGCCTGTTCAAGTAACTCCTAAAATGTGCATAGAACAGAACACAACACTCCAGATGTGGTTTAAGCAGGGTGGAATACAGAGGGACTATCTCCCCTTTATTCCTGGAAGTTATTTTGATTCTCTTAATGTAGCCTGAGATCACATTAGTTTTTTTGACATATTGTATTGACAACTTGAATTGAGCTTGTAGTCCATTTAGACCTCCAGATGTTTTTCAGACCTACTTCTGCTAACCATGTCTCCCTCATCTTGTACTTGTCAATTTTTTTTATACCTTAGTATAAGATTTTACATATATGACTATTGCATTTCATTTTACTAGATGAATCCCAAAGTTCTAGCTTGCCAAGATCTTTTTGGATCCTGACTCATTTATCCAACATGTTAGCAATCTTCCTTAGCTTTGTGCCACCTGAAGATTTGATAAGGATGCTGGTTTGCTTTTTATTTAAGACACTAATAAAAATATTAAATACCACAGGGTCAACAACAGATCCCTGAAATACTTCACTGGAAGCCTGCTTTCAAGCTGACATGAAATTATTAATCAACTTTTTGAAGTCTGGGCATTCAACCAGTTCTAAGTCCCCCTACCTACTTTCTAGATCACACTTCTCCATCATCCCATTAATACCCCTAGATATTTTTCACATGTCATTCCCATTCTACAGCCATGCGATTAATAAAAAATGTAACCAAGCATATAAAATAATAAAATCTTACATAAAACAATTCACATTTAATAAAGTTAAACTAAATTAACAAAGCAAAAAATAGTGCTTTCTTTTTTCACCTTTCAAGTTTACCTGGAAATGATTTTATTTTCTTTCTTTTTTTAAAAAAAAAATACAGTTTTGGTCAATATCTGTACTGTTGTTGAGTTCATGATCTCAAATATAATGATGTTTTAAAAACTTTTTTTGGTGGGGCAATGAGGGTTAAGTGACTTGCCCAGGGTCACACAGCTAGTAAGTATCAAGTATCTGAGGTCACATTTGAACTCAGGTCCTCCTAAATCCAAGGCTGGTGCTTTATCTACTGCGCTACCTAGCTGCCCCAATAACTGATTTTTAAAACGCATTTATCTCTACTAAATTTCATCTAGTTAAATTTGGCTCATTGTTTTTGCCTGTTGAAACCTTTCTGGATCCTGATTTAGGTTTCTTAATGGGTTGGTCAATCTCCCATCATTCTATTCTCTGCAAATTTGATTAGAATACTATCTACACCTCCATCTAAGTCACAATTAAAAATTTTTGAACAGCCCAGGGCCAAAGATAGATTTCTTTGGTAATGTACTGGGGAACCTCGCTCAAAACTGACATCAGCATAATGATACATGGGCTTGGTCATGGATTCTAAATCCATCTAATACTGTTTTATCTTACAACCAACTATCCTCTATCTTGTACATGGAGCTAGCACCAGAGACTGTTAAATGCTCAGGGGAAATCTAGGCAAATCATGACTAAGGCAATTCCCTTAAACTATCAGGGTAATAAAAGGGAAATTAGGTTTGTTAGGCGTGACCTGTCCTTGATGAAGTGATGCTAGGTCTTACTGATTATTGCTTCCCATTCTAAATGATAACAGAATATCACTTTCTGGAAACTGGCAAGAAGTGAAAGTCCCTGCTTTAAGTTTGAAGACATCACCCTCTTTCCCTTTTCAGGTAGAATGGTCCAAATGGTCACTGCATCATTACCTTTCTCATGTGTGATGTCAAGAAAGTGTTTTGGTTCGGAAAGTTAAAGGTATGGTGAGTGGGGCAATAGGTGAATACAATGACAAGTCTTTTCCAGAAGTAATAGAGTAAGGAGGTCAAATGAGATGTGCGTGTACCCTTTAAAGAGTTTTACCGGTGCCTTTCATTTTCACATTGCAGTTATTTCTCGATATATTTCCTACCCCCCACCCCTACCCAAGAAGCAATGTACAAATAAAACAGTTAACCAAAGCAAAGGAACACAGCAACCACATCTGACAGGGTGTAACATTCTATACTCACAGTCCTCCATTTCTTCACTGAAAAGAGGGAAATATACGTCCTCACATCTTTTCTGGGGGCCCAGATTAATCATTAAAATTATGATGTCCGACTTCTTTTGAGTATTCTTTTTATTAAAATAATTTTGTACAATGTCTTGGTTCTTACTTTAACTTGCATGAGCACATACTAGTCCTCTCATATTCCTCCAAATATAATTTCTTACAGAACAATGATATTCTGTTACATTCATGCTCCTCTCCCTCCTTTTTTTAGCTTCTTCCCCAACCAATTTGCATCCATTTTGTTAACAGTTTTTTGCTATGTATGAGAGAGTCTCTATGAATATTTTGGCATATATAGAACCTTTCTTTCTTTTTCTCTTTGACCTTTTTAGGGAATATAATCAATAGAGGAATCTATAGGTCAAAGAGAATGAACAATTTAATGATTTTCCTCATGCACACATAACTCCAAAATCCTTTCCAGAATGGCTGGATTAATTAATAGCTACATCAACAGAATATTACCTTGTCTTCCTATGGCCTTTCTGATACTAGGGAGTCTTCTTTTGTCATCTTTCTCAATTTTCTGGATGTGAGGCAAATCTCAGAGCTGTTGTAAGTTACATTTCTCTTATTATAAGTGATTTGGAATAATCTTTCTTATGATTGTTGATAGTTTACAACTGTTCCTTTGAAAACTGTTTGGATCTTTAGATCAGGAGATAAGTAGCTCTTATAGACAGACCGTGTTTTTTTGTTTTGGGGTTTTTTTTTTTTGATGGGAGGAATAATAATAGATCTAATGAATTCCCTAGCATTTTTGCCACTATAAAATAGCTCTCCAGGATTAAGGGAAGAATGGAGATGTTTTAGTAAGACACCAATAAAGCTGACATTCCTTTGAATGCTGTTCTTGGCCCTCTTTCTCTTTCTACATTTATTTCCTTGTAAATCTTACATATCCATGGCTTCAACCAGGCCTTCTTGGCAAATGCCTCCCATATTTCTGTCTCTAGCTCTAATTTCTCCCTTGAGCTTCGGTCTCACATTTCCAACTCTTTACTCAACATCTCTACCTGGTTGCCCCCGACACTTAAAAACGAACATATCCAAAACTAAGCTCATCATCTAGAATTAGTAATATGTACATGAATTGTCTTAGCTAGGCAGTTTGAATCAGGCCTCAGATATTTACCATCTCTGTGCCCCCGGGGAAGTCACTTAATCTCTGTTTCAGTCTCCCCAACTGCAAAATGGGGATAATAACAGCATATACCTCATAGGATTGCTGTGAGGATCAAATGGGATAATATTTGTGAAGTGCTTAGCAGAGTGCTCGCACACAGCAGATGCTATAGAAATGCTCATTTCCTTGCTTTTCCTCATGTCTCCCCCTACATCTACTCTCATTTTTTACTTTCTTTCCAAGGCTAGAAACTGTAGTCATTTTTAATTTGTCCCTTTTGTCTCCAACATGCAATCAATAGTCAACTCCTGTTGATTCTACTTCTACATTTTCTCTCTTATTTGTCCTTTTCCAATCTTACTGCTACCACTCCAGTTCAGGCCTTTGCATCTCACCTGGAATGCTGGAATAGATTTGTAACTAGTTAACTGGCACCTACTATGTGCAAGGTGTAGTACATTTAGTCAACCCCACCTCCAATCCATCTAACTTAGGGAAAAATATTTTATGATTTCCCATAATTCATTGAATGAAGTTTCTATTTCTCAGTCTGAAATAATAGGTTTTCTGTAATTTAGCTCCAACCTCCATTTCCAAGATATCTTACATTATTCTCCTTCACTCATTTCCTCATAGTACTAAGATGAAATAACCATGAGTTGTTTTGAGATGTTATTCCTTAGGATCCAGCCAACCTGGATTATTACTTGTGAGCTACAGATGTATCTTGTTCCTCACCTCTGTTCTCTATGTCTGAAAGCAAAGTCAATTTTTTACTTTTTAACTGACTATTTTGGGACTATGAGGAAGTCGTATAAGGTGGCTGCTCAGGGTTAAGGGTAGTCTCTGGCCATTAAGCAGATAGCTGTCCATCTTAATTGCACAGCCAAGTTTACAGTTGCTTTTGTAACCTGGCTGTAGAGTTTCACAACTTTTACTATTAGGAAAGTTTCCCTACTGTCTAACCTGAATTCCTCTCCCTATATCTTAAGCTAATTTCCTCTTCTTCCTTCATGCTCAGGGTGAATTATAAAAGTTTCTTTGAGCAGGTGCAGATAGTTGCTAACTTGGAGAGAAAGCTGAGCCACACATGGTTGGCAACAGTGAAGCAGAAAAGGAGTGAGAAGCTTTCAGAGATTTGGGATATGGCACTGCATTTATTCACTTAGGCCAGAAATCTCACAAACATCAAGACTAGTTTGATGAAAATGATGAAGAAATTCAGAAGTTGCTAAACAAAAACTGAGAACTCCAAAGGGTTTACCAGCAGGATAGTTCATCCTTTTAAAAGAAGGCAGTGTTTAATTCCATCAAAAGTAAAATGCAAATGAATTTTTAGTAAGATGTAGGATTCTTGGTTCAGTAAGAAGGTGGATGAAATTCAGTTTTATGCTTATAGTAACAAAACAAAATGCTCTTATGATGCTCTGAAGATTATTTATGGGTAAAGACCTATGGTGAATCTCAACTACTCAGTGCTGATGGAGCCACACTGATTAGCAATAAAGACATAGTTCTGGAGAAATCGGCCAAACACTTCCATAGTGTTCAACAGACCACTGAAGTCAATCCCTCTCTAGCCAAACTTTCAACTGAAGAAGAGGTTTTGAATGTCACCAGGCTCCTCTGGTGCTGATTCTATTTCAGTTGAAATTTATAAGGCAGGGGGTCCATTGCTCATACAAAAGCTGACTGAAATCTTCCTGGTTATATGGCAAAAGGAGTTTATCCCCCAGAAGTTCAAGGATTCCTCCATTGTCTATTTCTATAAAGGTAAAGGAATTAAGTTGTCTTGTGACTATCATGGTGGGTGGGGTAGAGTGGTCTCTCTTTCTTAGTCACTGCTGGCAAAATTCTTGCCAAAGTCCTCTTTTCCAGCTGATCCTTCCCCTGGAAGACAGTCATCTACATGAGAGCTAGTATGGCTTTAGAAAGGGCCAAAGAATGGTTAATATGGTATTTGCTGCCCAATAACTCCAGGAGAAATGGCAGGAGTAGAACAAAATTCTGTATATAATGTTTGTAGATTTGATCAAGGCCTCTGATCGTTTCAGTCATAAGGGATTGTGGAAAATTAAGACTAAATTTGGTTGCCTGGAGAAGTTCATTAGTACTGTATGTCAATTTCATAATGCTTGCATGAGTTCTGGATAATGGATGATGCTCTTGTGCTTTTCTAGTCACCCACAAAGTGAAGCAGGGCTGTTTGCTTGCTCTCATGCTTTTTAACATGATGTTTTCAGAGATGTTGTCAGATGGCTTCAACAAGGATGAAATGGTACCAGAGTCAGCTACCATACAGATGGTAAATTATTTAATTTGAAAAGGCTACAAGCCAAGACTAAAGCAGAGGGAGAGGTGGTGTGTGATTTTTTGTTTGCAGATGACTGTGTACTCAATGCTGCCTCTGAGGCTAAGATACAACAAAGTATAGATATCTCTGCCACTTGTGCTAATGACCTCGCAATCAACACCAAGAAAACATAGGTTCCCCATCAACCAGGAACCATCAGTTACACCACAGGGAGAAATTCTGAATGCTGTGGATAAATTATCTTGGCAGCATAATTTCCAGGGATGTACACATTGATCATGAGGTTGACACAAGCATTGCTATAGCTAGCTCAGCATTTGGGAGGTTCTGAAGGAAAGTATGAGAGAAAAGAGGTATTAGACTACCAGTCAAACTGAAGGGCTATAGAGCTATTGTGCTGACTTTATTGTTATATGCCTGTGAGATCTGGACAGTATACCAGTGCCGTGCCAGGAAACTGAATTGCTTCTATTTGAATTGTTTTAAGGAAGATTCTGAAGATCACCTGACAAGGTAAGGTACAGAACACTAAGGGCTTCTCTCGAACTAAAATGCCAAGCAGTCAAACTCTACTGCAGAGAGCATAACTCCAAATGGCTGGCAATGTTGTTTGAATGTCAAATGTATGTCTGCCTAAAGACTATTTTATGGAAAACTCACATAAAGCAAGCACTCACAAAGAGGTCAGAAGAAGTGATACAAGGGCACTCTCAAGAGTTCTCTGAAGAACTTTGGAACTGAGTGCATGATATGGGAGATGCTGGCAAAGGACTGCTCAGCATGGTATGCCAGCATCAAAAAAGGTGCAGTGCTCTAGGAGTGAAGCAGAATTGTTGTAGCTCAAAAGAAGCACGATTATATGCAAATTTAGAGACATCTCCACTCCAAATGTTCATGTGGACTATTAGTGTCCAACATGTGGTACAGCATTTCGAGCTCATATTGGTCTGATTGGCCACAATTGGTCACCCTGTACCTTAACTCCAATGTAGTGATGTCACATTGGTCCTCTTTGAGAATGAAGGATGACAACCAACCAAGAAATTATAAAAGCTGATTGTATTCTGCTTGTAAGATTAGATATGTTCTTTTTGAAAGCTTATTTTGAGGAACACAGAAAGGAAACAGTTCTCTATTACCTTTTTTATAAATTCTTGGAAAAGAGTATGAAAATTCTGTTTACTTACACGTTAGGAAGGACCTCAGAGGTCACCAAAGTCAAGCATTAAATGCCTTCTATAGTATTCTTTGAATACTACCTACAGCAGGGAATCCCCTAAGTTTTGAGGCAGTTCTTTCAACTTTTGAACAGCTCTGTTTAATTAGGAAGTCCTTCCATGATACTAAGATCTCTTTTCCTGTAACTTGTACCAGTTGGTTCTAGCTTGGCCTCGTGGGGCAAACTATTACAAATATAATTCCTTTTCTACATGACAGCTGTGTAAATGTTTGAAGATGGCAGTCACATTCCCTCAAGTCTTCTCTTGGACAGGATAAAGGTCTCCAAATCTGTCTGCTAATTGTTAAATCAAATCATTTGAGTCTCATCATTCTGGTTACCTTCTTCTGAATGTTTTGTCAATGTCCCTCCTAAGCAGAACACGTTATTCCAGATGTGGTTTGCCTTGGGCAAAGTAGTAGTAGTGTTCTAAGGATAACTAACATTCATACAGTGTTTTAAAGTTTACAAAGGACTTTCTTTCGATGATCCTTGAAGTGGGTACTGCAAGTATTATCCCTGCATTAAAGATAAGGAAACTGAGAGTGGAGAGGGACTTGCCCGTGGTCATATAGTTAGTGACTAAATAGGATTATCACTTCCCCTGACTCGGAACACATGTAACACATGAGAGAATGTAAATGGCTTGGCACACCATTTTGTCAACACTATTAGATAACTGAGGGTTGGCTGGCACATTTTGCAAGGTTTTCACATATGGCTTTGAATTGTTTAGTAGGGTATACATCCATCTTTAGATTCAATTTTCAATTATGCTTTTGTGTGTGTGAGGAGATATGGGCAAAGAATAAGTTAAAACATCCTCCGACCACATATTCTATACATTTAATGAAAGAAAAATTTCACACGAGATTCATATTTAGATTTACTCAGGTCTTCTCACAACTAGGGGTTAATTTTTGAAATTCAAAGGAAAATTCTGGATAAACCTCCCTTTTGCACATAAAGTTCCTATTGTTAGTCCAGCCAGTCAATAGGTCAGTATATCAACAAGCATTTATTAAGTGGGTCCGATGTGCCAGGCACTACTCTAAGCTATGCCGGGGGTATCAAAAAAGACAAAACAAACAAACAAAAAACTGTCCCTACCCTCAAGAAATGTAATTCTAATGAAGAAACAACATATAAAATATGAGGTCCCTATAAGGTATATACAGGTTAGAAGAAGGTAATCTGGGGGCAGCTAGGTGGCACAGTGGATAGAGCACCGGCCTTGGAGTCAGGAGTACCTGAGTTCAAATCTGGCCTCAGACACTTAACACTTACTAGCTGTGTGACCCTGGGCAAGTCACTTAACCCCAATTGCCTCACTAAAAAAAAAAAAAAAAAGAAGAAGGTAATCTGAAAGGAAGTCAGGGAAATACAGAGGCGAAGATGAAGGTGCAGATCATTCTAGGCACTGGGGAATAGCCAGTATAAAGGCATGGATATGGGAAATAAAGTGCTGTATACTCAACCAGAATATACTTTTCAACTATGGAAGAGAGATATTTTAAACTTATTTTAAGTTAATAAGAAAAAAATACTGGAAAAATAATTTCAATCAGAAAATACCACCTTTAATAGCAGAAAGCCTGGTCAAAACAGATATGCAGATAGACTGAATATAAAAAAAAGAGACTGCGGGTTATCCACATTTCTGTGGCTTATAAAAGTCTATGAATCATTAAAAAGCAGCACTGTGTAGAAAAGGAAAAAAAAAAAGAACCCAGAACGAGGAGACCTGAGTTTGGCATCACTACCAACGTGATGAGCAACCTGCTCTCCAAGCCTCATTTTTTTCAGCTTTAAATGAGGATGATAATACTAGTATTGCCCACCTTCAAGTGATATTGTGAAGTAAACCTCTAGGAATCTAATTTATATGTTGCTGACGACAAGGCTTTACTAAGATGTAAATACTTTTTTTCCCTCTAAATGATGCCTCACTTACACTACTCATATTTCTAGCTAGCTTAGTTGAAAAAGCACTAATAAATTCACTCCCATTAAAGAATGAATGTATGAAAAGGCTTAAAGATTATCCCTTAAGGAATGCCCCTTCTGACACTATCTGATAAGACTTTAAGGCAAAGGTATGAAACTCCCCTCTCCACCAAAGAGACTGGGGAAGATTATCAGGGATATGAAAATGAAATTATCTGTGAAAAAAGTAAAATGTTGATATGTGATTAATATTAGAAGTGCAGAAGGCAAGAGAAGTTGCTACTAAATTGTAACTATGCACCCTGAAGTCACGAAGGGGATATTGCAAAGGGATATAAAGTGCTAAGGATAGATCTCAGAGGACAGAGTAATGGTAAGAGTCTTAAACCAAGGTCTGGAGTAGGGAAAAGGAGAGGAGCTGGCAGGCATGCCTTCAGATTGAAACAGAAGTACAGATGCTTTTAAAAATCTTCATTCATTCATTCATTCATTCATTTTTGCAGGGCAATGAGGGTTAAGTGACTTGCCCAAGGTCACACAGCTAGTAAGTGTTAAGTGTCTGAGGCCGGGTTTGAACTCAGGTCCTCCTGACTCCAGGGCCGGTGCTTTATCCACTGCGTCACCTAGCTGCCCCCAGTATAGATGCTTTTGAAGTTGAGCAATACCTTGAGTACAGCAGCAAGAAGCATGGTAGAAAGAACTGTGCACATTAAGTTAAAGCAAGAATGATGTGGGGCTGCATTGGGCAGAAGAGTTATTTAGAGGAGCCCCCTTCCAATTGGCACAGAAATGTCTTACTATAGTGCCACCACACTGAGCTTGGTCAGGTCAACTGGAAGAAGGATGGAACCATAGAGACTGTGTAGAGTAAAGACAGCAAGTGTTAAGTACTCAGGGAGAGGTCCCCATGAGGTAACTTTTCCAAGGAAGCTTCCTGGTGTAGGTGAGGATTTAATTAGGCCTTGAAAGGCCATTTTTCCAGCCCAAATTATGAATTCAGCTGGTAGCAAAGAGGTCAGAACAGGAAGTATGGGACATGGGTGAGGTTTGGAGCTCTGTCACTCTGACCCCACAGTGGGATCATGGATTTAGGCCATAGGAAAGTGAAGCAGGCAGGGATTACAGAACAAGTAAGTCCTGCAGATCTGTTACTTCGAACCCATAAAATTTTTCAGAGAGCTGATAGGGGCTGGTGCCATCAGTAGTCTACTGGACAGGGATACCTACCCAGGGATAGGCCCAAAGTTGCATTGTGTTAAGGATTGTTAAGGGGTTCCCTGAACTTGTCTTTTTGAGTTGCCATATTCTCCAGAAACACTGGACCCAGAGCATGTAAGAAGCCTTAAATGTGTCAAGGACAAAGCCCCAAAGATGGCAAATTGTTGTATGCATTCTAAACTGGACTCCCTGTGTGTCCTTAGAGTCAAGACAGGTGCCAGACAGACTGCCCTAGGTTTGTGTAGCTGGGACCCTTCTAGATAAGGAGACCATTATATCTTCATGGTCTGGCAGTTACCAAGGAAAAAGAATGTAGGCTTTGCTGTCACCTTGCTCTTTCTCTTTGCATGGGGTTGTGTCCTTTTCCCACCTTTATTGGACTTTCCTCCTCCCATGCCAGGCCCCTTTAGGTGGAGATTCTGTATCTCCTTCCTTTGTCCTGCTGTCATAAATAGGCAAACCTCTGTATGAGTTGTGAACTCTTTGGATTCCACATTCATGTTCATTTTTCTTGTAATAAACCTAGCTTTTACATAAGTTTCACAAAGTTGCAATTGCCTGGTGATAACTACTCACACACAAACTGGAGTCCAGAGATTGTAAGGCTCAGATCAGGAGGGCAGCAATCAAACCTAAATCAGGCTGTTAAGAACATGCTCAAAATTTGAAGTTCCCTGGACTTAGCTGTCTCCAAGGTCTTTGAAGAACCCAGTAGCAGGATACCAGGTAAAACAAACCAGGACTATACAAGACTACAACATGACTTCCAGAAATGCACACAGCCTATCCCCAACACAAAGTTCCAGTTCAGGATTAAGGTTGGAAGAATGAACAAACAAACAAACAAACAAGACTGTAAGGATAAAAAAGCTATTATGGAGAGAAGGACATTCAAGACAAACTCAGAAGAGGATAAATCCATCTCATCTATAAATCAAGGTCAACTAGAATTCCTGGAAGAAATGAAGCAAGAGAAAAAAACATGAAGAAAAACTGACCAGATCTATCACAATCAGAGGGCGAAGTGAAAAAAAAGAGAAAGAACTCACTAGTCACTGCCTATGGAGAGCATTTCAGGCACAGAACCAGAGAAAAATCCAGGAGGTAAGAGATGGAGTATCTTGTTTGTGGAACACTAAGGAAGTCAGTATCATTGGATAAAGGCACACATGGTGAGGAGTAAGGTATAAGAAACCTGGAAAGGTAGGAGGGAACTAGGTTAATGAAGGGCTTTGAATGTGAAGCACAGAATTTTTTTTTTTTTAAAGTGAGGCAATTGGGCTTAAGTGACTTGCTCAGGATCACACAGCGACTAAGTGTTAAGTGTCTGAGGCCAGATTTGAACTCAGGTCCTCCTGACTCCAGGGCCGGTGCTCTATCCACTGCACCACCTAGCTGCCCCATGAAGCACAGAATTTTATATTTGATCTTGGAGGTGATAGGGAGCCATTGGAGTTTTTGAGGAGGGTGACCTGGTTGGACCCGAGCTTTAGGAAAATTACTTTAGTTGCTGAATGGAGAATAGATTGGAGTGGGGAAAGACTTGAAGTAGACAGACTCAAGAACCAGAAAGAGTTCAAGAACTGAGGAGTCAAAGTCAGCATCACACAAGATTTGGCAACTACTACAATAAAGAAGTGGAGTGTTTGGCCTATGAAACTCCAAAAGACAAAAGATGGAGGCTAAAGATAGAACCAATAACTTACCCAGGAAAACCGAGTACAGATAGTTCTTGTTTGATGTAAATTTAAATTATGCAAATTTGACTTTACATAAAGAATTCTGAAAGAAATCCACATTCCAAATTAAAAAAGCCCTCCAAAACTCTCATGTTAACTTTACTATACAGTACTGTGCTCTCTCCACTCCTGCCTGTCAGCTGGTGCTCCATGACCTCCTACCCCCCAAAAAACAACCCTTGAATTAAAAGCAGAGGAACAGATGTGTAGATGGACCATCACTGCTGCCAGGGGATCAGGCCTGAAGAGGCTTGAGACCTCCGGGACTGAGAGACCTTTGTCCTGTACCACTCACCTGTCCACAGTCTGGTCCCTGTATGTCTATCTTCAATCTGTCTATACTTGGGTACTATGTGTGTGTCCCTGGCCCCTATATGTTGCCTGTTCTTTTCTATCTGTGTCCATATTTGGCCCTCATGTATCTGCCCCCTCATGCATTCTTCCTCTTGGTTCTGGCCAAGTCCCCATGTGGCTGGCTCTGGCCCAAATGTGTTCTTCCTCCTGCTCTCAATTCTCTATCCTTGGCCTCCATGTTTCCCTGAACCACATGTTGCCCCCCTCCTTCCATGGGTGTGAGGTCTCCTTTCTGTTTCCCTCTTTTCTTCCCATTCCCACATCTGTGGGCAAATTCGCATTACGTAAAAATCACTTTACATAGAAGTCTATGGTATGGTTCACATGTGTAAAGTGAGAACTGTCTGTATAATACTACAGAAGAAAAAAATGAACCTTTAACAAAATAGAAGACTTTTATGCATTCCTGAAGAAAAGACCAGAGTTTAAAAGAAATTCTGAAATATGAATACTGGGGTCAAGAAAAATATATATTTTTAAAAAGTGAGCCATGAAAATACAAGAATGAAGTGTTTATATTTACACTCTAATAAGGAGAAGATATAAGTGCTTCCTTAGGATTCTAATGTCCCCAGTATCATAGAGGGACTTAAAAAAGACAGGGAGGGGCAGCTAGGTGGTGCAGTGGATAAAGCACTGGCCCTGGATTCGGGAGTACCTGAGTTCAAATCCGGCCTCAGACACTTGACACTTACTAGCTGTGTGACCCTGGGCAAGTCACTTAACCCCAATTGCCTCATTAAAAAAACAAAAAAGACAGGGAACCTAGGAGTATTTTTTTTTAAATTTTTTTGAAGTTCTTGAAGAAAAAGGAGAAGAGAATGAATGCAATAGGGAAGAAAAATAGGGGAATTTATTACCTCACATAATTATGTAGAATATACAAGTAGAAAACTATACAAATAATGAGGAAGGGGTGATGATATCTGGAGAGACTTATCTTTATTTTAATATGAAATGATCTCTCACACACACACACACACACACACACACACACACACACACACACACACACACTCTGAATTTGTTATAGAAATACATTCAACTTACCAAGGAAACAAGAAGAGGAAAGAATAAGAGGGATGGTAGTCAGAGAGGGATTAGTCATAAGAAAAAGAAACTCTAACCTTGTAAAGGAGATCAGAGGAAAAGGAAAGAAAAAAAACAAACCCAAACTCCTGCATCTGCAAGAAGAGAGGTAAAAGTAGGCTGCATTAAGTACAGAGCATTGGTATTGTGCACACTCCTTTCTCATCCTCTCTCTCTCTCAGAAGCAGTGAAAAATAGAGGAAAAAGTATAAGAGCATATGGCAGAAAAAATACAAAATTAACAATTATAACTGAGAATGTGATGAACTCACCCATAAAACAGAAAATGAAAGCAGAACGGATTAGAAAGGAGAAACCAACAATACGTTATTTATAAGAAATATACTTGAAACTTTACAATGCACAAAGCATGAATATAGGGGGCTAGAGCAAAATCTATTATGCTTTAGCTGAACCAAAAAAAGGTTATAATAATGATCTCTGACTAGGCAACAGCAACAAGGTAAACAGGAACACTATATTATGCTGAAAGTTATCATAGTGGAATATTATTGTGTTATAAGAAATGACAAGCAGGATGATTTCAGAAAGGTCTGGAAAGACTTGTATGAATTGATGTATAGTGAAGTGAACAGAACCAAGAGAACACTGTACACAGAGACAGCAATATTGTTTGATGAAGAACTGTGAATGACTTAACTATTCTCAGCAATACAATGATCCAAGACAATCCCAAAGGACTAATGATGAAGCATACTATACATATACTTCCAAAGAAGATAACTGATATTCATTGAACATAGACTGAAGCATGCTATTTTTCACTTTCTTTCATTTTTTCTTTTATTCAAGTTTTCTTACTCAAAATGACTAATATGGTAATATTTTACATAATTGCCCACATCTGATTGCTTACCATCTCAGGAAGGGGGGAAGGGAAGGAGGGATAAAATTTGGAACTCAAAACTGTAAATAAAAATGTTTACTATTAAAAAAGGAAAGTTATCATAGGCAATAAATTGATATCTATGTATCTATATATACATGTATGTAATATGTATTCACATACATTTATGTATGTATGCATATATGTACCAAATAGCACAGCATCTAAATACTTAAAAGGAAAAACTGAATGAATAGATAGTAAGACCAAAAGAATCTGGGAACTCAATGTACCCCTTTCATACCTAAACAAATCTAACAAAAAATAAAGAAAGAAGTTAGGGACCTGAAAATAACTTTAGGATCTCTGACAAATGAGAATAGAAAGGATGATATATATTTACCAGTTCTTCATGAAACTTTATAAAAACTGGCCATGTGTTGGAGCATAAAAATCTCACAAATGCAGAAAAATATTAATATTAAACATATCCTTTACTGACCACAATGAAATGAAAATAACATTCAATAAAGGGCCAATAAATAAAGGATTAAAATCATTGCAGAATAACTTAACAATTCTAAGGAATTGGTGGGTCAAGGAAAAATCACAGAATACAGAATATTGCACCAAAGAAAATGGCAACAATAAGTAAACACAGCAAAATTGTTAGTAGGTGGCAGAAGCAATCCATTGTAGAAGATTTATAGCTCTACACAATTTCATAAACAAAAGAAAGCACAGATCCATAAATTGGGTATGTGACTAAAAAACCTAGAAAATCAACAAATCAAAACTTTCCAACTAAATACCAAAATGGAAAAAAAACAAAATTAAAAATAAAAAGCACTGAATTAATATTTTTTAAAAAGTAATAAAATAAGTCTTTAGCTAATTAGATTAAAAAAGCAATAGATTAGTATAAAAAACTAAAAAAGGGAAAATTTACAACAAATGAAGGAAAAGTAATGAAAATTATTAGAAATGATTCCAACAGTACACAAATATAACTGAGAAAGTAAATGAAAGAAACGAATATTTATAAAAACACAAAACCCCCAATTGACAAAACAAATCAAAAGAATTAAAATAACTCAATCTCAGAAAAATAAATTTAAAAACCAGAACTGACCTCCCAAAGAAAAATTATAGGACCAGATGGATTTACAAGAGCAATATATAAAACATTCAAAGAACAATTAATTCCTAATATTCCACAGACTGGAGAAATAGGAAAAGAATGAATTCTACTAAATTCCTATTATGATAAAAAAATGTTCCTGGTACTTATGTCAAGAAGAGTCAATACAGGATTTAAAAAATGGCCTCTGAAGTATTTTCTAGCTCTAGTTATATGAGCCTATGTTGGATAAATATAGACAAATATAGACCATACTTCAGGTTTACATAAATCATATTGGGGAGAAGGGCATAGGCCACGTTCAGACCGATATGGTATTCTCCTCCAGATGCTACGATTACTTTTTTCCTTTTCTTTTGGTGAGGCAACTGGGGTTAAGTGACTTGCCCAGGGTCACACAGCTAGTAAGTGTTAAGTGTCTGAGGCTGGATTTGAACTCAGGTCCTCCTGACTTCAGGGCCGGTGCTCTATCCACTGAGCCACCTAGCTGCCCCCTTTTTTTTTCCTTTGTCTTTTTTTTTTTTTGCTACGATTACTTTAAGTCTAAAGTATGAGTGATTGAGGGGAGTCATATTCAGAGATTATTAATGAAAGCTGTAAGAGAAGGCAGAGTAATATGGTGGGGTGATCACTGGACTTGGAGACCAAAGACTCTAGAGTTGGAAGAGGCATTTGAGAGAGTGATTCTATCCATTACCTCTCCCATAATTAAGCAGACATTTAGCCATTGTTTGAAGACCTAAAGAGATGGTGAGCTTCCCTCCCTCCCAAGACAGTTTAATCCATTTTTGTATACCTCTTATTCTTTTTTTTTTCTTTAGTGAGGCAATTGGGGTTAAGTGACTTGCCCAGGGTCACACAGCTAGTAAGTGTTAAGTGTCTGAGGCCGAATTTGAACCCAGATACTCCTGACTCCAGGGCTGGTGCTCTATCCACTGTGCCACCTAGCTGCCCCTATACCTCTTGTTCTTAAGAACATTTGCCTTCTATCCAGCCAAAGTTGTCTAGCTGTTGGTCTTACTTCTGAAGCCTTTTGGGGCCAAATAAAACAAAACTATTTCCTCTTCTGTGTGCTAGACCCTTTGAAAGCTTGCAGATGGTGATGATGTCTCCTGTAAAGTCTTTCTTCTGGAGGCTAAACATCTTCAGTTACTCCAGCATAGCCCCCTTTGTCATAATTAAAAAAAAATTTAAATGAACAAAAATTGATTTTTCTCCTACCCCTCTCCCTTATGGGTGGGGGAAGAAAAACCCTTGCAACAAATGAATGGTCAGGCAAACAAATTCCTACATGAGTCATGTCCAAAAAAGTCTTTCTCATTCTATATCCTAAGTCCATCACTTTTCTGTTTGGAGGTAGGTAGCATGCTCCATCATTATTCTATAGTAAATTATGATTGGTTCTTGCATTGATGAGTTAAATCTTTCCAAGTGGTTCGACTGTAAAATGTTGTTCTATAAATTGTATCATACAAGACTTCCTAGGTTTGTCTGAAACTGTCCCTTTCATGATTTATTTATTAATTTTCATTTCCATAATCA
This sequence comes from Dromiciops gliroides, assembly GCF_019393635.1. Taxonomy (NCBI): domain Eukaryota; kingdom Metazoa; phylum Chordata; class Mammalia; order Microbiotheria; family Microbiotheriidae; genus Dromiciops; species Dromiciops gliroides. The sequence goes on along the minus strand of NC_057862.1, from coordinate 472,657,330 downwards.
TACAATTACTAATTTGATATAGATCCTAGAGAGTAAATAAAAAACTAATTGAAACAATAACTTCAACAAAATTTTAGGACATAAAACAAATCCATGTAAATAATCAGTATTTATACATATTATTAACAAAATCCAGTAGGAAATAATAAGATAAATTCCCCCAGAATAACTGCAGAATGATAAAATATTTAGGAGTATGGCTAGTCTATAGGAACTATGAATTCAATTACAAAACTTTCTTTACATAAAGAGGGGCCTAAATATTAATTGTTCAAAGGTAGGCTGAACTAATATAATAAAAATGATAATACCTAAGTTTATTTATTAAATGCTATACTAGTCAAACTACCATGGAGCTAAAAAAAATTAAATTCATTTAGAAGAACAAAAGATCAAGAATAAAAAGGGAAATAATGGGGAAAAAAGGTGGGAAAGGAGGGGGCTACTAGTAACATCTCAAACTGGACAACAAAGCAGTAATCAGAAAAATGATTTGATACTGGTTAAATATTAAATCAATCCACAGAATAAATTAAGTATACAACATAAATGAAGCAAAGGAGAAGTAGTAGCTTTGTGTTTGATAAATCCCAAGACCTTAGTTGTGATTCAACTAAAATTGCTAGAAAAACTGGAAAGCAAAAAATTAGGCTTAGATCAATACCTTATGCCATATACTAAGATTAGCTCCAAATAGATACATGATTTAGAAATAAAAGGTCATTTTTTTGTCATTCAGTCATGTCTAACTCTTCATAACCCCATGTGGGATATTTTTGGCAAAGATACTAAAAGGTTATATCATCAACAAATTAGAGGAAAAAGGAAAAAAAATCACCTTTTGGATCTATGGATAAGGAAAGAGCTCACTCCCAAAGAAGGGATAGAGAGGATCACAGAAGATAAGTGGCTAATTTCAATTCTATGGAATTGAAAACTTTTTTGCACAAAGAAAACCTAAAATGAGAAGGAAAACTGGACAAGCCAAGTCAATAAGCCTTATGAAGAACTTACTGTATGTTAGGCACTTTACAAAGTGGCTAGATGGCAGAGTGAATAGAGCACTGGGCCTGGAGTCAGGGAGACCTGAGTTCAAATCTGCCTGAAACACTAGTTGTGTGACCCTGGGCAAGTCACATAACCTTCCTGTGCCTCAGTTTCCTCAAAGATAACAGTATCTGCCTCTAATGTGATGTTATAAGGATCAGTAAGATAATACATATGAATTGCTAGGCACAGTGGTTGGCACATAGTAAGCTTTATATAAATACTTATTTTCGCCCCACAAGCATATAGAATAAAAAAAGAAGCAAAAAGAAAGGCAGTTCCTTGCCCTCAAGGAGTTTCTGATTGGGAAAGAGCACAAAAAAAAGAAAGCTGAAAAGGATGGGGAAGGAAGGTACTTGTATGGGGGATGGGAGCATGGTGGGGAAAGACATCAGGAGCAGAGCCTAGAGAAGAATGAAGGCATGAACATAGCTTGGGCACTGTTCTAAAAATGTAGTCTCCAGAAGGAACTGAACAATTAAAAGAAAGGACACCTGGGACAGAGTAATCCTCTGGAGTAAGAAGGCTTCTGGGACATGTTGGAGAAAGAAGTCCAGAGAATCAGGACCAAGGTCCATAGAGGAATGAATGAGAGAGAATAAAGGGAAAAAACCATCTTTCTTAACAAGTTTCTCTGATAAGGATCTCATTTCTAAGACATATAAGGAATTGATTCAAATTTGTTAAAGAGCCATTCCCCAATTGATAAATGGCCCAAACAAAGGAAGAAATCCAAGCTATCAAAAATCAAATGAAATAATATACTAAATCACTAATAATTAGAAAGGTTGATCAATAGAACATATTAGGTTCATGGCCTACAGAATTAAAAAAAAAAACCCAAACTACAGTCTAGCATTTGACAAACCCAAAGATCCTAGCTACTCTTATAAAACTCACTAAACAGTCTAAAATTGCGGGAAAAATTGGAAAGCAACCTGGCAGAAACTAAGTATAGCTCAGCATCTCATGCTATATACCTCGAAAAGCTCCAAATGAATACATGACTTAGATATAAAAGTTGACATAAATAAATTGGAGGAGCAAGGGTAGAATTATCTTTTAGCTGTATAGCGAGGGGAAAATTTCAAGCAACTTTGAGATTTTGCTTCATACTTATCAGGCTTGTAAAGCTGACAAAAAAGGAAAATGAAAAATGCTGGAGGGGCTTTAGGAAAATATGAATATTAATACCCTGTTGGTGGAGCTCTGAACCATTTTGGAAAAGAATTTGGAACAATGTTCCAAAATGGTACTAAACATAGAAAAATATTTATAGTGTATCTTTCCCCCCCTTTTTGTGGTGGCAAAAAACCCTCAAACTAAGGGGGTGTCTGTTCATTGGGGAATAGGAGAATTATTTATATATGAAAATATTGTAAAAATAAAGTTTTAAATGACTTGAGAATTTTTATAAACACAATGATCAACCATGATTCCAGAGGACTGATGATGAATGCTAGCCCCCACCCCTGACAGTGAGGTGATAGGCTCAGAGTGCAACTGTGACACATTTTTGACACGGCCAATATAGGAATTTGTTTTGCTTGACAATACATATTTATTACAAGGGTTTTTGTTTTGTTTTGTTTACCAAGCCAGGAATTGGGCGGGGAGGGGAGGAAGGAAGAAGGAGGTGAGAGGAAAAAAAAATGTTTGTTAAAAAATGAATTAATCTTAATTGCTTTTCATTGTCTTTTCCTTGAAACTCTGTAGTCTTAGGCACTGTAATGCCTCTCTTAATGTAACCTAAAATCACACTAATATTATTGGTTACCATACTGTTGACTCATATTGAACTTGTAGATCACTAAAATTTGGAGATCTTTTCCCAAGAAATTGCTAAGTAGTCAGAAATTCCTCATCATTTACTTGTGAAGTTGATTTTTTTTGGAACCTAATATAACATTTTGCATTTATCCTCATCAAATTTATTTATCTTCAATTCAACTTCATCTTATCAGAATGGGCCCCAAAGTCTTTTGAGATATTTTTAGATTTTAAACTCTTATGCCCACCAAGTATCTATCCCTTCCAGGTTATCTGCAAATCTCATAAACAAACCACCTATTTTTAGGCAGCTAGGTGGTACAACGCATTGAACATCTGTCCTGAATTCAGGAAGACTTGAGTTCAAATTCTGCTTCAGATACTTATTAGGGTGTGACCATGGCCAAGTGACTTAGCTTTTATTTTCTCATTTGTAAAATGGGGATAATAAGAGCACCTACCTCCCTGGTTTGTTATGAAGATATACACACACATATACATTTATAAACACATACATGTATGTCTATTTACTACATATACATCTAATAAATATACATATGTGATGAATTTATACATAATTAATAAAACTCTTTGCAAACCTTAAAAAACTTTAATTAAGAAAAGGAAATAGGCACATTAATTTACCATTGGTGGAATAGTAAAATGGTCTGGCCATTCTAGAAAACATTTTGGAACTATGACTCCAACTTTAATAACATGAATGTGAATTTTTTTTAAATTTTATTTTTTAATTTTTTTAATTTTAAAAATTTTTATTAATAATTAATAAAGTATTTTTTCCCATTACATGTAAAGATAGTTCTCAACTTTTGTTTATACAGGCTTTCCAATTTCAGATTTTTCTCCCTCCCTCTCCTCCCTCCCCCCTCCCCTAGACAGCAGGTAATCTGATATAGGTTATATATATATATATATATATATATATATACACACACACACACACACACACACACATAATAACATTAATCCTATTTCTGCATTAGTCATGTTATAAGAGAAAAATCAGAGCAATGATGAAAAACCTCAAAATAGAAAAAACAACAGCACCAAAAACAAAAGAAATAGTATGGTTCATTCAGCATCTATACTCCACAGTTCTTTTTTTTTTTCCTTGGCTTTGGAGATCCTCTTCTATCATGACTTCCCTGGAATTCTTCTGTACCACTGCATTGGTGAGAAGAATATAGTCCATCACAGTAGATCAACACACAGTGTTGATGATACTGTGTACAATGTTCTTCTGGTTCTGCTCATCTCACTCATCATCAGCCCACGCAAGACCCTCCAGGTTTCTCTGAACTCCTCCTGCTCACTGTTTCTTACAGCACAATAGTATTCCATTGTATTCATATACCAAATGTGAATATTGTAAAGGGACATATTTCTTATCATGGCTTGGTAGTGCATTTTAGTTTAAGAAGCAGGGTTTCCTTAAGTGCCATGAAAGAATTTTATTCAAATTCAATTAACAGAGGAATATGTTTGGTCAGTGACAGGCAGTAAGAGTCTGGGGCAGTGTAGGGTTGTGTCCCTTTCTAAGTTTCTATGCTTACAATTCTGTTCCAAAAAGAGAATAAACAGCTGACTCTACTCAGGGAGCTTTACTGCTCTACATAAACCGTGAGAGTGTTTATATCCTCTACAGAGTTCCCTGGATGAATTACAGTCTTTTACCCACTCTTGACATACAAATATTTTCATAAGACAAACAAGGCAATTTAGCAATGTTGCTTTTGACCTCTTCAACCTTCCTCACCAACTGTAAGTATCTCCATGGAGGTGATTTTCCTGGTTAGATTCATCTGTTGTAGCCTTCAAGGAGAACAAAAGCACAATTCCAGTTGCCAAATGCTTCAAGCTTCAAGCCTGCCTTTTTACTATTTCTTCTTGCCAGCTTGTGATATCGTCCTGTCTTTCTCTTATTGAATTTAAATAGCTCCCTCTCCACTGCAGGAGAAAAGCTGCTACTTTTTTAAGGTCACTTCAGATGTTTTCTTTAAAGTGGTGTTAACATAAAGCAAATGTCTTTAGACACTCCAAGTTAATCTGTTAAGATAAACAAGCTTCGCTTACAATATTACTATACTGAAATCATAGGCTTATGGCCTATAGCTTCTTAAAGGCTCAATTCATGCATGCTTAACTGTCTGCTTAAGAAAAACAAGATTCGTTTGCCATGGAAACCCCACAGAAATGTCTGGTTCAGTCTACACACACACCACAAATAAAATGCCTATCTTCTCAAAATGTATTGTATGTATACACAGAAAAAAACCCCATAAAATTATCAGACTATTGTAATGTGCTGAACTCGCTGTACAATCGGTACTCTTGGGCACATTTCAGCCTAAACAAGTCACTGCCATTTCTTTTTTTTTTTTTTTTTTTTTTTTTTCACTCTTAGAATAGAATTTTATTTTCCAAAATATATGTAAAAACAAATTTTAACATCAATTTTTAAAAAACAATTGTTCCAACTTATCTTCCTCCTCTATTCCCACCCCCACCCTCTAGAACTCAAGCATTTCAAAATAAATTATACATGAGTAGTCATGGAAAACATTCCCACATTAGCTAGGTTGTGAGAAAAAAAACAGTCAAAAAACTCCCAAAACTTCAGACTGTGGAATTGTCAAAGAGAAAAAACATTTTTTTTTAAAAATGTGTTTCCAGGGGCAGCTAGGTGGTGCAGCGGACAGAGCACCGGCCCTGGAACCAGGAGCACCTGAGCCCAAATCCGGCCCCACACACCCAACACCCACCAGCCACATGACCCCGGGCAAGCCACCCAAACCCAATTGCCTCACCAACAAAGAAAAAAAAAAAAGAAAAGAAAAAAAATGTGTTTCCATCTATTTCAGATACTATCACTTCTTTCTCTGTAGATGGGTTGCCATTTTCATGGTCCTTCAGGGTTATATTGGACCATTGCCTTGCTGAAAATAACCACATGCTTCCCAGCAGATCATTTTACACTATTGCTGTTATTTCGTATACAGTGCATTTCACTCTGCTTCAGTTCATGTAGGTCTTTCCAGGTTTTTCTAATAGTATCCTGTTCATCATACCCTAAATAATGTACCTTAAACTTGACAAAGAATTTTCTTCGTATTAGCCCAGCAATGTCATCATAACTATTTCCCTCCATCCTATTCCCTTCCCATGATATTTACTCTATTTTCCATCTTCTTTTAAACTATTCCTCCTCAAAAGTATTTTACTTCTGACTGTCCCCTCCCCTACTCTGCACTCCCTTTTTTTCCACCCTTCCTTCCTTATCCTCTTCCCCTCATACTTTCCTATAAGGTTAAATAGATTACTCCTCCCAACTGGGTGTGAATGTTATTCCCTCCATGAGCCAACTCTGATGAGTTTAAGGTCTTTGAGCTAATTCTATGTTCCAAATTTTCTTCCTCCCTCTCTCCTCAACCCTCCCTATGAAATCAAGCAATTCAATATTTCATACTTGTGCCGTTATGCAGAACATCTTCACCTTCCTTGAAAGTATTTTGCTTTTTACTACTCTCCCAGAATCTGCCCTTCCCTCCTTCCCCTCCCCCCCCTTATCTCCCTCCCCTCCCTCAGGGCAAAATATATTACTATACCCACTTGAGTATGTATGTTAGTCCTTCTTTGAGTCAATTCTGATGATATTAAGGTTCAATCACTCCCCAATTCCTTCCCCCTCTTCCCCTCCCCTCCATAAGCTTTTTTCTTGTTTCCTTCATATGAACAACCTCTCCCCAGACCATCTCTCCCCTTCCCCCTCCCCCAGTCTATTTCTTCTACACCTCAACCCTATTTTAAGGATGTCATTATGGGTTAGTTAGGTGGCACAGTGGACAATGCACCAGCCCTGGACCCAGGAGGCCCCAAGCCCAAATCCGGCCCCATACATACGACACCCCACAAATAACAAAACATAACTTCCCTTCGTATTCAGTTCAGACCTGTGTCCTCTGTATTATCTTCCCATATAGGAATGTTAACAGTTTGATCTTTTAATATCCCTCATGAAGTCTTTTTCCTGTTTATCTTTTTATGCTTCTCCAGGGTGTTGTATTTGAAGGTCAAATTTTCTATTCAGTTCAGGTCTTTTCATAACAAATGCCTGAAAGTCTTCTTTCTCCTTGAAGTTCCATGTTTGCCTCTGAAAGATGATGCTTAGTTTTGCTGGGTACGTGATTTTTGGCTGTAGTCCCAGTTCCTTTGCCCTCTGGAATATCATATTCCATGCCCTCCGGTCCTTTAATGTAGAAGCTGCTAGATCTTGCTTTATCCTTATTGGAGCTCCACAGTATTTAAATTCCTTTTTTCTAGCTGCTTGCAATATTTTCTCCTTGACCTGGGAGTTCTGGAATTTGGCTATAATATTCCTGGAGGTTTTCCTTTTGGGATCTCTTTCAGGAGGTGATCGGTGGATTCTTTCAATTTCTATTTTAGCTTCTGCTTCTAGAATATCAGGGCAATTTTCCCTCACAATCTCTTGGAGGATGGTGTCTAAACTCTTGTTTTGGTCATGGTTTTCAGGTAGTCCAATGATTTTCAAATTATCTCTCCTAGATTTATTTTCTAGGTCAGCTGTTTTTCCAAGGAGATATTTCACATTGCCCTCTATTTTTTCATTCAATTGGATTTGCTTTACTGTGTCTTGGTTTCTCATAAGCTCACTAGTTTCCATTTGTTCAATCCTAATTCTTAGGCAATTATTTTCATCAGACAGTTTTTTAATCTCCTTTTCCATTTGGCTTTTCAAACTGTTGACTTTTTTCTCATGACTCTCCTGCATTGCTCTCATTTCTCTTTCCATTCCTTCCTCTCTTTCTCTACATCTTCGTTCTATCTCTCCTACTTTCTCTTCAAAGTCCCTTTTGAGAGCTTCCATGGCCTGAGACCAGTTCATATTTTTCTTGGAAGCTTTGGACGTTGGAGCTTTGACCCTATTATTTTCTTCTTCTTCTGAGGATGTATTGTGGTCTACCTTTTCCCCAAAGAAGTTTTCGATGGTCTTCTGCTTTCTCTGCCTACTCATCCTGGCTTACTGTTTCTTGGCTTTTTACTCCTTAAAGTGTAGTGCTGCTTCCCGGACACACCGTTCGTGCTACAGCGTGGCCCAGGGGGTGATTGGGCTTCTTCTCCAAGTCACTGCCATTTCAAAAAAGAGAAAGTACTAGACTTGGGCTTTACAGAGGTAGTTTCATTATGGGGAAAATAATAATTGTGTGACCTATCACATGAGGTTGCTGTGATCTAAGTACTTGGCAAATTATATAGCCTCTCCAGCTTTCTCCTCATCAGCTGCCTTCCTGACCTAGAGTTTTCTCTCATGATTGGTGACTGCTTCTTTCAACTATCAATTTTTTTTTTTTTGCAGGGCAATGAGGGTTAAGTGACTTACCCAGGTTCACACAGCTAGGAAGTGTCAAGTGTCTGAGGTCAGATTTGAACTCAGGTCCTCCTGAATCCAGGGTCGGTGCTCTATCCACTGTGCCACCTAGCAGCCCCCTCAACCATCAATTCTTAAAAGCCCCTGCCATGATTTAATGTACTCCTGACTCAAATCAACTCTGCCATTGTTCCTGGATGGGATGTGTCAATCCACTCTCCAAATGCCCATTAACCATTCTTGTAACTTCAAGCATCAAAGTGCCCCTCTCTATTCACCATCCCTTCCTTTTTGTGTGCTGTCTCTTCCATTAGAACCTAAGCTTCTTGAGGGCAGGGACTGTGATTTTTTATTTATATCTCTAGCAATTAGTATACTGATTGACACATAGCAAGCATTTAATAAACATTTTAATTCATTCCATAAGGTGTGAATTATAATTATTTTATCAAATTTATCATTTCCATATCTACCTGGTTATTAAGATATTCTTACTTGCAAATGATCTTGCAAACCCCAGGAAGACTTTTTCAAGAGAAGTCCTGTATGGTCACTTAAAAGGTACAGACCTTGAAATCGAAAATCTAAAATGGATTGTGATCTAATCTGGGAGAGAGAATTTATATGTTGATGAGATCATGGCTCCATCAAAGCAATGAAGTACTTTATGCCATATAACCCACTTTCTTCATTATTAATCCTAAGTGCCAGATTGGCAAAGACAGGTACACAGGTTCATGAGCACCAATAGCATAAACATTTGGAACTCTCTTCCATAAAGGTAGGCATCTATCCCTACCAAACTATAAATTACCCACCAAGATATCTTTGAAAGTTCTAAACTAGGAAGCAAATTTATAAATTTTCTGCCAGGTTTAGGACCTCTGAACATCAACAGAGGAGACAAAGCACTGAAGTTGAAATCAGGGCAACTATGCTTAAAATCTAACCTCACACACATCTTAGCCATGTAACCTGGGCAAATAAGTCACAACATCTTTGAGCCACATTTCCTCCTCTGTAAAATTAAAAGGCTGGACAACATGACCTTCTCATGCCTCTTCAAACCTCCCACAGGCAGGGAAGATGGTGGAGTAGGTCACAAAATCCCAAGCTTTCCAGATTTCCCCCACAAATGACAAAATAGTTCCTCAGGGTTAACATAGAGCAGCGAAAAATAAACAAGAGTTGGGGCTGAGCAGTGGTTCTCCTGAAACAACTGGAGAAGACCCAGGAAAGACTCTAGGGACTTGAGTTTGGCCTGGGGGGAGGGCAAACATCTCCAGACTATCTCCACTGAAACAACAAACAACAAGCTCCGGGGGCAGCTTGGTTGGGAGGTAGCCCCAGCCTCACCCACAAGAATTCTCACCTCACAGACAGTGTGGGGGTCAGACATCTGAGCAGGGAAATTAACAAATCTAATGTCCTTTTCTCAGCCATCATCTTTGACCTTTCTGCAACTTTTGACATAGCTGATTGCCTTCTTCAACTTGATACTCTCTTCTCTCTAGGTTTTGACCTTGCTTTCTCTATTCCTACCTTTCTTATTGCTCCTTCTTGGTATTCCTGATTGATTCTTCATGTAGGTCATGCCTAGATGAGAGTCCCACAGAGCTCTCTTATGGGCTCTCTTCTCTTTTCCCACTATACTAGATATGTCAAACATGTGGCCTTTCCTGAATGTCCCTGAGATAGATTAAAATCTAACTGGAAATATTTAACAAAATAAATAAAAATGCAATAAAACACAGATAACATTACATTTAAAAACTAAGTCCATATGTGGCTTGTAAGGATCTTCATGTAAGGATTAGTGGTCCCTCTTTCCATTTGAGTTTGACACCACTGCTTATGCAATTCATTTGTGCAAAAAATTTATAATTTTATATAATCAAAATTATCCACTTTACATTTTGTAATATTCTCTATATCTTGTTTGGCCATAAATTTTTCCTTTATCTGTAGATTTGACAGGTAAACTATTCCATGCTTTCTGAATTTACTTATGGTATCACCTTTTATATCTAAATCATGTACCCATTTTGACTTTATCTTGGTATATGGTGTGAGATGATGGTCCATACCTAGTCTCTGCCATACTGTTTTCCACTTTTCCCAGCAGTTTTTGTTTCAGAAGTTTAGATCTTTGGGTTTATCAAACACAAAATTATTATGGTCATTAACTATAATGTATTGTGTACCTAATCTATTCCATTGATACACCACTCTATTTCTTAGCCAGTACAGATTGTTTTGATGATCACCACTTTATGATATAGTTTGAGGTCTGGTAAGCCACTTTCATTCACATTTTTTCATTGATTCCCTTGATATTCTTAACCTTTTGTTCAATTAGATGAATTTTGTTACTATTTTTCTAGCTCTATAAAATAATTTTTGGTAGTTTGATTGTGATGGCACTTAAATAAGTAGATTAATTTAGGTACACTTGTCATTTTTATTATATTGGCTCAGCCTACCCATGAGCAATTAATATTTTTCCAGTTGTTTAATATGATTTTATTCGTGTGAGTAGTGTTTTGTAATTATGTTCATAAACTTCCCAGGTCTGTCTTGGCAGGCAGGCTCTCAAGTATTTTATATTGTCTACAGTTATTTTAAATGGAATTTCTCTTTCTATCTCTTCTTGTTGGACTTTGTTGGCAATATATAAAATACTAATGATTTATGTAGCAACTTTGCTAAAGTTAATTATTTCAACTAGTTTTTTAGTTGATTCTCTAAGTATATAATCATATCATGTGCAAAGGATGAAAGTTTTGTTTTATTATTACCTATTCTAATTCCTTCAATTTCTTTTTCTTATTGTTATAGCTAACATTTTTAGTACAATATTAAATAATAGTAGTGATAATCGGTATCCTTGCTTCACTTCTGATCTAATTGGGAAGGCTTCTAGCTTATCCTCACTACCGATAATACTTGCTGATGGTTTTAAGTAGATACTACTTATCATTTTAAGGAAAGCTCCATTTATTCCAATGTTCTCTAGTGTTTTTAATAGGAATGGATCTTGTATTTTGTAAAATTCTCCCTCTTGTTGTAAATTTTTCCCTTTCGACTGGATTTTTCTCTGCTGTCTACAAACACCTGTCTTTCCCTAATTAAAAAAAAAAATTCTCCCTTGATCCATTCAACCCTGTTAACTATCATCCTATATATTTTTTCTTCTTTGTGGCTAAACTAAAAAAAAACTGCCTAAAATTTCCTCTCCTCTTCCTCTCTTCTAAATCCTCAGAAATTTGGTTTTCAACCCAAGTGTGCAACTGGAACTATTCTCTCCAAAGTTTCCATTTATCTCTTAATTGGCAAATCTAATGGCCTTTTCTCAATCTTGATTCTCCTTGACCTTTCTGAAACATCTGATACTGATATTTCACTTCACATCTGATCACTTTCTTCTGGATATTCTCT